>NC_140593.1:1063737127-1064337127 GCF_964204655.1 Triturus cristatus | reverse complement strand
TAAACTAAATCCATAATCATACAGTAAACACTGGAGCCACAGAACAGCATAAATCAACTGACCCTCATCACTGCATATGGATTTATATTAGTTTCCTGACCTAACCATACTAATTAGAGTCAGTGCCCAATGTTAGCTGTTGTTTGAAGAAAACAGATTCTTACAACTAACTAAAAATAAATAAGGAATACAAAAAATACATCTTGGGGTTCTGGTGACACTTACATGCCATTTGGTTTTTGGACTCATGGTTTAGGATGTCTAAATACTTTCGATGGCAATATTGGACATATTACATGATTACTACATATTTATACCCACAGGGTACAAAACAGGTAAATATGGTCCAATATTCCCTTCAGCAAGGCTCTGCAGCCAACTGCGCTGTGGGAGCCCAAACCCCGCAGACCCCAAACCCACGCTTCCTTTCCTTTCTCTTGTTTCACTGATATCACAGTACTTCTTGATACCGGCTCTCAAGCTTCCCCCATGGTATCCTGGTACCATGCAAGTTTCCTTCAGGGAAGCTTGCACAGTACAATTGGGTCTAAGATTGAGCAGTGGCTCTGGCAGGAGAACTGCAGTACCTCATAGGAAGGCCACGCAGGGCCCCAGGGGAGTACCACGGAATGCATGAGTTGAAATAAAAGATTTATTATTCTGGTTTGGTCCCTGGAGGGTTCAGTCTGTGCCCGCACCACACCCGCCCACTTCCCCAACACCGCTTTTTTAAAACAAATTCAGGACACAAGGACCAAGTCCTCAAGTCCTATTATGGCAGCCTCAACATATTTTTCAGGCCAACAAATTAGATCGCTCAATACCATGGGATCAGTACTCGAAAGGGATGAATGAAGACAAAGCTCCCTTGGCGAATCAGGAGGAGCCATTTTTAAAATATTTTTTGTATTGCTGGACTTCCGCTGGAAAGACCGTGCAGATATATCTATTTTTTAACCCTTTATGACCAACCGAAGCACCTCTTTAAATGCAAATTTCTCAAAAATTGCTAAATGGATGTAAACCAAATCGCAAAATTCACACTTTATAAGTAAAGTTCTAACTTTCTGCCAACTTCGATGTAATTCCAGTTAACCATTATTTTCTGTACCTGTGACAAATGTTTCCTATAGGAATTAACATAGAAAATTAAAGCTTTGAGAAATCCGGTTTTCGTGGCCCTTATTTGAAAGTTCACCCCTAAAACCTTCCTGGAAGAGCTGAGCTAGATGAACGTTTTTTGGAAAGTTCCATGTAGGTTCGTAAAACAGCGCCAATACATATATATATATATATATATATATATATTCACTTAAAAAACCATAGGTTTCACACAAGTTATAGTTAGCTGTACATTTCACTCGTAAAAAACCAATGAAATTCCACGTTATAGTTAGATCAGGTAACTATAACTTGCGCGCCCACAATAAACTGCTGATGACGTCACATATTACATCACTCATGACATGGTCAGTGACATCACTCATCACATCAATGATGACATCTCAAATGACACATTGTGGATTGCGGTCGCGCAAGTTATAGTTACCTGATCTAACTATAACGTGGAATTTCATTGGTTTTTTACGAGTGAAATGTACAGCTAACTATAACTTGTGTGAAACCTATGGTTTTTTAAGTGAATTTGCAAGGTTTTTTAAATGCTAATTCCTAACTATAACATGTGTGAAACCTATGGTTTTTTCAGTGAATTTGTACGTTTTTATAAATGCTAAGTTATCTATTTATTGTTAATTTTTGCGCGCACAGTGCGCTTCGCGCACCGTGCGCGCTCTGTGGGCACTGCGTGCGCTTCGTGCACCGAGCGCCCACCTTGCGCATTTCGTACCGTGCATGCCACGCCATTTTTTACAAAATATCAATTGTTTTTTTCTCCCTTGGGGGTCCTTAGATTTATATATTAAATATGATTGTTAATTTTTTATTTTTTTTATTTTTTTTACCGTACGCGTACGGTAAGCTTACCGTACACGCAGTCCCCGATTTTTAAAAAAAATTATTAAATTTATTTTTCAGAATTTTTGGTCCTTTGTGAACCCCCTGACGAACGCTAGGGGGTCTGCAACTCTCTTCGTTGCCCCCTTTTCATGTTATCAACCTTTGTTTTTCAGTGCGAGAGACAGAAAATGGCGGCCGATACTTCCTGGTTTCGACCGATTCGAATGTTTACTTTGATCTAACAACCAATCAGAATCGCGCTCGCGCACGTCACCGTACGCGTACGGTAAGCTTACCGTAAGCGCACGGAGCGCGCTTACAGATATATATATTGATTTAAATGCTATTTTCTCAGAAACTTCAGAACAGATTTACACCAGACCTACAAAAGGCACTTCCTTGACCTGCGGACTACCTCTCTGCCAAATTACAAGTAATTCTGTTCAGCCGTTCGGGCTGTAGCTGTGTCTAAAGGTCCTATGGAAAAATGCATGGGGAAAACGTGTTTTGGGACCCCCCTTTTTTCTCAGCCCCCGCTTGACGAATCACCCCGAGACTTTCAGGGTAGGAGCGGAGCGGAGCGCCCCATTAGTTTTGAAAATTTCGCGAGGATTCGTCGACCGGCGCCAAAGTTATTCCAAATGGAATGTTGCGGATTTCCTATGGAAACAGGGTCCTAACTATAACTATCTACTGGCGACCGCCAGTAGATAATATATATATATATATATATATATATATATATATATATATATATATCAAGTCCAATCCCCTATTTTTCAAAGAAAAACCGGGGCCGACACATGCTCAGCGTTGTCAGAAGCTTTTTATTTTCAAATTCAAGCGCTCCAGATACATAAATGAAACGCTAGGCAGACGCGTTTCAGCCTGTCGGCTTTTCTCAGTGCCAATGTTCCATCAAATGACTGTTGTTTCACCTGGGGGCCAGTTAAAAATGGAGAATGGTTAACTCTGATTGGTGTAGTGCATCTAACCAGCCTCCTCATAGCGCTGCTCCCACCTAGTCCATGTCGGGTTTTGATACACTCCGTAGCGAGTGAAAAAATACAGTGAATTTTCACTCGAAAAGCCAAGTGGCTTTATATATATATTTTGGCGCTGTTTAACGAACCTACATGGACCTGTCCTGAACATGTTAAAAAAGAGGGGACCCCCAGGACCCAAAAAACCAACCAAACCAAAAATGGCAAAAAATGGTGCAATGGGGCTAAAAAAAAATGCTGGCCAGGCCACATTTATTAGGTTTATGCCCCAGGGCTGTATTCATAAAAGAGGAGGGGGCTGAGTGGCCACACTCCCCGAGCAATTAAACACCCCAAGGAACCCACTCCTGGGACCGAAATGGGCATTTTAGGGGAGGAGGACTGTGTGGTCCCCTTGCCTGAGCCATTAAAGGCCCCAGGGAGCCTACCACAGGGCCTAAATTAGTTTAGATGGTGAGGGGGCCACATGGCCCCACACTCTGAGGCATTAAAGGCTCTGGGGAGCACATCCCCAGGCTTTAAATGTTACAAAATGGGGAAGGGAGCCATGCAGTCTCCCTCCTCGAGCCTCAAAAGTCCACATGAGGGTCCCCCAGGGAGCCCACCGTGGGGCCTATTATTAAAAGGAACTGGGGTCATGACGCTCCCTCCACAAGCCATTAATGGCCCCGGGGACCCCATCCCCTGGGACCGGCTCACAAGCGGTATCCCTAGCTTGCTCTCGCTTGGCGAGACCATTTTCAAAACTACTGCCAAGCAGGAAGAAACACAAAGGGCCAGATGTAGGTCTTGGAGGACAGGTTACTCAGGCAAAATGGTGATGGATATCCCATTTGTCGAAATATAAATCCCATGAGATAAAATTGGATATATATTTCGGCAGTCCTGTTGTGACGGAGTAACCCGTCTGCCAAGATCTAAATCAGGCCTAAGGCTGCTCCCAGTGGGTATGATCTTTAAAAATGCTCCCGCCTAAAGGGAGCAGACTTTTGATCTGTTGCCCTGCCTGCACTGAAGCGGGCAGTGATGCAGATCAAAATCTGCTCCCGCCTGGAGGGAGCAGCATCAGTGCTCCCTCCATGCATTAGAGGAGCCGGCTGGGGCTACAAGGGCATTGGGGCTCCCCTGCAGGCCCAAATAAGTAAATGGAGGGTGCCTTCGGTAGGCACCTGGGCACCCACCTTTAAAACGCGACCAGGGGATGGGTCCCCGGGGTCAATAGCAGCTCGAGGAGGGGAGTTGCGTACCACCTCCCCTTCATTTTTAGAAATGGCCTTGGGGGATGGGGTCTCCAGGGCCTAACAAGGCTTGGGGAGGGGGGTCGTGGAGCCCCCCTCCCCTTCATGGAAATGAGTAGCCCTGGGAGATGGGGTCCCCATAGCCTAATGGGGCTTGGGGCGAGGGGACACGCTGCCTCCTCCCCTTAATGTAAATGAGTGGCTCGGGGAATGGGGTCCCAAGAGCCTAACAAAGCTCGGAGGGTCATGCAGCCCCCCCCTTCCCTTTATTTTAGTAAAGGCCCTGGGAGGGGACCATGCAACCCTCCTCCCCTTTATTTAAATGAGAGTGCCTGGGAAATTGGGTCCCTAGGGCCTAACAAGGCTTGGGGGCAAAGTGTGGACCCCCTCCTCTTTATATTTAGTAATTGCCATTAGGGATAGGGTACCCAGGGCCTAACCAGGCTCAGGGAGGGCTCCTGAGTGGCCCCACTACCCTTTATTCTTAATCTTGTCCCAGGGGATCCCCAGTGCCTAGCAAGGTTCATAGAGGGTTCCTGTGAGCACCCTCCCCTTTATTTAAATAAGTAACCCTGGAAGATGGGGTTTGCAGGGCCTAACAAGGCTCAAGGAGGGGGTGGAGAGGCCCCCCTCCCTTTTATGGAAATGGGTGGCCTTGGGGGACGGAGTCCCTAAGGGCCTAACGAGGCTTGGGGGAGGTCCTTGCGGCCCCCTTTATTTTTAGTAATGGTCCATGGGGTCTAATAAGACTCAAGAAGGGGGCCGCATGGTCCCCCTCCCCTTTATTAAATGAATGGCCCTGGGGGATGGGGTCCCCAGGGCCTAAGGTAGCTCAGGGAAGGGGGCCACTCAGTCCCTCTCTACTTTAAAGTATATATGGCACTGGGGAATGAGGTCCCCAGGTCAGTATAGGTTCAAGGAGGGGGCCACGCTGCCCTCCTCCACTTTAAAGAAAGAAAAGGCCCTGAGGAATGGGGTCCACAGGGTCCGGCCCTGTGGCGAAACCCTGCCACACACAGATGAAGGCCAAAAAGTGTGCTTTTTGCAAATTGGCGTAAATATGTTCACAAGTTTTTGAGAAATGGAGCCTACAAATTTATAGATATATCATGAGGTGGAGGATCGACGGAGCCCACAGTTCTTGAGATAAGATCTGATCAGCTGCCATCACTTCAACAACCATCTTAGGACTCACGGACTCAGTCCCCTGTGCTAGAAGAAAAATGAAAAGGAACCATATAGGGATTGCCTGCCTCCCTAGACCTAGTGGACAGGTTCCCTGGGGACAAAATTTAACTTTTTTGTTTAATCTGCACTGGGGATCTGTAGTGCAGTTTAAAAAAAGAAATGCCAGTTTACCTCCTTTTTGATAAGCTCCTCAGATTGGCCAAAGCCCTAGGGTGCGCACATTCATTTTTTTTGAAGAGGCTGGTTGAGGCCCCTAAGACCCCACCCCAGGGTCCGTTTAATTAATTTGGAAAGAGGGCATGCCTGCCCTCCATGAGCCTGTCTGGGGCCCCAGGGACCCAATAACCAGGGGCCGGTGTTTCAATAATGCGGAGGGGAACACATGTACCCCATCTCCAGGGCCAGTGTATTTTTGGTGGAGGGGGTGTGCCAGGGGCCATTCTCCCCCAAGATTGGCTCATGCGACCCAATTGCAGGAGCTTGTTCACAGTGTCCCAGGAACCCCAAACCCCAGGACACTCCAGCTTCCTGCCTGGGAGAGTACAGGAGGGCAACAGAAATCTATTCTCTGCCTGCATTCTCCTAGGCAGGGAACACAACTCTACTCCTGTTGGGGTTGGAGCAGAGAAAAAGCGGCTCCCGCACAGGTGGAACAAAGTAATAGAGCAATCTCTCACCAGCACACAGTATGGTGCAGTCTGGCTGGCCATGGCGCCAATGAAAATGGAGTTGTGGGTGATCCGGGTGGGCACCCGAGCACCCATTGAACAAACAATAGCCGGCTCCCACCATGGGTGCTCACTGGGGGGTGGTAGGGACCGCGGAGGCTTGAGGCTCTGCCTGTGGCCCTCAACATTAGAAAATAGTGTGGGTGCACTGCGGCACTCACACAATAAATACAAAAATTAATAAGGAGTCATAACTGAGTGGTGAGAGATGCTCATCTATTATTTACTGCTGCTGCAAAGAGCACCCTATAATCCCCTACGGCATGTATAAAATTTATATTTTCTTGCTGGAGGTGCCCCTAGAAGGGACAGAGGCACCACCAATTGTTTTTTAATGTAGTGGGGGGCAGCAGGGAGTGTGGGTGGCCAACAACACATTACAAAAAAAGCACAGTAAGTCTCCTGGGTCATTAAATCCATGACCTCAGAAGAGATTACCATATGTTTTTTCAACACATAAAGTGGTGGTGACAGTGTATTGTGTTTTATGATTTGTCATATGACCAGACCTTTTTCTCTGTGTCAGCAACAACGATGTGTACTGACCCCTCTTGTTTAAAGTTCCACTGTTATGTGAGAACCTTGACTTGACATCCATTTGGCATGTCTAGTGCAGTGAGCGTATGATACAAGTATGGCAGCAGGGCTGTGTGTGTTTGTGTGTGTTAGTCTAAGTAACATAGAGGGTGTGATTCATTTTGGTTCACCCAGGATTGGCGTGGCACTTGACGGAGGATGAGGAGAGTTTCCCCAGACAGTGGCAGTGTGTTGCCTGCATTCTTGTTGCTGGAGGATTAGAATCCTGACTCTAAAGTTAGAGGGATGAAGACAGGGCTACCATTATAATTATCATGAAGACTTTGCTACAAAGAGGCTTCTGATTCGTCCTTCCTGCGCACTGCCATTTTGTTGATTGTTGGCAGAGGGATAAGACTGCAGGTGTGTTGTTCAAAGTGAGACGGTTTTTTGGCCTGGTCTTCTCTGTTGTCTGTCTATGATTACTGCTTCAGGAAGGCTGATGACAACCTAGTTCACAGAACTTACGCTATATCCATGTTTTGAGAACTTCTTGTTCGGAGCCAGTCAAATTGATTCCCACTGTGAGAAGCATAGTTTTATAGAAAGGCTGTTTCTGGAATGCAGCCTGGAGGTGACATTTGAAAGAGAACTAACTCAAACTTGTTCAGAAGCCACAGGCAGTAAGTAGATACATATCTCCTGTTTGGAAAATGTGTATAAAACCAAAATCCAAAATTCCCCACTTTGTTGCACTTCCAAGTTTTCATGACCAAGAATGAGAGTGTTCCACAGAGTAATTGAAGGAGGGTTGAGCAATCGGGGCAGGTGTAGGCCTGACAGCCAGTCTCCTAGAACTGAGGGCACATCGCCTGTAGTCGGCACTTTCTGTTGAGGTTCTGCCTAGTATGCAGACGCCTGCTCGCTGAGAGAGGGAGAGTGTGCCTGGTTCTGTAGAAATGAGAGACTGTCCAGGAGGAAAAGCCTGCAGTGCTTAATTTGTGCCGGTGCTTTCCGGTGCTCAGCACCGGCACTTAATTGCCAGCAACGGGGATTATGACTGTCTGACACATGTTAGTAGTGTCTGCCAATTCAGGTACGAGCTCAACAACTTATTATTTCAATTTCAATTTCCAATTATTAGTATTTGCCTCCAAAGCCATTCTTATAGCTTTGGGGGCCTGTAATAGTATGAATTGTCACACTTTTAAGAGTGTGATGATTTGGTAGTGTGTTGGTGCTGTCATTGGCAGTGCTGACAGGGGCAACGAATGGTGCAAGCTCTACCGTCCTCCTGTCGAGAGCCCCGGCACCAAGTTTTTTACAAATTAAGCACTGAAAGCCTGGCATTTTTCTGTTGTAATGTACTCTCAGGGTAAGTGGACTACATTAGAGATCAAAGCCAGAAACCTGTGTCATAGGTGGGTCTCTCCATCTCTCTATGCGGTTGCTGTTGAGAGCTACTCCAAAAGACTTTAGAAGTAAAACTACCATTGTGTTCACATACAGCTGCTGTGATCTGGTGCTGCCAAATCCAACAGAGGAAGAAACCACATAACCATCGAAATGGAGCCCAGCCAGCTTGTGCAGCACACCAGTACTTGCTATACTGAACTTTTCAGCTCCAAAGGAAGGCCATCTCACAAGCTAAATATCCAGGCTGCACCCAAACTCCCCACACTATCAGTAGAACCATTGAGGAGGTAACAAAGGTCTTAGCCTACGGATGAAACAGGGAGCTACAACATGCACAGAGGAATCACGTGTAAGGACTTAAGACTTTTTACCCAAATTAATATCTTTGGTAAGAACTATGAAACTGAGTTGCACATGTAAACCTGAGGGAGTCAAATTATTCTGGACTTGTACCTAATTCATGCCTCTGTTCACAGACTCCTGAGGACTATAGTTACTAAGGTCACCCACATGATCAGAGAGTATTCGAAAAGGGGATGTATCGCTTACTGGAGGTCATTACCAGAGCACCAAAGCTAATCCAGTTGAATGGTGTAGCATCTAGTTCTACTATGTGATTAAAGTACTTTCTGTTACATAAAAATCAGCACTGGGCTTGTGATTGTTATTATGTCTGTTGGTTGACTGCTGAGTTCTGAGCCTCCCACACTACCTCTCAGAGAAGCCTGACTGCTCGCACTCACTACCCTCAGAGTCAAGTGCAGACAGGATTGTGCGTAGCCCAGTTTATAACTTTGGAGCCATTTGATGCAGCTGTATGAAACTTTCCCAAAAAAGTATATTGAGTTTGGATTCTTCTTGACAAGTTTTGTGCAGATGCCTAGTCACAAAATGACATTTCCCATATTAGTTTCCATAGGATTCAATGCTCCTAAACACTGAAAAAATGGCTGAACAGAATTATGCCAAATTTGGTATGTAGTTAGAACATTACTCAAGGAGTTGTCTTTGTTTTGTTTGGTATAAATCCGTTCAGTAGTTTTTAAGAAAATTGAGTTTAAATAGTGTGTTGGGTCGACATAAACAGCTTACATTTTAAAGATATCTGGATTGTTACTTTGAGAAATTCAAATATCAAAAAAGTACTCATATTCAGTCGGAGACCTCAGCTATTTCTCCTGTCATCCATTTTGGTACCGCAAACCTGGATTCACAAAACCTAAGTAATTTGATTGGCTAGCCACAACATGGGGAGCAAAATTGCGGCTGCCATTACAGGTAGTGGGGATTCGGTCCTCGCTTCCTGAAAAACTAAATGAAAGGCAATGTAAGAGGGGATGGTGAGTACATGCTCAAGCTCATTTGGGGGGAATCCCCAATTTAAAAAAAAAATCAATACAACCCAAATGTTGCCATTGGGATTCTCAGATCCAGTGGCTGGATTCACATATTCCAGTGCTGCCACAATCTGCGAGTCTCAGCAATCCCAGCTGGAGACCGTAAATCCAGTACATGCATCACAACCTAACAAAGCAAACCCAAGGCATCTGCACCCCGACTGCGTAATCTCCCCATGGTAAAGTATAGGGTAAAGAAGAAAAAAGTTTATTTAACCCCCCAAAAAAATCAACAAATATTTTAAGTTTAAATATTATTGTAAATAAATTATGTATATATTTACTTTGAATGTAGAATACAATAAAATAATCCCACAGCATTATTTTTGTTGTTGACATTTTTATTATGTTACATGCAAGATTAACAAACAACCATAACATAGTACAACCCCCCCCCCCCCACAGTACTTATCATATTTGTTCAGGTATAAAAAAAAACAGATCCACTGCGTAGCTTTACAGTATCTTCTCATATATCCGGCACTTAACAGTCCTGACCCAGAGCTCCCATCCTTTTACTGCACATCAGAATGAAAAGACAATACATTCCCATCTAGGTAGGCACACCATTCAATCAAGCCCAGAGAACCAACCCCCCCCAGACTTTCTCATATATCTGATCACATCCCGTGCCACGATAAATTTCCCTTTCTCTTTCCCTTTCCATCACTCTTAAATGTTCCATACCTAATCATCAGCACATCAATCCATGCTAAGAAACCATCAGGAAGTCTATAAGGTGAATTCTGAAGAATATAAAGGAAGCGGGAGAGTGCCAACATTTTTAACATTGCTACATTCCTGAAATTCCACTGCATTATTAAATTAATTTGGAATTACATCTTTAATTAGTTTAAATATATTAAATTAAATCAAAATTATTTTTCTGACGTTTAAAGTAAGGAATACATTTCCACCCAAACTAAAAAATACATCTTTTATTATGCAATAATAATTATTAAAAGTGTTGTACTGAAATTATTAAAAGTTATTTAATTGTATTTTAATATTAACAATATTACATTCATCATCATCAAATGTACTTTATTTGACTCTTTAGACCATAAAAGTACATCAACAAGAATAAAATGCAAATTAAAAATATACAGTAAAACATAGCAGAATAAAATGCACATAACTATGCAACTATAAAAATGCTCTGCAAAAATTACAAAAACAGATGAATCACAGAGCAATGAGAAGGTGCAATAAAAAACAGCTTAGAAAATACATGAATCTGGTGCTAAATTCAAAAGTTAATTAGGACAAGTATGGTAGATTGCGGCTTGCAAGTATAGACTGTAAAATTAATTTGCCAACCATATTTCTAACACAGCCGAAATATATGTATGGACCAATAAACAAATTGTTTCAGTTTGCAAGAGTTGGAAGTATAGTAACGTAAATCTACATTGAGAGTTTTTAGTAAGGGTGATAAAAATATTTTCCCAGGGACTGTGTAAAGTTTATAGAAAAACATAAAAGGAAGCGATGGCTGTGGGATAACAGAATCGCAGGGACACGGTACCATATCCAATTCTCTGAACACCACTTTAGGAAAAGAGACTAAAAAATGAGCTATATTGAAATGAAACCTCACCAGAAAAGAAGCAGGAATTATATCAAGGGAAAGAGGAGAGATACCGTGAATATGGTCTGTGGTTGAGAGTAGGTGATAGACTGCCACTCTCTGCTTTTATACACTCTGGCACCTTCCATATGTCTTTTTAACAGGGCAAGATATCTGAGTTTAACGGTTACTTTGCTAGAAGAGTTGATACTCTGTCGATTCTCAAAGAGTTCCCATTTCCTTGTAAGAGCAAGCTGATCTTTGATGTACATCATCCATGGGAAGTTGCCGACTTTTTCAAGACTTAGACAGTCTAGGATTATAGATCAATTAAGCAAAGTTTCAGGTTTAGCCAATACAGAGAGCTATAGCAACAGGCGACTAAATTTCACGAAATCCTCCAGATACGTTAACCCGTCTCAGAATAGCATTATTATTCTTATTATTAGAATTATTTTCAGCTATCTGAAGATCTGGGATCCCTCATGTACCCCAGCTGCTCGCCTCAAAGGTAGCCCGCTAAAATACACTTAGCTTGATTAATAGTGGTCATCACATCAATGAGACTAGAGCCCAGTTTAGCAGCAAACCTAAAGATTCTGCTATAGATTGTTCCAGCTGTGCTTTCCAAACTTTCAATAAGTGAGACCAGGTACCTTTATCAATGAAATCCCCAAGTACGTGAAGGTAGATACACGTTGCAGCCTAGAGTTGATTACAGGAAGAGATTTTATTTTGCCAGAGTGTCGACTATATATCATAGAATGGTATTTAGACGCATTAATTGGCAAATCCAAATCATTCATAAAAAGTGCAAAGGCTAATAACCTCTGTAGGCCTACCACAGTTCTTGCCATTGAAAAGTCGGGCCCATAAGTTCTGGATCTGTTCCAGAGGCACAATCAGATATTTCTTTTTAGCAGCATGGAAGTGTAGAAGGGAGAAAGTCGTTATTAATGCCAATCGATTCAATAGAAATTTCTCTAGACACTTTGTAACCACAGACAACTAAGTAAAGTTAGTTAACCTATTACAAAGCCAAAAATAACTGGACATAGACACACCTCAAAACAAGCGTGTAGAAATACATTGGAATCAGCATAAAGCCAAATCTGCAAATAAAGTTGAGGTAGTGTAGCATAAACAAAACAACTAATTCAAGAAACGGAATGCAGAGGATCAGAATTTCCCTGCATCGAGGTTGATGCAAATACAGCATTAATCTATCCCTGCACTAACACTAAAATGGCATCCCTACTCAAGCATTCTCAGGAAAAAGGAATAAAAGGTGTCAGCATGTGGAGTCTTCCTAAGATTCTCTCCACAATCGATGGGTCGGATAACATAAAGCTTTTGAGCCCGAGCTCGTTCTAAGATGCTCTCTTTCTGAAGGCAGAGAAGAAGTGGGTGTTTTCTCTACTCGCAGGTCACGCCATCCATTCTGAACACAATCTCATAGGTAATTTTCAATGGGATAGCGGTGTTCCTGATCCGCAACATGTTGACCTTGATTCCCAGGCCTTCTCTAGTGTGAAAACACAACAATTTCCTATATCGGCTTGAGCTTACAATGTATCTCCTTGCCTGACTAATAAAACAAAGACATTATTCTAGCTAACAAGGGCGCTTCTTCCACTTGCATCACAAAACGTGAGAAAGAACTAACTATACAGCACACATGAAATTCAAACTGTTAATTCTAAACAAGAGCTTTCAGGGAAATTGCATTTCAGGCTAATGTAAGAAATGGCATATGAGCTTAACGAATTGCATAAGAAATTAAGGCACGTTCAGTTAATATTCCTACCTACATGGAAAAATGACACATTAATAAGCACATTTAATAAATTAATGATTGTCAGTTGCACAACACGAGTTCTTCACATTCATGATTTTTGCTAGTTACATTTACTTTCCATGTTAATTCTTCAAATCACTATTCAATGGCCTAAATACATTCACGTTTCATGTTATTACATTTAGAATTCTAACACTTCACTTTAATACGACAAAGGATTATTAGCGGCTGCGCTCTACATGTGTGGTTATAATGCACCCCTACTATTAAAATTAAGTTTCCGCTACATCGCCATTAAAACACCATAATCTGCATACATTAAAACAGGACGATGCCTAAACTCCACCTTAGGAATACCAGCCATAACATTCCATAAGAAGGATTCAAGCTCATTAATATAAAGATAAAAAAGCAAAGGGGCAAGAATACAAACTTGCCTGACACCCCAGCCTATGTGAAACAAGGGAGTGCGCTCTCCATTGGGCCCATAACTGATCCACCCAGATAGATCGATATGTAACTGAATCAGGAAGTACACCAGCAGACCCTCCACCTCGATTTACACAGTCAAATGCTGAACTGAGGTCCATAAAGGCGAGGTGTAGAGAACCATTTTTAACCTTCGTGTACTTGTCTATTATGAGATGATGGTTCAGGAATTGTTCTGTTGTCCCCAGGCCTTGTCTAAAACCATATTGTACATTGCAGAGAACACCCTTTTGGTTAGCGTAGTACTCCAACTGGTCTAGAAGAACTCTACCAAGTATCTTTAATGTAGAGTTGATCAGGGAGCTAGGGCGGTAACATTTAAGGTCGGCTCTGTCTCCCTTCTTAAAGATTGTAAAAATTGCTGACTGGGACCATGACTCGGAGTACCCATTTATCATAGCACTCCTGAACATGTTTACTAAAAGAGAGGCCAATAGTTCGATTTTATTTGGGTGCAATGTTCCATTAATTTACTAATTCAAAAAAGGATTACAAAATATTTTATAAATAATAAATATATTTTATTGTTAGATTTTTTCAGAATTAAATTATATTTATTTATATTTTTAACTATTTTAAATAATTTAATGTTATGTTATTTCCTATGGTGGGTCATTTAAAGCCCCTATTTCGATTATTTTCAATGGGAGGGTGTTTCAGTACCAGTGGTTGGCCATTGTGTGATGCTGGACTTATTCCAGGACTGAGCTGGAGTAATTCACTACTGTTTTGGGTCCCTTTTTGGCTGTAGTAACTTTAGAAGTGCATTTTGTGAACAGTAACATGTTTTCTCCTCTTCTGGTTGATGCAAGTCCCTCCCTAAACCCCTCCTTACTTTTCCCTAAACACCTCCCATTAGTAGTATGTTTGTACCATTTTCCAGCCATTTCCTCTGCTCCCTCCAGCATTTAGTACCAAGTAATAAACATGTGTGTGTATCTCACCATAGTAAAGATAGGAGAGGTGGAGATGGAGATCTACACTTGTAGGTTTTTGTAGTACTTTGCTACTAAATGTACTACAAAATGCAATGTGTGAACAGGCCCCATAGGGATTATTGCTCAGTTGCGGTTGAAGGACAAAAATCACTCCCTCGGACCATTGTGAAAGGACTTGTACACTGAGGATATGATCGGCTTTTGATTAAAACTGCCCCCCTCTCAAGCCCCACTTTGGAATACACTACCCAACAGGTAAAACATGACTATAAATAAAAGAGCTAAATTGCATTCCTTAAATAGTTCTCTAAAATTCTGTAATCTGTTTGAAAACATTTTTTTTTTAAAATCTTCAGATTATGCCACCGATTATGGATTATTTGTCAAATATGTCTTATTCTCAATTAAGAAACATGTAAAGAATTATTGTATAGTGTAGAATACATCACAAAAAGTAGTTCCTTCCTTTCTTTGTTCCTTAATTCATCCCTCTGTGCCCTTCCTCCTCACACTCCCACCTTATCCTTTCCCTTTCCCTTTCCGTAAAAATAGGGGAACAGCTTACTTAAAGCTGCATTGTGTTTTTTATGTGTAAACAACTGTTTGAGTTAACACATCCCCAAAAGAAGCATGCTTTCGGTTGAAAAAGTCATCATTTCACTGGAATCACTTGTGCACAGATAATCCTAATTAGATAATGTTCTTGCAAAAATAAGTAAATCTGAAATGCATTTCACATATCTTTGCAGGATTACCAAACTAAGGGCCACATGTAGAAAGGCAAATTGCGATCGCAAATGCTGAAATTTGCGATCGCAATTTGGGCAGTATGCTATGTAGGGAACAACAACCCACATACAAAATAAGGAATCGCAAAATTTGCGATTCCTTATTTTGCAAATGCATTTAAGGAATCCCAAATAGCGATTCCTTAAATGCAATGTAGAAAGCACCCAAGTTGTGCTATTTTGGCTTAAGGAATCGCAAATTACCACCAACTTCAGGTTGGTGGTAATTTGCGATTTCTTTTAATAATGCAGTTTTTTGCATTATTCAAAGTGCCATGTGGCGCACATACATGCCCTTAGGGCATGTATGTGCGCCACATGTGCACCCATGCTCATTTCAGGGATGCAACAGGGTGTCCTATTGACACCCTTGCAACCTTGAAATTGCATTCTCAATTTGCGATTCTCTAATTGAGAATCGCAAATTGAGAATGTCTTCCTATTCATTCCTATGGGCCTTTTAGCCCATAGGAATGAATGGCAAGGTATTCCTTATTTGCGATTCTCAATTAGAGAATCGCAAATAAGGAATAGGTGGGATTCGCAAAAAAAATTGCTAATCCTACCTACATAGCGTTTTGCTATTCTCTAATTGCGATTCCCTAAAAATTGCAATTAGAGAATCGCAAAACACAGCCCTCCTACATATGGCCCTAAGTGCCTGATTTAGATCTAGGTATTCTGACCGCTAGCCAGCCGGGAGCTCCAGTACTCCATCGGGTTGACGGAGTCCAGCCCGCATTATTTAGATGTATACGCGAAGCACGGAAGACCTCCGTGGCGGCGGACTTCTGTGCTGCCAATCCGCCATCCTGACGGCAGGGTCCTGCTAAGCCAATTTGGATGTTCCCGTTGGGCTGGCGGTGCTCTGTTGGCGGAGTGAAGACTGGAGCAAACTTGGTGGTGGGGAGACAGGTAAGTGACGTTTTATTTTTTACATATAACATGTGTTGTGTACACGTCCATATGTGTATGTAGGTTATGTTGAGTGACCCCATGTTGTACATTCTGCACTGCACCCTTCCAACATACACACACCATGCACTGTATGCCTGCACACACCCCGTACACTTACCTTTGAGTCTGTCAAAATAGGGTGCTGGTCGGTCACGGTCAAGGTGCTCCAGGACAGGGGGGACCTGGACAAACGTGAAAAGGAGGAAACCACAGCCTGTACCCTGAAAAAAGGTGAGTTATAGCCCCTTTTCAGCCCTTTCTGCCGACTCAAAGTAGGAGGGATTCCCATCGGAATTCCTTTTGAAACAAGCCAGAAAAAATACTGACGGCAGGAATGCTGACTGGAGTCCCACCGCCTGCTGCAGCCCACCCCACCAAAGGGGCGGGGAGCAAGTCTTCTCACCCATTGTACTCTGGCATCCAAATTAGGCTGGAAGACCGCCAAGTAGGCGGGCAGGAAGACCGCTAAAAAAGCCCACTCCGTTGCTGTCCCGCCAAAATCTAAATCCGGCCCTATGGACCTGAATGCAAGTTTAGGTGCTATTTAATGCACCTGATATCACAGGGTATGTTATTTATCGGGTGCCAAAAATAATACCTATTACAAGTTTTTGGAGCATAATAAGCGAATTTTGGTGTTTAATGTACCATAATCCACATGATACAGTACATACCATGGCCCAGATTGTTTTGTGTCCACATTGTGCCATGCAAGGCAACGTAAACCATAGAATGAGATTTACCATGCCATGCCGAGGCACCCTGTGTCGCTTGGTAAATCTGGTGTAAGGCAAGGTAGTGCAAGTCAATGCGCCGGGAAGGCGTTCCATGGGTGGAGCGTGGGTATTCCTACACATCCACCCATGTGTTCTGAAGCATTCCCAGATTTACCAACACTGGTAGACCTGGGAATGCGTCGGAATTGTACGCCTTCCCAATAGAGGTGCAACCATGGGAGGCTCGTCCTAAAGAGACGAGGTGCTTTGCCCTACCAGCTGCGAGCGCAGCAGGCAAACACAAATAAATAAAATGGCATAATAATGGCATTTTATTTTGCCTCCAGCTTGCGCTGTGTACAGTGCGATAGTGAGGGTAGGGGGCGGGGCTGAATCAAGCCTGCGATTGCAGGATGACTGCTGCCCTTATCAGTGTGCATGTCGGGTTGGCTGGCTGTCTTGCTACGGCTAGCCCACCATGAGCACTGTAGACCCAGCAATCCTAGGGCTGTGGAACTGCTGAGGGACTGCCGCCACAGGCCCCCAGCCTCCGAATGAGCGCTAGGTTAGCATGCTCCCACCAATCCTGGAGCTGCTCTCCTGCTGAAAACAGCTTGAGAGCAGATGCTGAAAACAGCATGAGAGCAGCTCCAGGATTTGTGTTCCACTGAGCAGGAAGTCCTTCCATTCTTGCTCCTGGACACTGTGGGAAAAGTGCTGCACTGGAGGTGCTGTTTATATGGTGAGTTTGGCGCCATTGTGTCGCACCATATTTTAGTCCTGCTAGCCACCACTGGGTGCAACGAGGAGAAACATCTTTATTTCTACTCGTTGTTTTATCTTTCTAAGTGTGCTGCAGAACAGCACACTTAGAAAGAGGAAAATGCCTCTAAGGATTGTTATTGTGCAGGAAGGGACACCTTCCAGCACGAAAACAATCTTACCTGTAACATAGAGAACTTAGCACCATGGTTCAAGAAAGCCTGCATTGGCCCTAATCTGCACTTTATGTGCCAGTGGAGCAGAGGACAAGAATGCGCAACATCCTAATAAATATTGTGCATTCCTGCCCTCTCACACAGCGCAGCAAGGTGTCTTTTTCCTTTTTTGGAAAAAATCATAAATCTGAGCCCATGATCTTTTCCCTGCTAAATTTCGGCAGGTTTAACCCCGCAAAATGTAACAAAAGTTAAGTTATTTAACGCATCCGATAATTATCGGATGCGTTAAATACGTTTAAACCTGTATTTCAGACCCATGAGTAAACACAGATTTAGGCATGGGTCCAAATTAACTAACCCGCTCGTAATCAGACCCTTTGGGGTAATTACAATGTCAGTCTGCCTGAAACCGTCTCAAAATGGGACCGACCTACCTCAGGTCGGCGGTCCCGCCTGCCTAATTAGGATGCGACTGAACACTATTCAGTTGCATCCTGACCTTTTCCTATGGGATCATGCATTACGGGCATAAACCGGCCGTAATATATGCTCCCATAGGGAAATTGGAGGTGTTGTTCATCCCTGCACCCGGTGGCAGGCACTCCAACCGGAGGCCGCACACACAAGGGGTCCTGCTGGGCTGCTTTCTGACATGGTTTCCATGTTGGACAGACCGGCATGGAACCTATGATTGAAACCGTGCATCGTGATCCCAAGGACAGAATGGCCCACCGTTTGGGATTACAAGATGGCTCCGACAGGTGCCCATTAGAAGCCAGCCGGAATGACCGGCCAGTTTCAATTCTGACCTTTCTGATACATAATCAGCCGGTCGGAATTTAAACCAACGATGGGGGTCGGAAAGCCTCCAACCAAAGGACGGAAGTTTTCTGACCTCCATCATTATAGGCCCCTTAGTGTCAACATTACGCGGAGGAAGTGGTATTGAGTAAAATGTGGTCCGTTGTCTAAATTGCTGAGTGTGAAATCAGTGGTTTCCTCTTTTAACCACAATGCGTGCCACTGGATAAGTCAGTCCAAATATTTTTACCCAAGTTCCCTCATCTCATACATCATAAGCAAATAAGAAGTAGTTAACTGTTATGTGTAAATGGGAGCAGCAGATCTACTTATCTCTAAAGCAAACCAGCCCAAATTTAAGAACAAAACAAAATTAAAGATAAGTTAAACACGTGCAAAGCCCACACACAAGCTCAATAAATAGTTGAACACTGTTAAAGATCAGGTTACGAAAACAAAGCTATTCCCTAATGAATTTTAATATTTTGACAATCAATAGATATGCACTTAAGTAGGCCTTCAAGACTGCAATCAACATTTCCTACCTGTTTCCTATTTACTATTTATACCGATGTTTCATGTGGCTGATATGTATAATTATTGTTGGTAACCATACATTCGCTATTTCAAAGTCTCTCATTCTTACAATAATGAGACAATTTTTTATTGGAGTTTCTTTTTAAAGATGGTTGTCTTGTATCTTCTTTAATAATATATCTAAACTTAAAAATCTGCAATGAAGTTAAAAGACATCAGTGGGTCTAGTACTGGTTACTGAAGTTTGCATATTAATTGTAGTTATGGGTTTGAGTGCCACTAGCATCAAATCAGTTTTTTATTCTTTAAAGGTCAGAAAATTAGAATAAATTATTTTTTATACTAATATGTGCAAGTTGGCGATACCTTCCCATAAAAGGCCTGAAGAGTAGCCGATGAAAACTGAGGACATGCCCCAGGTGCTGACCCCAGTAGTGGGAGCAGTGAAGCTAGGAAAACTGAGGGAACAGACGCTGTGGCAGACAGACCCGGCAAAGACACAAAATGTCAAACCAGGTCAGGCTTTGGGGGGTGTGGTGGCACTGTGTTATGAGGCCTTTGAAATATAGGAAAAAGCGCTTTAGTATAGCTGTGTGGTAAGTGAAAGGTTGGGTTGTGGACTGAACTGGCCAGTCCTTCTTCTTCTTGCTGGTGCAGCCTGTTCCTGAAGAGGTGACCCAGTGAAGGCCATCAGCAACGTGAAGTCATAGCGCACCACGTGAAGTGTTCATTCTAGCCAGCCTCCCTCGGAGAAGGACTCAACCGCAAACTACAGAAACGGCAGATCAGGAGACATGCCCAGTGGACGAAAGTCTTTGACAAGAGAAGTTACTACTGACAAAAGAGCCCTTTCTCTCCATGCCCCACATCCCACAAAGGCCACCATATCCAAAGATAAGAAACACTCCAAACCCCAGCAGGATAAAATTGATAACAGCGTCAAACCAGTGATAAGTCCTTGCCTCCACTCAATGGGCCCCCAACTCACTGAGCTGAAGCATAAATTAAGATGGACAAAACATCAGCAGCCATGATCCAAGCAATTCTTGAAATCCGGTCATCACTAGAGTGTAAAATGAAGTGCAGTGGAACTGGTGTCAACCTCTTTCTCTAAGATCGATTGATTGAGTAACTGAAGCAGAAACAAGATTCTCATGAGGGGAGAATACAATCCAGGTCCTTCAGGTTCAGGGTAAAGTCATTCAACTACAAAAAACTCACCAAACTACTAGAAGATAAAGTTGAAGATGATGAGTTCAGGTTTCAGGCACAACACTGACAGGATTGTAGGCAGTATAGAGGGTTTTCAGGACTTCAACTTGTTTCATACTCACATAGCCCCGCTCCTGCGTTCCTGAAGAAGACGTCCCCTGTTTCACAGTGTAGAGACCCCAGCAATCTCTGACCCCACAGCCTCCTCCTGGTGCTCTTATTAAGACCCTCCCACAGCCTACCTTCACAATCATATGGAAAGGGACACAATCAGGGCCGGCTTTAGGGCAGTGCGACTCGTGCGACCGCTGGGCGCTGGCCTGTAGAGGGGGCGCGGACCTCAGGAGGGCCGCTGTGTTTAGCAGTAGCTTATGATTGGAGAGCTGAGGGGCACTTTTTTCTGGTGGTAGTGAGAGAATCTGAGGTGGCGGTCATGGGTTGTGGGGGCGCCAAAATTGATTGTTGCAAAGGGTGCCACCAGCGCTAAAGCCGGCCCTGGACACAATCATAAGGATGGTTCACCGTAAAGGTGTGATTTACCACAACTCCTTCAAGTCATGATCTTCATGCACTAAACAATCAGAGTGCAGCCACAATGCAAGTCCCTTTCAGAAGCCAAACAAAAGTTGAGGGTGATGCAGCTGGAATATTAGTTGTGCTGCCAGCTGGACTGAAGGTTCACTGTGGAAAAGCAGGCTTCTGCAACACATCTGATTGCACCTTGGATTGGGCACATCTGATTGCACCTTGGATTGGGTTGAGGGGAAGAATGAGCCAATGGAGCAGTGGAAATGTTCCCTGCCAATGGCCTGCCCAAGAAGAATGGGATTCGATCAAATGGAGGAATCATTGAAGGTGCCACTGCAACTGAGTGAACCACTCACACAAGGACGAGAAGGAGCAGCCTTCACCGTCCACTGGAGAAGAGGAAGACACAGAATATAATCAGAAATGCAGCAACTTACATACACCTAATTTCCAAGTAACTCTGGCTTCAGCCGTCGTCATACCTATTGTGAAATAACTCAATATTTACCTTTTCCACTCATAAGCCATACACTCCACTGTCTGGTGCACCCCTAATGATCTATTTAAAGATCTCTCCCATCCAGTACTTCAATAGGAACAGGTGAATGGAAGTCTGCTGGGCAGTGGCGCAACGAAACTTGAGGGGCAAAGTGCATGGAGGGGGGCCCCTCTGGACTCACTCAGGAGCTCTCAGGCAAGGGCACTGTTATGAGGGGACCCCCTGGAGCTCGGGCCCCCACCGTACTGTGGGGGAGGGGCTTTGTTACACCACTGCTGCTGAGACACTCCCCTAATCCGCTGGGATCAAAATGGCTCCATGTCAAGTTGCAGCGCACGGCATTGCCTCGGTTGTGCACAACTGGCCTTGGCTCATGTGCACAAACTCACTGGACCAAGTGCCATGGTCTTAGTGGACTTTAAGGAAGCATTTGATTCCATGAGCTGGGCGTTCTTATTTTGGGACTCTCCGACCATATTTTTACACATATTTTCGTGAATAGGCTCCAGAAAGCCTAGTGATTCTCTTTTGAATTCGAAAGGACTGTTTCAAGAGGTGATGCATTGCTAGGCGAGTACAAATTACCTCTCTCGCAGCAATGGGGCTGAAGCTTGCCCATGACTGCTGGAAAATGTGCCTGTCGGCAAATAGCCATCTCCCTCAAAAATAAACTGAAGTTCTCGAGGAACCTACAAAGAACTCTGTTTTTGCTACTGTGGTCCCAAAAAATAAATAAAATCAATGTTATTCAGGAAGCAACAAGAAAGTATTTCGGACATGAAGGCAAAAGGGGAGTTTTTCGAATGAGTGACTCGCACAGAAATGCAGTCTTCTTCAAAGAGGAAGAAAAAAAAACAATTTCACAACATTATCCTATGGCAGCAGCATGGGTAAATCTTTAACAAGAGGCTCCCTCGTGAATTTATGGATAATTAACAGGAGGCCAGTCTCAGTAGAACTTCAAATATTATGCTTAAAATGTTAATTGGGTACTCAGGCAACCACCTCAAGAAATAACAGTACAAAGTTTATGAAACTCATCAGGAAGTGTACAACATGGATAGCAGCACTCCAGCTTATCACAATCCTAATATTTGTTATGAAAACATTTACTTTAAGGGATGTGTGCCTAGATTTTGTCTAAACAGGTTTAATGCTAACTAGTGTAACAGATACTGGCAACTGCGGCAAAATGGAAGAGATGGGCAAAACATTATGAAAGACAACAACAATAAGTTAGGTTTAGGGAAGAGACCAGAGACGAGGACAATAATGCTTCCTACAAAGAACTTAATTGCATTCCCAGTGGTGAATTAATGTTATCTTTTATTTTCTGAGTATGAATTGAATGCACGCTGTCAAACACATACATTTTACCCAATGCTGATTCCAGAATTTACCCAAAAACATATTTTCTTTTTAGTTGTATAATAAAGCTATAAGAATATTTTAATAGATACTAGATCTATTTAATTATTCTGTTGTTGATCATTACATGTATTTAATGTTTGGAGAAGCCGTACTTGATAGTTACACAATAATGTCTTCAACAGAAGGCATGAACAATCCTGATCCCTCAGCGAGACAGTGAATTAATTAGATTTGCAGGTGGGGAGAGTGGCTTGCATCAAAAATGGTACTTCATGTAATACCCCCTATGCAATGTACTGTTTAATCAATACTGCAGAATGTTCACTGCATTATCTTATGCACAGTCTACACCCCCTCCCTTTGATGTCTCCTACCTTTCCTACTGTGTATTTATTTTGTTTGCCACTGCCTATCTCAGTCTGCAAAAAATTATAATAAAATACTTAAAACTTTTTTTAAAATGGTCCTTCACCACCTACATACCACAAAGGTATAATATAGCCACTTTCTGTGCTGCAGTAGAGAGTAAGTCCAACTGGAAGTCACATTTCAAGATTTCGGTGTAGTAATCCATTTTGTCTTGGCGTGTTTTAATTTTTTTTTTTATTTGAAACTCTGGAATTTTGAGCTCTGTTGTGGACTGTTAAACATGCATGAGTCCCATGTGCTCTGCTGGAATGGGGTTCTGTGGTCGTCCCCATGCAGCCCCTTACCACAATCCAGACTGACTGCAGGGGCGTAACGCAAAGCCCTGCAGCCCCTGTGGTGCAGGGGGGGGGGGGGGCATCCCTTCAAGGGGTCCCCCTTCAGCTGAAGGCCAAAGAATATTTGGGGTTCCTCGTTACATTCTGCGGGGGGGGGGGGGCATAATTTTCCGCTACACCACTGATTGACAGGACTCTATGTCAAGGCATTAAGCTAAAACTTGGAACTGTCAACATATTAATAACAACTACTTATTGTGTAACAATTGTAATTTAGTGCAGAATGTTATATTTGCAAAAGGTTAGATATAGAAACTGCAGGTACGTATAAATCATCCTTGCACTTGGGTGATACATATCTGCAGGTGAGAGGCTGTATAGACCTTTGATAGGCTATGCTGCAAAGACAATATCTTATTTATTTAGATAAATGCAAATTAACTATTAAATGGGATGGGGAGTCTGATACACGTTCTCAACACTAGAGTTAAAGCATATATGTAATGGGACTAAAGAGATCCGATTTGCAATCATATATGAGTTACTTATTTTACTTTTGAGACATGCAATGTGGTGTGCCTGAGTCATGCAAAGTAGTTTGCCTGAGTAAAGCAGAGATTAATTCTTGTGACTGGAGGTCTTCACACATTTTCCCACCCCATAATGACCCTTAATAAACCAGTTGATCGGATCAACCTTGAGGCCTCACTTGGACTCTGCGGGACAGGGTACTCCATTGCAAACATGACGGAGTACCCTGTCTACGAATCTCTTGGTTTGTCCATTTCATTTAGAGACAGGTAGACCTTAAGCGTTCCATTGGTGGGGCCCCTGTTGGCTCACTTGATCGATAAATCAGTGTCTCAGTAGATGAGCAATATCGTAAGTGGGATATGTCTGTCAGTGTGTAGTGAGCTATATAGGCATTTAATTCTGCTTTGAGCACCCCCATGCGTAAGAAGTGTTTGTAGTAACTGTGAGTCTCTGGCTCTTCATGTGTCTTGTGCCTGACCTGGTGCAGGTGATATGAGAGGGAGGCATAAATGAGAAAGGAGCCCGTCGGGATACCTTAGTTGTCCACTAGGCTGTCAAAGGTGCAGAGGATCTTAGCATCCAAGAGGTCACTGATGTAGCGAGGCCGGGGTTGGCCCACTGGGCAACTTCTTGTCTCGTGCCAAGAGCGGAACACCCCGGGGGTGGCCACAGGGATAACTCTGGCACGTATGGGACAATCATGCACTGTGGAACTGTGTAGGATTGCCAACATGCTGTACCCTC
Organism: Triturus cristatus; assembly: GCF_964204655.1. Taxonomy (NCBI): domain Eukaryota; kingdom Metazoa; phylum Chordata; class Amphibia; order Caudata; family Salamandridae; genus Triturus; species Triturus cristatus. Next base: position 1,064,312,554 of record NC_140593.1, on the reverse strand, counting down.
ATGAGAACATTTCTGGGCTCTCTGGGGACCTCCTCGTTGGACTGTGGTGGGTGACATGGCATCAGGCCGGTGTCCCAGTTCCGGTAAGATCTGTCTGTCTGTCAGCACGTTGGCCACTGGAGCTGAGCTGCGGCGTAATACTATTCATAATTTGGTGCCCTTAGGCCACCCTCAGATAGTGGGGCATACAATTTTGATATCCCTGCTCTTGTACTTGCCCCAAACTAAGGTGATCAGGAGAGAGCGTAGTTCTGCAAACAACTGCTTTGGTAGAATGACAAGGATGGAGGAGAAAAAATACAACATTCGCAGGAGAAGTAGCATTTTAGAGATGCTGATAAGACCCATTGGAGAGAGGCAAAGAAATCCAGAAGGGCAGTGAAAGGCTCACCTTCGCCAGGGCTCTCTCTAAATTGCCATCCACCAGATCGTCTTCTGCATGGTATATTTTGACCCCGAGATATTTAAAGGTATTATGGCTCCAGGGGTGTGGGGCAGTAGGGAGCTATTGGAGCTGTTCGTCTGAGAGTGCCGTCAAGGGGGACAGGTGTGATTTATCCCAATTCACCTCAAGCCAGAGGCCTCTCCAAAGAGTTGCTACAGGTTCCATTAGTTGAAGGATGGTGCCAGCCTCTTCCCGGAGGTACACTAGTGTATCATCAGCATATAATGAAATAGTAGCCACCTATCAGCAACCTAAATGCCCAATTCTGGCGCCATTGCTCGCTGTGCGATTGCAAGGGATTCCATGGCTAGTGTGAAAATAATCAGGGACAAGGCGCTGCCCTGTCAGGTGCCTCATTCAATTTGAAATAGCTCAGGAATGACATTGCCCGTCTTCACCCGAGCAAGATGGTGCGTTATATAATAGGGCGACCCATATCAAAAACTATGGTCCTATTCAAAATCTCTTGAGGACCTCTAGGAGCCAATCTCGTCCCAGGGTGTCAAATACCTTCTCTATGTCTAGGGAGGCAACCCATGCATTGATACCCAATGTGTTTGCCCAGGCCATAAGCATGAAGAGGCGGCGTAGATTTAGGAAGGAATTCCTGCCAGGTATAAACCATTCTGGCCAGGGTCCACAACTTTTCCAAAGATTTTATAATCCGTGTTCAGGAGGGATAGGGGCTGTAGGACCCCAACAGCAATGGGTACTTGTCTGGTTTGGTAGGACCACCAACACCGCTTTTCGTAGGGATCGTGGGAGTATGCCAGCGGAGTATGCTGAACAGAAAATCCTGTGCAGGCATGGAGTAGGCTGACTTGCAAAAGCAGAAAAAAAATAACACAAGAAATTCAGAGAAAAAAAATAGGCAGCAATGACAACTTGACTGGTCTATTCCTTTCATTCATGTGTCACCAATAAAATACACTTTGTCCATATGTGCCTTTGACTTTTAGAAGTGTCCTGATCTTTGTACCCTTAGGTTTGTTATCCAGCTCTTTAATGGTGGGCATGCCTACATGGAACAATTTTTTCAAAGCTCTCTGCATTTTTTTTCTCCTGCAGTACAATCCTGAAGTTTAAACAAATGCTTTGATGAGGCGTTCCCATTGACTCGGTTTTGAAAAATATTCCCAGAGCACCTTTGATTTCAGTACAAGACAAGTGAGTACAAAAGCTTTTGTCTGTTTTCTTTGACCCTAGGGATTGTGTGGCCCTTGTACATTATCCTGTCTACCAAGTCGCACAGTAATGCCATTTGGAAGGTTGCTGCCTGCCTCCTTTGTCAAAGACAGTGGGATTGTTTCTGAGCTATTCACAGTGGCACCTTTCTATTCTTTGCTCTCGGTTGCTTTCTCCTTAACTCAACCTTTCTCAGAAACCAGTCTACAATACTCCCCTGGTGAACACCGATATGGCACAATCCAAAAATAAATGTCTGATAGCATGTTAGTTTACAGGTTATTTTTTTTTACTGTAAAAAGAATTTGACACAAAAAATGTGGATTGCAATCCATGTTGTTTTTCTTTTGCATAATTTGCCAAATTACATGACTTCGTTTTTACAGAAATGTTTTCTGTTTTATTTGTTCCTTCATCTTCAAAGTTGCTCAGATTATTGAGGAAGAGTTTATTTGTCATATGATGTTGAGAGGAAGGTCCCTGCTTTCAGATATCTGATATATTCTATTAGTTGTACTCAATAGATCAACTAGTTATTATGGCAAGACAAAGTGTTGTCCTTTCAAATTTAAAAGTGTGAAAAGTTTAATTTCTGAGTTGGAAATATGGGGACTTTTATGCATCTCTAGAGGAGCCTGGGGTAGAGTTGAGATGTTTGTTCAATGGCTGCAGGACGAACTTGGCAAGCAAGAAACAGCCAGAGGTATACAAGGCATCTACACAAACTGTACCTTTCCTTGGGCCCTCCTTTAGGGTTACGGCACCTTATAAGGATTACCACTGGGGAAGGTAATCATCAGCAGTTCAAGTATTGTGGCTTTTGGGGTTTATTTATGTTTTCCACACCTGTAATGAGCCTTTTTGCATGGCCTACACACACAGTTACTCATATCCTTTGTAGGAGCATGTTTACAAATGTTTGCAGGCTTGGAATGCTCTGCGAACTTTTATTAACACTCATAAAATGTTTGACTTTGTGGGTTCTTCTTGTCTAAATATCTTGCAAGGCCAACCACCCAAATGCCAACCACTGTTGACACTGTGCTATCAACTAATTCACCTCCTTTCCATTCCTACTCATACACCTAAGGTTTTAGAACATGTGATGCACTTCCAGTTGCAAGTGAATTTGCAGTCGAAAGATATATATGAATCCCAAATCTGTGAATCAGAATTTGAGATGTACCACTATGAATTCAACTTTGAATCCACATAAGTTTTGAAAACTGTTTGGTACAAGGAGACCTGAGATCTCAAGTGTTTTGAGTGGCTTATGTGTATTTCACCTCTTGAAATGACAGGAAAGAGGTGGGCTCAGTTTTTTCAAACACAGGTGAGTCACGTACACAGGGTTAACCATTGCTTAAACAAACAGGGGCAGGTTGTCCAAAGTTTTTCTTTGCAGCTCACTCAGTTGTAGCTGAGGGTGGGTAAGGGGGGGGCGGTTTGCCCCTGGTGGCACTGTTATTGGGGGGCAGCGGAAGTGAGTAAGTCATGTCTGTCGACTACCACCATTCCCCAGAGAAGAAGTCTTCCGTCAGCCCCCGACTCCCCCACCCACCGGAACAAGTTGGCCATCAGCCGCCACCCCTCCCCCTCTGAATGCTGTTCTGGAGTACAAAAGTTGACTAGTCTCATTTCCACCATATTTGCAGCTTTCTTTCACGGCCATACACTTCCTGCCTCTTTATCTCAATCTTACAGGTACTTTTTCTTCGCGCCCGTCTCCCATTGTCACTGTTTCCCTAAATCGTATTTTCAAATATTTTTCTTCCTCTATGCTCTTTTTTTCCTCTCTCTCTTTCTCAGGTTCTCAGTCTAGTGATCAAAATAAAGTGCTGGTCCCCAAAAACAAGTTCCGGTGCCAACGACCTGCAACCACCCTCACAAATGAATGCCCATTCCAAAACATAGTTTTCACTTATGAGCTTAGTTAACCAAGACAGAGTCCAAAGATTGCATCCAATCATAAGACCTTCATTTTATGATCACTTTAATGTTCCACTTTGCAAGTCATTTTATAGGCCGTAAGACATTGTCATAAGTGTACTGTCCAGAGTGTGTATTGGCTGCCCTGCTGGCAGACTGCAGCTTTCTCACAAAGGCAGTGAGCATCTGCCAGTCCTGCCCATTCCTACTGAAAGGAAACTAAAAACTATGCAGGAAAAGGGAGGAAAACTACAGCTCTTTTATTGTTAATTCAATCCTTTAAATACATTTGGGAAATCTAAGGCAAATTTTGCAATTTTGACTTCAAGAAATGTAATGACATATGCTCATTTGGAGTTGGGCGGTAATAGCAGAAATGTGTTATATGGGTATTGCCCACATTTCTACCATTAATGTAGCATCTGAGTCACGCACTATTTCTGCCTGATTTCAACTCCAAATAAAAATGATGTCTACATTAAATAAATACGGTGATAATCTACCAGCAGGCAAGATCTGCTATGATCAAATTGCAATCATTTGCAGTGTCATCATAAACAGTATATCCACGAACTGTGCCACAAACTTTGAAAGCATCCTTTTGACCAGCTGACAAGCATTAATTCAGTGTATGGGTACTCACACACAGTTTCCTTGGGGCCACAAATTTGTTCTGTGATGTGACCGAGGGTCACATTCATGCCAGCAAGGCGGCAGTCAGGGTTTGGGGAGGCGTTTGTGGTAAGGTGGGTGTAAGGGAAGATAGGCGCATACATCTACAGGCACATGCATCAAACATGCCATTTGCGATTCCTTATTAGCGAAAAATAAGGATTCGCTAATAAGGAAGTGCAAATGCCTAGGCATGTAGGAATCGCTGAGAAAATAGCGATTCCTACAAATCCCTTAATTGCGACTAGCAAATTGCGAGTCGCAATTAAGGAATGGCTCCCCATTCATTCCTTTGGAATGAATGGGAGATTGCATGCGCAATTTGCGAGTACCAATAGGTACTCTCAAATTGCGCATGCAATTTGAAGGGTCCAAGGGTGTCAAAATGACACCCTGTTGCACCCCCAAAATAGTGATGTGCACCCATGTTGCGCACACACATGCCCCAAGGGCATGTGTGTGTGCAACATGAAACTTTAAAAAATGCACTAAAGTGCATTTTTCAAAGTTATTGCAAATTACCATGAAGTTCAACTTCAGGGTAATTTGCGCCCCCTATTAGGGAAATCGCTATTCTAAAGTGGTTCTTGCATTGCATTTAAGGAATCGCAAATTGCGATTCCTTAAATGCAATTGCAATCAGAGAAATCGCAAATAATTGTGAATCCTCAAATTGCGAGTGCCTTGAACCTTGATGCATCGCAAATGCCCTTTTTGCAGGCGCAAGCGGCCGATTTTTGCGAATCGCACCATTTGCGCTCACAAAAAATGGTTGATGCTTGTGCCTGCTAGTGTCCTAATTGCACCCAATTGTGTGATCCTAGGCAATTTTTTTAGTTAATTTTCCCTCCTTTTACTTCATTATCACATATGAGGACCTCGAAAACATGACTTAAGGATGTGTGCTGTACAAACCCTTCTCCAGTGTTTGATTTAATAAACTATATGTTATTCATGAATAATAAAAACCCCAGCCCCCAAAAAGTGCACATGACAACTGACTTTTGAAGAAAAATGGAGGTGGCACCAGGACAGAAGTCATGAGTCCGTAAACATGAACTTATTCAAAAATACTCCTTTTATTCAATCCCTGACTGTGGGTATGGAGTCTTGAAACGAGAGCGTCTATCATAACGCGTATTGAAATATACTATACCATACTCGTCCTTCCTTGTATACTATTGGATGACCTTCATTCTGGATACTATTAGTAAAACTTTATACAAATCATTACTTCATTATGCCCTGATGAAGTTCCATTAAAAGGAACGAAACACGTTGGCTGTTGTCCTGTGTGTTTCCATGTTTTATATGAAGAAGAATAAAAGGAGTATTTTTGAATAAGTTCATGTTTACGGACTCGTGACTTCTGTCCTGGTGCCACCTCCATTTTTCTTCAAAAGTTTCGTCTCGGGTTTCCAAGTGAGATCTATCCACAGCAGGTCTTGGAGACGTTTGGCACAGGAGTATCCTACTTATGGGACTTGGACATTGATGTGCACAACATTAGTCGGCTGTGGGATCTTTGGCTTGTCATGACAACTGACTTGCCTGTTTGTACACTATTAAAATCGTTATTAGGCTGCAGGGAAGAATGAATGTTTCTCAATTCACATTTGAAAATGATAACTTAAAAGAAAAACTTCTCAATGCAATGATAATCTGATGTTCTAAGTGAAATGGTTCTGCATGTTAATGAATTATTAAAGTAATCATACTTATACTGCAAAATGTCTTTACAAATGAAGGTATTCCTAAAGTTATGTGGTTTAGGACACCCTAGTCACTACTTCCTTTCTTTAATTTTGATGAACCTTTAAATAAATGCTTGCCAGTTTATTTAACATATTTTTTATGTTAGTGCTGAGTCACTGCTGCTCTTGACCAGGGAGCACATGGAAAGGTTAAGAGGGCCGCATGCGGACCCCGGTACTTAGAGTATCACTGATTTAGAGGTAACGCTGCACCACTGAATGTGGTCAATGGGTGACCACATAGGAGTTCTACCCAAACTACCCAAAAGGAGTGGGATGGTGCCTTCACACATATTTTGTAAGGGAGAATATTATTTCAGATCAATGTTTGCATCAAGATTGCATTTATACTTTTATACTTGCATTATTTGATTAAGTCTGAGTTTGTAATTGCATGGGTATAGAGTTTGTATTGTGTACACTATTGCATTTGTAAGTATTTTATGGTTTGTATTGAAGCTATTGTCAAATGACATGAAGAAATCCGACTAAATAAAATCGTCCATTTGTGGAGAGACATAGCTTAGAGCAGAATTCTTTTGGTGGCGTTTGAGGTGTTGCAAGACTGACAGACTGCAAGAAAGGTTTGAGACCTGCTGAGACCTGCAGGGTCAGTACATGCATACTGACCCTGAAGCTGATGAAAGCTAAGCTGGAGCCAACTACAACATTAACTATAGTTATTCACCTCCACCACCACCACCTGCCACAACTGTGTAACCTTTAGTACATATATAGCTTTGGTTAGGCTAGCAAAGAAGAACTGATTAGTTTTCCCAGAATTGCCAAGCTGTTACTCAAAGTGACTTACCTAAGTCAGGATCTTTGAAACATTTTTCCTTACTGTAGCAAAGCATCTGAGTAATCTCCAAAGTATGGATTCCGGCAATTTCTGGGGAGGGTACAGGAAAAGTGGCCTGAAGACCACCTGCTGACAGTGATGTATTGCATGCACCACTGCGGTGGCATGGATGATGTTGTAGTCGAATATATGATGTCACTTAGCGTGCCGTTACTCAGCAGGTATTAACTGCGAAGTTTTTACTTCGCAAATACCATTTTTACGCATGATTTTAGTGTGCATGCTTTTACTTTGCAAATATATACAAATACATAAAAAATGCTTTTACTTCGCAGTTAATTATTACGCATACCGTTACAACGCGTTATTGGTACTTCAAAACTTGCCTAGTAATCAGGGCCGTTTCTACCATTAGGCAAGACAAGGCAGCCGCCTAGGGCGGCAAAAGGGGGAGGGCGGCAAAAAACATGAGTTTGGGAATCTCTAATGCATGAATTCTTCTAGCCTGGATGACAGGGGGAGAGAGTGATGGTAGTAAAAGGGAGGGGGCGGCATTTTTCAATTCTCGCCTAGGGCGGCAAAACACCGAAAAACGGCCCTGCTAGTAATAAAAACAGACATTTACCCCAACACTACACTAAATACTAAATACAAATACACAACCCTACACATAACAAACTCTAAAACACTATCCAAACCCCTAAACACTACACTACCCTACACTACTCAAACACAACTACACTACCCTAACCCCTAGATCACTACCCCCTGGACGACCCTCCCCCTTCCTCCAGCCCACTCCCTGCACTCAAACACTACCCTGCACCACACCCCAACACTATCCTAAACCCTAAAACACTACCCTACACAACACAACACCACAACACTACCATAAACCCTAAAACACTACCCCCTGCACAGCTCTCCCCGATCCCCAGTCCTGTCCCTACACCCAAACACTACCCTGCATGACACCCCAACACTACCCTAAACCCTAAAACACTACCCTACACTACACTAACACCACAACACTACCCTAAACCCTAAAACACTACCCCCAGCACGACCCTGCCACTACCCCGTTAGTTCCCTACACTGAAACACTACCCTGCACAACCCCCCGACACTACCCTAAACCCTAACACACTACCCTACACTGCACAAACACCACATCACTACCCTAAATTCTAAAACACTACCCCCAGTACGACCCTGCCCCTACCCCCAGTCCAGTCCCTACACTGAAACACTACCCTGCACGACCCCCCAACACTACCCTAAATCCTAAAACACTACCCTACACTACACTAACACCACAACACTACCCTAAACCCTAAAACACTACCCCCAGCACGACCCTGCCCCTACCCCCAGTCCTGTCCCTACTCCCAAACACTACCCTTCACGACCCCCTTAAACTACCCTAAACCCAAATACACTACTCTACACTACACAAACACAACACTGCCATCACTTGTTAAAAAGATATTAATAATTCAGTTAATATGTTTATTTTTATTCATCCCGTTTTGCATTAAATATTTTTACCTTTAATTTGCACAGTAACTCCATTATGCGCAGTAACTGCATGCTAAGTAATGGAACATGCGTAGTAAATGCATGCTAATTAAATGCATGCGAAGTAATGGCATCTGCGAACTAAAATATGCGTAGTAATGGTAATACGAAGTAATGACCGCGTAGTAAAGGTAGAATACCGTTGTAGTCTGATCCAAAGGCATTGGAGTCATGCTGTGCTGGTGGCCACTGCAGTAGATCTCCTAACAAGTGAGCATGGATTCCAAATCAACTGGACTTGGGTGTAGGGTAAAGGCCTCATAATACAGACACATAGCAACACTTTGCCTGTCTCCTGCTTAAGGTCTGACTTATTGTACGCACATGGGAGCATATTTACAAGACAATGGCACAGTGCGGTGTCGCAAGCAATTTCTAACCCTGGGCCACGAACTCCGCTCCGCTGGCGGAGTTTGTGGATTTTTGCATACTCTGCGTTCCGCTGAGAACGCAAAGTTCCTGCAAAACCTCTGACTCCACAACGGAGCAGAGTTCAGCCCCAGACCCTCCCACCCCCTCTCAATAAATATGCATCAAATAAAAATTACAATTAAGATTTAAAAAAAGCGCACTTACCTTTATTGCGGCGTCTCAGGGCTGCCCTCCTCCTCGCCGCGATCTGCTACGTCAGACGTACGTCAAGGTAAGACTGCTCATGCATGCACATGCACAGTCCTTCTATGATGTACGTCTGATGTAGGGGATTCTGCAGTGCCACAGCGAGGAAGGTGGGGGCAGCCCGGAGACGCCGCGATAAAGGTAAGTGCACTTTTATTTACCTTAATTGTCATTTTTATATGATAAATATTTATTGAGGGGGGTGGGAGGCGCTGAGTGGAGTTTTTGCCCAACTCCTTAGAGCAACTCCACCTGCTCTGCCTGGGGTTAGCAATTTCGCGGCGCCAAGCTGCGCCATTGTCTAAGGGCAGGAATGCACCGTATTTACAAGAATACCTCCCATTTCTATACTCACCCCTGTGCCGGTGCACAAACAGCAGCCATGCACTAACATAGACACACTTACCCCGTGGTGCAAAGGTGCCTTTGTTGCCGGGATTATTGTTGTTGTACAGGAAGTGACACTTTCCTGCACAACAACAATAATTGATGGAGTTTTGCTCCTTCTATGTATGTTGCAGAATGCTACACACACAGAAAGAGCAAAAAAAAAGGCGATATAAAAGGTATTTCTCCTTGTTGTGCCCCCTGGGGAGGCATACGTTTTGGCCCTGCCTCAGATTTAAGATTCCTTGTAAACCTGGAGCAGTGTCAAAAAGCCATGGGTGTTGCTGAGAACGCCCACGGCAACACACATTGCATGTCCCTTTAATGCAGAAAACTGCATCAAAGGGAACGATAGTTACAAGGCCACATTAAGCCGGGCAAAGGAACACTCCAGTGGCACAGGGCCTTGTAAATTAGGCCCCAGGTGGTTTTCACCTGAATGCACGAGAAATAGCGAGACCTTGCAGAATAACCCAGATTTCTAAAACAGCATTGTGTTGATGGAAGATGATACTTTTTGTTTCTGACTTCACAAATAAGCGGATGTTGATGGTGGAAAACAAAGTAGTTACTATGCCCTCCAGCAATCTCTTTTTCCGGCATGACCTAAATGTCTGATTTACTATGGCAGATCCTTTCTCCCATTGGAAACATGTTTCAGTGCGAAAAAGGAAACACAAGAAAATTAAATCAGTTTGCACGTCATACAATGAATTGTTTACTTTGAAAACACAAGAAGTCAAGGAACCCAGTAGGTAGACCTAATTTCCGCCGGTAATCATCTCAAATTCCTTGGGCCTAGAATTCGGAAATTGCTTAGGGAATTGGTAATAATATGCCTGACTCCACTGGTAATTCCTCATTTTGCCCTAGAGTTTCACCCTGACATTTCGGCTGCTTTCACCAGTTGACATCTTAGGGTGAAATCCAATATGGATGCTTCTATAGAAACTACCACCATCGACCCCATCTGAATTGAAATGGACCTCGGAATGAGAGCCTGTATGTTTTAGGGAACTTAAGATCAAATGTATCTGCTAAGTGTGAGACATATCTGAAAATCAGGTGCTTGCAGTAGGGGTCACCTACATTAGCACATAGGCAGTTTTCCTCTCCCAAAAATGTTTTGCTGACCAAGTATTTCTGCCAATTGAATATATGCTTCTCATTAATTGATAGCCCTCACAGAGATGGTTCCATGCTTCGGCATAGAATAAGAGAGTCCTCTTTGGCTGAAATGGATGGGTGGCTGCCATTTAAAATGCATAACGCAAAGCCGCATTGACTTCAAGCTGCATCAGCTTTTAAAAACTGGGATAAAATCCTTAATGAGCAGATCATTTTAATTCTCATCATGCTAATGAATTCAGAGCAGGATGCCAATCGTACATGTATCCTATCCACTTAAAATATGCAAATGACTGTAAATGTATTTGGGATTGTATTTCGAATGCCTAAACATAATTGTTGACAATCTTGAAGAAGAGATTGACATTGGCTCAATTTTCACCTGAGTTTTCTTTGCCAAGTGGATCTTTACACAGCAGACTCTGGCAATTTGAGGGAAAGCTCTGCTGCCCTGCAGAGACCTAGAATACCCAATTACTGAACTTATTGGGGAGGGTGGGTCTACCGTCACTCATTTTCCCTGTCCATGCCTGCCATGAATTACGTGGCTGAAACGAGGACGGAACAGTAGCGGCTGCAACCGGATGTGGGTGGTGGGGGTCTGTGGGGGTGGGTATAACAATAATTTATTATCATTTTATTTTTGCTTTTGAGCAGTGGGGCGAGGCTCCTCCCCCTTAGCAGAGGAGCTGCCACTGGGACGGAAAGTGTTAAATGCCCCCCCACCCCCCGTATGCAGAGAAATATCTCACTGCTTGTCAGGACATATACTTTTTTGCTCACTGCAAACAAACTCTTGCTTTGGGAGTTTGTTTTCTCTGAACAAACTAGTTTGTCAAACTGGCCCTTTAAACATGGCGTCCACTCGACAGACCTTCAGCTCTGTGGCTGTTTCTTTCATACGATAGAGATCACCACAAGGCAGACAGGGATCTCTAAATACGCTGGACAGTCTTCCACCCCTATGGGAGGACCATTCTCCAAAGCCTAAACGAGTCCTTAAATCTCTAAGGGCCATATTATCAAGCACGACGTTACAATTATCGCCGCTTTAGCGGCAGAAAACGGCCGCTAAAGCGGCGATAATGGGCTTGATAATATGGCGCAGAGAATTCCAATAGAAGCCCATGTTGACACCAGAACATGGGCTTCTATTGGAATTCTCAAGGGCATATTATCAAGCACATTATCGCCGCTTTAGCGGTAGTTTTCTGCCGCTAAAGCGGTGATAATTGTAACGCCGTTTCTTGATAATATGCCCCTAAGTTAGTATTTTGTGCAACTCTTTTGTGGGTTGTAACAGCACTGCCCAGTGCTTTCCAGAATGGACTCCAAGGAGACACAGTATAACATTCAGTTGGCAAAATTCACCACATTCAGGACAAAACAGCAACCTTTGTTAAGCCCATGGAGCACTGCAAAGTACATCAGTTCACATTATTCTAATGCTTGTACAGTGAACGTAGCTAGCAGCTGGTGAGATTTTTTTAACCCTGCATGACATTTATCAAGCAGTCTTTACCTCACAGGTAGGTGATGCTAATGGGTTTTTACTTTCACCCTGCATCCGTTACCGCACTATATTTTACTCCACAGAGAAGTATATATATATTCCATTAGAAAACCAAGGTTACAGATAAGTCATAGTTAGGAAAACTTTCTATTCTTTCTATACAAACCATACTTCAACTGCACAACCATTAGAAAGTCTACATTTTTAGTTGTAACTTTAACTTACATTTTACACACCACTTTCACAATACTATAAGTCGCCCACCTACGTACACAGTATTACTTATAACTTATGCTTTAACTTAACACACCACCTTCAAATTACTATAAGTCATGCAGCTTCGTACACAGTGTTCTCACCTCACTCGTCATACTACATTGCCTATAACTCACAACTTCTCAATGCACTTGTTATACCCTTGCATATGACATTATTTATACAAGCTTTCATAGCAACACTTGTGACATGCCAATTAAGATGATTTTTAAGAACACAGTGCATGTTAGAGTCATGAGTTATAACTAAAGTCAGTGATGTCATTAATGATGTCATGAGTGATGTCATAAATGAGGTCATAGAACATGTCATGAGTGATGTTATATGTGATGTCACAAGCAGTGCAAGGGGAGGCGCAATTTATAGTTAGTACTACTAACTATAACTGCTGAACTTTTTTTATTTCAAAACGTTGACGTTGTCATTGGGATATTCATCTAACTATAATATTATTTGACCCTTTGTTTTTTAGAGAATATATATAAAAAATATTATTTAAATGCAATTTCAAAGAAGAGAAAAGGAAAAAGGTAAAGGAGCGGGTAAAGGTAACGGATGTCCAAGGATGATTTTAGGTTTATGGGATGGTAGCGGTACTGGAGGGTAAGGGTGTTTTAGGGTTGAAGGGTTTAGAGGTAAATGGAGGTAATGGTAATTTTAGCATTTAGTGATGGCTAAAGGTACTTGGAGGGTTAGGTGATTTTAGGGTTAAGTGGTGGAAAGGGGAGGAAAAGGGAGGCAAGAGTGATTTTAGGGTTAAGGAGTGGGTAGTGGTAAGAGGGAGTTAGGGTGATTTTAGGGTTATAGGGAGAGTAGAAGTAAATGGAGGTAAGAGTGATTTAAGTGTTAAGGGACATGTAGAGGTAAAGGGTAAAGGATTTGTTACGGTTCAGGAGATGAAAATAAAGGAAGGTAAGGGATTTGTTTTGTAAAGATGGGGGTTTGGGGCAGTTACCCCCCTAGAGAGACCACAAAAGGATTGGAGGGTGGGAGTTCGAGGGGGGGTAAACCCCCAAAACACAAAAAAGTGTGTGTGTGTGTAATGAGATATATATAAATATACATATATATTTATATATGAACACAGAGCATTCACCAGTTTTTCTCAAGGAAAAGAAAGAATGCACGAACTCCTAATATATATACATTTATATTTTATATACATTCATGTATATTTTTTATATATATATATATATATATATATATATATATATATATATATATATACACACACTTCCGCTCGATGCGATGCTGCAGCGGCGACACACTTTACGAGATGCGACAACAACAGCTCCGACGGCGGCATGCTTCTCCTTCTTGAGTCGCGCTTCCAGCTCCTTGCGACACGCAGTCCCTCAGAAGGCCCAACAACAGCAGCAGGCACTTCCAAAGAACTCTGGGGAGCTGGGGGGGTGAGCAAAAGTACACACACAGTTCCTTTCTCCTCTCTTTAGCAGTAAGGCAACCACTGCAGGCCAATCCCCCAGGTTCAGGGATAGTTTCCTCCTCAGCTTCTTCTGGTTACTCCCTCAGCAGAGGTTCTTCTTGTTTTCCCAAAGTGATCTAAGTTCTTGGGATCAGGGTCCCAATATTTATACCCAGAAATCCTTTGTCCTCTGAAGGCAGAGGGGCCTTTGCCCAGTCCAAACCAGTTCCTGAGCACTCTGTTTACCAGACCTCTCCTTTCCTTTCACAGTGCAGGGCAGAACCATTAGACGCCCCACAGGAGGTGGAGCCAGCATTGTGGAAGGCAAGTACAGCACTGGAGCACTTTGTTGACAGGATTCCTTCTCTTCATTCACTGTGCAGGGCAGAGACATCAGCCGCTCCCCGGGAGGTGGAGCCAGCATTGTGGAAGGCAGGCACAGCCCTATTCAGATCCCAGGTGCAACTCCTCCCACCCATCTGGATGCAGATCTCTCTATTCACCACTGGGACACGTCACCCTGTCTCCTGGAATTCCCCAACCCTGTCACTCAAACTCCAGACAAAGGAATACACACAGCCTAACAGAGGCAGGTTTGAATGGTTAGACAAGAAAATGCCTACTTTCTAAAAGTGGCATTTTCAAACACTGAATGTTAAAACCAACTTTACTAAAAGATGTATTTTATCATCCTGAGTTCAGGCATACTAAATTCGATTTTCTACCATGTTCTCTGAGTCAGTTAGGTTTATAAAATGTAATAACCAAACTGCCCATTCTGGCCTATGGAGAACAGGTAGCCTTGCAATAGTGAAAAACGAAAATGGCTGCAATTCACTATTAGGACATGCCACACACATCAGGACTTGTCCTACCTTATGCTTAAATGCACCCTGCCCTTGGGCCTACCATAGCGGTGACTAACATGAAGTTAAGGGAAGGTTTAGGGACTGGCAAGGGGGTGCACTTGGCCAGTCAGCATGACAGTACCAGACTGCACGCAGGCTCTGCAATGGCAGTCCTTAGACACATGTTTACAGGCTGCTTCTGTGGGTGGCACAACCAGTGCTGCAAGCCCACCAGCAGTATTTGGATTACAAGCCATGGGCACTTCTGGTGCACTGTACTAGGGTCTGACAAGTAAACCAAACCAACCAATCATGGAATCACAATTTATGCATGAATTTACAATAGGGAGCACTTGCACTGTGGCACTGGACAGCAGTGGCACAGTGCCCTGAGCAGCTAACACCAACAAAAAATACATGAGGCACAACGAAAAAATGGAAGGGAGACCCACGCCAATGTGCCAGGTCTAACAGTGCTGATTAAAATTAAATGTAGATCCTTGCATTTATGTCCATGGTGTCTACACAGCACTATATTACTTAGGTGTCTGATTCACAAAGGTAAACATACACTTTTGTGCATAGTAATATCATGGACGTCAATTCACCAAAATGCCAAGGGTAGCGTATTTGACATCGCATGCCATTTTAGTTTTACTTTGACTTACACACACATGCTTACACATACTAACACATTCACACACTCTTGCGCATATAAACACGCTCTCACCCGCAAGCATGCATACAACATACATTTAACAGCATTTTTTACCTACCTCAACTTCCAGTTAGGGTCATATTCCAGCTAATGTACTCCATCTTTTATTACACTAATAGTGAATAATATTATTCACTATTTGTTTAATAAAAAAAAATTGACAGTAACTAGGCGAGTGGAGCTCCAACCAGCGTCCATTAGGAGGATCGCTTATTTTGTCACCTCTGAGGCCAGGGGTTGCAAAAGCAGTGCCAGAGTTAACAAGGGGCAAGCCAGGGGTCGCAGCTGCGACCCCTGGCGACCCCTAAATGAGGTCCATGAGTACTGTCATGTCTTTTTATGTGGGGAGACTCTGCAGTTGTAAAGATTCTACTTGTGAAATACCTTTGTGTATAGCAAACAATAGTAAACTTACACACATTTTCAGACCCATAATGTCAGGAGAAGGAGAAAACATTTGGAGCATACCAACTGTTTACACAGATTATGTCAGCATTTTTTCTAAATTTCAAGATATACACATGATAAGGAAATGTATCTAGGCCTGCCAAAAACAAATAGATAACACAAGCCCAAAAACCGAGTATAAATGGTAAAGGATAACTTTTTTACTTTTTTCCCTTTTAAACCTAGCTTTCAATATTGCCATATTGATTATCTTGGGTGTTTGCATTTCAGAGTTTGAGTCCTATAATGCTGACTTAGCCTCCTGAAGAAAAACTCATCAAAATCCACTTTCATGAAGCTCCAGCGGTTTTATTTACAATTCAGAAATATGAAATCCAATTAGCAGCTCCCTGCTAATGAAGTCAAAGTAAAGGGCAGAGGAGACAAGCAGTGAAAGGGAACCTAATGTATGTGTGAGAGGCGCGTGACAGCCTGGGTAATGATGCAAGCAATTTAAGGAACCAGTCTTTATTTATTTCTCCACTCGCAGTTATTAAGATGCGTTACAATCACAGAAAACAGACTGTAAAATTTCGACACAGATGAGATGCCATTTAAATCATCCGAATGTGAACATTTAATACCACTTCTTAAGGTGCTCATTACCAGCCTGAGAGTAGAAACCGCTAGCAACTCTCCACACGGGCATACGCGTACAAAGTTTCGGGGTGAATTTCCATATTATGAGTTTGAGTCTCCAGAATAAGGAATAAATATAGAAAATGGGGTGTGTGTAGCAGCGTCTGGTGCAGGTAAGCGCGGTGGGGCGGGTCAGGGCGGTGGTCGGGGCGGGGCGATGACAGACGACGGGATAGGGCAAATCAAACAAATAAATAGCTCCTATTCTGTCGTCTGTCGACAATCCCCCTGCAGTGCCCCACTCCACCTCAGCGCGCATACCTGCACCACCCACTGCTGTGTTTGTGCCTGTATTCCTACTCATTTTGTGCACTTTTGCCTTACAAAATCCAATATATTTCATCTCACGAAATGTACCAAGTGAAAATTCAGGAGTTACAGGTTTTTTAAGGTAGACTTGTAAGGGGGGTTTGGGGGGGCAGCCGAGCCCGCATGGTCTGCCTCCCGGGCCGTTTGGGAGGGGGCGGGGCGGCTGACAGCAGCCATTTTTTGATAATTATTTTGGGCTCCGGGGGGATAGCCACCATTTTAGGTTTGGTGACCTGGTGGCTGGGAGGGTAGCTGTAGCTAGAATTTTGTAGGGTTTTTTATATTCTGTATTTGGCGCGAAATTTGTTTGGGGTTTAGCGAGTGTTATGGCTGGAGAGGACTGGAGAGTGTTAGAGGTAGTCCGGCTGCTCAAGGAGGCCGGCTGGCCGATTTCCTCACGACTGATGCGGCGGGAACCGTGAGCTCGGCGAGGAGCGTGTCCACGGGGGTAGCGGCTGCTGTCGCAGCCTGCTCGCCCCCCAAGAGGGTGAAACGTGCGAAGGTGAGTGTCCCGGGCCGCAAGGGGGGCGTGCAGGGGGCCCAGGGTGCTGACTCAGAGCTGCAGCCTCTGCTGAGTGACGACGATGCGGCGGGAGGTTTAGAGTTCGGTATTCGCCGGCGGAGTGTGTCCCGCGTCTCCCAGGCCGGTCCGATGAAAGTGCTGGGCCGCTTCTATATCGAGAGCGGCCCCGCGGGGGAGAGATACACTCGAGCCTCCCGCTTCCTTGGGGGCTCCAGCGAGAATGGGGGAGGGCGGGGCCCGCCGGGGAGATGGCCGCTGGGTTCCCCGGAGTGACAAGGGGCAGGAGGGGGAAAAGGGGGATCCTGACTTGGGGGCAGGTTGGGAATTCAGGGGGGGGGGCAGAGGACTCGGGGGCACACCGGCAGGGCTTCCCCTCTTCTTGAGAGCCTGCCGATTGGAGGGGAGCTAGGGGGCCTTCTGGGGCTGAGTTCTGGAGAGGTCGATGGGGGTGTGCAGCTGGGCAATGCAAGATTCAGCGAAGGGGGAACAGGACGGGTGCGGGAGAGATGGGGGGTTTCGTGGGTCCGGTTGGGGGGTCCTTGGGGGAGGGAGGCTGGGTACTGGAAGAGGAGGATGTCCCGGAGGAGCGGGGATCGGAGGGGGGCGGGATTGGGAGGGCCTGGATATATTTACCTCTTGGCATGATGAGGTACAGGGCTTGTCTAGGAGGGAACAGATTGATGCCTACATGGCACACGAGGGGTCGCTGGGTCTGGAGGCGAGGTGCAGGGACCAGGCAGGCGAAGAGTCGGGTGTAGAGGGGATGCTAGGTGGGGGCATGGACCTCGGCGCGTCGGGGTGGGCATGCGTGGGAGTCTGGGGAGGTTGGAATGGAGTGATGACGACGAGGGGGATGGGTCTGGGGGGTTGCGATTGATCTCAGCAGAGTAGGGCGTCATTGGGCGGCTGGTACTCTGGGGGTAGGCAGGACAGGGAATTGGGTGGGGAAGGCTCAGGAATGTAGGCCCAGCACACCAGGCCAGTTTTTTGTGTTGCAGGCTGTGGAGCGGCGACGAGAGCCTGACTTGGTAGAGCTGGGTGCGGCTCATCGGCGCCGAGGTGAAGGGAGGGTGGAGCCGCGCACGGCGTACCCGGTACCGACAAGATCGCCCGTCGCGGCCGGCATAAGTAGGCCCTGAACGGGCACGCTGGCCCCAACAGCCGATGGCCCTCAACGGGGCATGGGACATCGAGGACGCAGGATCACGCATGATGGATTTATCAGGGATTTGAGGAGAAGACAGTCTGCGCCGCCTGTAATCAGGAGTTCGAGCCAGAGGAGTTAGACTATGAGCGGGATAGTCTTGAGGAGAGTGAATTGAGGGAAAGCGTCTACAGGGGTGTGGGGGGGCCAAATAATGTTGTTTGTAGTACCTTGCAGATGTCACGACGCCAGGCGGGGCCTACGGGTCAGACAGCTGGGTTGGCGGCAGCAACGGTTCCTGTGGAGCGGCGGGCTACAGCGAGACGGGTGCCATCAACAGCGCCAGGTAAAACGAGCGAAGGATGGGTGAAACCGGTGATGGTTTCGGTGGGGATCGGAGTGGGACAGGAGGGGGGAAGGTTAAGCAGGGGAAAATATGTTTTGGATGTCGGAGTAGGTACGGAGGACGCAGACAGGACAGCGGGAGGAGCAGGGGACGACTCTAAAACAAAGACGGCTAGTGACGCTGGGGCAACAGTGACAGGAGAGTCCGGTGTAAAGTTGGAGAGCAAAGAGTTTAAAATCAAGAAACTACCCTATATGGGAGTGACGAAGCCATTGGGCACGCACCTGATGTTAGCCACTAAAGAGCGGATATGGCAAGGAGAGTATGTGGAAATGCTCAAGCTGCTGCACAGGGAGGTTAGAGCTAAAGAGGGATTGAAAGAAGAAGAATGTGAACTGGTGAAGCGGCCCAGGGTGCCGCTCACTATACAAAACTGGACGGCAGCGTTTTTAATATATGCCAGTGTATATTGCGAGAAATACACGGAGAGGTGCGTGGCCCTCTTTAAGTATATGGACGTAATCAGGAAGGCTCAGATCACGGGGGAGGGTTACGCTTGGGCACAGTACGACAAAGAGTTTAGAGCTCCTATGGCATGGGATACAGAAGCTAAATGGTGGGAGTTGGATACGGATCTGTGGCAGCACACGAGGGGGTCGGCCCGGGCGGGGAAGACTGTATTTACGGCCAGCGGGCTCCCACTCATTTATCGGCCTTCTCAGCCCACCTGGGGAGGGGCAGGGAGTGCAGGTAGGGGGCAGACAGGCTCAGTGGGAGCATGCTGGGAGTTCCATAAGGGAATGTGCACTAGGGATTTTTGTAAGTTCCGGCATGACTGCTCGAAATGCGGAGACAGACACGCCTTGGTGAACAGCCACAGCCAGTCAGGGGGCCGGGAGCTAGAGGGGCGGGACCCAAAGGCTTGTACGCTAATTAGGGTGGTCAAATTCTGGGGGCAGTCTTACACGGTTGGATCAAACCAGAAGACTGCGTAGGTGCTACAGGCAGATTTACAGACAGTTTTTCTTTGGGGTCGTGAGGCCCTGGGGATGAGGGGCAATAAAGAGACAGTTTCGGACAGCAGGGGAATACTCAGGGGGATGCCCGATACATAGGTCGGGCCCCGCAACAAAAACATTTTGTTGGGCTTTTAGTCTGGTGGTGCCTAGGGAAGCGTGAGGACAATACCTGTTACGCAGCAATTGTTATGACAGAAAGCGATGTGGTGACCAACTTCAGCGACGGCACTGTGGTCGTGGTGTCTGATTAGCTGGTTGACATGGCCAAGTCACTGGGAGTGACCACAGGCGTCATAGTAGTTGGTTGACGTGGCCATGTCACTGGTAAGTGACCACGGATGCAACAGGGACAGGATAGGATGGACATACAGTCAGCTTACTGGAGGCTTCCAGTCCACCCGGAGGATGGGGACCTCCTGGGCATCCATTTCAGAAGTGAATGGTACGTGGGCAAAGCATTAGCGTTGGGCGGCTTATGTCTGGCACACCCATCGAAATTCTTCCGAATCACTCTTCCAGTAGTTATTTTCCGGGGACACGAGTCACCGGTGGTACTGTATTACCTGGATGACTTCCTCTATGACGGCACCTCAGGCTCCACGGAATGTCAGGCAGCACTGAACAATCAGAGTCATGAGGGGCATGGAGGGCCTTTAGCAGGGGTCAACCGAGGGGCTCGGCATGGCTCTGGAATTTTGGGCGTTGAAGGGACAGTCCGCTGGAGAGAGACTCGTCCGCTGATGGGTGTGCAGTAGCAGAGGCAGGACAGACTGGGGTAGGCGACGGGGGCGATGACAGGCCGGAGACCTCGGCGTCGCCGGGTGACCATGAAGGGGAACTGGGGTGACAGCATGCGGGCGGGGCAACGAGGATGATATCAAGTGGTGATGAGAGTTATGCTAGTGGCACTGCATGAGGTATATAGCGCGGTTATGTTTTTTCGTCTGCTCACATAGTTTTCTATTTCAGGTTCTGGCTTGGGCCCCCTCGCCACGGACAGGATCATATGGTTAGTAGGGAGTTCATTCGTGAAGGGGGCCCAGGTCAGGGAGCGGTCCTGCGATTCTGGAGCAAATTCGGTTTAATAAAGTTTCTTCAAGATTTTGTGAAAGGACGGAGGAACAGGCTACGGAAGGAACCTATACGTCGACATGTTGTGGATTCACTGTGTGTTTATTGTATGGTATGTTAGTGGCTGGTAGATGCCACGACAGGTTGTAGATTCACCTGGGACGGAGTAGGAGGAGCTCGGAAAGGGTACGTTATTGCAGAGTTTTGGGGCGTTGGCACATGGGAAGATTCAGTGGACTCGGGGGACCTTTTTGGAGGGGAGGGGGTACATTTGTCACATGTGGTTATGGGCTTAGATTTACTAGAGTTTACAGACATTTTGGATAAGGGGTTTAAGGTACAGAACCGCTACGATAATACTCCGAGTAGGGCGAGGGGGGCAGAAAAAAGGGGAAGCGGCTTCACGCCTATGCTCCCTCTTTTCCCTGGGTGGTGGGGTTCTTCAAAAGTTGGCCAGCTTGGCAGAAGTTTGGAGTTACATTTTGAGAAGTTTTGGGGGCAGGGCCAGGGAAAGGTTAGGCAGGTATGATACGTTTAGAATAGAGGTTAGGTAGTTACAGTTGCAGAAGGACAGATAGGGTTTTAGGTTTTATTAGATGGCAGGAGTTTGGAACTGCAATACTGTGGAATAGGATGGTGATGGAATGGTATGTAATGTCATGTTATCGGCAGGGCAGGGGATTTTATGTGGGGATCGTAGGGGTGGGGGTGGGAAAAATGGAGGAGCAGTTTATTGATGTATAGTGAAGTTTTAGTTTGTAATGCAATGGCCTAGGTTGGACATTGTGATATGCACCTGTTTTCAATAAAGCGGCCTTTTTCACACACAAAAAATGGGTCTTGGTGTTGACTGTCCCCCTCCCTTCCAAGGGCGATTTGGGGGGCAGCCGAGCCCGCGAGGTCTGCCTCCCGGGCAGTTTGGTAGGGGGAGAGGTGGCCGACAGCGGCCACTTTTTGATAATTATTTTAGGCTCCGGTGGGATAGACCAAAAGTAGCCCAAGTTATTTTATAGCCCAAAGGCTATGAGGGGTTGGCCCTCCCTCTCTCAGCCACCATTTTAGGCTTGGTGACCTGGTGGCTGGGAGGATAGCTGTAGCTAGAATTTTGTCCCTCCCGCCCACCCTTTAGTTAGGAGTTTTTTCGGGGCACGGTTTTCGGGCAGTACATTTTTGGAGTTTGCGGTTTTGTTGGGAACAGGTGCATAGGGTTACAATGGTTGTTGGATTTGCTGTCGCCTGAAACAGGTGCTGCGGGGTTGTTCAAAAGTTGGCCAGATTGGCAGAAGTTTGGAGTTGCATTTTGGTAAATTTTGGGGGCAGGGTCAGGGAAAGGTTAGGCAGGTAGGATATGTTTAGAATAGAGGTTAAGTAGTTACAGTTGCAGAAGGACAGATAGGGTTGTAGGTTTTATTAGATGGCAGGAGTTTGGAACTGCAATACTGTGGAATAGGATTGTTATGGAATGTTATGTAATTTTATGTTATCAGCAGGGTGGGGGATTTTATGTGGGGATCGTAGAGGTGGGGATGGGGAAAAATGGAGGAGCAGTTTGTTGATGCATAGTGGGGTTTTAGTTTGTAAGGCAATGGCCTAGGTTGGACATTGTGATATGCACCTGTTTTCAATAAAGCGCCTTTTTCACACACAAAAAATGGGTCTCGGTGTTGGCTGTCCCCCTCCCTCCCAATATCAAATTTAGGCCCTGATTATGAGTCAGGTGGAGGAGCTCCGCCTGATCATGAGCATGCCGGTGCCCCTGCACCCAATTTTCCGAGGTCTAGGAATACCTGATCTAATTTTACTGAGCGGTAAATCCACCAAGTAAAATTGCATGAAGCCTTGACTCCCATAGCAACCAAGCTTCACCCTGATGGTTTTTTTTTTAATCTGGCAGCGGGGGGGTGGGCATTTAATGACCCTCACTGGCAGATTTCATCTGCCTTTATTCTCCCCTACTCCCCACACCCCCTCCTTGAGGGATAAAAAAGTAGTTTCCAGTATATAAGGAGCATCGGACCTATATTATGTCAGCATGATGCATCTAATCGTATACTCCCTGTTTGATATATATATGATTTTGCTTGGAGGAAACTCGTTTATTCCCTCCTTGGATATCTATTGCTGAAATGGTAGGCCGAGAACCATGCAGACGCCATTTTCTGAACATATGCTCGAGCACAGGCCGTGATCACGCGTTGATCACGCGCAGTTGTCAGGCCCCAGTTCATCTGAGTTACTGGTAGCAGCTGAAGGTAGGCTGCTCACTTCAATGTTCTAAGACTCAAGGTCGCATCTGGCTTTGGGGGCGATAAGCGCATTTCTGGAGGCGCCGTGTCTACACTCCCAGGCACCAAGACGAAAGGGAGTCACCCCTCCTGACCTCATCAGTAATAGATAGTCAAGCGTTTGTACTGATCTGATGTGTGCCATATATGGTCCTTTCCTGGAGCTCGAGGGCCAACTGGTGTTTTTCCTTTTACAGTGATTGTATGTGTTGAACCGAAAAGTATATAACCTCATGTTTGAATACGAGCCAACAGTCTTCTCGGCGCACCTGATGGTTGAGGTTCGGAGAGGCTCCTCTATAGAGTATTTTGTCTAATAAACAATTGAACCTTCTTCACTGCCAACTGACTGATTATTTGTAATGGTATTGGGACTATTGGTAGATATAGTCCTTTAGTTCATTTTTTGTGTACATCATCCTTCCACCCCCACCCCAGAGAGAGGCCCCTGCACACAATTGTCACTTGTTTGGAGCAGAAGATAAATACATGCATTAAACCCCACAGTATTCTAAATTCCTTGTGGTTTTATGACCACAGTGTAATTCCCCATTCAGCCTGGTTCAACGTGTAGCTGCACAGTACTGGTGTGGGGTTACTGCACAGTAATGTAAATTTCTTGTGCAGATTTAACCCCATGCCAGTACAGTACAATTTATGATCAGGCCCTCAGAGACTTTTCTCTGTGCCTCTGGAATTACTGTTATCACGGGTCTCAGACATTTCGGTTGGGATTGGACATAACAGCAGTTTCTGGAGAATAACATTCATGAAGCTTGTGTTTCTATGACGATTCCCGCATGTGTTGTGTCACAAACAGATTTCAGCTGCTTTCAGTAATGCTAGTAATGCTAAAACCCATCTGTAGATCGCACACTACAGTTTACAGGTTGAACTGGAAGATCTGTTGTATGCACTTTGTGGGCTCTGGAGCATTTCCCCAGGACTTGTCTGCTTCCGCTTTTCTTAGGGACCTTTTTTCTTAGCAACTGCCTCTATTTAATTCTCTTGATAGAAAACAACCAGCAGAGGTCGATAAAATACCAGAATCGCTTTAGCATTCCCTCGATTCCAGCCTGTAGAAAATTGTTTTTCGTGTTCACCCATAGACCAATAATATTTTTTTAATGTATTTTCAATTATGCAACCATCGAAGGCCCTGATTTTATATTAAAAACAGGGCTTTGGATGATACCATTTCCGGCTGATGGGCAGTATTTCTCTCCATGTGTTCCCATACCAGATGTGTGCCGCAAGTTGGTGCTTACTTCCTCTCTGCCCTGAATCTAATGCTCGTACTCAGCCTCTGTGTGCCACCTTCTGCCATCTACATTGTGTTTAGAGCTGTGGCATAATGCAAAATGATGCCCTGCCTCCATCCCCTCGCTGAATGTGATGAAGTGAGTCTCCTCTCATATATCACAGATATATGTTGGCCTTGGATGGTCGGGGCCCCTGTAAAGGGCTGGGGGCCCTCTGAAGAGTTGGGGTAACCCCTGCACCACAGGAGGTGCAGGGGCCTGTATTATGCCCCTGGTTTAGAGCTCCACAGCTCGCTCTCATGCACAGCAAGTCTTTGCCACCTGGTATTGCATTCAACACCCTCACAGCTTCACGTGGACTGCCCCAAGGCCACACAGTCTGATTTCATCTCTCATCCCACCCTCTCATACTCTTCTTATGCCTCCTTACAGCAAGAGACCTTGGCAACTTCTTGAAATTATAACAGTTGTGCCTGTTTACAACTGTTTGTACAAGTTCTAGACTGCTTAGAACCGCAAGTAATACTAAATATCCGATATGAATGCTCACCCCTGACAGAGATCATGGGTTCAACTCCCACCAAGTCTGACTCAGCCATGCACTCTTCAGAGTCTCAGGTTTGAATCCTGATGAAGCAAGTACAGTTGTGTTGGGATATTGTGCTTCCTCATGTTTACAGGACTAATATATGATAAATCGACAGTAGCAATCACTACATAGAAACAAGCATTGACAGTGTCAACAGACTTCGCTTTTTTGTGCCCTTTTACCAATGTTGTTCAGTAACAGAAAACTCAACAGGCCACAAAGGGCCATGTTCTGGAGCCATCCCAAAATGATTGAGTTGAAATCTTCACTTCTATGTTTACTAAAAACAACTGCGGCGATATGACCATCTGTGTCGTTATTTAAAGAGGAGGAACATTCAGGCCCTTTTCTAAGGCGAATTGCCTTGGCATACCTGGTTAAATAAATGCATTTCTTTGCACGTTCCCTCATCACTGCACTGAAAGGAATGTAGAGATTCTCACTGTCTGCTTTTACTCTGGCTTCTGTGATTTAAAAAAATATATATAATAATCACCAGAAGTCGTTGGGTCTGCCCTGTGTTGTGGTGATTATCGTGAGCTGGGAATGTCATTGTGCTGAAGATACATGTGAGTGAAGCTATCCTGCAGTAATGTGCGATAATATATAGTGTGATAATGTGTATATTAGTGTCAAAGCCTCCATGTTAAAGAACAGTGGGGCAGATTTACAACAAAGTAACGCAGCACGGTGCAGCAAGTCACTTTGCTGCGCCGTGCTGCATTAGTTTGGAAAGCACAGAGATGCGACATATTTACAAGAATATGTTGCATCTCTGTGTTTCCCCTGCGCTGACGCACAAACTGCAGCCATGCGCCAGCGCAGGCACCCTTGCACCATGGTGCAAGAATGCCTGCATCGTGGGGAGATTGTTTTTGTGCAGGAAGGGGCACATTCCTGCACAAAAACAATCACAAGAGGCTTTTTCCTCTTTCAATGCGTGCTGTAGAACGCAGCACACATTGAAAGAGGAAAAAAAACGAGGAGAAATGAAAACATTTCTCCTCGTTGCGCCTCCCTACGCCACCTATAGGGTGGCGTAGCATTCACACGCATCTCCAGATTTACGATTTCTCGTAAATCTGGAGATGTGTCTTGTTCCATGGGTGTTGCGTGGGAACACCCACAGCAACACCCATGGAACGACCCTTCCACGCACAGTGCTGCATGTGAAGGGGCCATATTTATGAGGAGAGGAATAGTCACGCAGGGTGGCTTTTCCTCTCCTTGTAAATATGGAGGAGCCCCCTGCACCACCAGTACGTCACGAAAAGTGACGTAGTGGTGGTGCAGGGGGCTTGTAAATCCGCCCCAGTAGATGTTTCAGCACCCAGGATAATGTGCTGCATGGCTAAATACTTATAAGGTCTCAAAGGTGAGGTTGATTACATTGCACATGCTTGTTATGCAAGCAAGCAAGAACAAAAAGTCTCTCCCTTATTTCGGTACTGATTAATGAATGACACTTGCTTTGATATTGGGCACCCAGGGGGTATTCTACCAGAATTTTATTTCCAAAATATCGAGAAGTGAGGGTATATAAGAAAGTGGTACATCTATATTTACCTGTATAGCTTTACCTTGTCAAAATTTTAGTCTTTGATAATTTTCCCACAATTCTATGGCAAGACAATATTTGAAAACAATTTATTTTCACATCACTTTACCAAGGTAGTGTGGAACATCACCAAATTAAAATAAATGTTATTCCAAAAACATCGTAGCAAACATTTAAATAATGAATTGTCAAATAAGATGGACCATAACTAGTCTAAGTTTTATAAAAAAATGTACATGTACAAAGCAGCTTTGAAACATCATCAAAGAGATATATCTTAAAAATCCATAGGATCAAGACAAGAAGAAAGAAGCTACATACATTCAAAACGGGCCTGCCAAAAGGAATTTACAAGATATGCAGTAGGGAGAGAAAAAGACACCCGGGTCAACGCTGCAGACAGTACATCCATCACAAAATGTCATACTTTGGGTTAGCGGTGTCAATCGACCGCTGGGTAAATCAGCGTGGGAAGCAGAAGAGAAGAGGCCTTCTAAATCATCACATTAAAGAATAACTAGAATTTTAAACTGATGTAGCCAATCCATAATTATTTGAAGGAAGCCCCTGGAAAAATCTAGCTTTTTGACAATAGGAACAAGTAGTCATCTGCAAAGGTCCTTATCATGTTAAGCTGCATTGGTGACAGATGGTATCTAGAGAAGCTCACCTGACCTCTAAGAAAAGACCCACATCTATGCTAGAAAGAATTATAAAAAAACATAGCTTGATGACTAACAACAAGAGACACTCCCTACACTTATTGCAATTCTCAGGACAAGTATTTGAATCTCTTTATTGGATTAGCTTTAACTGATTAAATTACCCAGAGATAGGGAAATTGAAAGTGTGACATTCCTGCATCTTCTCCAATTCCCAATTGGCCAAGAAACTCTGTTTGAAGTCCAATCAGGAATCACTGGGTGCTCAGGAGAGCCTATGCGACGAACATGATCTTGGGACGCAGCATCAAAACCAACTTCGCACTAGAGATGGGGAATTTGAACCTCAAAACTTTGTCTTACTGAAGGGTGAAAATTGAGGGCTTTGAAAAACTTTTTGGGATAAAATAATATTTTGACCATCCTTACTAAAATCATGTGTCACGGGCTTGAGAAGCAAAGCCTACAAGGGTTTGGATAAGATGATGGATACGCTCCTTGGAGGCATGAACAGTATGTTATGTTTTCAGGATAACAGGTAGATTTATACTTGAGATAGTAACGGTGACAGAAAACATCATTCTGTCTTAAAAGTGTCGAAAGTATGTATCTTACCTATAAAACTGTGTTGGTGTCAGGCTAAAGTTAACAAGTATTGGAAAAGCCAGTAGGTCTTGTTTTTGGATCCGATTGACTTTGCCAGTGGTATGCAGGCTTGTGGTACAACATTTCTGATGCTGTGCTGTGCAGAGTGGCCACCACAAAAAAAGTAAAAAAGAGGGCTATGACAAGGGAATTGAGGCATTCTGTAGGACTGCGCACCATGTCTTGGCCCATGTGCAAAATGACTCAGGAAATTTCTTTTTTACTTAACAATTTGGATCTGAAAATAAATAAATAAAAATAAAATAAGCGTAATGGTAATATGGAGGGCTGGGGTGTATGGAAGCAACAAGGAGACTGCAGGTTGGTAAGTAATGGGGGGTCAGAAGCAATACGGAGGGCAGGTGTGGGGAGGAGAGGCAACAGGCAAGAGAGGAGGGCACGGGGACAGCAAGATGGAAGCGAGAAGACAAAACAAAGCATGAGAGAGAAGGAAGGTGTGGGAGGGGGAAGCAACTTCGAAAGCCTGGTGGGAAGGAGAAGAAATGGCCACGAATGCAACACAGAGAGTACATGAGAGCGTGGAAGCGAGAGAGCGAGCAACATGATAGTGCCAAGGAGAAGCATAAGGGTGATGGACAGGAATATGGACTGCAGGGGGACAGAAGTACACCAGAAAGACACTGGAAAGTTATTAACCAAAAAGAAAAAATCAATCCTTGAAAAGCGAGCAGTAGAAGCATAGGAGCCAGACAACCAAAGGAGATTGTAAAGAGGCTATGTTCCACGCAAGGGACAAATATAAGATTGACAAGCTGGGAAATGAATGAGAAACAGGAAAATGAGAGTGACAAGAAAACTAAACAGTAGTAAGCAATGGGCTAACTCCAAGGCCCTCTATGGTGTTGGTGATCTTATAATATGGCTCACAACAGACAGTGCATTCTCTGTCTAGCAAGATAGACTGAAAAAAGTGTCAGATTCGTTTCATGCGATATTGACGGAGAAGGCGACTATTAATGAGAAGTCTGTGTGGACATTTACCAGATGGCAATCCTCCAATAGAGAATGTTCATTTATTGTCTTGTCCATTTTTATTAATAGATTATGCAAATGTAATTCCTAATGTCTCGGAGAAAGTATGTAAACTCCTGAAAAATATTTTTGTGTTTCTATGACATTATAGCACAAGACTTTGGAGTGTTTGTGTGGGGATTCTTAAATGATATTTGTTCCTTTCCATATAAACTCTGTACTGATCACAAGATTTAGTACCATTACTTATGAGTAGGTATAGTCCAAATTTACAGCACAGATTTTCCTCCATTACAGACAGATCTTTTAGTTCCCCATAGATTTTATTTCGCACTGATTCTTTAGTTTCCCACCAATTTAGAACATTTTGCAATTTGTGATATTTTGAAACTAAGCACACATTTTCTATTTATGCATGAATTTTTAGACTAAGAAAAAGCAAGTAAAATGTTTAGAAATGAAGAACGAATAGCTGAGACTTTGTGAGTCTTTGTTGGGCACAGGTGCGGCCCCTCTGTTATAGTGGAGGAGCGCCACCCACTGAAATGCCCCCCGAGATGGAAAAAAAAAATGGTCATGAAGTAAATTAATTTCCTGTGTTGAGGATACATCACACAGCAGCCGTTCTGAGGAGATCTGCGGGGGTGCCATATGAGGTCCTGTGTCAAGGTGTCATGCAGCGGGGGGTTTCCAGGGAACTGCAGGAGCTACGATGCGAGGTTATATATAGAGGAGGCAAAGTGAAGCTGTTGTCGTACTTTAATATTCGGGACCGCGTAGGGGACAGGGCCCTATCCCTGTCTATGCTGGTATTAGCGAACCGCAAATGGTAAATGCGGCATGTACGAGTGCTTTATATATCGTTCTAGCTATGAATGCACTGTGTACACGTTATTCTGCTCAACTACGCGGGTTCCATTTTGGAAGCAGTGGCCATCTTGTCATTGCCCTCACATAGGCTATGATGGAGTTAATACGGGCCTCATAGTACATGGGCTTTCCCTCTGACTTCTCTGTGACCTGGGCAGCTGGCTCTGCTGCCCCGGGTCAAACCAGTCTCACGAGCTCCCCTTCCTCCGTCCACCTGTGATTAGCATCAGGGTTTGACCCGTCATAAAATCCTTTCATTCTACACAATCCCCCGGCTAATCTCTTCCACACCCGCTTGTTCTTGCTTTATGACTTGTTTCCCAAAACAGGAGATGCTCATGTTTATTGGGGGGTCTATTTACTTCAAACATGGGATCTGAACCTTACTGTGTAAATCATTGTGGGCTGGCCGAACTGGAATGTGGGATCGTCATCATGACTCTGCTTTTTCGTTTGTAATGTATGCCTTTATATGACCATATCGTAAACCAAGGAATGTGTGCCTGGAGCATGATATTTTGTACTTAAGGAGAAGTCCGTTCCTATGATTTTCAGCAGTCTCCTGAGAACATACACGCTGTTGTACTTCTAGGATACCTGTCATTGGTCTGCAGCCAATAAACGATTCTTTGACTTCACCCAGAAGACTCTGTGTTTCTGTAGGTCCGGAACAGGGTGAAACCCAGAAGTCATAGGGTGTGTGCCCCTGCACCGCTGGGTCTAAAATACCCAGTACTTCAGTTTGGCGCCCAACGTGGGGCGATTTCAGTGGTACCAGTCCAAGCCAGAGGTTCGTGAGGAGCTTCGTGTGGAAATTCCGGAGGAAGGCCGCCACTTCATCGACCCCTGCATGTCGACGTGGTCCGAAAGTCTTTTCTGCGAGGTTCTCCGCGTCCCGACGGCTACGAAGGACTGCTGCCCTGATTAATCGACCTGTTTTGGACCCTTGACGAGTTTGAGAGAGCGAAACAATCGAGAGAGTCTTCTGGTGACGCCATCGATCAGCAATATTCAGTTAAGTATAAGTGGAGCGTCTCCCATTTGTTTTGGTATCCCTCGGGATCGTTTGGTTTGATTTGGTAATTGGTGATTTGGTGTTTGCAAACCCCAAAGCCAGAGGATTCGTGTATTCACGAGAATATCGTATTCGATAATCCTTTGACGTTTGGATCTAGACTAGTGAGCGAAGATGCCTGGTTCTGGACTATTTGGTAGATTATTCTGTTTGGGTTGTGGAAAAGATTTCCAGCTCGAGGAATCATGTCCGGTTCCTCCGGTTGGAACTCCAACTTATGAGCTCTATGTAAAACATGGCGTAGGCCCCATTGCATATAACGAAGTGTGGATCCACTACACCAGGAAAGATGGTGTTTTAAAATGGCCCCAAAATGGTAGTTTTGATACCGATATTTTGGATAATCTGGAAATTAAATTGTTTAAGAAGAAAGCCCGGCCGGCGATGTTTGACTCTTTCCGCTTATGGCGAAAGGAAGCCAAACAGAAAGAAATTAAGTTAGCGAAAAAGAATAAAAGAGAGAGAGGTATGTCAGTAATGCAAGCAGCTGTACAATTTAAAGACAATGAAGAGGAGCAAATGAATGAGCAATTGCACAGGCAGCGTAAGTTAGGGATTGACAAATGTTACCCAGCTTTGCCACATTCTAAGCAGAATGAGTCAGAAGAAAAGGAGAAAGATCCCTTGATGTCACATTTGTTGAGTTCGCCGCCTCCATATGCGCAAAATGCCACGGCGCCTCCCCAGCTTGTAAATATGCCACCTCCAGTGCATATACTGCAAGCCTTGCCGCAACCGCCAGTTGCTTTGCAGCCAGTTCCTATTCCTGTAGCGCAGCCCTCTCAAGCGCCGCCAGTAGTGCTTCCAACTGCCCCCGCATTTCCTGCGACTTTGCCTAATCCAGTAACTGCCTCCCCTAACACTCTTCCTTCCATCACTCCAGTACCTGTCTCTACATCCTCTTTTCTTCCCTCTGTTTTTCCCCCTGTTCTCGCCTCAACTTCTCCTTCGGCGCGACAGCGCTTAGCTAATGTAGTTACTACATTAATGTCTCCTCTCTTTGGGTCATCTGGTGCAACTCCTGGTTTACAGCGTAAGCAGTTGCGCAGCCAATTGCCTAACCCCGATGAGAAAAAGGTAATAGATCACATGGCGCGTAGATGGATCGTTTTTCCTTCACTGTATGATGTGGAATCAGTTGTCAATACTTTCCATCAATGGGATGCCCCTAAACAGAGATATGTGTTTGAGAAAATGTGCGAAATTCTCTGTGAAGAATTGGAGGATAGTGGTAGAAATCCGAACCCGCAGGAGTTGTGTAGAGTGAGGTTCGATTTTGGAACTGGTATAATTGTGGACCGCGAAGTAGATAAAGCAGTTGCAGTTGTATTGTCACTTAGGAATGACGATTGTCAACAGTCATTGTTTGAACAAGAGGTCCTTGTGGGGAAAAAGGCAAAAGCGCGACAATACCCCATGAGAGAAGTTCCCCCGGTATGGAAGGAAGCGGTTGCAGCTGTCGGTGGTAACCCCGCTGTGGCAGCGCATTTCCAGCGTGTTTGGGTGCATGTTCCATGGAAGCGCTCGGAGGTGTTAGCGCTTAAGCAGTCCTTACCTGATCCCCGTAAGAATCCAGCAGGTTATTATAAAGAGTTGTCACAGACGGCAGGGTCATGCATTATGAATCTGGCCGATATAGACATGTTGTTTGGTAATGTTGTTCCACAGCCTCTATGGGGATCAATTCGTAATGTAGATCACAATGCAGAACTAGGGGATACATGGGCCAACATTGTTGCTGCTGATGCTAGACAAACTGGTGGTGCGAAACCAGAACCTTTAGTAGCTGAACTGCCTGGTAGAATCATCACGTATATGAAGACAATAATGCCTGCGATGCGCGTAAATTGGGACAAGTTATCCGCATGCAAGCAGAAGAAAGATGAGACAGTGTCAGACTTCTTTACTAGGTTTGGAGAAACGTTTATTGACCACAGTGGGCAGGATATGAGTACTGAGGGTGGCCAACGGCTGTTTGTGGATAAGTTTGTGCAGAATTTACTTCCTGACCTGTGTAAAAAGTTAAAAGATTCAGAGAGTTCCTGGGCTGTTTCTTCTTCAACGCAAATACTGGCTACTGCACAGTATTATGAAAATAGAGATAAAGACGAGAAAGATAGAACGGAGAAGAAAACGAAGGAACTGAAGACAAAGGTCCTTTTACAGCAGGCCTATCCGCCACGTGGAGGTCAGAATAATTATAGGCAACCCCAAGGTGTCTATCACCAACCCCAACAGTTTCAGAACAATCAGCAAATGAACGGGTATTATCAACCACGTGTCCCTGTAGGTCCCAACCAATGTTCATACTGCAAAGAGGAAGGTCATTTTAAATATAGTTGCCCTAAATTAATGCAGCGGAACGGTAATATGTATGGCGCAAGAGGTAGAGGTGGTCAGCAAGCTCCTAGAGGTAGAGGGCGTGGAAGTGTTCCCCAGAACGCGCGTCCTCTGCCGCCTCAAAGTACCATCAATAGCTTTGATCAGCAAGCTAACGCGACTAGCAATACGGCCCAGTATTATAATAATGATTATTATGCAGAGGACGGTGATGCAGAGAATAATGATTACTAGGACAGCCATAGACAGAGAGAGGGAGTTGTTTCAGTGCCAGTGGATCAGAGTGGACCGTATGTTGAGGTGACTACAGCCAATGTAACGGAGCCTTTTCTGCTAGACACTGGTGCTGCAAAGAGTTCAATCATGCATTCAAAACTCCCTGGCGCACCTTTGTCTGGCGATATAAATGTTTCAGTAGGTTTTTCTGGCGCCCCAGTTAGGAACCCGATTTCTAGTCCCATGTCACTTTCTGTTGGACCTTGTGAGCTGAAAGCACCCCTGATCCTGACAACAGGTTGTGGTGAGAATTTACTGGGATTAGATTTGTTGAAAAGATTGCACGCTACACTGTACTGTTCTCCTTCGGGAGTACAACTTACATTAGGTAAGAAAGTGATTTCCCCAATGTACTTGTCTAAAAACACGATGCCACCTGAATTGTCATCCCTTCCGGATGCCCTTTGGGCTATTGGTCCCAATGACGTGGGCCTCTTGGAAATACCGCCATATGTGGTGACTTTAAAGGCTAATGTCAGACTGCCACGTATCCCCCAGTACAAGATCTCTAATGAAGGGCAGAAAGCATTGTTAGACATTGTCAGCGACTTGATTAATAAGGGTGTGATAGAAGAGACAAGAGGCAACGTTTGCAATAGTCCGATCTTACCTGTCTTAAAACGAACGGATCCTTCACAGCCACCTGTTTACAGGTTTGTGATTGATCTTAGAGAAGTTAATAAGATTGTTGTGCCACAGTTTCCGGTTGTCCCCGATATAACTGCCTTGTTAACGATGATTCCAGCCTCTGCTGCATGGTTTTCAGTGATCGATTTAAAGAATGCTTTCTTTAGTATCCCAATTGCAGAAGAGAGTAGAGATATTTTTGGGTTTAGTCTGGGAGGCCGAAGCTTCCGCTTCAAACGCGCTCCCCAGGGCTACTGTGAAAGTCCATCCATATACAGTCAGGCTTTGAAAGCGCAGCTTGATGCACTTGTTTTACCTAGTGGCGCTATCCTGATTCAGTACGTGGACGATTTACTGATCGCCGCGGATACTGAGAAGATCTGTAAAGAAGCCACATTGTCACTGTTGCGCCATTTATCCGCATTCCATCACAAAGTGTCTCTCTCTAAGCTGCAATATTGTCGACAAGAAGTGACCTACTTAGGTCATCTCTTATCGAAGGAGGGAAGGAAACTGACCCCAGAAAGAATTCAAGCCATTGCACAGTTGAGTGTGCCGAAAACACAGAGAGAAGTGCGTGCTTTCTTGGGCATCACTTCATACTGTAGGCATTGGATCCCTAGTTTTTCTTTATTGGCGAAACCTTTGTTAGCCTTAACATGCAAAGACACACCGAATCCTATCCCATGGTCTGAAGAGTGCCAGAAAAGTTTTGTGGAATTGCGTAATGCGTTATGTTCAGCTCCTGTGTTGGGTACTCCTGACTACAGTAAGCCTTTCACATTGTATGTTCACGAGAAAGATGGATGTGCGTTGTCAGTGTTAACACAGCCTTTTGGCGACAGACCGCGCCCATGCGCATATTTTTCATCTACCTTGGACCCTGTAGCGAGGGCATTGCCAAGCTGTCTGAGAGCGACAGCTGCTGCAGCGATGTCTATCCGACAATCGGCTGGTTTGGTAATGGACAACACATTGATTGTCATGGTTCCACATGCTGTAGATACATTATTAAATAGAACTAAGACACAACACTTGACTAGTGCACGATTATCGGGCTACGAACTTACACTGTTAGCTAATCACATACACATAAAAAGATGTAATACGCTGAATCCAGCTACATTGTTGCCAATTCCAGCAGACTCAGATGAGATTGAGCAGCATGACTGTCTGTTCAGAACAGAAGAAGAGACGAAAGGGAGAGTAGATCTGAAAGATACTCCCCTGACTGAGTGTGATGGCACTTTATGGGTAGATGGGTCCTGTTTCAAGCTCCCTAATGGTGACACGACTGCTGCATATGCTATCACGACTTTACACACAGTCGTGGAAACTGCACGAGTGCCACATAATTCGGCCCAAGCAGCAGAATTAATCGCCCTCACGAGAGCATGTGTGTTGTCTGAAGGAATGAGAGTGAACATATACACAGATAGCCAGTACGCCTTTGGCGTGGCTCATAATTTTGGGCGTTTGTGGAAGGAGCGTGGGTTCCTGACGTCGCATGGAGCTAAGATTCAGAATGGCAAGTTGGTGAATGATCTCCTTGAGTCACTGACCCTACCGTTGCAAGTTGCGATCATGAAATGCAGTGCGCACAGGAAAGTCACAGATGATGTTGGACGTGGGAATGCGTTTGCTGATGAGACCGCGAGAGAAACAGCACAGAATGTGAAGACTAGAATGTATGTTGCAGGTCCCGCAAGATGGGTTAATGATGTGGGAATGTGTGAGAACACAATAGAGAGTGTGAAGTCGCTTCAAGCTGAAGCCACAGAGGAAGAGTTAAGCAAGTGGAGAGAAAGTATGGGTAAGTTGGATGAGAATGGTTGTTGGATTGATCTGACAGAACATAGGCGATGGTTGTTGCCTGATGCATATGTGCTTCCAGTGGTTACTATGGCACATGGAATGGCACATATCAGTACGAAAGGTATATGCAAGTTGTTGGCTCCAGTATGGCAGAATGGTGGGATTCCCAAGTGTGCAGAGAATGTGGTCAAGAATTGCATAGTATGCTTGAAGTACAACCCTGGTAGGGGAACCCCAACTCCGGCTGGTCACTTTGCACCCCCATCATGTCCATTTGAAGTTTTGCAGCTGGACTTTATTCACATGGAAAGATGCAACAACCTGAAATATGTATTGGTGGTTGTTTGTGCTTTCTCAAAATGGATTGAGGCTTATCCTCTGAAAGATAACACTGCCCTATCCACAGCCAAAGCCCTTGTGAAGGAGTTTTTTCCTAGGTTTGGGATGCCAAGAATGGTGTGGTGTGATAACGGAAGTGAGTTTGTGGGTAAAGTGATGAAGAATGTATGTGAAGGGCTAGGGATAAAGCAGAAGTTCCACGCTGCAAACCACCCCCAATCAGCTGGATTAGTAGAACGCTACAATGGAGCCTTAAAACTCAAGCTGGCCAAAATCCAGGCGAGCACCGGTCTTAAATGGCCTGACGCTCTGCCTTTAGCACTCTTGTCTACTAGAATGACCATACACTCACGAGTGGGACTTAGTCCTTACGAGGTCGTTTTTGGCCGTCCCGCCAACGTATGGGGTGTACCGAGACCTACGAAGTTCAGTGAAATAGAGCATCCAGTACTGCTCGATTACCTGTATGATTTGACTGTTAAACTGCGTGTTTTGCACCAACAGGTACATGATACTCTTCCCCAAGCTTCTGAACCTCCTGGACACCCTATCAACCCTGGCTCGTGGGTCCTGGTCCGGAACTTCCAGCGCAAGAGCAACGACGAGCCTCGCTGGATCGGCCCTCATCTTGTTCTTCTTTCGACAAGATCAGCAGTGCGAGTGAAAGGGAAGAAGCACTGGATTCATGGTACCCACTGCAAAGTGGTCCCCTTGCCTCTGCCATATGACCAGTGGGTCAAGGAGGGTATCGCCGACTCAGAGACAAACATTGTACCTCGCTTTGTACCATTCAGTGACGCACGCTTAAGAGACACAGTTTCAGACCAAGAGAGTGACAATATTCTGCAGGAAGCTGTGCCACCATCGAGTCGACTGGACACCACTGAGCCTGAACTTTTGTTTCAAGACCAAACAGCACCTGGCCGTCTCCGTTATAATTTGAGACCTAGGCCCATGGACAAATAAAGATTTCCTCATTATTTCCCTTTTGACATTTTTGCTCTCCCATCTGAAGGACTTTCTTGATTTTTGTTTTTCGAACCACCATCCGGGTTCTGCCGCAGGGTCGCGGTGCCAAGACTTTGGGGTACAGGCCGAAGACGCTAGGTCGACGGTTCTGGTTAGTCTAGGGCGTTTCCCTGGACTGGCAGGCGTACTCCTTAGCAGAAGAAACTCATCCGCCGCGAGCGGCCCGAGTAGAGGATGGAGTTTTTTAAGATGGAGAGACCGATTGAGGAAATGACCTTTAACGCAAGGATGTGTAGAATTGTAAAAAGTAAATGTTTTGTCTTTTTGTGCTTTTTTACACTGTATAGTATCATAATGTTTATTGTAGGATTTGTGTTTTTCTCCGCTCAAAAGCCCATTGCACCCACTCAACAGCCTATATCTCCTTCTACTGCCTCCTCTCACTCTTTTCACCCTTTGCCTGAGCACGAACAGACCAGACGATCAGAGTTCGTAAATAACTCGTTTATCCAACTCTTGCACCAGCACCAACTGGTAATGAATACGACCAATTGCTGGGTCTGTGGGTTAATGCCCCATACCATTAACAAGGGTATTCCCTACCTGGTGCTACCGTACAGTTACAATGGATCGTCATGGGCATTCCAAACCATGTTTCTCTATGCTCTAGATACATACTCCCCTCGCCAACCGCGTTCCATCAGACCTATCACCAATAATAAGGCTTTGATGAAAGGAGTTGCCGATATGAGCAGGGATATCAATGCATACTCATCCATTCCCAAAGAAGAGTTGAGACCTTATGTAGGATGGAACGCGACGGGGTATAGTATTAGTCTGGGTGAAAGACAGCGAAAAATCTCATCTCCAATCTGGGTCGTACCCCACATGGGTCGGTTCTGCTTACAGGGTAATGGTCAGAATCCTAGAGCTCAACTGGGAAGAAGTGACTGTACTGAAACGTACACTTTCCCGTCACAGTTTTCCCCTGCGTTTTTGGCTGCTAAGGGCACATATTTCATCTGCAATGACCGAGCATATACATGGCTGCCCCCTGATTTCTCGGGCACATGTTATATTGCGAATTTGCTACCGCCGACATTTACTGCTGCCTCTGACTATCACAAGACCAGAGTTGTGAGAGGTGTGATTAGTAAGGAGGATACTGCCGGTCAGGAAGCAGGAGACTTCTTCTTGGGTTTCCTGCCGTTTTGGGGACCTATGGTCAATAGTAGGAACCTGAGACAGCTGACTCGTGTGGTTGAATCCACTGTCAATGTAACGGCTGGTGCCCTTAGTAATCTGACAGCTGAGCTCCAAGCGGATCGCCTTATGACTCTGCAGAACCGCATGGTTCTAGACGTTATTCTTGCAGACCGCGGTGGGGTATGCAAGGTCATCCAATCCAGTTGCTGCATTTTCATACCAGATAATGCTCCAACAGTGTATCAAGCCATCTCCAAACTCCATAAAATATCTGAATCCATACACGTGGATAAGGGAGATTGGTCACTGATGGGGTGGTTCTGGGAATTGATATCTGCCTGGGGTTGGAAAGTTCTGATGGTCGTTGGAATGATCTTAGCCATTCTTTTCCTGTTCTGTCTGTGCATACAGTGTGCTCCTGCGATATGTGGTCTCTGCGCTACCTTATGTGTAAGGAAACCTGTATCGAGGGACGAGCTAAGTAACAGGATGATGCTACAGCAACATCTCCATGACTTCGTGAACATTGACCTAGACTCGGATTAAGATGAGTATAGTGATTGCCTATGTAAGGGCAAAAGGAGGGTCTGTCGTACTTTAATATTCGGGACCGCGTAGGGGACAGGGCCCTACCCCTGTCTATGCTGGTATTAGCGAACCGCAAATGGTAAATGCGGCATGTACGAGTGCTTTATATATCGTTCTAGCTATGAATGCACTGTGTACACGTTATTCTGCTCAACTACGCGGGTTCCATTTTGGAAGCAGTGGCCATCTTGTCATTGCCCTCACATAGGCTATGATGGAGTTAATACGGGCCTCATAGTACATGGGCTTTCCCTCTGACTTCTCTGTGACCTGGGCAGCTGGCTCTGCTGCCCCGGGTCAAACCAGTCTCACGAGCTCCCCTTCCTCCGTCCACCTGTGATTAGCATCAGGGTTTGACCCGTCATAAAATCCTTTCATTCTACACAATCCCCCGGCTAATCTCTTCCACACCCGCTTGTTCTTGCTTTATGACTTGTTTCCCAAAACAGGAGATGCTCATGTTTATTGGGGGGTCTATTTACTTCAAACATGGGATCTGAACCTTACTGTGTAAATCATTGTGGGCTGGCCGAACTGGAATGTGGGATGGTCATCATGACTCTGCTTTTTCGTTTGTAATGTATGCCTTTATATGACCATATCGTAAACCAAGGAATGTGTGCCTGGAGCATGATATTTTGTACTTAAGGAGAAGTCCGTTCCTATGATTTTCAGCAGTCTCCTGAGAACATACACGCTGTTGTACTTCTAGGATACCTGTCATTGGTCTGCAGCCAATAAACGATTCTTTGACTTCACCCAGAAGACTCTGTGTTTCTGTAGGTCCGGAACAGGGTGAAACCCAGAAGTCATAGGGTGTGTGCCCCTGCACCGCTGGGTCTAAAATACCCAGTACTTCACTGTGGGGTCCTACATCAGGGATGCATCAGAAATGCATAGCACAGCGGCGGTTGAATGAATGAATATTAGCTTTGTAAAGCGCAAACTTTGCCCAGGGGTGTCAAGGCGCTACAGAAAGGGGCCAGGAGACAGATGTGCATATATGTACAAGGCTTACAGAGTTGAAAGGGTAAAAAGCCAGGTCTTCAAGGCTTTACGGAAGAGAGAATGAGTTTCCAGAGCAGAGATTGAGGAAGGAAGGAAGGCAGTTCCAGAGTTTGGCCGTAGCCAAAGAGAAAGCTCTACCCCCCCATCTAGCTTTCCTGAAAATTGGAACTATCAGCAAGTTCTTGCTAGCAGATCTTAACTGGTTGGCATATCTTCGAAATAGTTTTTTAATGCCTTCTGACCCCGTATTGTAGAAAGCCTTATGAACGAGGCAAAGGGCTTTGAATTCAAATCTCCGACCAAGCGGAAGCCAATGCAGATTACTGATAGTGGCCGAGACTGAGTGATATTTGGGAAAACCCATCACCAGTCTGGCAGCAGCGTTCTGCACTAGCTGAAGTCGATGCACAAGCCCCTTATTAATACCCAAATAGAGGGCATTACAGTTGTCCAATCTAGACAACACAAGGGCCAAAACTGCCTGTTTTTGGGAAGAAAACGAGAGAAATTGGGAGATCTTTCTAAGAGTCCTTATAGTCCCAAAGCAGGTGGAAACTGTTCTACTGATTTGGGGGCTCAGGGAGAGGGAGTTGTCAATTATGATGCCTGAGTTTTTTGCACTAGGTCTTGGGCAGGGACAAGGGCCAAGTGTATCCGGCCACCAAGCCTCTGACCGGGTATCCTGGTGGTTTCCAAAAATTAAAACCTCAGTTTTATCTCCATTGACTCTTAGATAGTTCTCTACCATCCAGGAAGCCACTGCCTGCATGCAGTTTTTAAAATTCGCCGGCAAAGCTTCTACGCTGTCAGTGATAGAGACCATTTTTTGAGTGTCATCAGCGTAGGATAACACTTCTAACCCAAAAGATCTTACAACCCTGGCAAGAGGGGCTACATAAATATTAAAAAGGGTAGGACTTGATGAGGATCCCTGAGGGACTCCACAGAACAACTGATTAGAAGCTGAGTAGAATTGGCCAATCTTAACTCTTTGCGATATGTCCATAAGAAATGAGGTGAGCAAGTTTAGGGCAGAGCTCTTGATCCCTATTTCCCTGAGCCTGCCTACCAATCTTAGAGGAGAAATAGTATTGAAGGCCGCCGTAATGTCCAGAAGGATCAGTAGTGTCATATGACCGGCGTCAACCTGACTTCGGATGTTGTTAAGTACAGAGGTTAACGCCGTCTCAGTACTGTGCTCACTTCTGAACCCATGCTGCGATCCATCGAGCAGCTGATGTTCCTCCAAATAGGAACTAAGATGGAAATTCAGATGTTTCTCCAAGATTTTTGCTGGGACAGGTAATAGGGAAATGGGAAGGTAGTTCTTTAACTCAGCTGGGTCCAGAGAGGGCTTCTTCAGAAGGGGTTTAACCAACACAGTTTTCCACGCGATGGGGCACTGCCCGGATGTAATAACAGTGTTAAGGAGTGAGGTCAAGTGCGGAACACTAATCTCCCTTCCTAATTTCAAAATGTTCAGAGGGCAGGACTCCAGCAGGGAACCATACTTGATTCCATTTAGCAACCGATCTGTATCCTCTTGCAGTAGAGGGAGAAAGGAAAAAAGATAGCCTTCCTCCATAGGAGCTACCAAATGATCCGCAACCGAGGAGTCCAATGGAAGACCTACATTAGATCCTTCCAGCATTGAGGATCTCCAGGGAGGAATATATTGCCTTGATTTTAGCTTTAAAGAAACACGCCATTTTGTCACAAAGACCCTGGGAAACGTCAGTATAAGCAGTGGCTGAAGGGGCTAGGAGAGAATTAATCACAGTGAAGAGTTCCCTTGGAGACCTTAGGGATTCCGTCATCCTAGACTAAAATAATACTTTTTCCTCTGTGATAGCATTTTTGTATTCTCTTAATCTAAGTTTGTGCAAATCTCTTTCGGCTGGTTTGAAATCGCGGGGCCATTTCCTTTCTTGATGACACATACTTGTCTAAGTTTTCTCAGTCTCTCTGAGAACCAAGAAGCCTAGGGCCGTTTTCTGGCCGCATAGTGCTCCTTAAGAGGAGCAAGGGAATCCAAGGCTGCTAAAAGCCAATTAGAGAAGTCAAAATAGGCTGAATTAACTTCCAAATGAGAGAGCCATACATAGTTGCTTAGTGTGTTAAGAAGGGCCTCCTTATTAATGAGGCTGAGGTTTCTCTTCTTCTCCACCCTATTCTTGATATTGGGGCCTATATAAGATGCTGCAGTTTGCAGCTGGAATGGGATAGCAT
This sequence comes from Triturus cristatus, assembly GCF_964204655.1. Classification (NCBI taxonomy): domain Eukaryota; kingdom Metazoa; phylum Chordata; class Amphibia; order Caudata; family Salamandridae; genus Triturus; species Triturus cristatus. The sequence goes on along the minus strand of NC_140593.1, from coordinate 1,064,270,441 downwards.
AGTGGTCAGACCAAGAGAGTTGAATAGGTTCCTCCACCCAAATCTGAGAATCATTGGAGAAAATGTCATCCAGTGTGTGTCCTGCTATATGAGTGGGGCTCATTACCAGCTGGGAGAGGCCACAAGAATCCATAGTTTCTAAGAATGCTTCTCCAGATGAAAATTAAAGTCACCCAGGAGAGTTATGTTAGATCTTGCCAAATAGGGCTCTATTAAATTGCTAAAGTCCTGCTTGAACATCGCTCTAGGTCCAGGTGGCTTTAGAACTCTCTTTACGACTTTACCACTGCTAAAGAGCTTGTGCTCTCTTCTTAAAACAGCGTAAAATGGGCTTCCTTTTTATACATATGTCACCCCCTGTATAGGCCCTGGACAGCCCAGAGGGCAGGGTGCCATATATTTAAAAAGTAGGACATGTACTTTTAAGTTTTACATCTCCAAGTAGTGAAAAACTCTTACATTTGTTTTTCACTACTTCAAGGCCAGTCTCTCCCATAGGATAACATCGAAGTTGCCTTATTATATTTTAGTGTAATTTTCAAATGGGAAGAGATTAGTAGTTCTTGTTTGGTATCTCTGGAATCCTAATTTAAAATCCTAACCTATGGTGAAGTCGGATGAAGACTGATTTGAAATTACAATTGTTAAAATTGCACTTTTAGAAAGTTGTCATTTTCATGCCTTAGCCATGTGGTGCCTGCAGCCTGTCTCTGGTCACATGACTGGCTGTAGTAGGTAGTTGGGCTTTGTGAATTCCTCCTAGGCAGTCACACACAATGGGAGCTTATGTGTGACTGGATGGCCATCACTGGCAGTATGGGAGGGAGGAGCTAGGACCAACCTCACTTACACCTGAATAAGCTGGGTCCTGTCACCATACAAAGGGCTGCATGCCCCCGTGGTTATTCTGGAGCCAGGAAAGGGAAGGCAGGTCAACTGTGCACTTCAAAGGCATGCCTCCAGAAACTTCTCCCCACTTCAAAGGCACAACTGTTTATAAAAGAAGAACCTTAGTCACCACAAATTCAGTGCACGTCTGGACCGCAGGTACTCTGCCAGGAAGAAGGACTGCTGTGCTGCTGAGAAACTGCCACTATACTGGACTGCACTTTCCTGAACTCCTGCTTTGCTGTGCTGACCTACCGCCCTCTTGCCTAGGTGAGAAGGACTGGACCTGCATCTCTTGATTCCAGAACTCAGAGTGACTCCAAGGGCTAGTTGGCTGGCCTCCTGATCTGAGGTTTCAGGGACATACCAGGCTTCCAACAACCTTGCATCTGCACCTGGACTCTGGAATTTGTGAGTCCATCCTGCTAAGTGGGGTCACCCCCGTCGTGGACCCTTTTAAGTGGGTTTAATGTGCTTTACCAGACTCTGTGGATCCAGCAGAACCGATGCATCTCCTCTGCTGCGCGGCGCAACCCAGAGCAAAACTGACACATCTCCGCTGTTGTGTGTATTGGACCCATCACCTAGATCTGCATCGCCGGCATGACCTGCAACGCCTCTGGAAAAGCCACTGCGTGATGCATCTTCAGTGCACTCCCTTGCATCCCTCATCGATGGCAGTCTGTATAATGACGCAGGACTTCGCATCGCAGCTTCACAGCACTTCAGAACTGACATCGCCACAACTGCGCGCCACATCCCTGATGACAGACTTTGCATTGTAAGCCCCATTTTTTTATTTGAATGTGTCTTTATTTGTATAATAAGTGATAGCGTAGTCGACATCAAATATTACAGCTACGTATTCGAACAGTTCAGACGTACATCTGTATATTCCCTGGAGTGGTTTCACTGTAATTGTTGAGTAATATAGCCACTGTACATGCTTATAATATTCATGTGTGTAAACCGTAGCACTAACAGTAGTAATCACAGACAATAATGCATAATTCAAAATGTCTTGAGACAGTTTAAGCTGCATAGATTCAGTTGTGTGACTGCCCAAAACACTGAAGGGGTGTGTTGAGTGGGGGGAGTGAGGGACAGGAAAGCATCCCCTAGGGGGATCATCATCGGGCGTTTATTGCCACCATATACAAGAAAGAACCAGTGGGTGAAGGGGGGAGGTGGGACGATCTATTTGCAATGCCTCAGACTAACTTGTCTTTGAGGGGATACTCAAGGGGGTGCTAACAGATTTGGTCTCCACTGCCTCCAAGTATCTTTGCCAATTTGGGGGGTGAGATGGGATCTGCCCTGTTCTGGCACTGCGCAGTGTTTCTTTTTCTGCATTGCAAGCCCCGTTGACTGAATCCTCATTGACGACGCAGGTCCTCGCATCACAGCCTCTCCGCATCTTGGAACTGATGCATCGCTTTGGCTGCATGACACATCTTTGATGCAGATCCTCGCAATACTCCACAAACCAGGATTTAAGGTACTTTGTTCAGCAGGCCTAACTGGGTCCTGTAGCTAACCGATGCTCCATCACATTGCTAGGCCTGAACTTGTAACTTTGTCCCAGTCTGACACGACCAGATATCCACAGTTCCTGCTTTGTAGTTTTGGGTGCTATATTTATATAAAAGTTTAAAAGTCAATATCTCCGGTTCTACTAATTGGATTTTTACAGTTATGGTCTTGTTTTATTTATTACACTATTATTCCAACCTGGCATGGGATTCTTTTTCTGTGGTGTTATTACTGTTTTACTGTTTGAAGTGTTGTACAAATACTTTATACATTGCCTCTAAGTAAAGACTGACTACTCTGTGCCAAGTTACGAGGGGGTTGAGCAGAGGTTAATTTTGGGCTTGCTTGTGCCTTACCTTGACTAGGATTGTGGTTGCTGCTTGACCAGGGCTGACACCCCAGTCAAATAGTAACCAATTTCTAACAGAAACCCTTTGAGAGTGTGCTTAGACAAAGCCTTTGTGATGTGCAAGTGTGGTATGTGACAGCTACTCCCCCTTGACAAGGCAGAGATGGCTACTCCTGCCAACACCTATTACCCCTTTGTCTCACTGCCTTGGAGCAATGCACAAAGCCAAACTGCCAGCTACACCTACTCATGCAACCAAGGGTACAGGATGCAGAAACCAAATGGATGGGACAGGAAAATGCCAACTTTCTAAAAGTGCCATTTTCAGAATTGTGACTTAAAATCCAAATTTACCATTAAAACGGGTTTTAAATGGCAGTTTTGAGAGCCCAAACTTGAGTTTCCTACCTGCTCCCAATTAAAATGCAGTAAGGTAACCCAATGTTATCCTATGAGAGAGGTAGGCCTAACAGTAGAGTGAAATGAATTTAGGAGTTTTTCACTATCAGGACATGTAAAACTTAAAAGTACATATCCAACATTATAAATACACGCCACCCTGCCCTATGGGATGTTTAGGGCCTACCTTAGGGGTGACATATGTATTATAAAGTGTTGCTTAGACCTTGCAAAATGTTTATTTTGCCATGTGGAAATGGTAGTTAAAAACTATACACACAGGCTGCAATGGCAGGCCTGAGACATGTTTAAAAGGGCTACCTAAGTGAGTGGCACAATTAGTGGTGCAGGACGACTAGTAGTATGTAATATACAGGCCTAGGTACATGTAGTAACACTTGCAAGTAAATTAATTGTGCATTTGGGTGTGAGCCAATTCCGCCATGTCTAAAGGAGAAAACACCAGCACTTTAGCACTGGTTAGAGTGGTAAAGTAAGCAGAGTCCTAAAGTTGACAAAATGTAATTCAGCAAAAACAGCAGTAGTAAGGTAAAACGTTTGGGGGGAAGAACACCTTAAGGCTGAGAGGTCTGACAACTTGCAAGAGTGAGATAAAGAGACAGGAAATGTAGTGTGGTACATGTTGAAACAGACATAAGGTAAAATCAAATTTGGGATTTGGCAACCCTGAAATTTGGAACCGCAACAGCAGGCTTCAACACTGGACACTTTTTAAGTTGCACAGCACATCTGTAGGAAAGGAAGCATGTAAAATGTCTGAAGATGTTAGCCAAATGAATGGGGCTCAGAGAGCACCACAGCTACACCCTCCTGATCCCAAGATGTTAGAGGACCCTGCATCTTGCTCAATTGGTGTCATAGTGAAAGATCACACAGGTCACGTTGCTCTTCCCAAGCCTTGGCCACTGGTGAGTGATGAGATTAATAACTCATAGGAGAGGGGAAACCAGCCTCCTTGGAGAGCTGAAAGGTGGCTGCAAGGCTCCCCACCGTCTTTGATTAATACTCCTTTCACGTGCTAATGTTTTCCTGCCTCCCACCAGCAATAAATAACCAATATGCTTTAATGCCTTGTTATTATTCATCGCTTTCACATATTTATATTTTGATCTCCTGCTACAGCATAATTACATTGGATTCCTCCAACCAGGGCAGGCCATTAAGGAAAAGTTTCATTTCCAAGGGCACGCCAGCAAGGGATAGAAATGCAATTAATAATGTATGACATAAAAAAGTGTGAAAATAAAATGCATCCTATAATTCCCCAAGTGTTAAAGCACGGTAAAATGCAACAATCTGACAGCTCCATTTTCCCGGTAGCATATATCAAGCGTCACAAGACCATCATCACGTTGTAAAAGTGAATCTCTGCCTTTGGTAAAAGGTTGGTGTGGTCTGGGAAGGAGACTGCTTGTTTACAGGAAAGTAAAGGAAAAGTACAGAATTTGTCAGTGCTGTGGACTACTATACACCCAGGGGTGTACTCCACACCTTTAATTACGGATTCCTAAACCAGGCCTATGGCCAGCACCCAGGGCCAGACTGGGAACCCAAAGAAGTCCTGGCATTTGTGGACCCGCTCCAGGGGGGTGGGTGCAAGTGTGAAGCACTGCTGCTTTTGTTACTGGGACCTGATATTGCAACACCACTACAAGACCGACCCCACCGCTGCACAACTGCAACACACCCTTCCAACCTCCCCGGGAGACGCCCAATGCCCACTACGGCCAGTCCGACCCTGCCAGTCCCGAGCATCAATGATGCTGAAACACTTTTCAGATTGCGGGAGCTGGCATCGATGTTACACCACTTAAGTCATAGGGATTGTGAAAAGTTCAAGGGGCGTACGCAAACAACACGTACAGCATCTGAGCCACTCCCATTTAGCAGGAGAGTGGTAAGTGTGTGGTGTGTAGCTGGAGGGGCATTTTGGAGCACACTGTCGCAATGATATTACTAAAGCATGGCGTGATAGCACTATCATTTACAAACTAAGGGGCTTATTTACAAGCCCATTGCGCCACTTTTGCGTCATTTTTAACATGGGAAAAGTGATGCTAAAGTAGCGCAAGGGGCTTGTAAATAAGGCCGTAAATATTTTCCATTTAATTCAACACGAAATTTGTACAGACATACAGTTCTACTGATTACTATCTAGGGCAGAAAATATATGATGTGTAGGATTTCAGACAATATTTATCATTTGCCCATGTTTTGTTCATACTAAATATTTGTTTCACTCACACTTAAAAATTATAAAAAAAAGTGCTTCATTAATGTTCCCTAACTGTTGGCTTATTTTGAAATATTTGTACAGTTCATTACAGGTATCTAAATTTTGTTCTGTGTTAGAACAAAATAGATAACCTATCTTAAAACATTTCCTTTCACTCTCCATGTGGGCCAGCAAGACTGTCACACAGTTCACTTTAAAAAATCCTCCCACTTTTATTCAGAAAAAGCTAAGTAAACACCAATCTGCATGTTAAAAGAATAAGCAGTAATTTGTCAGAAGACATAGCCTGAAATTTGACTTCGGTCTTTGAAAGAACAGCAAATGTGACACGAATCAAATAAAACGTGAAGGCATCTGTATTCACCTTCTACACTTCAGTATAGTTATTTTGGGGGTGCTGTATTCACCTTCTACACTTCAGTATAGTTATTTTGGGGGTGCTGCAGCACTCCCACATCCCTACTTCCTGCGCTGACGTCGAACATTAAAACTGTAGTAGAACCCAGGTACACAAAGACATGCCCAAATGGTACTTACATGTGTTAAAACCTTAAAACCAGACCTATTGGCTTTATCACTGCTAGATGTCTTGGGAGTGAAAATGATTTGCAGATTAACAAGTTAAATGATATGTTGCTGTTTGGTCGCCATCCTTTCCACTACCATCAAGGACTTTGTTATGCCAGTTGTTGCAATTTGATATCGTCTTTGAGCGAGGTGCAGGAAGGCACTTGCCTGCAATGGCTGGATTACAGAACCAGCTCTAGTTAGCTCCATGCAGTTGAGGTGCAGGAGAGGCTCAGCGCCCTCTAAAGGGAAAAACTCAACATGCAATGGGACTGGGAGATGAATGTGGCCACAGCAGCCTTCACAGAGAACAGAAGACATTTTAGAGGGTTAAAGTAGTGTCAGACTTAAAATGCACAAGACTTTTTCCCCAAAAACGTTGGTGACTTGTAGGAAATTAGAATGGTGAACACAAAAAAAGCTTAATGAGACATTCCTGTATTAGGCTGCAGGGCTGTATGTCGCTTTGTCGAGGCCAATAATATTAACCTGCACATATATGGACCCCACAGTCTCGACCACCACAACATTGTCAAGATCATAATCAAGAAAGTGTAGATTTACTATTCTCAGGCACAAACGTTTGGAAATCAGCCCCACACAAAGGGCAAAGAAGTGGGCCCATCACAGATTGGTTTCTCTTGTGAGTGTGTGACACCCACAAACACTTGGGACTGTGGCCTCCAAATGCCTGTCAGCCTCTTACCTAGTCGAGACAACTTATAAAAATACTTTAATGTATGAAATTCATATGACTTAAGCAAGCGTGCAATCACAGATTGATATGGAAGGACCATGGCTTAAGTATTTGTATAAGTTGTCTCTGGCTCTCACGAAGATCAGCTTGCCATTATTACCTGTACATATTTATGTGCTGATTGCATTATATATACTCTTTATGTTTTGTAGATAAAGTTCCTACAGATACTGAAGAAACCCGGTTTGGAGTAGGTGTCAATCGGGTATTGTATGCTTGATATTTGAATGCAGTGTGTAAGGAAGAACCATAGGGATACATTGGGTTCAACACGGTCTTGAAGAAAGCCTGGGACCTCGCAGGGGGCCACAACAGGGCTGAAACATGTCGACCTAGTGGACAATCAGCACCATAACAGGGCTACGATTGTCCTATACCTCGTGCTTTTAATCATCCATCCACCACCAACAACTAAAAATTATCTAAATAACTGGTAGGTGGTAGGGATTTTTACCTGAAACCCTCCCTTTTTTTCCTTTTCTTTTTCACCTTAGTTTCCTATTAATATTGGTACTACAGCCCTAATACAGGATCGTTTGCCATTAGAGGATTCTTTGGAGAATGTGGGATAGCCGATGATGAAGCCTAACACCTAGGAGGTGTTTGAGGCCATCCTGTATATTTTTAGCACACTAGTGTGCTGGTCCAAAATATTGGATTGTGTTAGTAGCCAGAACTATCCCTCAGCAAAGGTACACGTACATAGTAAGGTTGGATGAAGCCACACTAAGTGGACCTGATCATTGAAGGCCCCGTTAGTTTTTTGGGTGGAAATGACATTGTAAAGGGAGAGCACGAATGTTGGTCCCTTGCCCTCCGGGCAAACTTGCTCCCACTCCCTCTGACCCATCAGTGATTGGGTCACATGTGATATATGGATATGCTATTTCCCCATTACTCTGGCAAATGTCCCAGGGACCTCTCTGATCTCTCTGATATTCTGGTGTTTAGTGTCAGCAAGTGATTGTCCATTCAGTTGTGTGGATCCTACATTCATGCCAGTAACCATGTGGGAGTCTGAGCCAGGCCACTTTTCAATGTAAGTATCTGAGTGCCACTGACCTATATGTAGGAATTAGATCTACGTTCATGGACAAGAAGGGCTGCCAGCTACTGAACATAAACATTAGAGATGTGGGTGGGTAATAGTGGGCTCTTGAGGAACCATAAGTTGAAAATACATATTTTAGAGTAAAAGGACGGAGATTGTCCTGGAATACAGTAATTGAAATTTCCTGCTTGATCTACTTCTACATTGTTACGAACCAATGAAAAACCTCAAGAAATAGGTTCAGGTATATTTTCCTGTTGCATATTCCTGCTGGTGGGAGGCTGGCAAGAAATGTGATTTTCTGTTCAAATTCTCCCAATGACCATGTGATTCAGGATCCACTTTCCATCAAGAGTTTCCATAGCATGTGCACAGTTTATGTATTATTCTGTTTCTGTTCTCTACCGGGCTAGATATCACACTATCAAAATGACTACCACAAAACCACAACGACATCAGAAATGTGTTTCCACGGCCACGTATGTTTTTGTGATTAGGGAGTAGTCCTGGGTGAACTTTTCAAAAAGTGATTTGTGGGTTTTCATGAACTTCTAGAGAAGATTAAGGTCAATGGACTTCACACACTTTTCTTGCTACCTAATTCAGTCAGCATATCCTCAGAAATTATGAATCTCAAGCCAAAAGTTTAAGAAAAGTTTGAGAAATAGAGGCAGGTTCTAGGAAGGCCAAAATTCCTAACAGTTTCATTCAAGTAAATCCAAAGGGGAATTGAACTGTAGGAAGGAGGAGAGTGATGGGGAAGAACGGGGGATGTAGAAGAAGTATTTTAGAGTGATAAGGGAAAAAAAATCATACTTTGAATCTACATACTGTGTTATCTACTTTAGGCAACATATTAAAATCTGCAATTTGATTTTTCACTTGATTAGATCACCTGCTGCTAAGATTTGTTTGTGAATGTTTAAAATACAGGCAGGAGCGACTCAGAACTGCATCATTTGGAAGTCAACAAACTAAATAAGATTAGAGTGGGTCATTGAGTCATTTCATGCAGGACTGTCATGCTGGTCTGTGGATCTGTGCTACGCATAAGAGTGAATACTTGATTATAAATACAGTTGTTCACTGCTATGGCAAAGCAACAGTGAAAAACAAATGTGTTTGCCACTGTTTTTGCATCTTAAGGAGAAGAGCTTGCTTCCCCTATGCTGTCCTGGTTCACCTGGCTCTCCAAAAACCAGAAAGGTGGTGTAATGGTGGATGGCACCTTTGCCCACCTTCTTCAACCTCGCTTGGGTCTCCACAGACTTGAGTAAGGCTGTGTGGCACTGGTGGCACTCCGCTTCCACCAGATGACACATTTCTGTGTCAGACGCAGGTCTCTGCAGATCCACACTGAGAGGGAATTGAGAGCTGAACTTAACAGCTCTTAGAGAACCTGTCACTGCACTGTCAGCTCCATGCTTCATACAGAGCAGTGCACAAAGCTGCAGTGGCAGGTACGGAGGAGTGTTGGGGTGGCTGACAAAAGGCCAGGTATTATACTTTATATCTATGTGTGGGGAGTGGAAGTAGTATTAAAGAGAGGTTGGTATGTGTGTCAGAGCTTAATTTGTAAAAGAATAAGAGCCAGGGCCCAAAGGTTTACTCAGAAGCTGCAGTCAATGCCATTAAATGGCTGTATGCCAAATGCCAATACTGCATAATCTTGTTTCCACCCAAGCCAACTTTAATCCATCACCAGACACTCCTGCCCCCTTTTTCTCACTCTTGCAGATTCTGCTTTCTTTCCTTGTCATGGTTGTTTTTTCCCCTTTAGTTCTGTGGTTGCACTCACCCCCCAAGACACTACTTCAACCCAGAATTTTGCATAGTGCTGTGCTTCCAATTGAATAGTCCGAAAGCACTTTCGGATCCATGTGCTGTTTAAGCTTCTGAGGACCTAAGAGTTTTACTTATGGCCTGGAATTTGTATCTGTCATCAAAATAACCAGGGATTCTGGCACCATGTTATCTGTTGAAATCACAACCCCTATGAAGACTGTGATGCTTTTTATGATGAAAGTAAAGAAGATACTGGTATTAAGGCAGTTCTGTATCATGTTGTCTTAGATCTGAGCCTGTAGGATCAGTGTAACGCGCACCATCATGGTCACCGTGTGCAGCACTGGCACGGTAGTGCCACTGGTGTACCGTAAAAAGATGGGGCACCCCCGCAGAATGTGATGAGGGGCCACTGAGTCTCCCATATTTCACAGATACTCATTCAATCAATCAATCAGGGTCTTGTATAGCGTTGGTACTCACAGGGCCGGACTGGGAACCAAAACTAGCCCTGGCAAAGTGCTCGCCCGGCCCCTCCCCCTGGGGGTTGGGGGTGCCGCCGAGCTCTTTGCCAGGGCCGGTTTTCAGCCGATTTTGTTACAGGGCCGATTTTGCAGCTATGCTGCACAAATGGCCCAGTAACAAAACCGGCCCTAACCCATGCGACCCACCAGGGGATTGCCCGGTGTCCGCTCCGGCCAGTCCGGCCCTGGGTTCTCACCTGTGAGGGTCTCAAGGCGCAGAGTCGATTTATCGATCTTATGCTGAATGCTATATCATTCAAAACAACACGAGTACATCTTCTTTGCATAATACCTTTCCTCTCAATAGTTTATCTCTATTTGCAGTACAGTTATTGCCTTAAGCATCCTTGCTTCACTTTTTAAGTGAGCAATGCTATATTTGTCGGCATCATGTCTATACCCAGATCAGTTGTCTCTAAATTATCTTATGCAATGAAGTGAGGCCATGGGTGAACATTTTCAAGGTTTAAAAGGTGTGAAAAAGAAACATGCCTTTACTCTCTTCTTAAAGTTTAGAATGTGAAATTCAGTTCACAGCCGCAATCCAATCATTTCAGAGCGTGTTTCTGCAGCACATAACTCATTTGCTGGTTTCTTCGGCTTTTGTGTGAGCCAGTTGACAGCTGCAAATTATCTTAAATTATTTTGATGGAAAACCTCGGACTTGTAAAAGGGCTGCAGAATTTGAATGATAGGAATGGATTTGGGATTCTGAAGTAGTCTGCTCTATAGTGTTTTTGAGGGTAAAATTGATAAATGATATATACTAATGAACCTGCTAAAAAACAGAAATAAGATTAATATAGTAATCTAGATAGAAACAAGTGAATGCCGCCTCCAGCCATTCAAATGTACCAAAAATTATAAAGTACTCGCCTGTTTTAGCAGCAGTGCTCTTATGGCATAGTTTCGTATTAATTGGAAATAATTTAAAAAAGAAATGGGAATTGTCTGATCCCATTAACTGCATCCCTCCCAATCGCCTAACACTAAGTTTTAAAAATGTATATTCTTTTTTGGTATATTTAGATTCTGTGGGGCTTATTTATGAGCCCTTGCGTCACTTTTGCGCCGCTGGTGCGTCTCTTTTTGGAATGCACCAGCGGCGTAAAAAATGCACCATGTTGCATCATATTTACAAAGTGACGCATCTAGGTAGATGCGTCACTTTGAAAATCCCTGCACCACATTATACCTGCGCCAGGTATGATGTATGCGGGGGGGGGGGGGGCGTACCGACGCAAGAAAGGGTCGTAGAAGTGACACATTGAAATCTATAAGAATTCACTGCGCCACTTCTAGGATGCAAATTCGTCAATATCTTACGCCTGCCTCATGTCAGGTGTAAGACTGACACAGGCACACTCCAGCAATGCGCCATTTTTGTGCCTACAGATACGTCAGAAATACTGACGTACCTGTACCTCCTTGCGACATGGTGCGTCATGCTGTAAATATGACGCATCATTGGTGTCGCAAGGAGGACGCAATGAAAAGTGACGCATCACTGTTTTCACTCAGCGATGCGTCACTTTTCATAAATGAGGTCCAAAGTTTTCAAACACAATACTACAAAATTTGATCTACTATACACATTGTCACACAACATTAGAATACAGGATCGCTGTTAGACCTTGCCCATTTTGAAAAGTTATCTCCAAACGTTTTGCCTTCTTCCTTCATTTTTTTATGACCTGCTTTTGTTGGCTTTCAGGACTCTGGCCACTTTATCACTGATGATCTGTGTTAGTGCATATGCCCTCTGTCTAAATTATAACTGTGATTGGTTATCCATGATTGTCATATTTGATTTAATGTTAAGTCCCTGAGTAAAGTGCACTGAGTGTGCCAGGGCCTGTAAATCAATGGTGACTAGTGGGCCTACAGCACTGATTGTTCAACCCACATGAGTAGCCCTGCAACCGTGTCTCAAACCTACCACTGCAGTGTCCGTGAGCACAGTTTTAAACTGCCATGTCGACCTGGTAAGTGCACCCACTTGCCAGGCCCATACCTTCCCTTTTACTACATGTAAAGCCACCTAAGGTAGACCCAAAGTAGCCCCATGGGCCGAGTGCAGTGCATTTAAAAGGTAGGACATGCACTGGTGTGTTTTACATGTTCTCATAGTGAAATACAGCTAATTTAATTTTTCTCTATTGCAAGGACTATCTATATGATAGGTTATCATTGGAGCTGCCTTGTAACCTTACAAGTATTACTTCTAATTGGGAAGAGATAGAGATTTGGAGTTTGGGGTCCCTGAACTCATAATTTAAAAATACATCTTTTAGTGAAGTTGGTTTTTAAAATGCATGGTTGAAAATGCCACGTTTAGAAAATGGGCATTTTCTGTGCCCTTGACTGCCCTTGCCTGCCTATGGAATCCACGTCTGGTTTAGACTGACAGTGGGTCTGTTTGTGCAGTCAATCTAGACGGTAATACAAATGGAGGTGAGGTATGCCCGCCTGTCCTGATAGCCCATCACCAGGCTGATGGGTCTTCCTGAGCTAGAGGGGTGGGAGGAGTTGTCACTGACACCTGAATAGGGCTGTGCCTGTCCTTCCACAAAGATGTCTCCACCCACCTGTAGATTATCTGGAGACAGGTCAGGGAAAGGCAGGGTCTTATGCACTACAAATACTTTCCTTTGAAGGTTGCCTACTTCAAAGGCAGAAACTGGTATAAGTACTGGAGTTGTGACACCATAACTTCAGAACACTTCTGGATCAGGAGGAGATTCTGCCAAGAAGAAGAGCTGAAGAAGCTCTTCATTGCCTGTTTTTACTGCCCCAAGCTTGCCGTATGGTTGAAAAAACAACTCTTTGCCGTGGTGCGGCCAAAGAATCGGCACATTGCCTTTCACGTGGCTCCAAGATTGCCGCAGTCCGAGTCCCAAGTAACGTGTATCTGACATCAGAGGCACCCGCTCCGACTCCGACAGAGGCCCTGCTGTGCGGCTGAAGATTTGATGCATCACCTGCTCGCTGCTGGGAGAATTGACGTAGTGCTTGTTTTGCCTCATCGACTCCAGCGCGCCCGGATTTTCCACACATCGCACCTGTGCGCCAAGTCTTCATCAAAGTTGCCCAGTAGTATAGAACTTAGGCCACATGTTTGCAACTCAACACATCACCTCCCCTCGCAGAAGGGAATCAACGCATCACCTTCCCTGACAACAAGGAATCGACCCATCACCTCCTCTGCTCCGCAGCAAGGAATGGATGCATCACCTTCTCTGTCAGTAAGGAATCGTCGCATCATCTTCCCCGAGAGTAAGGAATCGACGCATCGCTTTGTTTTCAGCGACTCATCTCCCCAGCACCTGTTTTTATCTTTTGATTTTGAAGCATCTCAAGTACTTTGCACTAAAAATTGATGCATCCATAATTTCCTATAGAATTAACTGTTATCAACCTTCTAAAAGTGATATCTTCACTTGTGCATGTTGGATTTCTGTCATTTTGTTCTTGTTTCATTCAGATAATGATTTCTTATTTTTCTAAACAGGTGTTGTGCTCATTTGTAGTGTTTTCACTGTGTGTTTATGTACAAATGATTTAAACATTGCCTCTGAGATAAGCCTGATTGCTCATGTCAAGCTACCAAGGGGGTGAGCAAGAGTTATCTTAGCTATGTCATTCCCTTACGCTGAGTAGAATAAGGGTCCCTACTTGGACAGGGTGCCAGTCACTGCCAACTAGAGACACCCATTTCTAACAATCACTATTAATTTCTTTTTTTTAATTTTACTGCTTTCAAAATCCGAGCTTGTCTCACAGCTTGTTTTTGTTTTTCATTAGCTGACAACTTACAAACTTCTGTAATTTGTGTTAGTGGAGTGGGCATTTCCCACATTTGCTGTACACGTCCACATCACTCATTATGCAAACCCAGTAAGTGAGTACTGACAAACTACAAGTCTGAGGCAAACAGTACTTTTTCATCACTCTACTTTGATCTTTCTGCTTTCTTGTGTATTTGGAAACTTGGCTTCACCATCATCTCTCTTTTAATTTCTTACATTCGTTCCGAACACAGATGAACTTTTGTAATTTTAATTATTGTATTTTTACTGATTTAAAGTTCCCACTTTATGTTTGCCCCTTTTTTCATGTGACCAAATAGCAGCAAGAAACGTCTAGACTAATTTTTAGGTCAAAGTCCAGCAGACTGCGCAGCTGTCTGGTCTGCTAAAGACATCTTAGGGGCATTAGAAAAGCAGACCTAGGAATGCATTCCACTCATTGCTTACAATTGGCTTTGTGGTTTGTAGCTCACATATGCTTACTTTCTATTAAACCTGGGCAGAGTTCGTGGACTTCCGCTATGCAGAATTCCGTGAACTGCGACAAAAACTCTGCCACGTTATGTGGAGCTCCACAAGTGGCGGAGTGCGTGAGATAAATGCCGTTCACAGTGATTTTTAGCGCTGGGTGTTTGTCCGCACTGTGCAATCATCGCCAACAGCACCATGCACAGCGCAAGCGGGCGCTGTGTGGAGAATTTATTCTTTCATTGTAGAACTCAGTGATGGCATAGGATGACATCACTAAGAGATTCTGTGAAGACAGTCAGTTGAAGAAGCTGGAGGTCGCTGTACACATGTGAAGATGTACTTTCATGAATAAAGGCTTTTATTCATTAACCACTGCCTCTGTGGTTACTACATTTTTATGGCGACGAGGGTGGGATATGGTGGTAAAAGGATAAACATTGTGGGGATGGCGCTGCTCTCTTTTTGGTGCTTGAGTAGATTTTTTACTCGAGCCGCAGCTTTCTCTATGTGAAAGGACGGTTTCCCATTGCAAGAAATCCGACCACCTGTGTTGAGAAATCTCGCTGGGCGGTGGACTTTCCTCGCACGTGCTCGCCAATTTGATGTTGATGAGCAGAGCAGAGTTTTTCGGATCTCCGTGAGCTCCACATACCGCAGAGTGCAGAAAAGTCTGCAAACTCCGCAAGCGGATCAGAGTTCACCTCTCAGAATTACTTTCTATTTGCTGGCTTCATTTGTTTAGGCTGTCCACCATGTCTTTGTCCCTTCCATAAAGCTTATCATATTTACTTTTTTCTTCCAGGAGTGCTTGCTTTATGCAAACAGTCCTTTACATTTTTTCTTATCCTGTCACATTTGCTGTGCATTCATAGACAGAGGTCAAATGTTAGGCTCCGTCTTCCTAGGGAGCTTGGTGTTTACTTTTTTCTCTAACTTCACTGCAAGAGACTTTATCTGGCAATCTGGGTGTGTGAAAGGGATAGCTCTTTCTATTTCGTTCTGTGTAGAGTTTTGCTAGCACCATGACTCTTTTGGACCCTGTGTTCTGCAATTTATTTTACTTAGTTACTAAAGACTTTTTTTATAGAACACAATAAAATTGAAATCAAGAACTTTTTTCGTTTATGTGCTGTATAGTTTTATCAGTTAATTGTATGCCTGTGCAAATGTAATGGTCATTTCAATTTAAAATGTGTTGTCTGTATTGGCAGTGCTCTACCACACAATGCATACTCGACACTCCACTCTATTCCACTCCACTCTATGACACTGTACTCCACACTTTGCAACTCCACTCTACACCCCTCCACTCTATGCGTCTTCGCTCTACACCCCTCTTCTCTATGCCCCTCTGCTCTATGTCCCACCCCTCTATGACACTCCACTCTATCACATTTTTCTCCACTCCACAATACGTCCATTCACTCTACGCCCCTCCATACTATGCCTCTTCACTCTATGACCATCGACTCTATGCTTGTCTATGGCACTCCACGTCACTCTACAACACTCCAAGCTACTCTAAGCCACTCCATCCTATGACACTATACTATAATCTATGCCACTCTGCTCTATGCCACTCCATGACATTCCACTCTAGGACACTCTACAACACTCCACTCTAAGACACTCTAATCCACTCTATGCCCCTCCACCCTATGCCCCTCCACTCAAAGCCCCTCCACTCTACATCCCAACACTCCACTCTACTTTACACCATTCCACCCCATTCTATACCACTGTACAACACTCAACTCTACTCCACTCTACTCCACGACACTCTACTCTATGACACCTCATGACACTAGTCTCTACGGCACTCCACCACCCACCATTCAACTCTACACCACAGCACAATATTCTACGCCACTCCATTCTAACAAAACTCCACTCTCAGACACTCCACTCCAAACCAATAGCTTGTAGCCTTGTTGAACAGCAGCCACACTGGTTTATAACACGGCTATTGGCAAAGCCAATAGATCTTGCATAGGTGAGACCTATTGGTTTTACCAATGCCTGTTAGGTTTCGCCTACTAACAGCTTTAAATTACAATAGATAGAGAGAGCTTTGGGTCAGCCCCTTGCTTATGTTTGGATGGCTTTCTTATCTATCCCAGTTCCCAGCTCCTGATTCTAATGAGTTTCTCCATATTGTATTTGTCCTGCCTTGGAACATTTTTCTTTATATTGTTTCTGATTGTATGAGTTGTATTCTTCCACTACACACTTGAGGGGACTCCTTTTTATCTTTCATTCAGAACTCTATGAGAGCACGTCTTCTTTCCTTGTTCACTCACAATCCTCTTGTTCTCCCTACAATCTCTATTCCCCTGCTCGCTTTATGTTTACACCCCTGCTTGCTCTTTGTTCCCCCCTTCTGCTCCTTGTTTTGAAAAGAAAATATTTTCATTTTTTTCCCCCCAGGACCGCTATGCCATTGCTTTCTCTATCTGCTCAAACCGTTGCCCTATTTGTCTTTCTTCTCACCTTCCAACAACCTTTTATAAAAAAAAAAATATATATATATATATATTCACTTAAAAAACCATAGGTTTCACACATGTTATAGTTAGGTGGATATTTCACTCGTAAAAAACCAATGAAATTCCACCGTTATAGTTAGTTCAGATAACTATAACTCGCGCGCCCGCAATCCTCTGCTAATGACGTCACATATTACATCACTCATGACATGGTCAGTGGCATCACTCTTGACATCACTGATGACATCATCCTTGTGATAGATAGAGTGGCGGTCGTGCGAGTTATAGTTATCTGAACTAACTATAACGGTGGAATTTTATTGGTTTTTTACGAGTGAAATATCCACCTAACTATAACATGTGTGAAACCTATGGTTTTTTAAGTGAATTTGCAAGGTTTTTTAAATGCTAATTCCTAACTATAACGTGTGTGAAACCTATGGTATTTTCAGTGAATTTGTACGGTTTTTTAAATTTATGTATGTATTATTATTTTTTTATATATTTGTTTTTCAATAAACTACGTATTAAACATTTTTTTTTTAATGTTTTTTCACCGTGTGCGCACCCCCGCGATTTAAAAAAAAAAAAAATGTAAATGTTTTTTTCTGCCTTCGGGGTCCTTCAGGGACCCCCTGACAAAGGCTAGGGGGTCAGGAACTCTCTACCCTGCCCCCTTTTCGCGTTCGCCACCTTCCTTTTCCACTCGCACTGAAAACAAACAAAATGGCGGCCGACACTTCCTGATTTCGACCGATTCGAACGTTGACTGACATGTAACAACCAATCAGAATTACGCTCGCGCACGTTAGGGTGCGCGCACACTGTGCGCGCACGGTGCACGGCTATAGATATGTATGTGCTTTTAACTGCAATTTTCTCAGGAACTACTGAACAGATTGACTCCATATATGCAAAAGGCACATCCCTGACCTGAGGACTAGCTCTCTGCCAAATTTCAAGTAATTCTGTTCAGCCGTTCGGGCTGTACCTTCAACTAAAGGTCCTATGGGAAAATGCATGGGGAAAACGCGTTTTGGGACCCCCCTTTTTTCTTAGCCCCCGCTTGACGAATCCCCCCGAGACTTTCAGGGTAGGAGCTGAGCTGAGCGGAGCGCCCCATTAGTTTTGAAAATTTCGCGAAGATTCGTCAACCGGCGCCAAAGTTATTCAAAATAGAATTTTGAGATTTCCTATGGAAACACGGTCCTAACTATAACTATCTACTGGCGACCGACAGTAGATAATATATATATCTATATATATATCAATTTCAATTTCAAATACTTTATTCGACAAATAAGTCGTAAAAGTGACATGTATCAATCACATACAAAACAGAATAAATCAACACATAATATCAATACGAAATTTACATTTATAAATCAACATTATAATGACAAGGCTGCCAATGGCCTAGTCGCAAATCACTTTGGCATTAATCAATCTAGACCGAATTGCCCAGGCCCACTTTATGTATTTTGACATTGCAATTGAGATAATCGGACTTGGGTCAGTAGACAAGATTCTCATAGCCACCTCATACCTTCGGGTACCCATTAATCGGCAGACAGGTAGTACCCATTTCTTACGTGGGATGGTATAGAGCGGGCAAAAAAGAACAAAGTGACTCATAGATTCATTCTAGTCACGGCACCTTGGACATCTATCTTCAGACCCTACTGCCCAATTAGATGTGAATGATCGTATCGGGAGTGTACCTATCCTAAACTGGAAAAAGAGTTTACGATCAGACGGTACTTCAATTAGGCCCCAATATGGTTCCAGTCTGGCATAAACCTTAAATTCCAGAAATCTGCCGGTTAAAAGGGATGAACACCCCTTGGTGAATAATTCTAAACCGATCATCTCCCAGTATCTGGTTTTCACAAAATCTTTTGAAGGGAAAACCGCATTATAAGGATCATCCCATAGGTCTCTCAGCCCCATACGATAAAGTAACAATTTTACAGACCTCAGCCAATCTATCTTGTGGAAGGAATCCTTTTCTATGATTTCCTTTAGGCCCAGGGCATAATGACTAAGCTCATCGGTTGTCCATACCCTACACCAGTACAACAAGGGACGTAGATAAGCTACATCCTGTAAAGATTTCAAACCTAGATCCCAAAAAAGGGGTAGCAAGGGAGTGCTTTGCGGAACGCCAACAGCTTTCCGGATGAACTCGTTCTCCATGGCATTCAATCGCTGTGGGTTTTTGCCATGTCCCCACAGCTCAGACCCATACAGAGACGAGCTACGAATCTTCATCGTATAGATCTCTAGAAATGGCTCCAGTGGTTGAGACTGCGAAGTTTTAAATCGTTTCAATAAAATACCAGTCTGTTGTTGGTATTTCAATAACGAGAGATCTATATGGCTATTCCAACGCATATTTTTCTGTAAAGTTACTCCCAAATATGTAAATGCGTCAACCTGTTCTAGCGAAGATCCATTCATAAGAATTACACCTTTGAACGGTCTATACATTTTATTGGGTCTAGGGCCATTGAGCACCATAAACTTGGTCTTTGCGACATTAATTTCTAGTCCACGCAATAGGCAAAACTCCTCGAAGCGCCGCAAGGTAAGCTGGAGGCCACTCGGAGCTTTCGAAATCAGCAAAGTATCATCCGCAAACATGAGGACTGGAACGCGAGCTCCAGCCATAGCTGGAGCATCTGTGGGGACCCGGGAGAGGAACTCGGCCAACCCGTTAACGAAGAGCGAGAACAGGTTAGGTGCCAAGACACAACCCTGCCGCACTCCCCGCTCCACGGGGAAGGAGTCCGTAACCTCTCCCGGCCTACCCCAGCGTACCCGAGCGAAATTGTCCTCATGTAAGCGAATGACAAGTGCCAACAACTCCGGTGCCATCCCCAGTCCCTGGAGTACTTGCCATGGTTTGCCACGCGGGACCAGATCAAATGCCGCCCGCAGGTCAACGAACACTGCGTACAGGACGCCTTTTTCTAGTACCACTGTCCTCCAATACAGTATCAGAAACCTAAAGACCTGGTCAATGGTGCTGGTCTTGGGACGAAAACCAGCCTGTAGAGGACTCAAGATATTACCATCCTCCATCCAAGACTGGATTTTGCCCAAGACCAGCCGTCCCATGATTTTTTGTATAGCATCTATTAGGCTGATGGGCCTGTAGTTGCTGGCCAAAGACTTGTCCCCTTTTTTGTATATCGGGACAATTTTAGCGCCTTTCCAAGATTGAGGAATGGCCATGCCCTGGGCAATAGCATTGGCCAAGTAAGTGATATAAAGGCGCCATCTCTGCCTGTCATGTACAAACACGTCTGCAGGAATTAGATCCATACCAGGTGCACGACCCGGGGTCACAGTGTCAAGCGCTCTGTCGACCTCCTTACTACTAAAAGGTGGCTCCTTATAGAAGTCCCATTCCTGGTAGGATGAACTAATATCCTCTGCATCCTTTGCATATTGGCATTTAAAAAACTCTATCCAAGAGTCCTGGGGAACACAGTTGTGTGGACTTTCAATTATTTTCCCCCTTTTCCACTTAAAAATATCCCAGAACTTCTTCTGGTTCTTTCCACTACATGCTACCTTAAGATCTTGCCACTCACTCTCTTCCCAATCCTTTTTAGCTTTCCACTGTACCTTCTTGTAATTGTTGCGAGCTAATTTTATTTTATTCAGATCCTTTAGCTTAAGTGCGACTCCTAGCTCTTCCCGGGCTAGTTTACAGGTGGCATTAAACCAGTTCTCTAGCTTTCTTTTGTGAAACCGTTTTACTAAAGATGGTCTGCAGAAATAAGTTTTAAGCTTAGCAAATAGTATATTATGTATGTTCTCTACAGCTGAATAAGGTTGACTATTATTACAGCCAGCCCTCATTAATATCAGCGCCTCATCGAGATTGCTTTTTATGCTATCCACAAGTTCGGGGTGCTCTAAAACTTTTTCCCACTTAAGGTGACGTTCATCATTTGATAGCCGAGTAGTCAGGCCTTTCATAGCAGTTGTCCCTTCCGATCCTTCCCCCATGCCCAATCTAAAATAGGCTACTAATGGGTTGTGATCGCTTTCAATTCGAGGTTTGACCATCATGTCCTCAAGACCATGCCACATCCCAAGATGGACCAAGATATAATCTATAGTGCTAGACCTAATGCCATTATCATAGGTTTTACACCGCGCCCTGTCAGAAGGGGTCCTGCCATTTGCCACCCTCAATTGGTTGGTCAGGCAGAACCCCTTTAAATTCAGGGCAGCCTCTGTCCATTTGCTTGCTGTCATTATCTCGAGCTGCGCAATGCCCCATCTTAGGTCCTCTTCCTCCGTTAAGGACAAGTCATTATGACCCAACGGTTCGAAGGTCGTGTTAAAATCACCTGCTACAAGTGGGAACGCATCGGTAGATCTTGACTCGACAAGGGAGTTTAATATTGATACCACCTCCGACTTTTTACCACCTGGTAAACCTCTAGCATAGACATTATAAACGTCTATGTACAGGTTTGATGGAAAATTTAGCCTAATTCCTAAGATGTCATTATTCTGATTTGGGATAGGTTGGATTTTGCACTTTATACATTGTTTAACCCGTATAACCAAGCCTCCTACTGGCCGGCCCTTTGGCCTTTTGACTGCAGGAGCATAAAAATTCAAATAGCCTAGTCTGAATACAGGCTCTACCGACCATGTCTCCTGGAAGAGGCAGATATCATGGGCGTCGATGAAATCTAACCATAGGGGTGACGCTAATTTAGATCCCATACCCGCCACATTCCAGGATAAAACCGTTGTGCAACCAACAGTATTAGGAGTCCCTTTAGGTTGTCCTATGTTTACAGCCAAGGGTGTGATAGCAGATATTCTTTGTCCAGGCTCAGGGCAAGAGCCTTGCTCCACATCCCTATAGTTTTTTTTGCGACAGGCAGCGCATTTGCAACGCTGTCGCCACCAGGGTTCGCTGTTATGGACATCCCACCCAGTTTTTTTCCCTTTTCTACCTCAGGGACTACATATTCCATTTCAAGGCTAGGACATCCACTACTGTACTTCTGTCAATCACAGTCAGTCAATCCGGACAGTACATCAAATCGGTTAAAAGACCTAATGTCCCCCACTGGGTGACCCATTTGCGTGACTCTCCCTCCAGGTATCCCGAACAAAGGCAAGGGGGCCGGTGCATAAAAGTAAGACAATGGTACAGTACTAATCGGAGATAGGAAATCAGCATCCTGGGACCATCCACAGATATAGTCAACACAATGTCTATCCCTAAAGATGATGATGACACAATCCCCCTTGGTTGTCTTAGGTTTATTGCCCACCCAATTTACCCTCCTAGCAAACAAGATTTCGGCTCGCATATTGGCCAGCAGGGGACGTTTAGTATTGAGCCAAAATTTACATTTGTTTTTTAAGGCCCTATACATTTCCCTAGTACCAGTTACCAGAGGTGGAACCCCGGTTAGAACAACCACATATGGGGCAGCCTCTGGGGGAAGATGTATATCAATCAGACCCGGAAGGGCCTGTCCCAGGGGTTGTGCCTGTGCGGGCTGCTCAACATTTCTTACTGCAACAGGCATAATACCATTGGGTCCACCACAGGCTGGATGATTTTTTCCGCTTTGCTGATTATCATTCTTCCCTATACCATGTTGCTCATGGGAACCTAAGGAATTGATATTTACAGCAGCGTTAACTTGGTCATTCGTGGTAGATTTGATCTTACTACATTGGGTTTGCTCATTAGTACATTCCATTTGGGAGTTCAGTCCCCTTCCACCTCCCCGTTGCTGTGCAGTGGCCAATGAAAGTTCTATACACACAAGTCTACTTTCAATAGACCCCAGCCTATCATAAATAGGAGCACATGCGTTTTTTAAGATGCTATCCAGTTTTTTCCAAAACAATTTGTCCCCCTGTTTCGCAAGGTCTTCTCCCTCAGGTAGTGGTAGATTTGCCCTTTCTTCACTTGTAATAGTTTGGGGGCATAGAACAACGTCTTTTCCTGGACCAATCACAGGATCAGGATTCACATTTTTACCCACCACGGTCTGCTGGCCGCCTCTACGTTTTTTTTTCCAGGATAAGCCTGTGTGCTGTTTGACGAGACCCCCCTTGGTGCTACTAGCAGAACGGGTCTTAATAGTTGATAAAGGCTTAGATTGTGAGACGATAGTACCTACTGACGACCGTTCTGCCGTTTCACCCAACATATCAGATAAAGGGGAGGTAGATAATATAGCATCGTTATTACCCTCCTCCCTCAAGGAGCATTCCAGGCCTGTAGTTGCCTGCATAGCGGACTTATGGCACGGTGGAGATCTAGAGTTGACAATAGTTCCCAAGGAAGACCTCTTGTCACATAAAATATCTAGTGACAGCCGTTTTTCAGGTAATTCTATGTCCTTAGCTAAAACAGATTGGACAGGCACAAGGAAATTATCAAGGGTTCCCATTAGGGCTCCTCCAGTTGACAGCGAGGATGTCCCTTCCCTATTTCCAGGCTTACTCATTATTCAATGTGTAAAATTGGACTCAAGGGATTCAAAGGTCAACTGGAACACAACTCGGGGTCCCTCCTACGAGCTGGTCCTCACCATACAGACCTTACTCCGCAAATGTTAATAGGTGGGCCCGGCCCGGACTCTATCGGTCTCGGACCGGCTCAGACGGGCCCGCCCTTGGCCTCGGCTTTGCCCGGCCCGCGCCCGCGCGCGTCCCGCGGAGCGGGGGCCGTGAGTTGTTTTGTAGCGTCTGGGCGTCTGGGCGTGGCGGGAAGAGAACACAGCTGATGGTGATTGCAGGGCTGCTGGTCCTCGCAGTCCCGTCGTTTATGCCGTCCCAGCAATAGCGTGCAAAACCAATATTCTCCTGAGGCAAGTGAAAAGATCTCTAGCGTCAGCACCAGGACTCTTAGGTATTCGCAATTAAAAGGGTTTCAGGCACTCTGGCTCTCCTTCACGAACGGCACCCCTATATATATATATAAAAATAAATGCATATTGAAGCTCAGGTTAGATGTGAAGGACATCTAACCTGAGCTTCAATTGGAATTCCATAGAGCATATTATCAAGCCCATTATCGCCGTTTTAGCGCCTTTCTTGATAATATGCCCCTTTATGAGTTGTAAATTCCTTTGTAAATCGGGCCCAGAGATACTACTGCGAGTAAAACATAACATTGTCTCGCAAAATTGGTGACAAAATAGCATAATAGTAAGATTTTGCTTTATAATGCACCTACATTTTTCACCTCCAGTGGTGTAGCTTGGCCTTTTGCCGCCCATGGCAGTCCCTGCGTTTGCCGCCCCGCGATGGCCACAGGTTAGTGCGGGGAGGGGATGCTGGCGATCTCTGCAGGTAAGAGCCGGGGGCTGTCTTCCGGAAAACACGTGCCGCCAGAGGTGGACCGCCCGCCCCCCCCCCCCGCTAAACCACTGTTCACCTCTAAGCACTGTAAATAATCTTACTATTAACCAGTTAAAGTGACTCAATTACCTGACTTCTGAAAGATAAAATAATGATTTCGCCTTGCCAGGTATCCTAATCGTGACCTGCAGGGCTTAGCAGAGGTCGGTACTAAGGCTTAACTCATTGAGCTGTTTTGTTTTAAAGTCGCACTCAACTCTTCTTTGTGCATAGGTTTGAGCTACGCCAAGGGCGTCATTCTGGAGTGTGTCGATGTTGCTGCTTACAACCCCTTGGAGATTTCCGAACTGACTTCATATCTTGTAAAAATAAAGAATAACTTTATCTTGTTCTGTTTTCAGCAGCTGGTTCGTTTACTTACGTCAATACATAAACATATGTTTATTAACGTGCATTAACCCCTCGTTTTTCCTGAAGAAAGTTTAAAAATACACTGATCTATCAACGGGGTTACAGGTTGTGCAATGTCACTTCCTGTGAGGTCGTTGTAGGTGAAAGGACATGTAATGCTATTTCTGCTACCGCTATTGTAAGTAGTGCTCCCGGTTTTATGATATTTTTTTTTTTAACATTTCCATCTGTATTTATCCATATTTATTTTTGGGCCGTCTTATTGGTATTTATCCATATTTATTTTGCGTCTTAAGAATAAACAGTCATAAAATGGTATATATCCACATTTATTTAACTGTTAAACACGCACTCATACTTCGATGCCTGTCGAGCTTTAGCAGATTAAGCAGACAAATATTACAAAAAACTACACCCACATGTAAATATAGCATTATATACAAATATACGTTAACTAATGCCTGCATTTAACTCGACATGCTTTCTATCTGCTCAGTTGTTGGCCTGGTATTCATGAAGGACAGCAGTGAACGTCACTCACAAGGAGCACTATTTTCTGTATTTTTCTGTTTTGAAATATAAATAGAGACAGAAAATGTTTTGTTTTATGTCTGTATTTATCTGTAAAAATCAGTAAAAATGGAAAACTGGGAGCCCGACATACTTTGTAGTGAAAGAGAGGTATGGAATCCTAGAAATGCAATTCTAAGATTGTTACAAATTCAAAGTGTAATGCCGCTTAGATTTGTTCCCAAGTACACCAACTAAATCACTTTAAAATAATTCAGAATGCAAGTAGATCACCATCCAGCTCGTTTATGACGCACAGGGCTTGAAGTGGGCCGGGCTCAGATGATCTCAGACCCGGAAGTAATTATAAACTCACTTTGAAACTGCTCCCATATTCATGACCTTATCTGTATTGGCAAAACCACTGACTGATGTCTCAACAATGACTGCAAACACCTTTAAAGCAATCCATCTCAGCAATGCAGTGCCTGTTTATATTTCATGTTTTACTCCTTCTTACATTCCCTAAGAGTATTTGCTTTCCCCAGATGTAGTGTTTCTGTAGTTTATTTTTTCATGAATCATATGACTGTTGTGTAGTGCATAATGTGAAATGAGTCACCTCCAGGTGTCCGGGTGAAGTCAGGTTGTGGGTGGGCGTTTATGATGGTAATGGATTGAGCGCTCTGGAGCTGAGGATGAAGACACTGCCAGTTTCTTGCAATGTCTGTCTGTCATAAAGGTGGACAGCAAATCCAATCCTTTGCCTCTCTGCAGAGCACACAGAGCGATGGTCAGTCACATAGGTGCCAATTATCATTGTGAGAAAGTGTGTGAACCGAGTACAGAGCTGTAGAAATATGGACAGTGGGTTGTGTGTGTGGGGAGACTGTGAAGTCAGGAGAGAAAAGGAAGTGTCTGCAGAACAGAGCGAAAACACTGCTGACGAGTAAAGAGATGAGGTGAGATAAGCAGATGGAAGATTTCAGAAATGTGTGTAGATAAAAAGGGCATACGTTTCTAATAGAGTGAGAAGCTGTAGGGGAGTGGTGTGGGGGGTGGGGATCAGTCTGATATTTCTAGAATTGTAATATTTTCAATTCTAATCATTCACAACAAAATAATTTTTGTTACCTATTTGAGTCTGCTCATAAGCATTGGCAAGGCCATTAGGTGTTGCTTGTTTTCAGCATATGGTTGTTGTTGTGTGATGTATCTAGAGAGTTGTTAGACCTGGCATCTTTTGGCGTGGTTTCCCTTGTTTTTTTTGCTTCTGACCACTTGTTTTTGACTGTCTGCTGAACTTCGTTTTTGCTGGTTTTAGGACTCTGGGTACTTTTCCACTGTTGACCAGTGCTAAAAAGTGTGTGTGCTCTGTGTCTAAAATGGAATGGCGTTTGGTTTCTCCATAATTGGCGTATTTGATTTACTAGTAAGTCTCTAGTATAGTGCAGCACGTGTGCCCAGGGCCTGTAACTCAAATGCCACTAGTGGGCCGAAGCTTAGGTTGTACCACCCACATGAGTATCCCTTCAAACAAGTCTCAGGCCAGCCACCATTGAGCCTCTGTGGGCAGTTTTAAACTACCATGTCGACCTGGCAAGCCCACCTACTTGCCAGGCCCAAATATTCCCTTTTATTACATGTAAGATGCCCCTATGGTAGGCCCATGGGCAGGGTGCAGTGTATTTAAAAGGTAGGACATGTGCGCGTGGGCTTTACATGTTCTGGTAGTAAACAACTGTTACATGTGTTTTCAATACGACAAGGCCTATCTCTCCCATAGGTTAGCATTGGAGTTGACTTGTAACATCTTACAAGCGTATCTGCTAATCGGGAGAAGATAGAAAATTGGAGTTTGGTGTCCCTGGGCTCACAATTTAAAAGCACGTCTTTTAGTGAAGTTTGTTTTTAAATTACAGGTCTGAAAATGCCACTTTTTGAAATGTTGGCATTTTCTTACTTAACCATTCGGTGCCTCTGCTTGCCCCTAGTATACACATCTGGGTTAGATGACAGTTGGGCTTTGTGAATTTACTCTAGACAGTCACCCACACCAGGAGCTGAGGTGTGCCCTGCATGTCCTGATGGCCCACCACCAGGTTGATGGGCCTTCCTGAGCTAGAGTGGAGGGAGGAGTTGACACTTGCACCTGAATAGGGCTGAGCCTGTCCTCACACACAGAAGGAGCCACCCCATGTAGTGTCTCTGGAGCCAGGGCAAGAAAGACAGGGTCTTGTGCACGACAAAGACCTTTCTTTGAAGTCTCCCTACTATAAAGGCCATATTGGGTACTGGACCTCTGACACCATACACTCAGAAAACCCCTGGACTGAGGACATTCTGCCAGGATGAAGAAATGATGTGCTTCAAGGAGGGACTGCCACTTTGCTGCTTGCTTTGCTGTGTTGGCCTGCTTCCTGCTGCTTCTATTCTGCGAGTGGGATGACTGGACTTTGCTCTCTACATCCTGCTTTCTAAAGGTTCTCCAAGGGCCTGAGTTGAGCTTCCCTCCTGTTAGAAGTCTCAGGGCCATCAAAGACTTCACTGGTAACACCTGGAAACCTTTGCTGGGTGTCCTACTTGCCAAGCAGTGCCAAATCCAGTTCCTGGGCCCTTGGAAGTGAGTGCTGTGCTACAAGGAGAAACCAACGTTGAGCCATTTAGGAAATAATGCCTGTCTGCAACCTTTACGCTATGCCACTGCCTGTACAGAAGCTGTGGTCCCCGCATGACGCAATGACGCGATTTACAATACAGGCTCCGACGGTGCCACAGGGCCTCTGAAGAGCCGCCATTGCGGGATTCTCGAGCACCGTGCCAACAACTTCCATAATGCACTGCTCCGACTCCAACACCATAGCTGTGGCCCAGTGGTTCGACCTCGATGCCGTATGCCCGAAACCTTGCGGCATGGCCTCCAGCTTCATCATTGACCACGCACAGCAGTAACGAACCGAGGGTCATCTTGGCAACCGCTGCATCAACTCTCCTGCGCCCTGCAAAGCCCCAGGGCTTCAGACTTCCCGAATTCTGCACCACCGTCACGAACCAATGCCTCACTTGCTCAATGATGCCTCACCTCCTGTAACACACTGTCCTTGAATGCTAACGCGTCAACGACCGGCATAACAGCAAGGCACAGATGCCTCCTCAATGCCTCACCTACCCTGCATCTTGCACAGTCTTCGATATCCGGTGACTACAAGGTACTGTACTGGAGCCTGCATGACCTCCAACACCGGTCCTCACTCCCCAAGGCCAGATTGACTTTGTGGACTCATCAGCGCCAAGCACGAACAGATAGCCCGTTAGAGCTATTGTGTTTCTAAAAGTCATTCTCATCAGATGTCCTACTGCTCCAAATCAAATCACCCATAACACTCCCTTCCCCATTTCACATACCTCATCAACATATCAACATGACGAGTGCCAACCCACACTGTTCTCATCTTCCACACTTGGGAAACACCAGTCTAGCCATCCTCTCTTACTCCCAAATCTACTGCCCACTAGACTAGAACGCTTGGAACACTCTAATGCCCTCCATCCCGACCCCTGTCTGAGCACTCCCCTTCTACCCTTTCGACCACTAGCCATCCCCAATCCTACCTCAAACTTCTCATTGTACAATGTCAGACACCAATAAAGTAGGATTACTGCTCTAGCCCTCCTGTTCCCACATTCTTGAACTTGCCTAGGTGTTGCACAATATCATACAACATATATGTACTCACAACGGACACACTGGAACATAGCCACCACATCCTCTTTACAAACATGCACTCGCCTCTCACCCCCACAAGGTCACACAGGATGATATTCACTCCACGCCCCATCCACATCACAGCTTCTTCCCCTTCTCAAAATAATATGTAAGCTAGACTACTTAGATAAGAAAATGAAACTGATAACCACTGACCTGGACACCATCAATCACACGGCCCAAAACTCAGTAATCTACTGGAAACTATCAAAATAAAGAGAAATGTTCAATACCCTTAAATCACCCGGGCATACAAAGCCTATATGTAACTGAAAGACCAGACTCGAGAGAGCTGCCAATTATCTCACACAGAAAGAGATAGATTCCCTCAACTCATACGAGCCCTGCTGCACAACACTCTCCCAAATTAACTCACACAACATTCTGGTGTTCATGTTCCCTTCAATAATCGTAGTACCGCTGATTTGAGAGCAGACCTCCAAATAACAACACCAAAATACCTTTGGCCATGTACTGAATTACAACATCACAACAAAACAGCATAAAATGTATGCTAGACAACTGCAGAGCTGCAGCCAAACACAAAACAGAGATAGCTGGCTCAATCCTGCATCTTGGAATTTACATCCTATTTCTTACAGAAACCTGGTTGAACAGCCCCTCTTACAGAAACCTGGTTGAACAACCCTCCTCCCAACTGATCGACTTCCTGGTATACCTAATTTTTCCATCAAAAGACTTAACCAGGAGGGGAAAGCTGGAGGCAACGTTTCCATCATCCGCCGAAACCCCTTTCAACTTCAGTGTTTCTATGCAGAAGAATTCCCCCGCCTTTGAATACCTAGCGGTGGAACTCCTCATGACAAACAGGAAGATGAACAAATTGGAACCAACTCTTAATCAAACATATACTTGAACTCATCATCCACCAATCACCCCTGCCCTCCAACAACATCTTCCTCTGGGATTTTAACCTGCACTGGAATGAAACCAGCAACACCCAAACTGTCCATCTCAAAGAATTTCTGAGCATTAATGATCTGACCCAGGTTAGCATTGGTCCAATACAGCAAAGGTGCCAGGTTGACCTCCTCATAGTCAAGGAAGATTTGATCACCATGGACTCCATACAGGTTGACTAATCTGATCAGCACATGATTCATTTCTGTTATACCTGACAGCCTTAAGTCTACCACAAACGTTTGCCTGCTTAGCTCTACTTTTTGCTGTATTTGTTTTGTTGGCCTTAGGACTCTGAGCAGTTTATCACTGCTAGTCAGTGCTAAAGTACATGTGCTTCTCCCCTTAACATGGTTTCATTGACGTATCCATGACTGGCATATTTAATGTACTTGTATGTCCCTTGTTGAATGGTATTCCCTATACCCAGGGCCTATAAATTAAATGCTAGTCATGTGCCTGCAGCACTGATTGTGCCACCTACACAAATAGCACTTTAAATATGTATCAGGCCTGCCCATGCAGAGCCTGTGTGTGCAGTTTATACACTTGGCATTTAAATGCCCTTGCCAAGCCTTAATCTCCCCTTTTATTACATATACGCCACCCCTAAGGCAGGCCCTAGGAACCCATGTGGCAGGGTGCTGTGTAACTAAAAGGTAGGACATGTACTTTTAAGTGTTGCATGTCCTGGTAGTAAAACACACGTACATTTATTTTTCACTACTGTGAGACTAACTCCTCTCATAGGTTAACATTGGGAATTCCTTTTGAGCTGTAATTCCTGATTGAGCAGTAGTAGCTCCCTCTTGTTTAATGTCATTGGAATGCTAATAATAAATCCTCTTTGATGGCAAAGCTAGATTTAACATAACTATTTTAGAAATGCCACTTTAGAAAGGTTATCCACATATAAGGGTGACCCAATATACCCTTGTGGGCTTGGGTATTAAAAGTGCAACAGGTAATAGTTCCTACAGGGGATTTATTTTTTAGCAGTGTGATTTGAAGTATATTGCACTGCTTATTCATGTCTAATCGTGACATCACAAAATAATTAGCCAAATCCATATAAAGATACTTCTGTGTAAATGAATTTCAAGAAACGGGTGTATATTTGTTTGTTGTATTTTTAGAAAATATGGCATTTCTTTGCTCTTGAAGTTCTGTGTGCCTGCAGCCTGTCTCCAAGATATGTCTGGGTAGGTGACAGCTGGACATTGTGCATTCCCTCTAGACAGCCATTCACAAAGGAAGGGTAGGGGTGACTGAGGGCCCATCTGCATCTTGATGGCTCATCCTGGGCAGGATGGGAGAGGAGCTGACACACCCGAATGGGAAGTGTCCTGTCCCCACACAAAGGGCTGATTACCCCCCGTAGTGATTCTGGAGCCAGGGCTGGAAAGGGAGGACATCTGTGCTCTTCAAAGTCAGTCTTTGAAGTCACCTCTGCTTCAAAGGCACAACTTGGTGTAAGTACTGGGTCTCTGACCCTACCAAGTCACACACTACTGGACCTGTGAAGGACTGTGCCAGGAAGAAGGACTGCTGTGCTGCTTCGAGGAATTCCACTCTGCTGGACTGATGCTCTGGAAGAAATGCTTTTCTGCTGTGCCACCCTGCTGCCTGTTATCCTCTGCCCTGCTACGGATGGACTGGACTCATCTCATTAGGACCCAGAGGCATGTTGAATTGCCCCCTGTTCTAAAGTCTCAAGGACATCAAAGACTTCTTCTTTTCACCTGCAACAGCACCTGTACATTGCTTGCTGCAAGTCTTGCCCTGTCAAGTGGTGCCAATCCAGTCCTGGGCACTTGGAAGTGTGTATAAAGTGCTGCAACTGCCAGAATCCATGCATCTCCGTTGTTGCGCCGCTCGGAACCGGTGCATCGCCCTCGAAGATGACGCATTGCGGCCGCTGTGAGAACTGATGTCATTGCTGTGCCCTCAGTGCAATGCATCATCTACTTTTCCGATGCATTTCCAACTTTGCGCAGCTCGGAACCGACACATCGCCTTCAGCTAGAAGCACGACTACGACTCATCACCCCTTTTGCTGCTCATATCCATTGACAACGCAATAAGGTACTTTGCGAGGGGACAAGGTTGGTCCCGGTATCTGGCCCGCACTCTATCGTGTCGGCCTGAACTTTCAGATTTATCCAAGTCAAGCGCAACCAGATACCCCGGTTGGTGTTTTAAGCTTTTAAGCATTCTATTTTAATTTATACTTTCAAAATTCATAACTCCGGTTATAGTTATTGGATGTTTGTTGTTTTGGTCCTGTTTTGTTCATACAAATATATGCTATTTTTATAACCTGGTGTGGAGTCTTTTTGTGGTGTTGGTACTGTGTTAATGTTTGAAGTGTTGTACAAATACTTTACACATAAGCCTGCATGCTCTGTGCCAAGCTACCAGAGGGAATTACGTTTGTACCCTTCAATTTATTCCTAAAATATGAATTTGTACAAAAAAGAAATACACCTTATTTAGTTTTTTCGTTCTAAAGATTATTTCCTTGTTAAGTTACTTCATTATTTTTTAGTCTAAATTGATTTGCTAGGATGCTAATTTGAGGGATTTCATAAATATTACCTAAAAGAAATACAATCAATATTTAAGTAATATCCCTTGTAGGTATTTTTACCTGATACAAAGCGACCAGAGGGTGGCACAGATTAATTTAGAGTGTGCATCTGACTTACCCCCCTGACTAGGACTGTGGCTCCTACTTGGACAGGGTGCATACTTTGCCAACCAGAAACCCCACTTTCTACCAATTTCCATATCACATCTGAAAAACAGTCAGAGGTCAAGCATACAAGACGAAATGCTAGACCAGCGACATCAAAAAAATCAACCCAACAGAACTCTCAGCAAAAATCAACTCACGCCTCCATCCACCGATCACTCTACACAACTTTGAGGACCCGATCACGCATTACAGGGCAACCATGTCACATATACTCCTGGAAGTAGCACCTTTGAAATTCGGGAGGCAAAAAGCAAACCCTTCTACTCATGGCTCAAATAGGATCTAAATGAATAAAGGAGACAGCACAGAATGGCAGATACAAGAAACATATTTTTAAATTAAAAGCCTCCTCCCACAGATCACAACTAGATATGGCAAAAAAGACTTAAAAACTCTTTAATAGCATCGGGCAGCAGATTTCCCCCTAAAACGGAATCAGCTATGGATTACTCAACAGAATAAATTACCAACTTCTTCATGGAGAAGATCATAAGAAGAACTCTCTCTCTCTCTCTCTGTCTAATGTGCCCATGATTAATTCTCCTCACCTGGCCACACCCTCAAAAGCCAATCCTGACAACTGTAACATAGTCAACCCCATACAGACACTACTGAGTCCTAAAAACAATGCCTTCTGGAACTTCAGGGCTATTAAGACAAACTCATCAGAATTGTAGCCAACACTAACCATTCCCCTTACACACACATCACAGAGTTATCACCTCCTCTGAAATACAATAATCAACGCATCACTTTGTAGTAATCACAGCTACATCCAGAATGTAGTTTAAAGTAGATTTATTCAAGTTGGTTACAAGATGTAGGTTCAGTAGTATTCAGCAGTAGATTAGTTGTAAATCAGTAGTGAATCAACCCCACCAGGAGCAGCCAGCCAGGCGCTCAGCCCTTCTCCAACTGTGGGTTTCATAGATGAACATTCCACATTACATCATCTCCACAGTGTTCCACTGGTGGAGCAGTGAATGGCAAGAACAACACTATACCAAGATACTGCATATCCTCCTTTCTTCCAAAAGGAAAACAAAACAGAGAAATAAAGAATTAGAAATAGAGCTCAAAAGAACAAAATAGAGGAGAGTACAAGGGAGAACAAGGCGGAGGTAGAAAAAGAGAAAACAAGCAAAGGTCTTAAAGAAACAGATAAAGAAACAGGTAAAATAACTTGTTTCCCATCCTCCTTTCTATAAATGAGAAAAAGAAATAAAGAAAAGAAAAAAACCATCAATGAGTACTCTCTGGACACCAACTGGCCAGGTGAGTGTGCGAGAAAGCGATCCACATCAGGAAGAAACAAGATGACAGAGAAAAAGAGAAATGCAAAAGATTACTCATGCTTCCCTGTGATAGAAATAAAGATAATAAAATGTTAACAGCACTGGGTAAAACAATGTACTAAAACAGGAAACAATACGTAGAGAAAGAAAATAGCACCCAGTGTAAATTAAGAAATAAAGCTCAGGGCGACTTACATAAAAGAAACACATGAAGCGCAGGGCGACTTACACAGAGAAAAACGTGAAGCGCAGGGCGGCTTACACACAAGACAAACATGAGGCACAGGGCGACTTACACACAGGACAAACGTGAGGCGCTGGGCGGCTTACACACAGGACAAACGTGAGGCGCAGGGCGGCTTACACACAGGACAAACGTGAGGCGCAGCGCGGCTTACACACAGGACAAACGTGAGGCGCAGGGCGGCTTACATACAGGACAAACGTGAGGCGCAGGGCGGCTTACACACAAGACAAACGTGAGGCGCAGGCCATCTTACACACAGGACAAACGTGAGGCGCAGGGCGCCTTACACACAAGACATACATCGAGACGTGGAAATGGGACTGACATCCATACCAAACATGGTAAGAGAAGACAACAGTGACAAGTCATGTTAAGAAGGAAAATGGGACTAAAACCCCTGTGCACTGTAATGACGGGATAAAAACCCCTGCAAGACACCATGTTGAGGTATAGACGTTGTGCACTGTGTGACAGGACCAAAACTCTTGTGAAAAAGAGATAGTAAACACTGCTAGATAACAAACTAAAGGGTAATGCAAGTGTAGCACTACTGCTAGGCACAAAAGACTGTGTAGGGTGAAATCAGTGTGAAGGGTGTGCGCACTACCCGCACTGAAGAATGAAACAAGTGTAAGAAGACCGGCTCCTAAACAACAAAAACCCTAAAGCAAATGCCTGATACCCTGAAAGTATCTAAGTCTGGTAAAACCAATAAGGCGAAGCGTAACTCCCTATGAAGTGTCAACGGCAATCATAATGTAAATATTATAAAGAGTGAACAACTTACTACTGTGAGATGTCACTAACATTGCAATGTAACTGATAAAGCATACATTACAAATAAAGAAAGCACGTAAACATAGGAAGTAACCACAGTGCAAAACACATGTCAAGAAACGCTGTCCATAGTAACACAATAAACTAAAACAAATAAAGTTGTCACCATAGTTCCATTTACAAGGATACTTCTCTGCAGTTGTTGCCAGTTAGTCCCAAAGATTTTTGCTCCAGTGCGTCTGTACATTAAGCTGCACTACTTGATTTCCACAGAACACTTGAGCAGGCAGGCACTTGAAGAAATAGCAGGATACGATGTTCTGATGTTGTTCGGAAAAACTTTATTGTCCTCCAAAAGGAAAACAAACGTGGTTGGCAGAAACAGCACCGCGGATTGAACACCGGAAGACAGCATGGCTTAGGTGCATGACTCTGGTGGAAACACAATATGGCGGCACGCTTCATGACGCCGTGCCGGATGGCTCACAGTTCGTCTGTGCACACCGGCATCAAGGAGCAGCTCTGACAGGCATGGAAGCAGAGACGCCTCAACAGGGAATGCAGGTGAGCTCGAGCGCGATGAGGAAACCACGCCCAACATTTTCAAATAGCAAACAGCTATGCGCGTTGCTAACGGCTCACACCATCAACAAGGCTCAAAGTTTAAAATCTAACACGGACAAAAACTCACCCATGACAGAGGTATAGCTCCATACTTGCCCATACTCGCTTTTGTAATATAAACATGGCAGTTGAACTGGCGCTGACTTTTTTTTCCCTTACCAACACATGATGGTCAAACAGGCAGTACCTGGACAGACATAAAATTATATAAAACGTGCCTCACCAAAACGAAACACTGCTGTCAAAGAAAACATGCATGTTACGTTTGGTAACAATGCTCACAACTCAGCAGCTCCGTGTCTCCTCTGACAGCAGGATGACGATCCCAGAGTGAAGAGCTTGCATGTAAGGCAAGAGCTTCCTTACCTAGATGCACAGTAGGTTAGATGAAAATCCCCACAGGGCCCAAGAGACACTGTAAGAGCAGCAGGATTGAGTGAGAACTGCAGATTGATCGATTGAAGCCAGGCACTCCTCAAATAAACCCTCTCTAGGCAGTAGAGGCAGGCAGTAAAAACGGAGATCTCGGAGAGTAGTAGCGACAGCATACAGTACTTTGATCTAAAGTATCTTAACAGCAGCCACTGACCTTTTGAGATGCCTCTCTTGAAGGCACAGCACAGGAACACACATTGATGAACGCTTGGCTTACCCTCTCTTTAAGGCACAGCACCTGACTAAGGCGTTGTAGAGTGTCAGGCTTACCCTCACTGAGGGCACAGCATGGGAACCAACTTGAAGGATGATGAAGGCGACCGATGTAGGGGTCACTGGTGGGGCTGACGTGGCAGTTTCATGGTAGTACGCAGACCAGGTACTGAAGAAGATTGCTTGAGGTTCCCAGACACTTCCACTTGAACTAGAGAGGTAGAGATCGCAGGTTCTTTTATAACTCGTTGCCAATAAAATGTAGTAATCACAGCTACATCCAGAATGTAGTTTAAAGTAGATTTATTCAAGTTGGTTACAAGATGTAGGTTCAGTAGTATTCAGCAGTAGATTAGTTGTAAATCAGTAGTGAATCAACCCCACCAGGAGCAGCCAGCCAGGCGCTCAGCCCTTCTCCAACTGTGGGTTTCATAGATGAACATTCCACATTACATCATCTCCACAGTGTTCCACTGGTGGAGCAGTGAATGGCAAGAACAACACTATACCAAGATACTACACACTTTCACAAGGCACAGCCCCAGGATGCCTGAAACCAGGTCAAATTTCACGTCTTCTCAAGAAATCCGGAGCCAACCCTGAAAATATGAGCAACTTCTGCCCTGTGCCCTGGTCAAAGTCCTAAAAAAATAGTGTGATATCACACCTCAAATCACATATCATGGACTCCTAAAAAATCTGCAGTCGGGCTTCAGAGCTGGCTGCAGTACAGAGATGGCCATCATCAACATTTCAGATGACGCCCTCGCCATTTTACAAAAGGAGAATCCTGTCTGGTTATACACAAACGTTCCTCGGCCTTTAAAACAGTCAATCAAAAACGTCACCCTAAAGTCAGGAATGGGGCTTGGCAGTACATACTTGAAATGGTTCTCCTCGTGTCTCAACAATCACCTCAAACATATTAAACTAAAATACTTCTTAATAAATCCTGCCCCTGTGAACCAAGGGGTTCCTCAGGACTCCATTTTAGCTCTGATGTTCTTACATTTCTGCATTGAACCCTTAACCTTGCCACCAAGCCTATAATGCATATTCTCTTTATGCAGATGACGCACACCTTTCCCTTAAAATCTCTTCTCTAGAGGACGTACTTCATCTTCATCAAACTCTGATAAAACGACAGGCTTGGCTGTCAACCAACCAGCTAAAATGCATCCCATTGACGACTGACTTCATTCTCATCTCTCCCTCTTACAACCCCTCCAATACATAGTTGACTGTACTAAATCATTCAAAATCTCTCCAGACAAACACCCAACCATGCTTGCCCACATTAACTCCACTAGCAAGGTGTGAATTGTACTAAATTAGGCTACTCAAAAAATCAAGCCCTTTATACCTCTGCCCGACTTTCCAAACTTGGCACACGCAGTTGTAATCTCAAGATTAGACTATGGAAATGAGGTTCTAACCCAAACAGCAAAATTTCACCTGTCTCCTTAGTAAGCCACACCCAATTAAGCCACTAGACTATGGGGCATATTATCAAGAAACGGCGTTAAAATTATCGCCGCTATAGCGGCAGAAAACTGCCGCTAAAGCGGCGATAATGGGCTTGATAATGTCCCCTTGAGAATTCCAATAGAAGCCCATGTTCTGGTGTCAACATGGGCTTCTATTGGAATTCTCTGCGGCATATTATCAAGCCCATTATCGCCTCTTTAGCGGCAGTTTTCTGCCGCTAATGCAGCGATAATTTTAACGCCGTGCTTGATAATATGCCCCTTCGATCGGGAGCGAGTCGCTTTGAACCTATAACTCCATCTCTGATCATAATTAAGTGGCCATCTATTGAAGCATGCTGCTTCCTAAAGTTTGAATGTATCATACAAAAAGTGCTACAACATGGGACCTCGAAATGCCCAGCTCAGGAATTCGCCATCTCCGGAAGCGGCCGCTCAAAACCCTCCTCTCAGGCTTTCATAAAGATTGTGAAATCTCTACTATTCAAAAGATACTTCATGCACTGACTGATTTGACTATACAAGGAGAACTGCTATTGGCTGCTGTAGGAAACCTGACATTGCAATAAGAGCCTTAACCCATTTTCAGACTGCACCAGGCCCAACCATCCTCTTGGTAACTCGCTGTTTGTTTTGTTTGCAGTTTTTATCCTGTACAGCAAGCGGTTTGATACGTCTGGGTCATGTTTGTGCTTAATAAAACTCTCAATAAACATATAAATAGACATCTATGGGCATTAGCTAAAAAAAACTATCAGGTTAAAAGGGTATTCCAAAGAGAAGCTGGTCAAAATATTCACCAATATGCCCTCTTTTATGGTATATAGAAGCACCTTCTCCATAGCAAAAATGAAGTAACTATGTGAAAATGGTGTGCCTAATACAAAAAAATGAATGACGCAGATTAGTATGAGTTCTAAAGGCGAAGTATTTTCTGTTTGTTGTAATGTTTTGCACTGAAAAAATAAATCGCCCATTCAAAATCATATACATAAAAAAACATAAAATGCTAAATCCCCTTTTTTCGGGGGATTTAGCAGGTAGAGCCTGCTCCTCCATTGCCCTAATGCCCTAAATCTTATGTTTCTAATTTTATTTACTGACTCATTTTAGCTTGTGAGGCACTCATGTCATTTTGGTGGAGATTACATGCATGGTCATACACATGTGCTTGCACGATGATGCATGTGCATGCCTGTGTAATCACTCTTGTGTGCGCATACAAAATTATACAGCCACATCATTGCAACATTTTTTTCCTCCTTTTGTTCATGCTGTACAGCAAGAACAAAAGGTATGGGCAGAGCCAATAATTCTAAGAGTTGAGACCAGCGGCTGCTCCTACGCTAAGGGGGAGGAGCGTCGCCCCACTACATTGAAATAAAGGAAACATAATATGATAATAACTCAAGGTTATTATCATTTTATGTTTTTCTTATGCGGCAGGTTTGCGGGCGGGCTGTTCCCTCAAAATACCCTTATCACCTGTGTGTTTCACAAGATGTGAACTGAATAATGAATCCTAGGCAAACAATGCACACATTTATTTATATATTTATTTGACATTGCTTTGTCCACCTCTCTCCCCCATTCCCTTTGATACTAGCTTTTAAGTGCATGAGTCAAGGGGGTCAAAAATGATGGGTGTGATATCACCAATCAAATACTTTACAACAGACGTAATGTACTTGGCTTATTCAAACTAAAAAGACAGTCACAGGTTCTAGCTAGAGTTTACATCATTCTTTGTGACCAATTGGCAGCTTATCAACTCAGAAAATAATTATTACACCAATGCTGCAGGTCAGTGCTACACATAGACAGCCTGCTGTAGGTTAAATGCCTATGGGTGGTTAATAACCTTTTTCCTCGCACTCCTGGCAATGGTACAGTAAGTCTAAAAGGTCAAATAAAGGCTGGAGGCCACTGGCTGCAGTGATTTGCCTCACGCCCATCTTTTGGGTTATCCCTCCGCCCCGTGGTAAGCCCACATTTTTGCTGCTGAAGAAATTGACTCCCCTCCTAGAAGCTAGTTGTTCTGCCTTGCCCTGAATCAGCTGTGACCCTAGGTTGCCCTCAATGGGGGGGGGGGGGGGGGGGGGGGTGGGGGTGGACATCTAGAAGAGTCCAAATGGAGCCTGTTTTGAAAACTGCAGTGTTCGAGCCATCAATGTCGCATCGACAGGAGAACGAGTGCGGTGAGTGAGGGCTCAAACCTCTAATTTCTACACTTGCTTGGGTGTCACGGATATCTTGAAAGAGGGCATGTTGTAATTACAAGCTGCCACCTAAGTCCTATAAGAATTGTTGACAGGGTCTGGATGATTGGACAATTGGTACTGCACTACCACCTCACTTGGACAGACAGATGCTTGCCTCAACCGACACAGCAAGGCCCATGGGTAGGGGCAAGCAGGCCCTCACATGCTAAAATTGATACATTTGCCAAGGCTACCCCAAACACAATGGGCAGGTCCCCTCCAGCGTTCAGCAGGACCCCACAGGACCAGACAACCTCCATCTTTCAAATCATACAGGACTCCAGAGCGTCCCAGGAGGGAAATATTGGTGTTCTCTGGGTTGACCTCTCGCTGCTCCGCAGGGACCTTCAAAATACTCTGGATAGGATCTCCAAAACAGAGGCAAGGATATTATAGGCTGAGGTCTCCATTTGTGACTTGTATGCAAAAACTGCTAATTTGCAAAGTTCAGTGTTACATCTTGAGGCTAGAACAGAAGATGCTGAGGGGTGGTCTTGGATGAATAACATCAGGATAGTGGGATCTCCAAGAGGACTGGGGGCATATTGCCTACTCAATACATTTCACAATGGTTGAAATCCTGGATTCCAAAGAATGAGATGTCACCTTGCCTTCCAGTGGAGAGGGCCTTCAGGTCCCAGGCTCCCCAATCACTACCCCCAGGAGAGCCACTGTGGCCCATTATTGCCTGCATTTTCAAATTTGCAGATAGGGATGCTATCCTAAGGGCATCGCGTAAACATGTCCCTCTGCTTTGTAGCTCTTGCTGAGTTCTGGTGTTCCGAGATTATACCCTGAAAGCACATCAACAGAAGCGCACATTCCTGGAAATAAAACAAAAACTCAGGGCCATTCAGATTCAATAAATGCTTTTGTTCCCGGCCCTCCTCAAACTTTTCCT
The DNA here is from genome assembly GCF_964204655.1 of Triturus cristatus. NCBI lineage: Eukaryota > Metazoa > Chordata > Amphibia > Caudata > Salamandridae > Triturus > Triturus cristatus. The sequence goes on along the minus strand of NC_140593.1, from coordinate 1,064,229,597 downwards.
TTGAAGCGAAGCCCTTACAGCGGCTGACGCGAAAGGATGTGAATGATCCGGTACCATGGGATGAAGACTGCTTAAGGTCATTTTTGAGGCTGAGAGAAGCCTTATGCAGTGCACCAGCGTTGGGAATGCCAGATTATAACAAGCCATTCGCTTTATTCTGTTGCGAAAAGGAAGGTTGCGCATTAGCAGTGTTGACTCAGAGCCACGGAGGTGTCTGTAGACCAGTTGCCTATTTCTCCGCTACTTTAGATCCAGTAGCTTCTGCGTTGCCCGGATGTCTCAGATCCGTTGCTGCAACAGGTGTCAGTATCGAAAGATGTGAGAGCATTGTGATGGGTCATCCGCTTACTGTACATGTGCCACATTCTGTTGAACTGTTGATGACTAGGACTAAAACACAGCACCTCACAAATAATGGGTTGACTCGTTATGAGCAAGTCATCCTTGCTGCAGATAATGTGACGCTGAAGAGGTGTTCTGTTTTACATCCTGCTACACTGTTGCCTATTCCAAATGTAGACGTAGATGAAGATTGTGAGGACCATGATTCTCTCGATGTTACTGAACTATGCACCAAACCGAGACCTGACATTGTCGTTGAACCACTCCCAGTTTCAGATGAGATTTTCTTTGTGGACGGTTCATGCCTAAGAGACAGTGTTGGTCGACTGAGAGCAGCGTTTGCTGTGTGTACCATCACAGGGGTTGTCGAAGCCGCTTTTCTAGAAGGAGTATACTCCGCACAGGTGGCTGAGCTTATTGCCTTGACCCGTGCCTGTTTGGCCGCTGATAAGATCCGTGTAACGATTTACACGGATAGCCAATATGGGTTTGGTGTGGTTCACGACTTCGGACAGCTGTGGTCCCAGAGAGGGTTTATGACATCTTCTGGTTCACCCATCAGAAACGGGGATTATGTACGACAATTGTTGGAAGCATTGCAAAGCCCAGATGAAATTGCTGTTGTCAAATGTTCTGCACACACTAAAGGAAACGATTTCGTGTCATTGGGTAATAATTATGCAGATGAAGTTGCTCGATTTTGCGCAGAACAGGGATGTAATTTTATTGAGAACTATGTTGCGGAAAGTGAAGAGATGACAGATTACGATGTGATATTAGCCATGGCAGACTCATGGGAGGAACTGAAACAGTTGCAGGATGGAGTCTCTGATCAGGAGCGGAACGGCTGGATACGAGCGGGATGTGAGAAGGGAGATGTGGATGTTTGGGTTTCGAATGATGGACGAGCTGTGTTACCGGAATGTTTGCTGAGCCCCATGGCGAGGTTGATACATGGTGCTGTGCATCTTGGCAGGGACGCAATGATGCGAGTGTTTCGTCAGACGTGGTACAATCCGAAGTTTCGGACAGTGGCTGAAGCTGTGTGCCAAAGGTGTGTCACATGTCAACAGATGAATGTAGGAAAGAGGACCGCTGTGACGTTAAGTCACATAGGTAGGTCAGGTGGACCTTTCAATAGAATGCAGTTGGATTTTATTGAAATGCCGAAGTGTAATGGGTTGAGGTACATATTAGTCATAGTATGTGTCTTTTCCAGGTGGGTGGAGGCTTACCCGACACGTAGGTGTTACACACTCACTGTAGCTAAGCTATTATTGAGAGAACTGATCCCGAGGTACGGTTTCCCGACCTCTTTTGAATCAGATAGAGGAACGCATTTCCACAGCGAGATCATGAAGCTGCTTTGTGCTGCCTTGAATGTAGATAAAAGATTGCACTGCAGTTACCGACCAGAGGCTTCAGGAATTGTAGAGCAAGTAAATGGGACTTTGAAAGCCCGAATGGCGAAAGTGTGTTCTTCGACATCTTTGAAATGGCCAGATGCATTACCTTTGGTTCTCATGAGTCTCCGTAGTGTCCCGGATAGGAGGACTGGATTGTCTCCCCATGAGATCCTCATGGGAAGAGCGATGCGCTTGCCAGCAATACCTGCTACTGCTTTGATTAATATCACTGACAATATGATACTGGACTATTGTAAAGGCCTGGCTGACGTGGTCCGTTCTGTGTCTCAGCAGGTGCAGACAGCAACAGTTCCAGCCGTAAATGACCTGTGCCACGATTTGTGCCCAGGGGACTGGGTCCTGGTGCGCAAACACGTGAGGAAGAGTTGCCTGGATGCTAGCTGGAGGGGGCCATATCAAGTCATATTGATCATGAATACAGCAGTGAAGTGTGGAGGACTTCCGAACTGGATACACGCCTCCCATACCCGTAGAGTTCCAGCACCCTTGGAAGAAAGAGCCCCTCTCGAGAACGAAAACCCAGCTGAGGTGGCAGAGCCATCTGAGAGAGCAAGTCAAGCTGTAGGGGTTGCTGACGCAGCTGGTTGTGCACTAAACCAAGCCAGAAGAGAAGGTGAAAGTAACATTGAAACGGACTCGGAAGAAGAAGCACGAGCTGCAGAAGGCAGTACCGAGTCAGGTGTTGCGGAAGAAGAAAACAGTGCACAGGGTACCAGTAGGGAGATTGGAGGGGCCACTGAAGCAGAAAGGGTTTGGCCCGTGAGTCAGAGACGGGTAAACTTGAAATCGGCACCAAGAACAGATCTCGCCCCAGTTTCCGAAGAATCCGAAGCAGAGCAAGAGGACGAAGATCAACCCCAAGGTGCTTTGAGGCGATCGAAGAGAACAAGAGTGCCGTGCCAGAAGTACGCTTCACCAGAGTGGGCATACTCAGTGACTGATGACAGGGTTACTGACCACGGGACGGCTGAGATCGATCACACTGGTCAGCAACTCTCCGTTTCCGAGAGTGGAAGTGTTGTTGAAAATCCCAGGATTGGAGATCGAAGGAATATTGACCATCAATATTCCGAACCCGCCACTTCTGAGCATCATCCGTGGTCTGATTCTGGAGACGCTGGACTTCCCAACCTTTGCAGTTATACCAGCTCCCCAAGAATTGACAACCCTTAAACTTGAGATTTTGCAAGGGGTCTTACAGCTGTTGGGACCCGCAGTTATTCTGGACTGAGTGTAAATTTGCTGTATATAAAGTTTGAAAAGAAGATAACCTAGGCCCGAGTGGAAGAAGAATAAATTTAGGGATTTTTCCGTTGGAGAGTGAAGAAGAGCTAGGGAAGCCTTCCCGATCTAAAGAAAGCAAAAGAGTAACTTTGGACTTTGCTAGAAGTTCCCCCAGTTAAAGAAAGCAGCTGAATTGAATATTGCTGGATGAGAAAAAGACTTGTAGCAACAGAGACTGTGCTGAACATTGAGAACATTTCAAAGATGGCGGAACCTGGAAATACACACCGTAGAGCCAAATTAGTGATAGGCCCACTGTTAGGGATAGTGATAGCCGTTATATTTGCAGTAGTAGTGACCTCATACATGGTGGCCCATAGACAGGAGGGGGAGGTTCAGGGAACACCCACACCTATCACTCAGAGACAGGGAGGGGTCACTAGTAGAGATCAGAGAGCTCAGATGCTTGACGAGAGTTGTATGTTTCACATAGATTTGTCTCGAGCTGACTTCAAACTCAATGCTTATGCGAAACTGTTGTATGAGTATGTTGATGCGATGGATGCGAAGGATTGTTATGTGTGCATGCAGCTGCCTGCTTCAGTAGACGAAGGTATCAGGTATCATCATCTTCCATTGACATATGGGATTTCTTGTAGCTTATTGCTCAGTTTGTTTTATGACAGGAGACATTTTGAGTATTTATTTTCCAATTATGATACAGTACTTCCTGAAGTTCCAGCATACAAACATTTGAACAGGTATGATTATTACAAGTCAGAAGATAGACTTCGGAAGTATTTCATACCGACTGTAAAGCTAGATACAGCTTATGCACATAGACATAACTTGACATGTTGGTTGTCCGAGACAGAAAAGAAGTTCATAGCTCAGATAGAGGACAGGTACCGAAAACTGACTCAGACACGAAATACAGGAGATAGTCCAGTGGATTGGACGGATGAGGAGAGATTGCATAAATCTAAGGGAAGTTATGGACCAATTGCATTAGATGAAGTACAGAAGGGGAAGTTGTGTATTGCTCGTCCTCAGACCTATTATGAGAAAGTTCCAGTGGGACAGAGTACGTGCGATCATACTTTTACCTTGGAGGACTCTGCTAAGAACTTCTTGCAAAGTCCGGTACAGGTGATTCCGACCGTGTACTATGTATGTGGGAAGAATGCCTATGTGAGATTGCCTGCGAATTGGTATGGTTCATGTTACTTGGCTATCATCTTCCCAAAGATTTATCATGCTGAGGATTTAAAGTTGCTAGAGACGGGACGTCATTCGAAAGTACGTAGAGCTGTAAGTGCAGGAGTAGTGATTGGTGATATATACGGAGCGACTAAACCTAGTTCGGGCGTGGTCCTGAATGATGTGAAAATAAGGAGGTTGGCGACTGTGGTAGATGAATTGTCAATGAATTCGGCAAGGTCATTGTTGTTGGTGAATGGAGAAATGTTGTCGATACGGAATATGGTTTTGCAGAATCGACTTGCGTTAGACGTATTATTGGCAAAAGAGGGCGTAGTCTGTAAATTTCTGAAGGTCCAAGAATGTTGCACGTATATTCCAGACAATAGCAAGGATTTGGAGAAATACATAGATAACATCACCACAATCCATAAAGAAATATTAGATCTGACAGAAGAGATTGTGTGGGAAAAGATTGGTCAAGGATTTGGTTGAGTGGGAACTTGGTTTGCGAACCTGGGAATGGGATTTCTTGGATCGGTGCTGAAGCCCATAATAATTGCTGTGGTTTGTGTGATTTGTTTGTGGGGACTCGTAAAGGCATGGAAATGGTACAGTGGGACTAAGGCCGAAAGAGCCTTCAGAGCGAATGAGCAGAGAATGGCGAGAATGCAGGACCGTCAATATCAGAACCTTAAAAGGATAGAAGAGATTTGACAGAGTGGAATGGTAGTAACTGCCGTTTAGATTAGCTTCTTGGCTCAAGGGAAATGAGGAATGATGGTGTGATGACAGTTGTCATCAAAGGGGGGAACTGATGTAGCGCCCAAAGAGTTTTGAAATTTGTAGGGGTGCATCATATTCACCGTTAGTTGGCACTCACATATAATCAATGTATATTCAGATGTGTCGTGCGAAATGTATTAAGAAATGTATCAAGCTGTACAGCAATATAGAAGTGCTAGAGATGTGTAACCATAATGTGAACGTATTCAGTGAAATGTGTAACGAGTAGTTTTCGTTAATACAATGTATTAGGCTAAAACGTGTAACCTGATTGAATTAACTCATGTATGTCATTTATCCACGTATGTGAAAGTAAAAGTACTAATGTTAGAATGTAGTTTAATGGTGTGTTTAACCTGGTAGAGGCCCGAATTCACATAGGTCATTGAGAAGAAGGGCCTGGAATTTCTTATGTTAGCTGAGTGCGGTAGGCTGTAAGTGATTTATTCTAGTAGAGGTTTTGGGCTGCAGTAAATTGCAAAGTTAAAAGATGCGTAGTATTTCTCCATCCCATGATCTCACCGCAGGTGCAAGGACAGTTGGTTCGTTAGTAGAAAAGGTCTTTGTCTAAGAGTTGAATTATGGAGAAAGCATTGGAATGTGCCAATCGCAACTCCTCAGCCGACGGTGTCTGGGACTCAAGGCCAAGCTGATGGACGATGGAAGATGGACAGCGCGGAATGGAAAAGTACAGAAAGAAGACCTGGTCGAGGAGGTGTGTTGAAGGGCGTGTTCTATGTTTTGGGGTTTCGTATTAGGGACAGCACCCCGAGGGTTGGGCAGAAGAATGTAGCCCAGAGCAGAGAGAAGAGGTGGGCGAGGAGCTAGAAGGAATACTTTAGCTCGAATCCTCACTAAGTGAAGACTTCTTTGGGAGTTTCACTTCTGACACCTTTTTCGATTTCTTGGGTCTTAAGGGAATGCTAAGTAGGGATGTCATCTAGCATAGAGTAGGGGCAGAGATGCGTTGGTTTAATGATTCCTAATATCGACATTGGCTTGGTAGTTATCTACCTCATGCTTTTAGAGTTTGTGCTTTTGTTTGTATTTAGTCGTATGCGGATTCTTCGTAGAGTAGCATTTGTTTTAGTGCCTATTTACCTGTTGTGCCTTGTACTGAGGTGCTTGTATCTGCAGATGTTTTTGCTGATAATAAAAAATTCCGAGAGCAATAGAGATTGAGTTTCGAGTCCTTAATTATGTAAAATTGCGGAAGGTATTCACTGATAATTGTGTTTGCTCCCTCTACGCTATTGGGCAAGTAAAAAGGTTCACTCGACCAGAGTGGGTTCTTGGAGATAATTGGAAACAAGAAAATTGGGCCCCAGCAGTAACTTCTTCACATGATTCTCCACTGTCAAAGTATTACTCAACAGAAGGCTTACAAATTCCTCAACAAATCACTGGATTTACATTCGACGACCATCTCTGTGTCATGTATCCTCTGCTGCGTTTTCAAGTCTTAAGCTTGTCGGAGATTTGCAAATGGACCACCTGATCTCTTTTGTGAATCATATCCTTCTCCCCGACCTTAAGCTCCAACCTCTCAATACAACTTATTTTTACTTATTTGTTTCTGCTTTGCTTTTCTTTTTAATCCCTTTTTCGCTCATGGTCTTGGATCAAGCTTTTTTTCAGTATTTCTTATGCAGCTGTAAAAACACTCACTGAATTCTACACCTTGCTGTTACTACCACCTTTCTATGCATTACATTATCGCTCTCCTCTTCCTCTAGGAATCATCCATACGGATTTATTTTCCTTTTTTGCTTTTTGTTTTCTTTTGTCTTGGCGGTTACATTAAAACAACTCTCCTTTTGCTGTTAGGTTGTACCAGACCCATCTGCCCTCTGCCTCATTTTAGTGAATTATCTGCTACTTTTGACGCTGTTGTTCTCGTCACTCACCTACACTCCCTTTCTTCTTGTTGCATCTCACGCTAATGTCTCACTTGGTTCTCTCCTATTTTTTCATGCATGTTCTCTGCCCGCCGGACAAGCTCCCCATATCTATTCTTCACTTTCGTGAGTGGAAGAAACTGTGATGCTCCCTCTCTGTACTGGCCTCCTCTATTACCTACTCCAACAGAATTCAGAATATGCCTTCCTTTCCACTTTTATGGATACAATTCACACTACGTTTGTGGTTCTTCTCTAGGCCTTTGAGTTCTTTTTTGCAGCATTTACTCCATGAATACAAAGCTTGAAAAAAAGTTAAATGTCCCTTCTTTTCCACTCATTGTGCTACTGCTCACAGCCTCAGCTTTAAATGTAACTGACTTAACCAATAGCCATCTTCCTATGAGCACATTTTCACAGCCACCCAATCTTGTGGGTCTACAATGTCAAAGAAATATGTTCGTGGTTACCATTTTATTCGAAACTGCTTCATCAGATTTTACTCCAGTCTCCTTTTAACTACTGCTGCTCCTTAAATTGTTCATGTCCTGCATACACTCTTTCCTCTTTTCAGCCAATGCTAAACTCAGTTGTGTGCAGTTTATTTTGAATTTTTTACTGTGCAGACCTCCCCCCTCCATTCGCCCTAGTTCTATTACTTCGTATTACCTATCGTTTTCAATGTTACTTTCTGTACTTTGTGTTTAAGACTCTTTAATTGTATTGCCAACATTATTCCACTCGGGTTTAGTTTATTTCCAAATCTGATGCATAGCATGACATAAAAGAAACATCATAAGCTGCGTCGCTATCCCAATCACCTCAAACCATTTCTCAGCACCTGGCAGAATTGTGGAGGCCTTTAGCATCACACACTGCCACCTCCATTACCCTCCCTCCAAGTGCATGACAGAAGCATGAAAAAGATGCACATAATTTAAGTTGGGCATGGGCACTTGGGGCCCATTCACTGAAGTGTGGGTGAAGCAAAATGTCTCTTGCAAATGTGTGTCTGCATTTCTTTTGGCCGCAGGCCCCAATACACAGTCGGAGGCGCATCGGGCTGCAGGAGCAGATGTTGGTCGTCAAGTTTAGAGCTCCACTCCTTGCATTTTAAACCTAAGAGTGTGCACTAGAAGGTGTAATATGCATAAAGGCTTACTAGCCAGTGCCTGACGATGGCTGCAGGCTCTCACGTCCTACGCCAACAGTTAAGTTCCGCCAACATATTGTTGGCGGAGATCCCCAGAATTCAGCGTGCAAGAGCGTGGAGGAAGGTCTCTATCGTATCTGGGTTCGGTAGCCTGGAATCACCTTCCTCTGGAGCTGCGGGTGATGAGTGATGCTGCAGTGTTTAAGAAGAAACTTAAAACATGGCTTTTTGTGCAGGCCTAATGTTCTGTTCATCCTCCGACTGCGCAGCTTCGTGTCGGGACACTTCTTGGAGTATCTGTGTGCGCTATTAATTGCCACCATCATCATCTACGCACGCTTCATCAATGGAAGGGTATGGACCTGTGGGGGACTGACAGGCCCTTTATATGTTAATGTATTGAACAACATTCTTACTCCTAAAATGCAGCTTTAATTAATTTATTTATTTAATGTTTCTTTATAGTGCAAAAATGTTGGCAGTTCGGGCTGGACTGTTCCCATTGGGAGCAGGGTCAAGACTGATTTGCATATGGCTGGGTTTAAACTGGAATGGCATGGGGAGCCAAACAACAATGGATTTAGGCCCAGATCTCTGTACAGGGGTGAATGTTTGACATTGTTAACCCCTTCGGTGCTCATGACGGAATGGTTCCGTCATGACCCACGGTTGAGCTGTGCTCATGACGGAACCATTCCGTCATGACCACACCCGCGCAAGATTCCGTCAGCACAGCGGCGGAATCTGCGCAGCATCGAAGGGGTTAAACATTCTGTCCATCAATTGTTCTTTTTGCATTTGTCACCCCTAGTGGAACGGTATGCCCAGATGTGGGTCCCGTGGTCTCCATGCTACTGGAGTCAAGCTAGCGTGGCTGATGAGGGGTGAAACCCCCCAAACTAGCCCTAGGATTCTTGTTATCCAGTCCAGGGAGGGTCTGGCCTGACAGTTCGGGCTGGACTGTTCCCATGAGGCACAGGGTCAAGACTGATTTGCATATGGCTGGTTTTACACTGGAATGGCTTGTGGAGCAAACAAGTTTCCATTGTGATGCGCCGCTATTCTATCTTTTGCTTTGTGCCCTGCAGGATATTCTACTTTTTATTCATACAGAGGCAGGGCACCCTTCACACACAAGGGCACTTTAAATAACTGTCTAAGTGCTGTCATCAACATGCAGATGCATCCATTAGGCCCACAGAGACGGGCCAGCAGGGGAGATTGACAAAAAAAGAACAAATGTAAACTCTTAGGGGGCCCCCTGGGCCTCCAAACTCTGGAGTTTCTCAAAGTGCGAGGCCTCATGGCTGCGAGCAGGTATGGGGCCCTGGGCAGCTACCCACACTGCCCATGCCTAGCGCCGGCCCTGGCCTCCTAGGCAGAAGCGGGACCCACTTTTGCCCTGTGGGCTAGCAGGATACTAGTACCACTAATCCTAAAGATATTTTTGGACACAGAGATTCGGGATGAGCAAAGGGATGCACAGGCTATGAAGTGATGGAGGCCTTCACCTTTTTGTTGCTTTTATCTATTGAATGATGCACTGCTGTTTCTAATGGCCAATGTTGAGAACTGTCTGTCTGTCTACTGCCAAATTCTGGCTTATATAGAGTGTGCTGTGCCATTCATGGATGATGTAACTACCCAAAGTAACGCGGTCTCTGCTTGCTTCCATGGGTGCTTTATGTGTTTTATAAAATCTCAAAAAAGAACCACTGGTTAAAAAAATTAAGCAATAGAGACTTGGAGGCCTTTTGTTGAGCACTCGAATAAGTTCAGGAAAACAATATTTTTCACATTCTCAAGCTAGTAAAAGGTTTATAGATAATATAAATCTAACTTTGCCGCCTCAGCTATGCCCATCTTCCAGCCCAACACACAAATCTCCCTTTTCTGAAAATGTTTTGGAAGAACAATTGTTCTTCAACTTTATGTTTTTTTTTTTATGTCTTGTCACATTTGACCTCTTACTCAGTCTGGCTCTAGACCCTGGATTGGCAGTGAGGTAGCCCTTCTAGACTTCTGGATAAAACCCAGTGATTAACTACAGCTATCCTGCTGGTCCTACTGGAACTCTCTGCTGCCTTTGATATGGTGAATCATGACATTTTTATTGATCATCTGTCCACCATTTTGAGAGCTTCACACAACACTATAAACTGGTTTTGTCAGTGGTGGCTGCTACTCAACGGGGGTAGCAGAAGGGATGAAAAATAAAAATAAATAAATCACTTACCTGCAGGCTGGCTGCCGTCTCTCAGTCCTCTTCAGTTGTCAACTCCTAGAAGCAGGAAGCACACAGGCATCCAGGCTCCCCAAGGCAACCACGATGCTGCTGTCACCAGCATGACAGCACCGTTGTGATTGTGTCTGAGCGCCCCGGTTCGACGCTCAGACAGGGACTGGGAGCCTGTGCATATTCTCCACTCAGGCTGTGCAGTACAGCCGGGTGGAGAACATGCTAAGTACGCATGACTGTTTGGCCGGCCCAAGACGGCCGGACAAACCGTTATGCACACTTAGAGAGTGTCCACCATTCCTCCCCCTGCTCTGGCCAGCCCAGCCCGCCCCGCACCAAAGCCAGCACGGAAAAATAAAATGATATTAGCATGGTGTTATTATCATTACATTTTTCTTTTTTTAACTGCTCATAGAGTAGTGAGGCTACGTTCCTCCGCCTTAGCAGAACAGCCGCCACTGGGTTTTTTTCTTTCCTGATTCTTTCTCCCAACAGGTTAAATAAGGATTCTCTGCCTCTGAGACTAGCAACTTAGACTCAGCATTGTCACCAACCTTTCTTGGTATATGCATAAGACCATTATTTGATTTATTTGAGGATACATGTTTAGCTGTGCAATACTAAGTTGATGACACGCAGTCCAATATTTAATTTTCTTCCAACCAAAATCCTGCCCTCATCCTACAACATTATTTACTGATATTCAGTCTTGGATGTCAATCAGTTTCCTCCAATGTAATGCCTCAAAGGCTAAACTGATCAACTTTGTTTCAAAGAGAGAAGCTCACTTTCTCATGACACTCCTGCAATCTTCAACTTCTCACTTCATCTAGTTGAGAAAATTAAGAGTCCTGGGATAATTTTTGACATTGTTTTCCCCTTAACACCTAAGATAACAGTAGCTATTTCCAGCGTAGAAAAATGAAGCCCGTTGTCCCTCTACTGTTCTAGTATCAATGTGATATGGCGTCAGAGGCTGCTATTAGTTATTGGTGCAACTACTGTAACTCAATTTACTCTGGTCACCCTCAGGTCCTTATCGCTTGGTTAGAAAGAGTTAGAAAAGACTGCTTTTTTGAGCTATTACTGGGCCCAGAAAAAAATAATTCCCATCCTAATCTAGTACAAATTTAGATGTTTTTCATGAAATGCCTTAATTAGTTCCCTGGCTATAACCCTACTACCACAATCTGAAAACTAAAGATAAAGTTCTCTTGTTTGTTCACAAATAATGGGACCGATTTACAGTTTGGTCGACGGTATTAGTACCGTCGTCATGGAGTACTTTACTCATGCCATGGCAAGGGTACTCGGTCCAGATGTCCGCTGGCTCAGTGGACATCTTTCACATTTACAGGAACCGCTGTCATGCGGATTCCTTAAATGCATTGAAAGTATCAACATGACACAACCACACTGCACTCTTTCATTTTCTTTTTTTATTTCCCAAAACAAAATCCCAAGGCAGAATTGAAAGTAAAAAAAGCAATGAGTTTTCTCCCATTGCCTGGGGCTTATTGAAAAGTGTTTATTTTTACTTACTTCACGTTTTGGAATGCAGTTTGCAAAAGTAAAAACTGGCTATGTGTCCACCCACTCTAAGTCGGGTGAGCAGACACATGGTCAAACCTCAGATGACCCTAACTATGTTGGGCCGTTGGAGGAGTGTTTCGGTGGTGGAGATGGAGAAGTCCTTGCCGTCTACATACTGAAGGTGTGCCTGTCTGTAAATCTGGCAGGTGGACCTTGGGTTTGGCGGACGGGGTACTCCGTCGCCCTTGAGACAGAGTACCCTCTCTGCCAAACTCTGAATCCGCCGCGTCGTCTCCTATCTTGGGGAAGATGCTTCTTTCAGTGTAGAACTATTATATATGATTCACATCAAGCTCACATCTTCTATATCAATCTTCTGGAACATAACGAATACAAGGCTGCTGGCTAGGCAGCACTTGTAAGGAAAGTGTCATTTAATACAATAAAACTGCAGTCAGTCAATCTTTTCAGGTGTAATTACCAAATTTGATTTCAATATCACGTTATATCAAATGTAAGCAAAATAATGTTTTGCATTGTTTTATATTTCAATAAGTATGTACTGCAACCTCTCTGGGGAGAACATGCATTTTTAAAACATGTTCTGTTTCAGGTGTATATGGTAAAGGATGTCCTTCAATCCTGCATTCAATATCTATGCTTTGTGTAACTGAACAACAATCTATGACTAGCCTTTGCGGGAGTTTTTTTATTTTTATTTTTTCAACAGTTTAAGGTTTCTGAGGACATATTCATTGTCAATCAGCAATTCACTGGATGTGGCTTTACAAAAATGGCACTAAATTACATAAGGATAACTCATTCCCTTTTCTCCACTATTCATGCCAGTTTTTTGCTCAATTTATAACGGCTTTTCTACTCCCAGATTCACAACAAATCTTGGGGCATATTATCAAGAAACGGCGTTAAAATTATCGCCGCTTTTGAGGCAGAAAACTGTGAAGGACATCTAACCTGAGCTTCAATTGGAATTCCATAGAGCATATTATCAAGCCCATTATCGCAGCTTTAGCACCAGTTTTCTGCCGCTAAAGCGATAATATGCCCCCTTGTTTTATAAACAAAACTTAACTTACACTGGTGCCCTCCCACAGTCACTTAAACACGCTCTCTAAGGTTGTTCTAATTGTTTCTGCCCCAATTACTTCATCACAGCATTTAATTGTTTGTACACAGTATGTTACCATGTGTGTTTGTTCAGTCTAAGTTGAGGAAACAGTATCCCCCTGTGCAGAGCCCCCCTTTTGTATGAGGTCTATCTACCTGGGGTGGGCTCTCAATCATTTTATTACCCGCAGATGATCATGTTTGGGGCAAACGACAAGTTCAGTGAAAAACTGCTAGAAACTTGTCCCCAGATCAGTTAGAGGAAGTAAAGAATCCGCATCCCCTTCTCCAAATGTAAGATTATTCTCTTACATTTAGCACATATCTCAATGTCTGTCATCCATTGTGTAAGTGATGGGGCAGCTGCAGATCTCCAGTGCATCCCTATGGAGCTCTTTGCCAGGACCAAGGTCAAATCCAGGAATCTATTACTGCCTTTTTTAGGGCTCGCCTGACCCAGCGCATGCGCTGGTCTGGCGAGACTTATTGAGAGGGCTCCAAAAAGTGCTACCAGGCCAGCCTGGAGCTACAGTGCATGTGCGCGGGCACGCGCGCCGCGTTTTACCGCGATTACTTTCACTTTTGGCAGCACGGCCGCTTTGATGTTTGATCGTGATCGCGATCACTTTCACTTTCGCCGCTTTGCATAGCCAATAGGTCTTGCTTTTGGGACCTTATAAGTATTTAGTTACGCAACTGTTGCATGGCTAAACACTTATAAGGTCCCAAAGGCGAGACCTTTGGCTATGCCAATGCTTGTTCATTTTTGGGAGAGGAAATAAGTCTAAAAAGCAACTTTCTGGCGTAAACAGCTTGTTCTGTTTAATGTGGCACCCAATGTTTCTGTAAACCTTTCTCAGAATCGACCCACCTCATATGGAACAACTCTGCATCTCGAGAACCACATCTTGGGCACTGCAGGCTATCTGTTCCCAGCACCTTGCCTATTCTATGCAGTGTAAATCAGGGTTCATGACAATAATAAAATTGTGTTTATCTAAATTTAGAATTCCTGGACATCTTAAAATTGCATTCAAATATTCCGTTCAATTCCACTTAATTAATTTCCATCCCAAGTTCACCTCCCAATGTTCCTTTACTCTATTTAATTTACATACAATCAATTTAAGATGGCTCCATGGACCAAAATGATAGTTCTAAGTCCACTTCCCAAATTTAATATCAATTGCAAAACTGCTTGTGTTAGTGCTTCAGTGGACTCCGTTCCCCGTTCATTTCACAATGATCATATTACTGTCCCATACACAAGGGATTGGCCAGCTGGGATCTCAAATTCTTCAATCAGCGATTCCAAAATCCTTAATTCAACTTCCTCATAGCACTCCCCAAATTTAGTTAGCCCCACTCTAATCCATGCAAGCAATTAGGTGGCTGTTATGTATTCTTGTATACCGGGAAAATCCTCCAGTGGTACAAATGGTGGATACACTTTAATGCTATATTTACCAATTTGGGTAGCTGCTGGACCCTGTGCCCACTTCCTGTGATCAATGGCCTTAATGTTCCTGTACTTACAGCTTCCCCCATTTGCTGATGTCCTCCAGATGCAGCCCATCTATCCATCACAGAATCTGGGCATCTAAGTTGTACCCTTCTAATTCATGAGCCCCCAAACCTCCCATCTGAAACAGGCAATTTCAACACCTTGAGTGCTACCTAGTGATTAGCATCTCCCCATGTAGTTCCTTAAACCATTTCCTTGACATCCAGATCAGAAAATGTATAAAATGTACAACATCCACATGGTCAGCACAACATACTACATAAGTGACAGTTTCAGTGCCCTTCTAAAGGTAATGCTTCTCCTCAAAGAAGCCACTGCCCTCTATAGGTTTCCTCTGCCCAGAGGTCATGGTCTGAATGAATATTTAAATGTGTGGCTTTCACATGATGTGTTCTGTTCTGCATGTATTTGTGGACTACATCTCATTTCTTATAATACTGGAAACACACGCCCTTCGGAACAGTTCACCTTAAGTACAAATTCCTCTAGAGTTGCACCATTGTAGCCATACCCACTTCACCATTTTTCGAATATAGGAGCTTATCATCCAAATGGGATGAGATGACAAAAATTCTGCCCATGAGGAGGATCCAACCCCCGTCCCCCCCATCTTCCCTCTTGCCACATGAGTTCCACAAATGGTTCTGAGGCAAGTGCAAACATCACAGGGGGGAGCGGGCACCAGTGGCTGGTGCCCTGGTATATCTTATACATCTTAGTGTGGATAATAGTTTAACCCAGCTTCACTAGTTGCTTCCCAATCCCATTTTTCTAAATTCTGCTTGTAAGTAGCACAGTTAAGTGTGCCAAACGCTTTCTCTATATCCACTGACACCATTATTGCAGTTTGCCTGTGCTTGATGGTAGCTCCTCCAGAAACCTAAACAACTGTCTAATGTTCTTTTCCATATGAATTAATACTGGAAACAAAATGTGCGGTCAGCTCCAATCAGTGGGTTTAATAGAAAAGCAGTTACAACAACAAAACATAATGAAAAAGTTTGTCTATTTGAAGAGGGAGCATGTGGCTGAAAGATGATAACCAGTAACTCAGCCACTGTGTGGTTCAAGAAAATTTGATGTCCAGAGGAGCATGGTAAAGAAAGATGGAAATCCCTACTATGGCGCGATTCACAGAACTAACTTAAGACAAAATCCTAAACTTACTACCATTTTCGTAGGATTTTTCTCAGTTTAGGAGTAATAAGGTTAGGACTCCTAACTTTAGGACTCCTAAATGCCTTCTGTGAATATCAAACGTCTTAAAGTTAGGATTGTTCTCAGTTTAGGAGTAGTAAAGTTAGGACTCCTAACTTTAGGACTCCTAAACTGAGAAAAATCCTAACTTTAGGACTTTCGGTATTCACAGAAGGCAAGTTAGGAGCCTAATTTCTGTGAATACCGAAACGAGTAAGTGCATTCTGTGAATACCAAAATGAGTGAGTGCCTTCTGTGAATAACAAAATGGTAGTAAGTTTAGGATTTTGTCTTAAGTTAGTTCTGTAAATCGGGCCCATTGAGAATAGATGGGAACAGTAGAAGGACACAAGATATACGAACAGTGCAAACAGACCCAGCTGAGAAGAACAATTGCTCCTCAACAGCTTCACTAACAATGACGTCAGCCTCATGCACATCCAAGTTATCCTGTAGCACACTAGTCTAAATGTAATACATCAGGCCAGTGGTGCAAGAAAGTTCAACAGAAAGCATGGACAGTGAACATCTCTGTTCTCTCATTTATGAACGTAGAAACATGCAATCTGTCTAATGGCACAAAACAACATATTTTTAAAGATGTGGATAAACCAGAATCAAGGAACTAAAGAGAGGGTCTAATGGACAATGGGACAATGGGGCATGTTCCTGAAGACCATTTTGCTCATAAATATAGGTTTATAGATTGGGTGTACAAAATCATTCAATTATTTTCGTGAAATGTCCTAAACTTTTGTGCCATTTACTTGAAATATGAGAAATTTTGCTAAATTCATTTGATGGTCAGGTGTGTGAAAATGTAACCCCAAATCTAATATTGAGATATAGGGGCACAAGATTGGTTTGAGGAGAAACTGCATCGTGCAAAGAGTTTTCTGCCTAATATAGTCCCCCACAAGTAAATAATTATGCAGAATTTTATGCCTCCACAATCTAGCAGAATTTGGCAAAATTGGTATACTATGAAATTCACGAATTTCACAGTTGTAAATAAAATTGCACTCTGCCCTCGTTTTTTGTCAAAAAGAGGTAGTTGTGTACCTTCTAAGAGGGGACAAAACAATACCTAGCAAACACAGCCGCGGCCCGTGGAGGGAGTTCCGTGGGGCGGAAAGGTGGGGCGGGGGAGGGGCAGGGTGGGGGGAACTAAAAACCAGAATATGGATAATTGGAGGTAAGTAAACAATTAAATAAATAAAACAAATTTCGTTGCGTGCCCTGCATGGGGAAAAAAGACGAAACACGTGTCGGCTGCCTTCTGTGTTGACACTATGCACGTTATGCTAGAATGCAGTTCTTCATAATCAACAATAAACAGACCTGTTTCATGAACAAACTGTTTTGAATTGTGTTGGTGCTCCGGGTTGAATTGATATGATTTTGCCATGTGAGTGTTTCCCGCGTGAATTGTATGCCTATCTGGGTAGCATAGTGTTCTTTACCTGTTGAACACCTAGGGGCAGATTTACAAGCTCCCTGCGCCACCACTACGTCACTTTTCGTGAAGTACTGGTGGCGCAGTGGGTTCCTCCATATTTACAAGGAGAGGAAAAGCCACCCTGCGTGACTTTTCCTCTCCTCGTAAATATGGCCCCTTCACACGCAGCACTGTGCGTTGAAGGGGCGTTCCATGGGTGTTGCTGTGGGTGTTTCCACGCAACACCCATGGAACAAGACATATCTCCAGATTTACGAGAAATCGTAAATCTGGAGATGCGTGTGAATGCTACGCCACCCTAGAGGTGGCGTAGCGAGGCGCAGCGAGGAGAAATATTTTAATTTCTCCTTGTTTTTTCTTCTTTCAATGCGTGCTGCATTCTACAGCACGCATTGAAAGAGGAAAAAGACTCTTGTGGTTCTTTTTGTGCAGGATGGTGCCCCTTCCTGCACAAAAACAATCTCCCCACGACGCAGGCATCCTTGCACCATGGTGCAAGGGTGCCTGCGCCGGCGCATGGCTGCAGTTTGTGCATCAGCGCTGGGGAAACATAGAGATGCAACATATTCTTATAAATATGTCGCATCTCTGTGCTTTCCAAACTAACGCAGCACGGCGCAGCAAAGTGACTTGCTGCACGGTGCTGCGTTACTTTGTTGTAAATCTGCCCCCTAATATTTTACTCTGTGATAGTCCAACTTACCTTGTGTTGTGGGAAGTGTGGACATTCGCATACCACTGCTACCAAATTTGTTTTACTCTTTTAAGGTTTGTTGGCTTGTTGCAAGCTACAATTACAAAGCTTTAAAATAACACCTACGTTTTGGTGAAGATGTATACATTTTTGGAATGCTCAAAGATTTCCATGGGCATTAATTGCAAGATACAAGAGCCTGAATTTTCCACGACTATTAACAAGCTGAAGCAATTACACAGTAGCGGCTGGTCCATATGGGCGCCAGGGCGGCGCCGCACCTGCTGTCACGGCGCCCCACCTGCTAACTGTCTGAAGTTCGGCAACGGAATGTAAGCAGACGAATTGAACAGCTTTCAATTTGTCTGTTTACATTTCCCGGGCCGGGCGGGTAAAACTGCGCATGCCAACGCACAGCGCATGCAGGGGAGGGAGGGGGAGAGCAGGAGTCCAGAAGATGGTGGTCTGACTGCGCATGTGAGTGAGGAGCGTGCGCTCCTTACTCACATTCAAAACCATTAGGTATGCTGCGCATGCCTAGTGTAGCGTGCAGGCCTCTGAATAGGATCCTGCTCGGGCGGTGACGCGTTTTACGCAAAGTCGCCCCATGCCCTATCAAATGCCAGGGTACAAAGTAAGGAAATAAGGGTCAGCCGCCTCCCGTCGCATCCAGTCTCCTGATTTGGCAGTTTAGTTGGAAAAGAAAAGAGCGAGGTTACTTCCACCACACCACGTTGCAGAGGAGACGAGCGGAGCCGAAGGAGAATGGAGATGCCTGGTAAGTTTATTTTTTTATTGTAGGCTGCAAGGTGAATCCTCACTGTGTCAAAAGCATTTTACATGCGCTAAACAAAGTCCTTTAACGTTCACCTCCAAGGGCTGTGAGCAGCCCTGTAACATTTTCACAGACTTTGGCAATCAGCGTATACTAAGTGTTTTAAATAACATGCGCGCGGTGGGAGCAAAGCCTATTTGCATGCTTTGTTCTCTGTGTTTTGCCTCAATCTGTAACTCGGCCCCAAAACACACCTAGTAGTTGTCGAAAATGGAGGTTATGCTAAAATAAATGACCGTAGTAACCATTGTTGTAGCAGGGCCGGAAGTCCTATGGTGCCAATTAAACCCTGTCTATTGTTGTATTTTTTACTAATCTAACTGCTATAACGGTTCCTTGCCTGCACCGTGTCCCCTGGCATCCCTGCTATGCTTTTGCTGGACTGTTTACATGCTACGTTTGAAAAGAATCTTTATTTCGGTAAATGGTCTGAAGAAATCTGTCTGACTAATACTTCTGTTACTGTAAAGGTGGCAAAATAGTTCAGAAATAGAAGCCATTAAATACCTCTGGTTTATTTCAAAGACAGCATAAACATGTAGCTGGCTAGTTGATAGCTGTATTTCTCTACTATAAAAGGCAAGTATATTACTAACTTGTGCAAGAGTCTCTGGGTAGGTCAATAAAAGCTTAAAATATTCATATGAGTTGATATATACAGCGCACACTTAAAAAAAAACACTCTCAGTGTTACATAATAACAGTCAAACAAATTTGGTTGCATGATTTGGCGACATATTACATTTTATAGCCTAAAAATGAACTATACTTTAGTGCATCATGTACTTTCATCCATAATTGCGTGGAGTCTGCTTGGCGGTCAAGTTGTAAAATCGTGACCTGTCCCAGGGAGGGCATCAAGTATAGAGGTAGGGTGCCAGTAGTATTATCTAGGGTAGAACACTACTACAGCGTGGACGGAGGCATTCATCATGTCCGTAGACCAGGATGGGCATCTTGGCAGGCTCCAGACACTGCCAAAGGCATTGAGAGCTTGTGATAAATGTGGCATGCCATGAGTTAGCAAAGTACTGGGATGAGTTTTAGCAATCTTTGGCCATGGATTTTTATTCCGGTCATGAATGAAAAAGATAAGTCTTTGTGTGTGGAGATTGCTGGTAATATTTTTGAAGGATTTTAATGAGAGCTGCATGCTGTGGAGGCTGCTTCAAACTACGTCAATTTATATGACCAAACTGCGAACAGAAAGTCCCCAAAGTGGGAGAACACTACTACTCAGTACTTAAGAATCCCTGTTCTCTTCAGCACTCTATCATCACTTCAAGTTGCATGTTGTTATGCTGCCAACAGTGACTATTTGCTTTTTATGTTGTGCGTTTTTTGCAAAATTGAAAATAAAACAATTAAAAAGAAATCCCTGATCTCCAGACTCCTCAAGACCCCTGGTGCAGCTATTGCTATCCATCATGCCTCAGAGAGTTGTGTCTGTAGTTAAAAAGCCATTTTGTTGTAAATTTAGTGAACTGGCACTGTGGGTTAAATACCTACAATCCTTCATCGTTTCGTGGTAGATAGTCTGAATACTATTTGTTTACATAATAATACCAATTATTTGGTGCATAATCACATTTCAGGTTGTGGTATACATTACTATCCTTAAATGTTTGGTACGAAAGATGAATTGATCTTGAAATCTCAGAGAGCGGACATTGTGTTTCCTTATGTAAATGCCAAATAGCTAGAAAGATGCAGCAACGGTTCCTGCATTCGGGCGTTGAGCCTCCGTGTTTCCTCTAATTTGTTTGAAAATGCCCCATTTGCCCACTCTTTTAAAAAAAAAATCAGAGGGAGAACCCCTCTGAACCACCCTTGTGGGGGTTGAGCTCACTCGCTACACTTGCACGCCACCAGGCACTCATCCAGAACTTTTACGCCCTACCACTTTAAAATGTCACCAGCCGCCCCTGCAATTACACATTCCGAGTTGTAAACTGTGAGCAACTACACATGTAAAAACGTATAGAAAGTGCTTTTGTACATTGACTTTTTTTGTTTTCACTCAGGAAAAACATTTTTTCCACTGAACAAACCCTTCCCCCAAATCCTGCATCGATGTTGTAATGTTCCTCCACCACTTTCCTAAAATGGAATGGAATTTACTTTTGATCTTGTAATAAGTAAATCTCTAAATGCACCAGGGTGGGAATATGCCTTGGAAAGGTTTGTGAATGTTCACAAACTTGTGATTGTTCTACAAGTGTACATGGCACCCCACCACAGAATGCACACCCAGTAGAACATGAAGCAGATTTATTGCCAAGCATAACATTATGGTGGTGTATTAGTACCTAACATTCAATCTAAATCAATTCATGAATGCACATTCAGTCCTAATTCAGTCTACCGTGGAACACAGGACTTGGGAGGACAATGTCAAGGTAAAATCTACAATGTAATGACTATAACGCCACATATACCCAGGACAATTGAAGCCACCATGAAAAATAAGCAGACATATTTTGAAATGTAGGAACGAGTGCCTGAAAAGTAGATGCAATTGGCAGCCCCTCAAGAAAATGACTTCCGAACAATATACAAGGGCTATTCTAAAGAATTCCTTCAATCCATTATACCCAGTTCTGTAAAGAGGTGAAATAAACGTATCAGGTGAAATAATAAATGTCCTTACTTTCCATTTCTCATATTATATGATGTCCTTGTAGTCACAAGTGTTTGTTGAATTCTTACTAAAGGAGCCTCACCTTGAGCCATATTTTTTATACATACTGTAGTAGGTTCGGTCATTATCTTCTTAGTGTCAATACACATGCATGTCATGAAACAAGTATTCACTTGCTTCACAGTAGTACGCAGTGGCAGCCCATGCAGGTTAGCGCGGTGGGGCAGGGTGGGTGGAAGTGACCAAGGACGGAATAGGAAAAATAAATTAATTAATTAATTAAAACACTTACTTACCTTGCGCTCGCCACATCCCTGACTCTGCGATGCGGCAAGCGCAGGGTAGGTGGTTTTATTTATTTATTTTCCCTATTCCGTCTTTGGTCACTTAACTGCCCCGCCCCACCGCGACTCTGCGCTTATCTGCATGGGCCACGACTGGCAGTATGAATCTGTGTCGACTTATGTTTTTCATTAAATAAGTCCTAACAACTTCTTAACTTTAAACTGACGTTGGTGTCTTGTACAGTATATCTTTTAATCCCTCCACAGGGAATGTAATGACTTGTATATTCAAAATCATCTGTACATGTGCATACACAATTATGCTTACCAACACTGGAAAGCCTCATGGGAGGGGAGCGGGGACAACGCTGCATAGGTGAGCCACAGTCAGCTGTCCTTGATGTTGGGTATACCTAAAAGTCCATCAGTTGTCTATGGCATATTTGCCAGTACACTCTGGGGGATGGGGGAACACGCCTCCAATCAACCAAGCATTCAGATCTTCCTGGGCCATGCTTACTATCCTTCCGCCCCACTCCCAAACAATAACTTCAGCAACTTTTCCCAAACTTGTCCAAGTTCCAGTGTTCTTAGTCCTTTAACTTTCGCTTGCGCGTTCCATGTCAGCCCATCTTCGCACCTCACACTCTACCAGTGTCTGCCCCTCCTCACCTATGTCCAGGAAAAGGCTACCAGCAGTTCAGCATGTATGATGGCTATAGCTATGAATCTGTGGCTCGCACTCCTCTTCGGGGGTGAGGGAATAAGCTCAATGGACAGACCTCAGTTTTTTCTCCAGTAGGACCTACCTATAACTTCTGCGGGTCGCCAGGTGATATCAACTCAATAATTCAGCAGTACCTAGGCATCCTTTGCCGGATTTTGGTCGCTTCACGATTAATCCTTCATTTATCGAGAGCCATAAGGAGCCCCCTGTGGAGCAGCCTAGTACAGCTCTGTGAGCTTAGGTGCCACTATATCCCAGAATATAAAGTTCACCTGGAACCCATCAGCCTTTATTTCAGATGTGGTGACTGGAGCATCTGACCCCCTCAGTCTGCCACCACTGTAGCAATGTCAGTCTCCCTCTATTCAATGAATCACCCATGTCTCATTCTGCGACTTCATTGTGATTTTTGGACAAGTCAGTGTAAAAGTCAGAGAGCGCTTGCTTGATGTCTTCCTGGAAGGGTACAATTTCCCTTGATGTTGTGCAAATGCTGTTAATGAGGGCTTCCCTCTCCCCCGGGCTAGCCCACCACGCTAACAACCTACCTGTCTCATCACCGCCCTTATAAGCTCTTGTCAAATATTCCCTATAATCTAGGCATCTTAACCTTTTTAATAGAAAATAATGCTTTCTCTTTGCTCTGCCACCTCAGCTTGGTACCCCAGAAGGGCCTGGACTATGGAGGTCCATCTTCTGTAACCGCTCCTCGGCTTCCTCAAACTTGCTCACCAGAACTCTCCTCACCAACATGATGGTTTTTATACAATGCCTCCATATGACCATTTTAAAGTCCCCCACTCAACCAAAGAATTGAACACCGACACAGCATTCATCATAAAATAATGCCCTATATGCTCTCTGATAATGATACAGAAAAGCAGCACCCTCAAGGGCACTGGATTGCATCTTCAAGTGGGGCTAATGACAAAGGGTCCTCCCCATTGAAGTTCATACAGTAATAACTTAGGGTACAAACTGTCTTGCACAAATATACAACACGTATAAGTCTACATCGCAGGCTTGTAGCTGAGTATACTGCCGATCCTAACATGAGCGTTGCGGACTGGAGTGTAAAATGAACATTCCCTGCGGTGCAGGTCTTTGTCCCTTCAAAGATCTACCAAGCCCTGATTGCCCAACCAATCTCTCAGTATGTGAGCCATTCCCACTACTGGGGAGTTGGTAGCGGTAGGGTAGATCTACCAACAAGCACATTGTTGACTCAATGAAAATCACCCCACATACTGGTACCTGAGCCATTGGGGCCAATTGATGTGGCAAATGATTAAAATAGTCTTGTCCTTTCCATATAGGGAAAATTAATTGCTAGCTGGTACAACCTCTTCTGCATTTAATTTCCCCACGAACTACCAGAAAGGGACAATATCTGTAATCGCTTGACAAGATCGGCGGCAAAGGAACTGCAGGTCAAAATCAGTGGCTCCTTGCATTGGAAAATAAAGAGTGTAAAACTGATGTTTCCTTTACATATTTTGTAACTTCTTGGCCTCTTCTCTGGCTAATGTGTTCCAAGAAAGAACACTATAAGTGTTCTGTGCCTTTTCAGGATTGAAGCAATATTTTAGCACATAATGGCATTGTTCAGTCACCTGATAGTAGACATAACACATTTTAATACAGCATCCCATAATTAGTAGTACTCTCTAGTATATTTACCTTCTCATGCCAAGTTTCAGCAGAACTGGCAGCCATTACTCTCTCATCCAGCCAGCCACCTCCACAGATCACGTTGACTATGTACAGCACATTTCAAATATAATACACTGCAACAACTCAGACAGTATACATTCCTAGCACAACCCCCCGGGTCTTGGTATCGGTGGACCCCCAGTCAAATAACAATTCTTTAATTAGTAGAACTCTAAACCAGTGGTTTTAACCTGTGGTCCAAGGACTTCAGGGGTTCCGTGGATGCTCATAAAAATATTTAATAGTAGCTGATTAATAAAGTATATATATAAAGAAAGTTTTAAACATTCTGTATGTGTTAAAACATAGAAATTGTATGCTAAAAATTAAGTTGGTATCATTATCTTGATTTGAGTGATCAGTGCAAGTACAGCTCACAGAATCAGTCTTGTATGGACTATTAGTAGCCTCAACTGAAGCAGCAATGGCAGACATCATACCCTTAGGTCTACAAGTGTGCAATGTCCAGGGTATCTTTAGAAAGGACAGAAAGTTTCATGGCAGATATGGCCATATTGCCACAACATGCTGAAGGCATTGGATGGCCCTTGGTATAGAGACCGCTTTGGAACACAGCAAAGACGAGCTTAAAGAAATACCAGATTTAGAGAATGAACAGCTGGGCTGTGACAAACTAGAGGAGGCTAAATTAGCAATAGACAAACAAAATAAAACTATCACTTAGCTCAACACTGTAGAATTGAAGAAAAAAGGTGATAAAGTCCAAAAAGATATCAAGAACTTCACTAAATAGAAGGCATATCCTTATTTGATTGACGAATACTACACACAGACACAGATCCTGCGGAGAAACATCACTTGGGGTAGGTAGAAGGACCAGAGATTGGTCACATTTTCTGAATCCTCAGGGGGCTCAGATAGCTCGGAAGAACCAGGAGAGGGCACCAGCAGTAATTCAGGCAACCCAGTCCCTACTCATTTAGTAGGGCAAACAACACAGGGCAGGGCAATTAGAGGAAACCGAGGGAGGCTGTGAGACCAGCAACTGGGGGACCGCCAAACCTGCAGGTGGTACTGCAAGTGGGGCCCAGTAGCAGAATAAACCATACAAACACTAGGGAGATGGGGCACTCTACATTACTGAACACTCACTTGATAGTATTTCATACCGATGATACATCCTTTGCGGTCAATACTTCATCTGCCTCGCAATGCATTCCGATCTTCAACCTATCCAATCATAATAAGTTCCGATGAGATTACCTTACTCAGCAAAGGTCTTTCCTTTGTCATCACGGTAAGAACAGACTTCTTTAAATCAGAACTTCACAGATTCTTTAGAAGAATCAGATTAAAACATTTCTTCTACAACAGAGACACCCCTCCTGCCTCTTCTGCATCCCAACTTGGACCCACCTCCTCATTCATCCCCCGAATGCAATGATGCCCCCAGAAATACTTGCCTTCAAGAAAGTGGCGCTAGAAGACATTTATGCTCTCAGAATGGCAAGGTCATTTACCCCATAGAGCATGTCATGGCCCAAGAGGCAGTCACTCAAACGCAAAATGGAGGATTCTATTGTAAAAAAGCCTGCAGATAAGGGAGGTGGCATTGTCATACAGGACAGACAAAAGTATGAAGCAGAAATCATTAGTTAGTTAAGTAACCCTAACCACTATAAACAACTATTTGCCAATCTCCTCCCAGAAATAAAATTGAAAATACTCAAGACCACTACTCGGGGACTAGAACAGGGGTTCCTCATAAAAAATAATTTGAGTTTCTTTAAAAAGAATCTCAGAGAACAACTGTTTCATACACCGTAACCAAAATCCACAGCGATTCCAGTAAACCCCCAGGAAGGCCCATATTATCAAGCTGTGATCCCATTCTTGATCCTATTGGAGAATAAGTCAATTTTTTTTATCAGAACATGTCCCACTCCTGCACACTTATGTCCGCCATAGTACGTTCATGATTAACCTCATTGAAGGTTTGGAATTTGATCCCTCACAGGAAATACTAGTGACTCTCGACATAGAGTCACTATATACCAACATTCCCCAAACAGAGAGCATGGAAGTAATTAGGCATGTCCTAGATCAACGTCCTGCCCCTTGCGGCCTACCTACACAGTTCATTGTCGAACTACTAGATATCGCCCTGACTGCCAACTACTTCTTCTTTGGCTGCGATTACTATCAACAATGCTCAGGAACACCCATGGGAGCTATTTTCACACCACATAAAGCAAAACTTGATGTTGGCCACTTTGAAAGTGACTTTGTCAATACTAACTTTAACCCACACCTAAGTAACATTCTCTGTTGGAAAAGGTACATTGACGACATTTATATGATTTGTACAGGTCCCCTTAATACCATGACAATGTTCATAGAATACCACAACAACTGTCAGTCACACCTCAAATTCACACACAACATTGACTGCCATAGTCTCCCCTTCCTAGACCTGGGCATCAAGAACAATGAACATCATCTGATTATCTCCAGCTGGTAATGACACAGCCACCATCAACTGCCTTTTTACTTCATAGTTATTGTGTGTACGTAATTGTACTTTGTCTATCCACTTTAATTGTTATGTATATTGTTTTTTGTAGTAAAGGGTGATTCTCCCCCTACCTTGATATAGCTCCAGTTTATTCTTACTGGACATTAGACATACTTTGAGATTTGTTCCACATTCAATTGACTCCGTGCTACTAATGTGGCAACAGAGCCTGCCAAGCCCTACCCATAGTGGCGATTACCTATCCATTAGGTCACGTACACCCAGAAAATGCTGACACCACAGCGCATCACATGCCTCTCCCAACCATAGGTTAGTTCTTCAAAGGCACTGTGTGTTCGCCAGAGACTTGCATAAGCGCTAGCTGCTCCACTTACCCCACCCTCCTCCATGCCCACTGTCATGGCCACGCCTCCTCCACGAGGACTCTACGCGTCAGATGCGCCGCGCTATTTGAATAGATCACATGTATGCATCTGTGGATCTTCCTTAATGGAATATGACAACAGCACTTTTTTCAACCTATAAGTTGATATAAAACCATCAGGCGTATAGGTCGCTTTGGATTAGGACGACACAGTCATAAATATCATATCGGCTTTCCTTCGTGGAAATTCTAAATGCCCTGAAGAAGTTCTCTGTGGAGAACGAAACGCGTTGGCTGTGTGTTTTCTTAAAGAAAAGAAGATCACGAATCAATAATAAAGAAGGACATTTAATTATTTGATGGATTCAATGCGGACTATTTTCCATATTTTGAATGACAGTGGTGCAATCATTATACAAATTCATTTCTTCCTTAAATGAAGTTAGCTTTTTTTGCGTCCGGGAGTTTGCTAGATAGCACCGCTCTTAGACACCAGATGCAATTGGCAAAACACTCATAGGCAAGGACATCAACCTGACTGCAATTGTACTTGATTTCTTATCCAGAAACAGGTGTTTTGTTGTAAATCCCAGCGTCGCATTCTCATTTATGTTTTCTTTTTCATTTACCCGCTACTGTAGGTAAAGCCTGTGAGTATCTCTTTATCTACCTATTATCCTTATTTCTCACTCCGGTGATCTTGGCACCAAGTGCTTCCGCACTCTATCATTATCCCGGGTAAGCAGCTTCTTAGCAACACACAAAACACCATGCAATAGTCATGCCCCTTCCAACATCTAAAACACTGTATCATTTCATACACGTTACTTCCTGGGTTCAAGACTTGCTGCCGTCGCTGCGTCCTTGACGTTATATCAGTATTCAGTCCTTGTTTGCCATTGCAATCAGTATGTATCTCTCAATTTTCCATTCTATCCTTCAGTTATTCATGACTTCATCGTAATTTTGCACATTTCATTAGTGCCCCAGGTTATCAACAGTCCTGATGAGACCCTCATATCCTGTTTAGGGTCAAAACGGACAGACCTCTCTTTTATCGATACATCAGGGATAATCCCTGATGTGGCTAACTTTATTCAACTCAACAGGCAATCTTATGTAAAATACCAATATGCCATTCATGTTCACAGATTTTTGTCACTTCTCCATATTTGGTTATGGTTTTTTTTCAATTGCGGCTTCTTAAAAATCTATCTTTACTCACTTGATCACATAAGCTTGATTTGTGTGCATTTTCATGTTAATTTTAAAAAAATTCAATTCAGAGGAATTGAATATGACAATGACATACTGATTGATTTTCATGTGTCTTGCCTAGATTTATTCTTGACAGAATTCTTTTGTCTTATAAGTGAAGATTTTTTCTTTGATTTACTCAAGACAGGAAACTCCTGTCACATCAGATTGGGTGTCTTCATAATGAGTTCCATGTGAGTGAATGTTCCAAGTTTACACCTGATACCTATGTTCACATGGACAATTGGGTCGCTCTTGTATTTCTAGACTAACAAAAAGAGAGTATGCCTTAGGAACAAAAGAGGTAACATGGTATGCTAGAGTCTTGCATTTTGCTTTTGTATTTTAGATATAAACTTTGAAGAGCTCCAACTTTCTCATTAAAATTAAGATTTCAATGTTCATGTTGTTTTTGTTCGTGAACATTAATTTGAGCATCTGCTTGATGTATACATGTTTTTGTATTGTGTTTTGAGGTTCAAATCATAGAAATTGCTTAGGCGGGGCTCATCGGCTTCCAATAGTGATTCAATGGGGGTCCACAGAGGATAAAAGGCTAAGAACCGCAGCTCTAAACTGTCACTTACAGTGCACAAAAGAGCAGAGAGAGAGAACGAAGCACAACCTTCAATTTCCCCTCTGGTCCACCTCCATCTTGTGTTCAAATAATACAACAACTCATTCATTTGAATCTAAACTATGCAAATGAGTTCTGCCCATTTAATCCCCCCGGATGTTTTTCTTTTTGGTCTACTTGGTTTTGGACTTTTACTGTGAGTAAGTCTCACCAATGGAGTTTCACTCACTGTAAATTCAGTGAAAATAGCCTGAGAGTGTTAACTGCCAGCGTCTGCCTTTTAATGATAAGGCCTGCTGCTGCGCAGCTGGGTAAGAGGATCTGGGCTGGTTACACATGAACACATCAGCACACATGTGTGCACAAGTGTGTAGGCTCGGCCTGATATCTGCACACAGGTAGCCTGTCACAGTGGGATCCTTCATGGATTGGTGCTGACCTGGGAAAGGCTTTATAATGTGAGTGGGTTGTTATCATGTCTGTCTGTAGTGCTTAACAGTTAAAAATGGGTGCTTAAATTGAATTATGCAGCTTGGGTGAAATATGTGTGAAAGTAAAGGTTCACCATACATGGGCCTGGAGACACAGGCCAGGTACCAATCCCAGGGTAAAAATGTACCCCGAGTACAAATCCAATGTCACTTTACTCCATATGGCACTTGAGCATTTATCATAATTCTCTGGCTCAACTCATCGGTAGATTCCAGGCCTTTGTCGCATTAGTTATTGTGCTGATCAGCAGACGGATCCAAGGCCTCCCCACTCAAACAGGCCATTTGACAGAGCTTGGGATTATTCCTAGAAAAGAAAGAGTTGGGGGAGGATTCCTTAAGTGCTAATACATTTTTGACTCTGCACCTAGCCTGAGAAGGCTCACTCCCACAGAAACAAAAAAAGGCAGCCAAACCTCTGGAGCTAATCCCAGAAGGGGCTACCCTTTAAAGTTTTGGATGGAAGTGATCAGACAGCTGTGGCAATTGGGGGCAGGGCTGAGACTCTCTGAGCAGGTATTTCAGCAGACCACTTCAAGTAGTTGTGTCAGATCATCTCAGAATGCTGTGCAAGAGGGTTGGGGCCGTAGGATTGAACAGAGAGAGGCCCAGATTCTGGAACCTTTCACTCCCACGTAAAAACCACAGCACAATATATCTTAATGTGGTCAATATATCTTGATGTAGTCTTTAAAGATATGCAAAGGACATGCAGATCAGACCCATGTAGATTGGCGATAGTGCTTAATTTGTGCAGGTCTTGGTCAGTGCTTGATATGGGCACTTAATTGCTAGCACCTGCACTTACTTATGACAGTCCACCACATGGTGATCTTTCTTTTTGTACAGAGTATGTTTGATTGACAAAGAAATACTTCTACAGCTTCCAGTCCATTTGTAATGCTTTAGGTGGCCTGGAATTGTCAGTGAATCTCCTATTCACTGGCACAGAAAGTAAGAAATATATCTCTAGCACCTTTCGTATAATTCTGTGGTTCTATTAACTTGCAGGGATATGAGCATTTTAGAAAACCTCACATTGGGCCAGTAATTCCTTATTACATGACACAGAGTTTATCAGTTTTATTCAAGAACAAACTAAGAGCAATTTCATCAATATTAATAACTCAGTTCACATATTCATGATTTGGGACCCATACAAAGCCTTCCCTCAGGGAATCCCTACACATTGCATACCAACAAAGAATCTAATGAATAAAGTGAGAAATGTGGGGAAATTCTTTCTCTCAAACTGCAAAAAAATTCAAATAAGAAACACTACGCATGGAGGAAAAAGGCAAAATTGAAGTCTGATGCTGAGATTCATAATCCGTTGATTGATTTGTGTTGGTGTGTTACTCTCGCCTTCCTCAATGACTGCAGGTGATCAAGGACACCACTGAATTAGAAGTCTCCGGATTAAACTTAAAAACTTGGAGGGGATGTACAGAGGCATTCTATGGCAGTACATCTCAAAAATATTTTGATGACCCACCCGCTGGAACAAACCCAAATTAAAACTAAGTCTGTGGTGACTTGGAATCCCTCTAGTGTCCCTGTTTGTGCCGAGTGCATCTCCATAACCTCCTTTTGCATGTAAATCTATATGAAGATTTGAAAAATTATGGACTCTGAAGATAGATTTTGCAGATTTTGTAAAGCTGAAAAGGGTACCTTATTTGACACTTCATTTAATTCTTGCCTTTCTTATTCTTTTTGTCAAAACGTTTGGATGCAATGTAATAGCAGTTTAATTACCTCTATCAAATTTACTCTTCAACTTTTTTTAGTCGCTTCCTTAGCTTTTCCTGAAAGTATTCTGTTTCAAAAGAAATGCATTGTTGAATTACTTATTGCTTTATGTTGGAAATATTTGATCAATTATCTTGTTATTCATGGTGGGATGCAATCTGTGACCGTTACAGAATTGATACTGCTGCTGTTCCGGATGTTAAGAATAAGATTAGGTAAGTAACATTTTGATTAACTCATTTCACACATCTAAATACCTGTCTTAATAAAGATAAAACAACCTATCTAATTACAAACATGTACATCGTTTCTAATTGTTATTTTTTCTATCTTTTCAATCCCCTGCTTTCTTTTTGTTTTGCTTTCTCTTTATTCTCTTTTTTGTTTGTCATCTTGTTCCTAGATTAAATGATTAATGTAATACAATAAAAAATGCCTTAGTTCGTTTACTAAATATCTTACCAATTTTTTAATTCTATATATCATTATATGCATTGTATTTATGCTGCTATTAAATTTTTGTTAGATGCTGAACTATTTTATTCTTTAAGTTATTAAAACTGAGAGAAATGGTCATGCCAGGCACTCCAAAATTACCATCTTGTCAGTTTTCCGCATCACAGTAGTTACTGTGAGGTGAAGCGTTCACCAGGAGACAGGTAATTCACTTGCTCCCCTTTTTTCTCATTGGGCCATAGCTTCCTTCCTGTTTAGTCTGTCAGATGTCTCGATGCTACTAAAAAACTCACTGTTAATGAGTTAATTTTCCTTTCTGTACTTTTTATTTTATTGTATATTCTTAACTTGTGGGCCTACTAATTTTCAGGTGTGAGGGAGCTCGAACACAATATTTTCGCTGATGTGTCTGGGATGCAATATTTTGCCGTGGTAATAAGAGAGATGTGGAAACTGCTGGTGTTGCTCTCCTTTGTATTCCTGAGGTTTGAGCATCTTGTTGTCCTCAGTTAACGACTCATGTTGGAGGACGGAAGTAAATGGTCACTAAGTCTAGGCCTCCAGTGGAGGACATTGGGGTGCCTGCTCCTTCCATCTCCCTGACCCCCTGTGCATCTTCAGGCTGTTGTCGATACAGCGATCTCCTCTGCATCGCAGTACCACTCTCTCCCAGTCTAGGGTCCACCACGGAGGACAGCAGAGATGAGGAACCCAGGGGCAGATACGTGCAGGGTAAATAGCTGGCTGACCACCCCCGCCTCTTTAGAGAGAACCTAGGGTTACATCTTTCTTCCACTGTAGATTGCGAGGAAGGATTTTTTTTTATAGCTTGTGGTCACAGGACTCTGTTTCTCTATCTGGGCAAGTGGCTATTTGGAGCATTTTCCATAAAGAATGCATGACATTGACATCCCCGATATCCCTCGGTTTTTGGTTCGCAGATACTACATGGACAGTTTGATGCCACGGGGGCATCGCCATAAAGTGGACTCTGCTGGCCAGGATGGCAATTCAGTCTGCACTGACTTTTGAAGATGTTTCTACAGTAGGTGCCACTGACAAAGAGTTTGACTTGGCTTTGAAAAGGGCCTATTCTGCATCCAATACTGCCATGAGTTCTGGGGACTGGGCCACATATACTGTGTAATCCCTCCTTACCAATTTTGAAAGTCTGTCTGATGTGCTACCAAAGGGGAAAGATCTGGTTTTCTTCCTCCTATCAAGGAGAAGCAGGATTGGCACCTGAAAAACAGATCCTGGATATTGTAAAGCTCTGCCTACCATCCTTCGGTGGCACCACAGCACTCTGGGTCATGGTTATAAAAACAGATCAGTGGTGAACAGGACTGAGTTCTGCAATACCAGGCAATGCTGAAGCAACTGGGGTGAAGCGTGTCAAAGACAATCACCATCGATAATATCCTACAGATGGGCAAAGTCCTTAAGGAAGAAAGCCCCAAAAGTCAAAAGTGAAACGGCATGGATGGAAATGTGCATTAACCCCGACACAAGACACTGTGATCTTACCTGGAATTCAGAAGAGCCGGATTCTTCCGTCGACCTGCTGTCCTGTTTTAGCTTTGACGACAGAGCTCTGGTGAAGATCTGCTGTTAAGGACTTCATGGCAAACTTGAAATGGACCACTGTTGCTGCCGCCCCTCTCTGCTCTGCAAGTTATGTTTCCACAACATCTTCAAAACTTGCAAAAAACACAATGAAAATTGTTATCATGGATGCGGTTTCAGACTCAGCCCTTCCTTGCCCTGCCTGGGCTGTGAAAAACCAGAAGCGACGGGGTGGTCGGTGGGTTTAATATTTCTGAGTAATCAGCGCATAGCTTCGGTGCCCACAGCGAGAGTTTCGACAGAATATAAAAGCGTGCATGCACCCCCATCTGTTCGTGTGCACTCTGTCTGTGCATTCATGTTCTCCAAACGGTTCGGCGTTCTCCAGCTGGGTCGAGGCGCGCGAGACCTGCTTCCTGGTGCCCGGTCAAGCTAAGCCGTCCCCTGGTCTCCAGAGGAACACTGCCGCATGTCGCACCACCCAAGGGCTCGAGCTTTTGAGATCAGAAATAAAATAGAGGCAGGTAACATGAACTAAGGAACAAGAAAGGGCGTGTGAAACTGTACAGGAAACCACCCAGACACCTACGCGCTACGTGGTGCAAATTGGCATTAACTTTCTTCAAAATGGCAAGTGCACAGCTACAACGCCTCACTTGGGTGCTGGGGAATTTAAAGAACCTTTTTACGTACCCCACACAAAATTAACTGGGTCCTGTTTCTTTTTTACTCATACCTGGTTAGGTCACACGAGAAAACACACTGAGATTTCTGTAACTCGTGAAACCTAATGCGGAAAGGAAAAGTGAAAGCAAACGGGCTCCGCGAACCTCTATTCAGAAAAGACTTAAGAGGTCGATGTGAAAGAGATCACATACACTGTAAATTGAGAATATATATAATATATTTGGAGCTAAAGATACCTGGAAGTATGTAAATTGAGAGTATTAGAAGAAGTGTTACATTTTGCAGCTAAACATGGCGAACCTGTCAGCATATGACGTCTTGAAGCAGGTATACCTGTGGTCTAGGGTGGGCCATAGAACAGTCTCAGCAGCAGAGGCAGGAAGTGTTTGTGGCGCGTGAGCGTCAATCATCCTGTCAAGTCGGTGTGGTTATGGCTGGGAGGAGTGATTGAAACTGGGCCACAAAACATGACTTGAGATTATTTACAGTACAATGTGCCATTCTAGCACTTCGAAGCCACAGGTCCAGCGCTTAATTTGCAAAACAATAACTGCAGGGGCCGAAAGTCGTTGGCATGCACCAAAATTCTGGGGTTGCCGTATGCCAACTGCATAAGACTCCAACAACGCATTTGCGGAAAAGGCTGCTTTAATGAAGAAGGTGCAATTAAATTAACAGCTCTCGGCATACAGCCCAAGAAACAAAAAAACCTCACTGAACGTACATGCAACCTATACCCCACCTCTCCACCCCTAAATAAACCCCACACACTTTTCTCAACACTACTTCATATCTCATCACCTCTTCACGGCAACCTGAACTGTATTTGGGGTCCTAACTGCAATCTTTAATCTTTCTGCCTACTAAATTCTCAAGTTCTTCAAAGGCCCCCTTCCCACCCTAAACTGCTTTGATCACCACAAAGTTGAATGTAACTCCTTTTATATGTCACAAATCATGGATACACCTGAAACTATTAAAGCCCTCTCAAGGAGTTTTTCTGCCCCAAGCCCCCCTTTACTTGATCTTTACCTACTCCTGCCTACTGTCTTCCCCACATCGTAATGCCCAAAGCACCTGGTAATGCCTCCCGCAACTTCATTAGGTAAACTTCTATTGCTAGAATAGAAAGATGAACTCCATTTTCTGTGAAAAAATGTTTTTTCCTCATACTTTAAGTAAGTGGGCTGCACCCTCCTGATACCTTCATGCCAACAAAACCTCCTTAGCTATCAGTGCCGGATTAAACCCTGTGGAGGCCCCTAAACAGTCGAAATCCGCCCCCCTCCCCCTCGCAAGTTGTCTCCTCATACCAAATAAACCAGGTTGTTTTTACAAACTGACAGCTGCCAGAAGAAGAGCTAAGAGACAAGCTTTTATGTGAATCTGATGTCTCTGGTTTATGTACTTTAATTGTTAATGGGTACATTATATTAATACAGCATTTTCTCCATAGAGTCTTGAATGTAAAGTTTTCGTTTCTTGTAGTTGATTCATTTTTTTCTATCTTATGGAAACAATATTTAAGACAGCTTGATTGGAATTTTCTTTCAAGATCAAATAAATATTATTTTGATCAGCTGTCCCTGGGCCCATAGGTCGGTGCCTACTTTGACTATATGGTAATCTGGAACTGTTAGCTATATGTTTAATTCCGCCTCACGCGATCAACGGGCTCTAGGGGACTCCCACTCCCATGCTGACCTCCATACTTGGAGGTCCTATTCCCTGGGTGGTAGGTTTTGGCCCCGTTACGATCCCACTCCCTCTCCGCCACTGGACACTACCTAGCCTTCTATCCCACCGGTATGATGGTTTAGAGGGGAGTTAGACCAGAGTCCCTGACCGTGCATTTCTAGTCACCTCCTGTCCACAATCTCATTGGATAATCCTCACTTGACTTCCGGAATATGCGC
The DNA here is from genome assembly GCF_964204655.1 of Triturus cristatus. Lineage (NCBI taxonomy): Eukaryota > Metazoa > Chordata > Amphibia > Caudata > Salamandridae > Triturus > Triturus cristatus. Next base: position 1,064,194,029 of record NC_140593.1, on the reverse strand, counting down.
CCTCCTCTTCTTATTCTTATTCTTTGTGCTATCGCTACCATGGTGGCCCTTCCTCTCCCTATCATGGCTTCCATTCGAATTAAGTCGGGAGTTAACTGCTTCAAAGTCATTTACCCACCCAATCTGACCAAAGCAGCAGCAAAACGGTTCAAGCACAACAGCATTGAACAATTCCCTGATTCCCTCTTTGTTGATCAATTCCATAATGGGTGCCTAGGGAAACTCAAAAATGACTTAATTTTTTTCACTCACGATATCCCTTCCTGGTCCACCAGCTTCTTCAATTCCTTCAACGTCTCTTCTTCCTCATCTATCCCGTATGGACAGCGGCTAAAAAGTTCCCCCTCCACTAGCTTTAACGGCTCTCTAACCATTACACTTTACAATAATGGTACTGTCTTGATACAAGCTACAGACTCCTGTCTTTCCCTCTCTGATCATCTCGTCCACTCCCTTCGTCCAACCCTTACAACAATGATTTCCCCGGATTCTCCTTTGAGCTCATCTCCTTTCTCCCTTTCTCCCCCCCTGACTCCCCGATATTTGATCAGGCCGCGCTCCCGGGAGTCACAGGCCTACCCTTTGTTCCCCCCTACCTTTGCTCCCTCCCCGCCCACCACTCCCCCTTCCCAATTGGTTCCTCCCCCTAGCTATTCTACCTTGCCTCCGGCATCCACTCCCCCTCCCCACCCTGCACCTGCCCGATTCTCCTACGCTTTCTCCTCCCCCCTAATCCAACCAACCTCCCCCCTTATTATTCCACCTGTCTTACAACCTGGTCTACCGATCAACTTCCCTTACCTTCCCCCTTCCCTCCCCCTGTCACCTCATCCCTTTCCGCTCTTCCCCGTCCCTCATCCCCTTAATTCTTATCTTCCACCTCCCTTCTTTCTTCAACCTCCCCTCCCTCTTCCCGTGCTTCCTAACCATGTCTCCTTCCTCGACAATTCCTTCCTCGTCTCCCCCTCACTCCACCTGTTGCCTGTCCCCCTTCAATCACCGTTCATAACTTACAGTACTTGTCCAGCTCCTTCCTCTCTTTTCTCCCCATACTTCTGGCCTTCCTTGGATCCCCCTCCCTCCCCCCTTGTACAGCACCCTCTCCTCTCTTCTCCGCATACCTTTGGCATTCATCTAACCCCCTGTCCTCCCCTCCCTGTTCAGTCTCTTCTCCTCTCTTCTACCTTTACCTTTGGCCTTCATTTGACCCCCTTCCGACACCTCAACCTTCTCCTCCTATTTATGATCTCTACTCTTCCCCTCTGTTCAACACCAGTAAAAATATTTCTCTTCCCACCTCTGTTTTATCATCCTCTCCTATCGCCCACCATTATTCCCCACCTTCTACTCTTGCTCCCCAAAACCCCACCCATTCCACCATCCCTCCCCTCCCTCCTTCTCCCATTGTACTTCCTCCCTTTTCCCCCTCCCCCACCTTGCCCCGTCCTTCCTCACTCCCTCCAATTTCCCGCTCATCCATGTCTCCCCGTCCTCAATCACCCTCTGCTCCACCTCCCTTATCCCGTTCCCCCACCCGTCCCCCCTCACCCTCCACACTCCCACCCTTTTCCATCAAACCACCCAACACTCCGTGCTCAGCTCTCCTCTCCCTAGAAAATAAACTTGATTCTCTCATCTCTTCCATTTCCCAGCTTGTAGCGGCCATCTCACTTTTAAGCGCTAAGATGTCCCCCTTCCCTAATACCCGCCCGAGGAGTTCCGTGCTCCAGTGCCCCAATAAAGCAAACCACAGTCTGTCCTCTACAGACATCTCCAACTTACTAGCCAGCTACAAGACCACCAGCGTCACTCCCCCTCTACCTTCATCTCCCATTAACTCTACGCAGTGCACTATTCAGACCATCTCCTCTGTCAGAACCTACCAGCCTCCCTCTTACCGGGCACCCTCATTCAAGAATCTTATCCCTATCTCCCTTAACAGCCCTAACACCCCCATCACTAAAACAGTTGTGTCAGAGCTGCACTGCTTGCTACACAACTGCAGATCTACAATCAAACACAAATTGGAAATTTCTGACATTATCACCCTCCAGAATCTTGACATGTTCTTCCTCACTGAGACCTGGTTTAATGACTCCTCTCATACTTTGTTTGATCTTCTGGTACCCACTGACTACTCTATCCTCAGAAATGACAGATCAGACAAAATTGGGGGCGGTGTCACCATCATCTTCAGGAATTCTCTTCAAATGAAAGCCTTCCCTACCACCCTTTTCCGTACATTCGAATGCCTATCCCTGGAATTTCAAATACATCATGGCTCACCTTTTAGATTCCATGTCATCTACCACCCGCCCGGTAACTGCTCTTCCTTTGTGGAGGAACTCACTGACTTCATCAGTGACCAATTTTCTCAAAGTGACAGACAGATCTTCCTGGGTGACTTTAATCTCCATTGGGGCTCCTTGGAAGACTCGGCTGCCAACAAGCTTGACACCTTTCTCTCAGCCAATGATCTCTTCCAACATTGCTCTGAAACCACTCTTTCCAAGGGCTCAATTCTGTATCTTGTTGTATCCAAAGCAGACCTGCTGACTACTGCTCCCCCCATCCATGTAGACTGGTCTGACCACTTCCTCGTTCCCTTCCATTTTCATCTTTCGCATGTTATAACTCTCGGCCAACCTAAAAGAGCTACTACCTGGTTCCGCAACACTAAAAACATTGATTTTGACACTTTTTGTGACTCTGCTATGTGGTCACTTCCTAGACTTGACCCTAACGTGGATGTCAACGCTCTCACCACTCAGTGCCTCTCAGTTCTAGCAGTTGAAATCGACAATGTCGCTCCACTCCAATGCAAAAGGAAAAGACACACCCCCTCAGCACCTTGGTTCAATAAAGGTCTCTACAATGAAAGGAAAAACCTTAGAATCCTGAAGAAACATTGGAGAAAATCTCCTTCTACCTTCAATCTCTCTCTGCTACGTTCAGAAAGATCCAAATACCACAACCACATCTTCCATGAAAAAGCATCCCATTTCAGATCCCTCCTTGACTCAGCCAAAAACAGACCCAAAAAACTCTTTGACCTCATCAAAAACCCAAACTGTTCTCCCCTAACTACTAGGCCCGAGGACTCCACAAAGAAAGCAGCCGACTTCGCCATTTTCTTTGATGAAAAGGTCAAAGCACTGGTGGATCAAGTCGCCCACCCCACCCCCTTTGAGGAGCGGAAATCCTTAGTCACTTGGCAATACTTTGACGTCATCTCGGAAGATGACCTCCTCAAATGCATCCTTGAAACCAAACCATCCAACCACTCCTCTGACCCCATCCCTAGCATCATCACCATCGATTTCTACACCAATACTGTCTCTTACTGGACCAGGCTAGTTAATCTCTTCCTCAGCCAAGGCTCCCTCCCTGTTGCCCTTAAATCAGGACAGGTTACCCCTCTTCTAAAAAAACCCTCCGCTGATGCAACCGACCTCAACAACTTCCGCCCTATCACCAACCTCCCTTTTCTTTCAAAAAAATCACTGAAAAATGTGTTGCAAAACAACTTTCCCTACATATTATGGACAATAATCTCCTCGATGTTTTCCAATCTGGCTTCATCCAAAATTGCAGCACTGAAACAGCCCTGCTGCAAGTGATTGATGATGCGTTGCATATACTCCTGTCTTCTGATTCTTCCTGACCTCTCTGCAGCTTTTGACACTGTTAATCACAGCACCCTCCTCAACACTCTACAACAGAGAATGGGATTGGATGGCACAGTGCTTAAATGGTTTGCCTCTTTCCTCTCAGACAGATCTCTAATGATTAAGATAGCGAACAGTCTTTCATCTCCATTGGCTGTAGGTCAAGGTGTCCCTCAAGGCTCTATCCTGGCACCCACTCTGTTTAATCTCTACCTGGAACCATTGGGGAACCTCCTAAGCAAATCTGGGATCCATTACCATCTTTATGCGGATGACACTCAAATCTACCTCAAGGTGTCTTCCGCACACGATCTCTCTTTACTCGACTCTACTCTCAACTCCATCCACAACTGGATGTTAGCTCACCAACTCATTCTAAATCCCGCGAAAACTGAATTCCTCCTCCTTTCGACCCCTCTCTCACCTCCTCCTGTTCAATCGTGGATGGATCAGCTGAACCTGCTCAACAACAAACCCATCATTGTCGACAGCGCTAAATCTCTAGGTGTCATTCTTGACAAAAGACTCAACTTAATCTCCCACATCAACTCTATTGCCAAGAACGCACGGTACCAGTTGCGCCTTCTATGGGGGATCCGTCAGTTCTTCCCGGAGAATGACTTAAAAACCTTGGTACAATCGCTGGTTCTCTCAAGACTGGATTATTGCAATTCTCTTCTGACGGGCCTACCCAAATCCCACCTCTCCCCTCTCAAATCCATTCTTCATTCAGCAGCTCACTTCATTTCAGGGTCTAAACGAAGCGACCACATCACTCCTATCCTGTCCTCTCTCCGATGGCTTCCGATTGAGGGAAGATCTATTTACAAAACTGCCTGCATCACACACAAAGCCTTGCATATGTCCTCCCCTCGTTACCTGGCAAATAAATAGAAATTGTCCGGAGGCTCTTGGCCCTCTCGTAATGCGGAAAAGCTTCTGCTTGAGCCCCCCGTCTTCAAAAGGGAAAGATCGATGGCGCAATCCTTCTCAGGCAATGCGGTGAGAATATGGAACTCACTTCCCCCATTGCTCTATGCCACCTCCTCTACCCGGATCTTCAAAGCTGAACTCAAAACTCATCTCTTCCAAAGACACTTTCAGAACTAATACTTTCATACTCCGGCCCCTCTTGGAAATTCGCTCTTCATTGTAAATTTGTATTTTTTCCTGTGCATCCCTCACCCCTGCGTGCTGTGTTGGATTTTGTGTTTGTGTACCCTTTATTCTCAGGCCCCTCTTGGAAGTTCGCTCTTCGTTGTAAATTTTATTTTTTCCTGTACATTCCTCACCCCTGTGTGCTGTGTTAGATTTTGTGTTTGTGTACCCTTCATTTTTAGTCTGTGTAATGTTATATTCTGTACCACTTTTCTCTTGTAACGTAACTAGCTCTATTGTACAGCGCTCTGACACTGTAGTGAAGATCGTTATCTACATATGTACAATGCTAAGTTAGCATAACCGCATTAGATGTTAGAAAGCCATCTTGCCGCTTTTGCTGCTTTTGCACACGACACTGTAGTCACATGTTATTAAATTGAGAAATGCTTACTCGACTTTGCTTCACATGAGAACTGTCTGTTGTTAACATCCCAAACAGTGAGCAGCGACCTTGGTCTGTACACAGTGTAAAAGAAACAGTCTGGGTCGCTAGACGGTGCATGTTGTTGAATTCAGGTTGATCGGCCCACTAGTTTAGCCATAACACGCAAGCAGCTGCAAATACCTGAAAGTCGAGTGCTTTTAACATTGCAGTGTTACATGTTTTCATTACATTCGGAAGAAGAGCGTTCCTAGGAGCAGAGCATAGCTGATCCTGCGATGTGAACTCTCTGAGGTGATCTTTACGGTATGGGGTTCCCCATTCAAGCCTAGAGACCTTTTATTAGTCTAATAATACTATTAGTGTGTTAGAGAAAGGAAGGTGGCCTAGAGCCACTGTCATTTTAGTATGATTACTCCTTTCATTTTCTATGGTATTGTAACTATGCTGATGGTTTTGATTTTAATCGTTTGTCTGCTAATGTTAGCCAAACTGCTGCATCTTAGGACACGAGGTTTATAAAATAAACTCTTTAAACTTTTACTGTGTCTCTGTTTATTCTGTTGTGGACTGGTACGAGAATAATTACGAAAAGGTATTTCTGATTCCCACCATTCCTGAGAAATATACTAAGTCGCTTGTTCTGGGTTGTCTATACATTGGGACCGCCGAGCTAAACCTCGGATAACGAATGGGACACTGATGCTGGCCGGATAAGGGGTTCTGGGTTCTGAGGTGAGTTTTTGGTACACCACAATTCACTGAGGGCCTGGGTTCCTGCGCATAGTTCTGCGCATAAGCAGAATCCCTGCAACATGGCGCACCTAACGTTTGGTCTATTGATTTGAGACGCCTTAGTAGTGCTTGTATTAGTCCACAACACCCTCACTCTGGTTTCCGGATAACGGGAGTGACGGTTTAACCTACCTGTGTTTCGACTAAATAGGTTCCTTCAAGCTTGATCATTAAAAAGGTTATTTAATCTGAACCCTAGTGCTACTAATATATTGTAGATTTACTGTTAGTGTCCTAATGGCGGTCGATATTCCGGCTCATAGCCGGGCACCCCTGAAACGTCATTTGGCGCAGTATGGGGTGCCGGACGATGGTATGGCTGTGATTTTTGTGGTAAGTGCCGATGCGTTGTTTCCGTTTGAGTTGTTCTACTCTTGGGTTACTTTGCCGGCAGTGAGTGAAGACGATGATACGTTCCACACCTATACTGCCACGCAGCTACCAGCAACTATATGCCATATAGGACACAGGAAATTCTTATTTCTGCCTGGCAGCATAGCATTTGGTTTAATGGCGCCCTTCCCCATGCGGTTGTAACGGCGAGAATGGGCCCTTTGTCGATTGCAGGGGCCACATGGCCGGTACTGGTCGGATTTACGCCTCATCCCCGCTACCTACAGGTAATGGTGGCTGAGTTGCAGGTACTTCACACTGCCCTAATTTCAGTACATAGGGCTTTAGTGCAGTACGTGTCACGCAACGTGCAGGTGGTCGCTACTGCTGTTGCGGGACAACCGACGGACCACCACGCGGTGGTTATTAGTCCTGTTATGGTTAATTCTGTTGTGGGCAAGCGACCCCAAAATAGGGATGATTTCCCTTATTGGCTTGCTGAGAAATTTGACCAGATAGAAGCGGTTTATCCACGTACGACTCCTGTGGAGAAACACAGGATCCTAACCATCGCTTTGCCGAAAGACTTAGTCCCAGATATGGCCGATTGTGAGAACTGGGGTAAGGTCTTTGCAGCGACATACTCGAAGTGCTTTGGCACTCCGTCTCTGTCGGTACTGCCCTCCGTTATAAAACGTGTTCAGGAGAATCATGGAGCGGAGGCTGCTGTTAAATTGGGAATGCGGCTTGTCGGTGTGTTCGATGTGGTTGCTACCATGATACTGGGCAACCTCAAAGGAGATGCTATGCAATTCCAAGTGCTTAATAAATTAGAGACAGTGAACGAAGACGACAAGCCGAGGGAATTCGCGAAAATTATCGCGAACGCCTATAAACAGGTTGGTCGTAGCGCCTTAGGGGTTAAACCAACTGTGAAGAATACTGATTCAATACAGCAGACAAAGGCAAACTCGTCTGGTAAGGACGAACGCCCTAATTTTTCAAAACAAACTTGGCGGGCGAAAAAACAGGAGAAGCAGAAACAGGGGTCTCGTCCTGCCTCTCCAGTACAGTCAAGTAGTGAACGCACTTATGATCTGCGCGATCGTGCTACTATTAAGTCACCTGATCGATTTCAGGTTTCTGAACAACGTTCTCCTCAGGAAACATCGGCTTCACAGTCCGGTGGCGGAGGCGGTGGCAAAAGTCGGGGTGCACCGCAAGCACGTGAGCAATCCCGACAGACTGACGGCAAAGGCAAGCAAGAGGACTCTCCACGTCAGCGACCCCCGTTTCAGAAGAAGAAGGTTGCTGCACTGACAGCGAGGTATGCCTCAGATGGTACGGACGCAGCTTCAGAACCTGACATGGGCGCTAACGCTGCTAGTCAGCGCGGCGGAAGTTACAGTAGTGCGACAAGCACTGCGTCCATATCTGGTGGCGACAGCAACTGATATATTTGTGAATATTGAAACTGCTGACACTCGGGTGTCTCCCCCTGATAGACTGTATAATATAGTCATTCAAATTGAAGGTGACATACAACGTAGAATTCAAGTTTTTTTTTGGGATAATCTGACCACTACCTATGATATTCTGTTGGCGGAGGCAGATTGGCCCCCGGCTTTCGTTTTAGATGCTCCTAGAGGGGAGGAGGTAATCCTCCCGTCCTTTGCGCACACAGTGCCTAAGGTCCTAGCTAAAAAGTACGCAGAGGAATGGGCTCAGGTGCAAGCACCTGCGTTATATCGAAATCAGGTTGGTTGGGATAAAATGTCTCCCGGCCATGAGATTCCGTTGCGGACTACGCCCCAACCTCAACTCCAATACCCCATGCGTCGCGATGCTAGACCTCACGTCGCATCGATCCTTGAACAATTGGAATATCAAGGAGTTATCGAAACATGTGTGTCGCCTATGAATAATCCTTTGTTCACTGTGACGAAGCCTGACGGGTCATACCGCCTAGTTTTGGATTACCGGCACTTAAACTCTCATTGCCGGACCTGTGCAGTACAGAACACCCATAGTTCGGCTCTCGTCGATAGTCTCATGAGAAAAAGGTTTAAAACCACACTTGACATTTCCAATGGCTTTTATAGCCATAACCTGTCCTCTCTTAGTAGTGAGTGGACGGCGTTCACCTCCGGTGGCAAACAAAAACAATTCAAAAGATTGCCAATGGGCTATAAGAACAGCCCGGGAGTCTTTGCCGCTCGCGTGGTCTCCCTCTTAGAGGGTATAGGCCCTGATGCGTACTCGTATGTGGATGACATTTATCTCACTGATGACGAGTTAGACCCGCATCTCCGTCGCGTTGATCACATTATTGTTTTGTTTGTAGACTTTGGTTACAAATTCAACTTTGCGAAGTCACACATTGCGGAATATACAGTGTTGTTCTTGGGGTACGAACTCAACAATGAAGGTCGAGGATTGGCTCTGCACTTTCTAGAGAAGTGCGCATGCCTCCGTGCTCCTACTTCACTGAAGAAATTACAATCCCTGCTGGGTTATTTGAATTTCGGTCGAACTTACATCCCGGATTATGCCCAGCGTATCAAGCCGCTTTACGCCTTGGTACAACCTACTTTTTCCAAATCTTGTTGACTGCCAGAGCAGTCAGCTATATTGCAGTTATTGCAGGCTGATCTTCTTGCTTCTCAGTACTTACTGACACGTGATAACCACACTAACCTGGTCATAAGAATAGTGCCCGGCGCAGTTGGTTTCACATACTTAACGTTCAATGAGGGCGACACCGTCCCCATTGCTTACAAATCTCACTTGTACACTTCATCTGAACTGCGTTTTTCCGCTGTCGAGAAGGTTCTGACAGCAGTGCAAATGGCGATTCTGAAAGAACGAGCGCTGTCGCAAGGTAAACGCATGTTGGTGGTAACACCCTATCCTGCCCTTGAGGCGGTGACAAAAGCGAGTGTACCGAATTCTAAAGCTTTGCATCCAAGGTGGATACAATGGGCCACTTCCTTGACCTTGCCGGACGTCACTTTTATCTTTGACGCGGCACTTCAGACTCAGGAGTTTTTGCAGTATGAATTTGTTCATCCGGCTCCTCTGTCCTTGCGCCCGCTTGAGGATTACCATTGTGTCATATACACTGACGGGTCTGCGCAACCCGTAACTGGATCAAAGCACGCCTATTCAGCGGCTTGCGCAATTGTAGTCGGTACTTTCGTAAATGGTGACTTCCAGTCCGATGTCGTGCATACGCAGTCATTGAGTGATTGTACCGCGCAGTTGGCGGAGCTTCGTGCTCTGTTGCTAGCGCTAAAGTTTGCTGATCCCCGAGTCACTACCCTTATAGTGAGTGACTCCTTTCATTGTGTTCAATATTACAACGACAATCAACATTTTTGGTCTCAGAATGACTACCATGATTCCAAAGGTAGCACGATTAAGCATAAACTGCTTTGGGTTTGAGTGGCAGATCTTAGAGAACGTCTGCCTCTCGTGAATGTAATTCACACTCTTGGTCACCAACGAGTTGGTGTCCATGCTGTCGGCAACAGCCTAGCTGACGAGGCAGCAAAAACAGCAGTGGCGACATATTTAGTAGCAGCAGTTACAAGATCCAAAAGTAAGATCGATGATGACATCTTGGCAGCTATTGCTGCTACAGAGCAGGGAACGAAGCAACCAAGAGGTTTCCCTGCTCGTTACCATTATCGCTTAAGTCCTGATAAAGTCCCTTTAGTGAGGATTAATGACATTGGTGACAGATTGATTCCCAACGCGGACTGCAGACCTTCTTTGATATCAGCGGCTCACGAGGGCATGGCGTCAGCGCATGCCGGCGTTGCAGCTACTGTATCTCTGTTACAACAACGTTACTGGTGGTGCGGTTTGTATAAACAAGCCAGAGCTTATGTTCTTAATTGTGACATTTGCCAGCAGATTAAACCTTTAACTGCGGCGCGCCCACCACAAACTCAGTTGTACATATCTAATAAACCGATGGATTGTGTTTATTTAGATCATTGCGGTCCTTTTACCTCTGATACTGCGTACAAATACATCTTGGTTGCAGTTGATTCGTGCACACGTTTTCTGTGGGTGTGGCCACAAAGGAGTGCTGATTCTCGCACTGTCATAAAAGATTTGCGTGTTTTTGTTGGTGGGAGTTTTGCATGTGGTACCTTTCATTCTGATCAGGGCCCGGCGTTCGCCTCTAAGTCGTACAAAGAGGCCATGAGAAATTTGGGGGTCCAAGTCAAATTTTCGTCTCCATACCAGCCTGAGGGTAATAGTGTAGTGGAGCGAATGAACCGTGACTTAAAGAAATCTTTGACAGCCAGAGTTTTGGGTACTGGCCGGAACTGGCTTGCCCACTTGTATGACGTGTAACGTGCACTTAATAATCTCCCTAGAAGGTCTCTGGGTGGGCGGACCCCATACATGATGCTCTTTGGTGTTCGAACGTTTGTTCCAGACCTTGATGGTCTAGACATGGCGGCGTCAGCCGCACCCTTTGACGTAGATGAACACTGTGCTGTATTGCAGAATCTTCAAGTAGCCAGAAACAGTCTAGCAAAGGAACACGTACCCTCCTCATCTGATGCTGAACTTCAGATTCCGGTAGTCGGCTGGCTACCTCGAGTTGGTGATCTGGTCCGTGAGAAGGTGGAGAACAAGAAGGAGTTCAGCCCCTCTTATCGTGCACCGGTTCCAGTGCTTGGTGTGCAGGGTACTAGAACAGTCATTTTACCTCCACTTCCTGGTCGAAAGGATAACAGGTACATTTCGATTGACAATGTCAAACTACAGCGAGTGGCCGATTCTTCTTAGTATGACTCCGGCGGTTTCCTGCCCTTCGATGCTGAGAAATTCTGTTGTGGCCCGAGCTTCTGACATAATGCCTGATGTTGCCATCGAGATGCATGCCGTTACTGGTCCCTTGTTGCCACAAACACCTAGTGGTGTGCTTGAAGAAGTTGAGTATGCTTATCCTGCGGATGTTACCTTGCCTGTTTTACAATCCACCACAGTTGCCCTCTCACAAGACTCTTTTGATTCTCGTTCAGTGACTTCCATTGCCCCGTCCAAAGTTTCACTTTTTGTGGCTTGGTTCAAAAGACATTTTTTGACACCCCCTTGGACTTACATTTGGCTGATGCTCATATGTGTTTTTTTGTTTATGTCCATTGGCTTTGTGGTAGTGTTTTTTAGACTTATCAATGGACACTACCTGAATGAAAGGTCTACGATTCGACTAATTAATGGAACTTTGGCCCCCCACTCCTCATCACACATTATGAAGAGGGACCAGACTTTTGTGAACATTACTGCCTGGCCTGTACGTGATGGGATCACTTCGGATGCCATTAAATTTCAAATTCATGGCCCCACTGAAGTGATTAATGTGCCCAATGTGTTTCGTGTTTCTATGGGTGATGTCGTTAAGCAGAACATTCAATCGGATGACTGGGATGTTCAAGCCATAGAAGCACTGTTTTCTGATTTGAAATATTATGCTGCATTTGATGCTGAGGATTTGTATTTAGATACTGCTAATTATGATGAGCAATTTTGTTATCAACATTATGGCACGCATTTCCTACACAAAGCAAATACGTTTAGAAATTTTGTAAATTATACACAATGGGAACACTGCCCCGCCCCTAGGATGGGCAGCTCTGCCACGTTAGTGGAAAAGTTCACTTATTTTTCTGATTTTAGTGTGTCCAATCCGGCCTCCTTTTATTTTAAAGTTGCGCCTGATTCTGCTTCTAAAGTTAGGCTGACACACACCAAATTATTGTATTCCAAGTCCTTTATGGACGAGTTGGCAATTGGCGGGTATGATCTGTGGAAAACTACAGTCGATCTTAAATCGGTTTGGGGTTCCAAACGATGGCAAGTACAGGGAACAGAAGCTTTGCATCGTGCCTGTCTTATCCCGAATCATATGTTTGATTTTAAATTCCTCGATTTTTCAGACAACCTGTTTTGGATTGGCTACATCTAAAAAATTAAATTTTCCCTCCGTTCCGGATCTGGGTGCTTATCCCAATTGGGGTAATCATACGGATCTATCTCTTGCTATGTTGCAGACACAGGTTTCCAACACGTCCTTCAATATTTCTTAATTGAATCCGGATGGGTGGTTGGTGTGGCAAACGAGTTCGGACTCCTGTTAACATAGGTTTCTGGATTTAAAGCAGGGGTATACACAGGTTTGTGTGGACCCCCGTTCTGAATCTTCTCACACTGTAACTACCTACTCAGTAGGGAAGTTATGCCTGTCTTGGCTGCAACATTCCACTTTAGCATCTGTTAAACTTCATTTAGCACGATTAAATGACAAAATAGATTTGAATGATTTTGTTAAGGGTCCTGCTGTTGGCAGGCCCTACCGATGGGTGTATGCTGTTTATAACGAAGTTTGGAAGTTATCACAAATTGAGGCTGCATCCAGATTACGTGCTATTGATCAAGCCAATATGGAAAAGGTGTTGGCTGTAATAGATAATAGTATTAACACCCTCTCTTCTAGAATTTATACTTTAGATAATATTGTATCATCTGTGGTGGACATTGTGCAGGATGATTTGTCTGTATTGTATCATGGTCAAAATCAGTTGGGTTCTATTATGCAGTTTGCATGGACGTTGCAAACTTTAAAGGCAGGGAGAGTCCCTTGGGATTACATGAATACTTAATTTTTGTTTTTGTTCCTTCCTTTTAATTTAACTGCAAAACAGCAGTTCATGTCCATGAAAGATGCTACATATTCATTGCTGCACATTGAAAAGTTAGAACCCTTGCCTTTCTCTGTTGCTGAATTGAATTCTGCTGTGTGGCTTGTACATGGGTTGATCACGTTACCGTTTCCCCTGTTTAAGTTTAGTTTGTGCATTAAACATTATGCGTTAGGCAGATATGAACAACTTGGTATCGCCTTCCTGCACGAAGTTTGGTCACTCCCTTTCACATATAGATGTGTGAGAGACGGCAAGGAGGTTTACTTGAAAGGTGAAGAGTGCACTTCCACTCCGGATCAATCTGTTGTGTGTAGGCACATTCAATTGCATGGTGCATGTAATGTGCACGCCCCTAATTTAGCATGCGTCCTGAAAGGGATTCCTGTACCAGTTATAACGCTGTCTTTTACACTGCTTGCTAACAGTAGTTATTTGCTATTAAATAATGAAGCTTGCTCTGGGATGTTAGTGGGTATTTCCTACATAGTGACTGTATCACAGAGGGTGGTTTGCTGTAATAACGTCCTATTCCCACCCCCGCATGGCCGGCTCGATGTATCCATCTGGCCTTCCATTCCAACCTTGAAAGCAGAGTTCAACAAGATGAGCAGAATAAGGGCTCTATTGTCTCAGAAAGAAGTCGCATTGACTTCATCCCGGGAAACATTTGTCCTTCACGTAGCAAACACGCGCACTGAGGTGCAAGCGCTTTTGAATACTGATCTACCACTTCATTTTGGGACTCTGATTCAGACTATCTTTAATGCCTCGTCCACAAGTGGCATTGCTCATTTTTTTTAAATTGTGGGCTCCGGCCTCGTGACCTCTTTTCAAACTATTTTTGGAGTGATCCCGGCCTTTTTTCATTCTATTTTTTCCAGCGTCTTCGGAGGACTCCCTTTGCTTCTCGCCCTCATAGCTGGAATACTTTTGTTGATCTGCGCGATGTTGTTTGTTGGATGCACGACTTGCGTCACATGACAACATGTCCCGGCTGTTCCATCTTCGTACCCGGATGCATGAATACTATGGCACTTTGCCATTGGCGAGTTTGAGCGTAGCCTATGGATTGTCCTTCCGGTTTGCCTACTTTACTTGTGTGCAGCCAGTCTTTCATTGCCTAGCTTGTCCGTTCCAATGGGCTCTGGATTTGTGTCTGTCAAACTCGGTGTCTCCTGACCCGGATTATGATCGGCTAATGAGCCCCTTAGTGGCTCATGAGTTGGACTGTTCTTGTGTCGGGATTATGGCCTGTGCAGCAGCGCATGGAGTTCTTGGAAACTGGGACATCGGAACGGCTGCGATTGACTTCTTAGCGAGAAGTTATCTTGAAGAACACGCCAGTTGTCCTCGTCTGGTGATGGAAGCTCCGGTGGTTGATGAGCATGTATGTTCCTTCCCCGTCCTGAACTGCATGGCAGATGATTTTGCGGAACGCTCCAATGATTTCCTCTTGGAAGCTGTTGCAACTTATTGTGCCTATACATTGATGGATTGACTTTTGTACTTTCATTTCGTCATACGTCCGTCAATTATGTTTTTTTATCCTCTACATGGTTTTTTTACTCCGTTTTAACTTTTTTCATTGTTTTTTTTTTTTTCTCTTCGAACTTTCTCACCACCCTTATATGGACTCATAGTTCATGCCCTTGGTTCCGTTCTATCAAACTTGAACTCTGCGTTCTTGCAAGTGCGCCCCTACTGGTTAGTGGTCCGATCAAGGGGGGGTGTAATGAAGATCGTTATCTACATATGTACAATGCTAAGTTAGCATAACCGCGTTAGATGTTAGAAAGCCATCTTGCCTCTTTTGCTGCTTTTGCACACGACACTGTAGTCACATGTTATTAAATTGAGAAATGCTTACTCGACTTTGCTTCACATGAGAACTGTCTGTTGTTAACATCCCAAACAGTGAGCAGAGACCTTGGTCTGTACACAGTGTAAAAGAAACAGTCTGGGTCGCTAGACGGTGCATGTTGTTGAGTTCAGGTTGATCGGCCCACTAGTTTAGCCATAACACGCACGCAGCTGCAAATACCTGAAAGTCGAGTGCTTTTAATATTGCAGTGTTACATGTTTTCATTACATTCGGAAGAAGAGCGTTCCTAGGAGCAGAGCATAGCTGATCCTGCGATGTGAACTCTCTGAGCTGATCTTTACGGTATGGGGTTCCCCAGTCAAGCCTAGAGACCTTTTATTAGTCTAATAATACTATTAGTGTGTTAGAGAAAGGAAGGTGGCCTAGAGCCACTGTCATTTTAGTATGATTACTCCTTTCATTTTCTATGGTATTGTAACTATGCTGATGGTTTTGATTTTAATCGTTTGTCTGCTAATGTTAGCCAAACTGCTGCATCTTAGGATACGAGGTTTATAAAATAAACTCTTTAAACTTTTACCGTGTCTCTGTTTATTCTGTTGTGGACTGGTACGAGAATAATTATGAAAAGGTATTTCTGATTCCCACCATTCCTGAGAAATATACTAAGTTGCTTGTTCTGGGTTGTCTATACATTGGGTCCGCCGAGCTAAACCTCGGATAACGAATGGGACACTGATGCTGGCCGGATAGGGGGTTCTGAGGTGAGTTTTTGGTACACCACAATTCACTGAGGGCCTGGGTTCCTGCGCATAGTTCTGCGCATAAGCAGAATCCCTGCAACAACACCTTTGGGTAATGTCCGTGCTTTATAAAAATGCACTAAATAAAACGGGCGCCGGCTTACCAGCACATGCCAATTCAGCCTGGCAACTGACTGTCCATAGCACATAAGTGACCGACCAATGCCTCTTAATCTCTCGTAAGTCCCGTTTCTTAGCCTTAATCAAAGCAAAACCCATCCAAAGAGCCAAATGAGTCTCACCCAAGTTCAGTGCCAAAACATCGGGACAACAATTCCTGTCCAAGCATCTGTTCAATATTGGAACCAACTCTTTCTATTTAATGCCCCCAACCATGTCACTTAACTCTGATTTTCACACTATCAAAACCCAGCTGCTTTCCATGTCTCCTCATCACTGCTTGCTTTTCTGCTCACTTTACAAAAGAGGGCCCGCAAATCCAAATGGTAATGTCACCTCACGCATGGCATGGAACTGAATCTAGAAAACAACCATCAGAACACAAATTAATCCTATAAATTAATTATCTTCCTGCTTGCAGAGCACATATCTCCCATAGCAATCAGAAGACCACCCCCTATGACCTTAATTCTAATTGCCAACCAACCTTGATTATGAGCTTCGGTCGCGGCCCATATCATAAAGGAAAGTGTACTTACTGTAGTCCTCCCCTGGAAAGCCTAATTCCTATAATGAACTCTGCATAACCCCCAACAACTGAAATGAAGGGGCATATTTACTAGGAAGTGGCGGAGTGCAATGTTAGCCACCTTGGCTTAACGCCGTGCTCCACCACTTCCAAAACGCAGGGCTGCACTGTATTTACAAGGATACGGTGCAGCTCTGCGTGTACCGGTGCGCTGGTGCTAATTTTAGCTGCCGAACGCCAATGCAGATAACCTTGCACCATACTGCAAGGATGCCTGCATTGTAGGGGAAGATTGTTTATGTTCAGGATGGTGTCCCTTCCTGCACATAAACAATCTGAAATGGCATTTTGCAACTCCTATGCATGCTGCTTAATGCAGCACACATTGAAGTTGCAAAACTGATTGTTATTGCGTTTCACATAAACAATCAATGACCTTTTGCTGTTTCTATGTATGCTGCACAACCCAGCACACCTAGAAACAGCTCCATTTTAAGACCAGGTTTTCCCTGGTCTTAATTTTGGTGCTGCCCCATATTTACGCTACCCTTGTAAATATGGAGTAGCGTCAAAATCAATAGGTGTTGCGGTGCAACGCCCACCACAACACCCATTGCCTGTCCCTTTCACACTAAGTATTGCATGAAAGGGGGCCTTATTTACAGGGCAGCGTTAAGCCACTTATCCTGTGGCGATGGAGGCTTGTAAATATGCCCCCAAGTTACTCTAGCCCCATTTCTATGCTGAAAACTGTACTCACTTTTCCACCTATAAACATCTAAATAAAGCTGTCACTGATAAAGAGGGCACAGATGCAACATTGGGAAAATCTGCAAAAGCACCATCCTTCCTTCAGGTCCCTGATCTGTTTTTGACTCTCAGCATAATCTCAAACCCTTCCCCCATTATTATGACACTCTCAAATTCAACCGCTCCAGCCTTCTTCACCCCAACAGTTCGGGCACTCGAAAAGCCTTGAATAACATTCACACCATCAACAATGAAAACAAGACATATTCCATCCCATCGGTGCATGTACCCAGAAATAGTCCTCATACCCCGCACAACATCGACCACATCAGGAGCCTTCTCTGCCTTCCTCCTTTCCCTGCTTGTCGCTTGCCTGTGATGAAGCAGACAATCTGCTGAATCCTTCTAGCTGACGCATGAAACTGATTTCGACACCTTCAAGCGAAAAATGACAAACGTGCACAAATTGTGCAAGAAAAATGTTGGAGAATTATGAAATATGAAAATTAAAGTTGTGCTGTTCCTGAATGATCTAGAATTCAGCAATATACAAAGGACAGTAGGCTACTGAGTCAAAGAGATGGGAATCCATTTCTTTGGAATGTAATGCCCTCACACACCCAGTTGGGTGTCATGCTTCATCATCGGGCTGCTCCTCGTCTGGCCGGCGCTGCAATGCCTGATGGGCTCCCGATGAGGGGCACTTTGGCGGAGATCTTTTTCCAAATAGCCGCTTGGTGCCATGGGGGTGGGAGATATAGTGAGTGGAGATGAATAAAGTGGTGTGTGATGTTTATGTGAGTTAAAACAGGGTTGGGAGTACCTGCAAAAATAACTTTAATTGTGGGGTCTCCTACCCTGATTAAAATAAAGAGGAAAGGCGTAATGCTAAGTTAATGTCTTAGGTGTGTCGCTCTTCCGTGTGGTTGGTCAACATGTTTCTTCGCAATTCTACAAGTCTAGAGGCGATTCGTCAGGACCTAAAGTTAAAACACTATCTACACTAAGGTGGAATGGAAAACAATAATGAATTAATGTTTAGGATTTAAGCCACCATCACTTACTCTGTCTAATGGCTGGTAGTACTGGTTCTACCTATTATGGAGAGAAAATCACATATTAATGTATGATGTCAAACAAATATCACAAGTATGAAACATTGCTGTCCTATTCAAAGACAGTTGTGGGACCTTTTGTCAGTTCAGGGTCACTACCAGTGCAGCACCTGTACAATCTGCGCCCTCACAACTGTGACTGAGAATATCATCTTCAATGCAACCTTCACAAGGGAATTGTGTAAACACATGAATTGTAATACGACAAATTTCATTTATATGATTACGTGTCCCTGCAATCTCAGATACATAGGCACGTCCAGTCAAAGTGAGAATCAAGGAACATCGCAGTAATTTTCGGTGTCGTAAAGTGAATACCAAAATGTGCACACAGTTCTCCAACACCCAACATTCACCAGACTCTTTTCGTTGGTTAATTCTTGAAACATTCACTAAAATCAGCAAAGAAGCTTTGTTTTACAAAGAACAAAGATGGGTGCATTGACTGAATGAGGACATTCCTTGGTGCGCTTTACGAACTTAAAAACTACCTTGGAATAGCATCTTATCACTGCATCACTGACACCTATTGCCCTTCATCAGACCCAGTACACTAAGATTCACAATTATGTAATATTACATATTTGGGATACTTTGCAGGAGAGGATAATGAAGCCTTATTGTGACCTTTACACCACTCCAAAATGGCCCCCAAGCTGTCCAAAGATTACAAAATGGCCCCCATCGTCCTTTTCTTTTCTTTTCTTTACCATGAACTGAGGACGCACCAATCTCATGATGGTTGCCAACCAAGATTACCCTTATAAACTCGACACATAACCTATTAGGTTACTCTCCTATCTGCATTTCACACAGTGCGGGGCAGAACAATATATATCTTTTATTTAGAAAAAGGCGGAAGCCCGGGCGGTTGAGTGCTTTATTAATTCCACAACCTCCAAAACCCTGTACTTGGTTGGGGTTGTTTCCATAGCCTTCAGATGTAGAAACTGACTAGCTGCTCAAGTTAGGGTACCCACTCCAAGATGGTGCCCGCAGTAGAGAGAACAGTACAATGGCTGTCCTCACTCACATGAGCGGTCCAGCTGGTAGCAATCAGGAGTTAACGAGGAGTAGCAGCGGGTATTTAAACCTGGCTTTTTCACTACACCATACCTCCCAGTCCCGGAAGCAGTGGGTAGGTCCTTGGACACATTGCGTACTCCGCAAACATGAGCACTATGTTAACCTTTAAGGTCTGTTGACGTTCCGCATTCCCAACTCCTGTTAATGGGTTTCCCAGCTAGTTTTAAACATTCAACTAGGTAGATGCACTTTCCCTACCTCCTCTCCCTTATTTTGTTTCTTTTTTTGTTTCTTTAGCCCAACTTCAGTAACAAATGTGAAGCCTGTGTTGTTCAACCATAACTGGGATCACTTTTTAAGGCTATGGGCAATGTTAATGAACTGCCCCTGAATGATGTGCACTACTCTATGTGCCAGATAGCATGATGTAAGAGCATGTTACTATATGTTCTAAGGAGGCCACATATCCAGTCTTCTAGTTTATTCAATTAAAACGCTATTAACTTCGCAAGCTGGCAGCTTTTAACTGTTCCTTTTCATCTGCATACCCCTGCAGTATATGGGGAAGTTCCTCAAATCTGGGTACTGGGTCTGATGAAGGGCAATAGGTGTCAGTGATGTAGTGATAAGATGCTATTCCAAGGTAGTTTGTAAGTTCGTAAAGCGCACCAAGGAATGTCCTCATTCAGTCCTTGTCTGTCAGAAGACAGACAATGCACCCATCTTTGTTCTTTGTAAAACAAAGCTTCTTTGCTGATTTTAGTGAATGTTTCAAGAATTAGCCAACAAAAAGAGTCTGGTGAATGTTGGGTGTTGGAGAACTGTGTGCACATTTTGGTATTCACTTTATGACACCGGAAATTACTGCGATGTTCCGTGATTCTCACTTTGACTGGACGTGTAGTCATCCCTATGTATCTGAGATTGCAGGGACACGTAATCATATAAATGAAATTTGTCGTATTACAATTCATGTGTTTGCACAATTCTCTTGTGAAGGTTGCATTGAAGATGACATTCTCAGTCACAGTTGTGAGGGCGCAGATTGTACAGGTGCTACACTGGTAGTGACCCTGAACTGGTGGAAGGTCCCACAACTGTCTTTGAATAGGACAGCAGTGTTTCATACTTGTGATATTTGTTTGACATCATACACTAATATGTGATTTTCTCTCCATAATAGGTAGAACCAGTACTACCAGCCATTAGACAGAGTAAGTGATGGTGGCTTAAATCCTAAACATTAATTCATTATTGTTTTCCATTCCACCATAGTGTAGATAGTTTTTTAACTTTAGGTCCTGACGAATCGCCTTTAGACTTGTAGAATTGCGAAGAAACATGTTGACCAACCACACGGAAGAGCGACACACCTAAGACATTAACTTAGCATTGCGCCTTTCCTCTTTATTTTAATCAGGGTAGGAGACCCCACAATTAAAGTTATTTTTGCAGGTACTCCCAACCCTGTTTTAACTCACATAAACATCACACACCACTTATTCATCTACACTCACTATATCTCCCACCCCCACGGCACCAAACGGCTATTTGGAAAAAGATCTCCGCCAAAGTGCCCCTCATCGGGAGCCCGTCAGGCATTGCAGCGCCGGCCAGACGAGGAGCAGCCCGATGATGAAGCATGACACCCAACTGGGTGTGTGAGGGCATTACATTCCAAAGAAATGGATTCCCATCTCTTTGACTCAGTAGCCTACTGTCCTTTGTATATTGCTGAATTCTAGATCATTCAGGAACAGCACAACTTTAATTTTCATATTGCATTTGGGCAACTGTGCTGGACCTCATGTATAAAAGCCCTTTGCCCCTCTATTTGTGAATGGAGAATTATGAAAAACAGATCATGAAAAGATTTAGTTACTGCATCGTAAAAGCATGCAGAAGAGAGTAGGCTAGATAAAGCTAATCATTTGAATAGCATAGGTTTGTGATTTTCTAAATTGTGTTGGTATATTTAATGTGTAGTAGAAAAGTGAAAGTGATGACTCACATATTATAAAAGATTCATAAATCATCTTCATTAAATAACAATGTGTGTGAAAAATTAATGAAGCTAATGTAATTTAGAGGGCATTATGTGTGTATTTTAGGAGTCTCATTTTAAAACTCCCTGTTTTGTAGACGTGAAAATGTGCACCAAGTGGGGAAAGAGAAAAGGATGCTGCATCTTGAAACTTTCGGAGAATAATATTCATATATGTACTAATCAGAATGTTTTGAAATATTTTTATACGTTGATACTTTAAAAATGTAGTAATACGCCATAGTTACATATGCCAATTTCAATGAAACTAAATTGATTTATGAGTGCAAATAAGACATAATTAAAAATCTCAAGACTCTAGAATAAAATGTTTATTTCCATTATTTTATATTCTATATGTCATAAACCAAATAAAATGTAGGCCTGCATTTTCCTAACTTGCTTGCATTTTTTTTCTCATGGAAAGGCTTCGTAGACTTACAATGTGGACTGAAAACTATGTTTCAAAGAGAAAGTTCCCATGCGCATACTAGGACTACTTGCATCTTTCTTGTTACTTTGGGAACATCTGCTGTGAGAAACTGTGCTCTTGAACTCCATCATGTGCTTCTGCAAAAGGACCATTGTTGTAAATAAAAGACACTGGATGGTTTGATGGCTTACGTCATGATCACCAACTTTTTGGTATAACATGTGTCTTCTTTATACTGCATGACAATCACCCTACACAAATGGACCAATAGACCGAGTAGTCTGAACAGATGAGGTGACCCAGGAGGTGTCACCCCGGAACTTGTGGATTAATATATGCTGTGTGACGAAGTGACAGAGTGCTGTTGGAGACATTTTCCTTTTCTTTGGAGGTCTTGATCCTTTGCGGACTGAGAGACATCAGTCGCTCCTTGTGGACTCTATTGGCTGATGAATACGCTGTGTGCACTATTCCCACATTTATTTCCCTCATGGGAGAGAACCTTTGAGCTGAGATGGTTCATGCCCTTTCCTGAACTTTCCTGGGATGTTGGTAATTGATGGGCCATGAAAGAATAAATTTGGTTATTCTGCACTCCTGAATTTTAATGCCTGATATTGATGTATTTACATTTTGTAAATCTGCCTCTCCATGGCTCATCTTCAATTATTGATTGTGCATTCCAATTGAGCATTAATGAGGAATGGAAATCTGAATTGAGAGATCTCTCGACAACAAATTCTAATGTTAAAAGTTTGCATAGCTCAAACTGAGTAATTGGTTTGTATGATTTTAGTCCGACTGAATTTCTTCAGGAGATTTGGTCTAGCTGTGATAATTCTGTATCTGTATAGCGTAGTGTTGAGGGTTATATATATGAATCTAATTACTAGTTTGTAGGTCAGTTACCCAATTCCTGGTCCTCATTGAATAACTGGATCGGATCCTCTATATCCGACCCCTCACTGCACGATTCAAGATCCATTGGAGGACAAAGTAAATGAAACCTAAAGTGCAGTTTTGGGAAAAAAGGTGAGAAAAAGTAAACCAGGCCAGTGGCGCTGCAATACTTGCTCTCCTCCTCCTCACTCCAGTTCAGAATAGCAGCAACGAACGCTGAAGCCCTTCTCCATTGTAGGCCTTCCAATTGGCTCTGCAGTCCTCTCTCTATGTTTTTGCCCACTTGGGCCCGCCCCCGCACTGAGGTCATCCTTTGTATCTGACGAAGAGTGTGCCGGGGATGGGTCTCTCCCTAACAACATCCCTTTGTGGCATACCACTACCACCACAGGTATTCCAGCTGCAGCATTATCTCCTCTGCTGTCCACAGGCGCCACTTTCATCCCTACTGCCATGATGGCTGCTTCCTGCTGCTTCAAAACTCTGCCACAGGATATTCTGGTAAGCTGC
Organism: Triturus cristatus; assembly: GCF_964204655.1. Taxonomy (NCBI): domain Eukaryota; kingdom Metazoa; phylum Chordata; class Amphibia; order Caudata; family Salamandridae; genus Triturus; species Triturus cristatus. The sequence goes on along the minus strand of NC_140593.1, from coordinate 1,064,170,913 downwards.
TCACGTTTCAGCGCATGGAGCCCTCTCCACTCGCCGCAGCCCCAGGTAGGTCTTTCTTTCGGCATTTTGCACGAGCGGCAAACAGGCAAACATAGACCCTGCTATGCCGGCTGTAGCACTGCGAGCCGAACGGGCCTGACTTTGGCCTCCCAGTTTCTGCAGTGTGCCTGTTGCCAGCAAGTTTTTCTTCCCTGCCTCCTTAATAATTCTGAGGCTCGCCACCAGGTATCTCGTTGGCCCTGTGCCATGTGCCCAACTCAGAAACCTGCACTGGTACACCTGCGAATCCAAAAGCCTGAAACTTAAAGCCTGAAAAATGTCCCCCCCACGTAACACCCAGCCACTGTCAGCTTCCTCTTTCTTCCACCACCCTTCACTTCCTGTCTCTTTATCTCACTTTTGCTGGTTCTTTTTTATCCTTGTTTCCACCTTTTGTCACTGCTTCTCTTACCTTTCTGTTCCTCATGGTTGTCTCTTTCCTGTCTTTCTCTCTTGCCAGGGATCAAAGTCTTCTTATGAAAAATGGCCCATCACCTGCAACTAATGGCACAAATTAGTCTCAGGTTATAGTTCCTCAAATGTTGTTAGGGGCCGCACAAGAGGAAAGGGATGCTATTATCAGTCTACCACAATAGGGGCTGAATTTCCGGACACTGATATGCTGGAAAAGATGTCCCTGTCATTCACTGTACTCTTGTGCTTCCTCCGATTCTCTCTTCATTGAAATGAAATAATGAAATGAAATGAAATGAAATGAAATGAAAAAAGGAATTTGCTAAAGCGCACTGCTGCCAAGCGGCTTCCTGGCGCTGACACCTCGTCCAGACTCACAAGAACAATCCCAGAGAGCTAGTTAGGAAAGGCTTGGGAAAACAGAAAAGTTTTGAGGGCCTTACGAAAGTGGGTGTAGATAGGAATAGAGCGAAGGAAAAGAGGAAGACTGTTCCAAAACCGGGGGGCCAGGACTGAGAAACGAGTGCCACCAATGCGGGATTTACGGAATCGAGGGACATGGAGAAGAGAAAGTGATGAGGAGCGGAGAGTGCGACTAGGAACGTGGGGAGCGATGAGAGAGTTAATGAAATAAGGAGCGGAACGGGCATGAGCCCGAAAAGCAAAACAAGCAAGTTTGAAATAGGATCTGAAATGCACGGGGAGCCAGTGGAGGCATTTAAGAACGGGCGTGATGTGGGAGGTTTTGGGAAGACGAAGGATAAGGCGAGCCGCCTGGTTTTGGATGGCCTGAAGGCGGCGGGTTTCGTAGGCAGGAATGCCAACGTACAGGCCATTCCCATAATCCAGGCGGGAAGTGATGAGAGCAGTGATAATGGTTTTGAGGGCATCAACAGAAAAGAACCTTGAAATCTTACGAATTAAACGAAGGGAAAGAAAGCAAGAAGACACCACGGAGCTTATGTGGGCGTGCATGGATAGATCCTGGCTAACCTTAATACCCAAGGTCCGAACAGAGGAAACCGGTGACGGAGAAGGGCCAAAGGAAAGTGGCCAGTGGGAAGGGGACCAAGGGTTGGAGGGACCACCCGTGAGAACAAGCTCAGTTTTATCAGGGTTGAGCTTCAAATGATTGAAGCTCATCCATTGGGAGACAAAAATAAGAGTAGAAGAGAATTTGGGAAGAGAATCCAGAGGGGAAGAGAGATCGAAGACGAGCTGGAGGTCGTTGTGAGAAGTTGGCCTGATGTATGATGTCACTAGTTCTAGTGTACACCTTATATCAGTCCAAATACCCTTATGGTGATTGGTTGTAAAGTCAACCTTATAGACCAGCTATCCTAGTGGTAGCATGGACAAGAGCAGTCTTAGGCTAAACTCTGAATGGCATGTGAAGCCAGCTGTGATACCATATATAATCCCTTGAATACCAAATGAAAGGACACCACAACAGATATATATATAAAATAAAGTGTATTTATTCTAGTCAAACCCTCAGCACTCTTTATGAGATTAGAGGTGAGTACAACACAGTCTTATTTAAGCATACATTAAGTCACACAGGTAAGTAATACAGTTAGGCCCTAGGGGCCACGCAACCCATATACTAAGTAAGTGGTATAAGGACCACTGTCACGGAAATAGAATAGGCCTAGGCCTAGGGAATCGCTGGGGCTACACTACACTAGCGTTAGTTAGGAAGTGGGAGGCCCACGGGATTCGTGTGCAGAGTGGAAACACTCACGCGTAATGCGTAAAAGTCAATAGCAATAGTACAGTTTAGAAAACGGTAGATTTAGGACACTTCCGGAGTAGCTAGGAAGTTGAGACTTGAAAACTAGACACTAGGATAGTCACTATCCTGATGAGCACCGGAGTACCCAAGTTACCTAGCCCACAGGCTGCGGGTGCATAGGGGTGAAGATGCGTCGTTTTCGCCGTCGACTCCTATGGATGCCTGAAGAAAGATGCTGACAGGCAGTCAGTGAAGAGTGTCCGGTGGATCCCAAGGCTGGGATCAAGAAGAGAGGAAACCTGCAAGCAGAAGGGACAGAGTCAAGGTCACTAGCCAGTGACCACGTGGAACCAGGAAGGAACCAGGCTATGTCGTGAAGATTGCAGGTGAAGGTGAAGCTTGTCGCTGCAGCCAGGAGGACCAGGAAGCGTCGAGGATGACCAGGACCAGGAGGCGAGCTGTCCCACGAAGGCTCTTGCTGTCGGCGGCGTCGAAGTTGGACTAGGACTCACCAAGCCTTGGCAAGCGGAACCCACGAAGAACGGAGGACTTGCTTCTGGTGCAGACCAGGAAGGTCTGGGGTGCTTCTTCTTTGCAGAGAAGCGGGAGCCAGTCTGGAGGAGCCAAGCCAGCGCAGAAGATTTCAGGGTGCGTCGTCACAAAGGCCACTAGCCAGCGGGCAAGCAACCGGACAGACGCGGCAAGCAGGAAAATGCAGAAGGGCCCCACGCAGGACTCGTGGAGTGTGGGGGGCTGATCTTCGGTGCAGATGGTGCTTGGGGTTGGGGCTTCTCAATCCCCGGTGCACAACTTCGAGGGTGCCTCAGAAGCTGCGCTTTAAGTTACTAGCCACTTTTCCCAGGTAGCCGGTCCCACGTCGCTCGTCGCCTCCACGGATCTCAGCTTTGCTGTCGATGTGGATCAGGGTCGGAGAAGTCTGGAAGTCAAGGCTCTGGTCGGGCTCTGCAGTCGGTTCCTCGTAGAACGTGGGCAAAGCAAAGGGTAGTCTCTTGATGGTGCCTGTTTGCACAGGGTAGCCACTCCTTGGCTACAAGGGAGATTCTTCAGTCTTCTTCTTTCGTCGAATGTCGAAGGTCCAGAGTTTCTGTTCAAGTTTGCAGGTTCAGGATAATCTAAAGTCTTGAGGCCCAACTCCCACTCTTATACTAATCTGGGGGGCTGGGATACCTGCTAGGTCACGCCTTATGGGTGGGACCTGGGAGGGGGTGGTCACACCCACTTCCCTTTGTCCAGTTTCGCGCCAGAGCTGGGGCTGGAGTGCCCCAGCGCCGGTTTGAACTGGACTATGCAAGGAACACCTTGTGTGCCCCAGGCATGTCTCATTCCTTTCAGCCCACCCTGCCCCAATACACTAAAGGCTGTCTGGGGAGGTGCTAGCACCTCCCCAAGCAGGAAACCTATTGTCCAGGCCTCCCTGGCTGGGATCACTCCCAGCTGCAGGAGGTCAGACTTGTGTCGTGGCAGCAGCATCCATTTTGTGATGCTGAGGCTTTGGTCAGAGGCTAACAGTTGAAGTATGATTTTAACATGTCTTTCCCTCTAGAAGGGGGGAAAAATATTCTCATGTCCAGAAATGGCATGGGGGTATTATTCCACAGTGTTAGACACCTTACACGACATGTTTCGATAAAGCCAAACCATAGTTACCATAACCGTCTAAGATTATAAGGCACTTTAAGAGTATATGGTAGGCTATATCATAGAACAGCTATAAGGACAAGGTTCCGAAAGCTGCAGACAGGCTCAGCTCATGCTAGAGCACCATCTCACATGTTACCAAGCACTCTGCCTCCAGGATTGTTAAGGCCTGCCATAGGAGTGACTGATAGGTACACATGTGTCTATATGTAAGTTAGGTATAGGAATACTACACCTAAGCAAGGGGTGATTACACGACCTTGCCCCAGCTGAGTGATCAGCCAGTTGTGTCAGAATGGAAGGCCAGGCCAGGGGTGGCATAATACATGCTGCAGCCCCGGGTAGGCCTAGGGTACACCTATGCCCTGGGTACCTAGGGTACACTGTACAGGGGCCAATAAGGTGATCCTATCCAAATGGGTTATGCACCTAAAGTACATAGTATTAATTTAGAGAGAGAACAGCAGGGCTGTGGGTCTGATTAGCAGGCCCACAGCCACATCTAAGTCGAAAACCAGTAAAGCAAAAGCAAAAAGTGGGGGTGAACATAGAAAGCAGACCCTACTCTCCTACACAACCCCCCCCCAAACTTAGGGACATTAAACTAACCTTGACCAGTTGAGTCTTCATGTTCTAAGTGGAAATATCTGGAGAGTCCATCTGCATTGGCATGGTCAGTCCCAGGTCTATGTTCCACTGTGAAGTCCATCCCCTGTAGGGAAATGGACCACCTAAGAAGTTTGGGATTTTCACCCTTCATCTGATTTAGCCACAAGAGGGGCTTATGGTCTGTCTGAATCTTGAAGTGAGTGCCAAACAAGTATGGCCTCAGCTTCTTCAGGGCCCAAACCACAGCAAAGGCCTCCCTCTCAATAGCTGACCAACGTTTCTCTCTAGGGGTCAGCCTTCTACTTATAAAAGCAATGGGCTGGTCTTGACCATCTACATTCAGTTGTGAAAGAACAGCTCCCACACCTAACTCAGAAGCATCTGTCTGGACAATGAACTCTTTGGAGTAGTCTGGACTTTTCAGAATAGGTGCACTGCACATGGCCTGCTTCAGGTCATCAAATGCTTTTTGACAGCTTACTGTCCACTGAACTTTCTTTGGCATCTTCTTGGAGGTCAAGTCATTAAGTGGTGTCACTATGGACCCATAGTTCTTAACAAACTTTCTGTAGTACCCAGTCAGGCCCAAGAAAGCTCTGACCTGAGTCTGGGTAGTTGGAGGAGCCCAGTCCTTTATGGTCTGGATCTTGCTCTCCAGTGGTTGAACCTGACCCCCACCAACTAGGTGGCCCAGGTATACAACCTTGCTCTGCCCTATCTGGCACTTAGTGGCCTTGATAGTGAGGCCTGCCTTTTGCAGGGCCTCTAAAACATTCCTCAGGTGGACCAGGTGATCCTCCCAGGTGGAGCTAAAGACAGCAATATCATCAAGATAAGCTGCACAATAATCATCCAACCCAGTAAGGACTTGATTCACCAACCTTTGGAAAGTGGCAGGTGCATTCTTCAAACCAAAGGCATTACCACAAATTGATAATGTCCTCCTGGGGTCGAGAAAGCAGTTTTGGCCTTTGCACTCTCAGCTAGTCTGATTTGCCAGTAGCCTGCTGTCAGGTCAAATGTGCTCAAAAACTTAGCAGCTGCCAGTCTGTCAATGAGCTCATCTGCCCTAGGTATTGGGTGGGCATCTGTCCTAGTGACAGCATTGAGACCTCTGTAGTCCACGCAAAACCTCATCTCTCTCTTACCATCTTGGGTGTGAGGTTTTGGCACAAGAACTACAGGACTAGCCCAAGGGCTCTCTGAAGGTTCAATGACTCCCAGCTCCAACATCTTTTGTACCTCAACTTTTATGCAGTCCCTGACATGGTCAGGTTGCCTGTAGATTTTACTCTTCACAGGCAGACTGTCACCAGTGTCCACCTCATGGGTGCACCAGTTTGTCTGACTTGGGGTCAGAGAGAACATATGTCTGTAGGATTGCAGAACTTGTCTGCAGTCCTGTTGCTGATGGACAGTGAGGCTGTCAGAAAAGACCACACCATCAACTGAGCCATCATCAGGGTTCTGAGTCAACAGGTCTGGGAGAGGGTCACTCTCTCCCTCCTGCCCCTCATCTGTAGCCATGAGTAGCCCCATGTCTGCCCTGTCAACATATGCCTTCAATCTGTGGACATGAAGCACCCTGTGGGGGCTTCTGGGAGTCCCAAGGTCCACCAAGTAGGTGACTTCTCCCTTTTTCTCAACAATAGTGTGGGGTCCAGACCATTTGTCTTGGAGTGCTGCTGGGGCCACTGGCTCCAACACCCACACTTTCTGTCCTGGCTGGTAAACAGTCAGTACAGCCTTTTGGTCATGCCAAGCTTTTTGGAGTTCTTGGCTTGCCTCAAGGTTTCTAGAAGCCTTCTTCGTATACTCTGCCATCCTGGAGCGGAGACCAAGTACATAATCCACTATGTCTAGTTTGGGTTGTCTGAGAGGTCTCTCCCATCCTTCCTTCACCAAACACAGGGGTCCTCTTACAGGATGCCCAAACAAAAGCTCAAAAGGGCTGTAGCCAACCCCCTTTTGTGGGACCTCTCTGTAAGCAAACAGAAGGCAGGGTAAAAGGATGTCCCATCTTCGCCTAAGCTTGTCTGGTAATCCTTTTATCATTCCCTTTAGGGTCTTGTTGAACCTCTCAACAAGCCCATTGCACTGTGGGTGATAGGGTGTGGTGAACTTGTAGTTAACACCACACTCCTTCCACATTGCAGTCAAGTATCCTGACATGAAGTTGGCACCTCTGTCAGAAATGACCTCCTTTGGAAAGCCCACTCTGGAGAATACTCCAAGCAGGGCCCTTGCCACAACAGGAGCTGTTGTGGTCCTCAGGGGAATTGCTTCTGGGTACCTGGTGGCATGGTCCACTATCACCAGTATGAATCTGTGCCCAGATGCTGTTTGTGGGTCCATTGGTCCTACAATATCTATGCCCACTCTTTCAAAGGGGACCCCCACCACAGGTAGTGGTATGAGGGGGGCCTTTGTGGTGCCACCTGATTTGCCACTGGCTTGGCAGGTGACACAGGAGCGACAAAACTCCTTAGTATCTTCTGACATATGGGGCCAGTGAAAGTGAGGGACAAGCCTGTCCCAAGTCTTGTTCTGGCCTAGATGTCCTGCAAGGGGAATATCATGGGCCAAGGTAAGAAGGAAGCCTCTGAACTTCAGTGGTATGACCAACCTCCTGGATGCACCAGGCTTGGGGTCTCTAGCCTCTGAATACAGTAGCCCTTCATCCCAATACACTCTATGGGTACCTTGAGCATTCCCTGCAGCCTCAGCAGCAGCCAGCTGTCTGAGGGGTTCAAGAGAGGGGCAGTCTAATTGAGCCTGCCTCAGATCTGCCCTTGAAGGTCCCCCTGTCCCAAGAAACTCAACCTGATCAGGTTCAAGTTCTTCTAGGACAGTTCCTTCAGGGCTCTCAGAATCATCCTCCTGGGAGGGCTGACCCACCACCTGAGGCAGGGGGGAAGGCACAGCCTTAACCCTACTGCTCTTTCTCTTGGGTTGTGACTGGTCCATAGTTTCAGGATCCAGCACTTGTTCAGTGGTGCACTTTTTGGCCTGTGACCTGGTCACAGCAAGGACATGTGCATCTATCCCCAGCATTTCTGCATGGGTCCTATACTCCACTTCAGACCAAACTGAAGTTTCAAGATCATTGCCCAGTAAACACTCTACAGGAAGGTCTGAACTAACAACAACTTTCTTGAGGCCAGTTACCCCTCCCCAGGAGAAGTTAACAATAGCCACACTATGGGAGGTAGTGGCATTGCTAGCGTTGGTCACTGGGTAATTCTCACCTAGTATGATCTGTCCAGGGTCCACAAAAGCAGGTGTCACCATTGTGACACTAGCTCCAGTGTCCCTGTAGGCCTGAGCCATTCTTTGGTTGATAAAAGGAGTCTGTCTGTACTTGCCCAGGTTACTGGGGCCTACAGTAGAGGACAAAGCTAAGTCCCCATCACAGATCAGAACAGCCTGAGTAGGTACTCTGACTAGGCCAGAATCCTCCTCAGTTCCCAGGGTTAACCCTACTACACCCTTTTGCTGGGAACCACCACTTACAGCTGAACTAGGGGGTACAGTTGCCTTAGGGGCAATGGTGGCTGGGGGCTTATCCTTTTTGGTGCACTCACTAAACCAATGTGAGTTGGACTTACAATAGTTGCACCATGGTTTCTTTTGGCCATCTTTCTTTTTATCCTTTTTGGGACCACCCTCCCCCTGAGCCTTTTGGGGGCCTGGTGAAGACTTCTGGTCTTTTTGTTTCTGATCATTACCCTTCTGGTCTGCCTTTTTCTGATCACCGCCCTGGTTCTGGTTTTTCTGCTTAACTCTAGTCCTGACCCATCTATCTGCTTTCTTTCCCAATTCTTGGGGAGAAGTCAGATCAGAATCAATCAGGTGTTGATGCAATAGCTGGTTTTGACAGTTGTTAAGTATTTGCTCTCTCATGATCAAATTATACAATCCTGTATAGTCCTTAACCTTACTTCCCATTAGCCAGCCTTCCAGAGCCTTAGTGGCACAATCTACAAAGTCAGTCCAGTCCTGAGTCTGTGTCTTCTGGGTATCCCTGAACAACAACCTGTATTGTTCAGTGGTTAGGCCAAACCCGTCAATCAGAGCACTCTTCAGGACAGTGTAATTATCTGCATCCTCATCACTAACTGTGAGGAGCTTGTCTCTACCTTTCTCAGAGAAGGAGAGCCACAAGATAGCTGCCCACTGACTTTGGGGTACCTGCTGTACTTTGCAAGCCCTCTCCAAAGCAGTTATCCATTTGTGGATGTCATCCCCACACTTGTAGGGAGGGACAATCTTGCTCAGGTTTCTATTGTCATAGTGCCTGTCTCTATCCTTAGGGATATTGCTGCCACCAGTGGGTTCTGACCCACTTAACTTTTGTTCTCTAACCAGAGCAAGCTTCTCCTTGGCAAGGGCAAGTTCTTCCCTCTGAATCCTCAGATTAGCTTCCCTCATTCTGGCGTCATGCTCCTTTCTCTCAGGGGAAGTCATTCCCCTGTGAGAGGAAGCATTAGAGATGTTAGAGACATGGGAGTGGATGGATTCCCTTGAAGGGGATCTGTCCCTCCTGCTTCTCTGTGTAAGCCTACTTGGGGGTCTGTATGGGGGGACCCCATGCAAACTCCCATGTAAGCTTAGGTTAGCCTGGCTAAGTCTTCCTACTTGGCCCTGGCTGTCTACCTCTTCATCTGAAGTCCCATCTGACTCCTCTGTGGTGGGTAGACCCTCCTCTGTACCTAGGGTACCTGCCTGAGATGCCCTAAGAGTATCATACTCCTCTAGGAGTTGTCTTAACTGAAGGAGGGTAGGGTTTGCACCCTGTTTTATTCCTCTGGAGGTACACAAGTGTCTCATCTCCTGGAATGTTAAGGTATCATATCTAGAGGGGGTCTTTTGCAGACCTGATCCTCCTGAGAGAGCATCTACTTGATCTCCTCTCAGAGACATGATCTAGTGAGGGTGTGGTGTGTGCACCTACCTACACTAGTTGTTTCTACTGAACCTCTCTAGTAGTTGTAGTCAGGGTGTGTTACTCCCTTCAACCTACAACTACTAAGTCCAGTAGGACTTAAGTATTATAATCTATGTTATATGTACCTAGACAATATCTGTGTGATCTTTCAATTCAGTATCTCAAGATTACAATGGTATTACAACAGCAAGCTCAGATCCCAACCGCTGCTCACCAATGTGAGAAGTTGGCCTGATGTATGATGTCACTAGTTCTAGTGTACACCTTATATCAGTCCAAATACCCTTATGGTGATTGGTTGTAAAGTCAACCTTATAGACCAGCTATCCTAGTGGTAGCATGGACAAGAGCAGTCTTAGGCTAAACTCTGAATGGCATGTGAAGCCAGCTGTGATACCATATATAATCCCTTGAATACCAAATGAAAGGACACCACAACAGATATATATATAAAATAAAGTGTATTTATTCTAGTCAAACCCTCAGCACTCTTTATGAGATTAGAGGTAAGTACAACACAGTCTTATTTAAGCATACATTAAGTCACACAGGTAAGTAATACAGTTAGGCCCTAGGGGCCACGCAACCCATATACTAAGTAAGTGGTATAAGGACCACTGTCACGGAAATAGAATAGGCCTAGGCCTAGGGAATCGCTGGGGCTACACTACACTAGCGTTAGTTAGGAAGTGGGAGGCCCACGGGATTCGTGTGCAGAGTGGAAACACTCACGCGTAATGCGTAAAAGTCAATAGCAATAGTACAGTTTAGAAAACGGTAGATTTAGGACACTTCCGGAGTAGCTAGGAAGTTGAGACTTGAAAACTAGACACTAGGATAGTCACTATCCTGATGAGCACCGGAGTACCCAAGTTACCTAGCCCACAGGCTGCGGGTGCATAGGGGTGAAGATGCGTCGTTTTCGCCGTCGACTCCTATGGATGCCTGAAGAAAGATGCTGACAGGCAGTCAGTGAAGAGTGTCCGGTGGATCCCAAGGCTGGGATCAAGAAGAGAGGAAACCTGCAAGCAGAAGGGACAGAGTCAAGGTCACTAGCCAGTGACCATGTGGAACCAGGAAGGAACCAGGCGATGTCGTGAAGATTGCAGGTGAAGGTGAAGCTTGTCGCTGCAGCCAGGAGGACCAGGAAGCGTCGAGGACGACCAGGACCAGGAGGCGAGCTGTCCCACGAAGGCTCTTGCTGTCGGCGGCGTCGAAGTTGGACTAGGACTCACCAAGCCTTGGCAAGCGGAACCCACGAAGAATGGAGGACTTGCTTCTGGTGCAGACCAGGAAGGTCTGGGGTGCTTCTTCTTTGCAGAGAAGCGGGAGCCAGTCTGGAGGAGCCAAACCAGTGCAGAAGATTTCAGGGTGCGTCGTCACAAAGGCCACTAGCCAGCGGGCAAGCAACCGGACAGACGCGGCAAGCAGGAAAATGCAGAAGGGCCCCATGCAGGACTCGTGGAGTGTGGGGGGCTGATCTTCGGTGCAGATGGTGCTTGGGGTTGGGGCTTCTCAATCCCCGGTGCACAACTTCGAGGGTGCCTCAGAAGCTGCACTTTAAGTTACTAGCCACTTTTCCCAGGTAGCCGGTCCCACGTCGCTCGTCGCCTCCACGGATCTCAGCTTTGCTGTCGATGTGGATCAGGGTCGGAGAAGTCTGGAAGTCAAGGCTCTGGTCGGGCTCTGCAGTCGGTTCCTCGTAGAACGTGGGCAAAGCAAAGGGTAGTCTCTTGATGGTGCCTGTTTGCACAGGGTAGCCACTCCTTGGCTACAAGGGAGATTCTTCAGTCTTCTTCTTTCGTCGAATGTCGAAGGTCCAGAGTTTCTGTTCAAGTTTGCAGGTTCAGGATAATCTAAAGTCTTGAGGCCCAACTCCCACTCTTATACTAATCTGGGGGGCTGGGATACCTGCTAGGTCACGCCTTATGGGTGGGACCTGGGAGGGGGTGGTTACACCCACTTCCCTTTGTCCAGTTTTGCGCCAGAGCTGGGGCTGGGGTGCCCCAGCGCCGGTTTGAACTGGACTATGCAAGGAACACCTTGTGTGCCCCAGGCATGTCTCATTCCTTTCAGCCCACCCTGCCCCAATACACTAAAGGCTGTCTGGGGAGGTGCTAGCACCTCCCCAAGCAGGAAACCTATTGTCCAGGCCTCCCTGGCTGGGATCACTCCCAGCTGCAGGAGGTCATACTTGTGTCGTGGCAGCAGCATCCATTTTGTGATGCTGAGGCTTTGGTCAGAGGCTAACAGTTGAAGTATGATTTTAACATGTCTTTCCCTCTAGAAGGGGGGAATAATATTCTCATGTCCAGAAATGGCATGGGGGTATTATTCCACAGTGTTAGACACCTTACATGACATGTTTCGATAAAGCCAAACCATAGTTACCATAACCGTCTAAGATTATAAGGCACTTTAAGAGTATATGGTAGGCTATATCATAGAACAGCTATAAGGACAAGGTTCCGAAAGCTGCAGACAGGCTCAGCTCATGCTAGAGCACCATCTCACATGTTACCAAGCACTCTGCCTCCAGGATTGTTAAGGCCTGCCATAGGAGTGACTGATAGGTACACATGTGTCTATATGTAAGTTAGGTATAGGAATACTACACCTAAGCAAGGGGTGATTACACGACCTTGCCCCAGCTGAGTGATCAGCCAGTTGTGTCAGAATGGAAGGCCAGGCCAGGGGTGGCATAATACATGCTGCAGCCCCGGGTAGGCCTAGGGTACACCTATGCCCTGGGTACCTAGGGTACACTGTACAGGGGCCAATAAGGTGATCCTATCCAAATGGGTTATGCACCTAAAGTACATAGTATTAATTTAGAGAGAGAACAGCAGGGCTGTGGGTCTGATTAGCAGGCCCACAGCCACATCTAAGTCGAAAACCAGTAAAGCAAAAGCAAAAAGTGGGGGTGAACATAGAAAGCAGACCCTACTCTCCTACAGTCGTCAGCGTAATTATACACAGAGACCCCCAGCTCCAAAAGTGAGGAGATGAGGGGACGGATATAAAGATTAAAGAGTAGAGGGGAAAGGGAAGAACCTTGGGGAACCCCGCAGGTGACCGGACGCGGGGGGGCGGAAAAGCCGGAAAGCTGTACCGCTTGTGACCTGCCTTGAAGGAAGGACGCCACCCAAGATAGAGCAAGGCCCTGGATGCCCGCCGCGCTGACACGATCGAGGAGGATGGCATGGTCGACCGTGTCAAACGCAGCGGACAGATCAAGAAGAACCAGGGCTTGGGGGAGGTTTTTGTCCGCCATCCCCTTGAGTTCATCAAGGACTGCGAGAACCACTCCCTCAGTGGAGTGGCCTGGGCGAAAGCCCGCCTGATGAGAGGCCAAAAGGGAATTCTCCTCAATATAGGCGGACAAGCAGGATGTTACGTAGCTTTCCAAAATCTTCCCAAGGTAGGGAAGCAAAGAAATAGGCCTGAAATGAGATAAAAGAGAGGAATCCAGACCAGGTTTTTTTAAAATAGGCAAAACAATAGCAGATTTAAATGAAGAGGGAATGGAGCCAAGAGCCAGGGACGTGTTAAGGAGGGCAAGAGGGGGAGCCGGACAGTTGGTGTAAAGAGTTTTAAGGATCCGTGCAGGAGCACAATCTGTCGGGGAACCCGACTTAACCTTGGCCAAAATGTCAAGGAAAAGCTGGGGAGAAATGGGTTGAAAGCAATCCAGAGTGGAGGTAGAAAAAGGAGAAAAACCGGATTGTTCAGGTGAAGGAACAGAGGGAATATTGGCTTTAATGTTGGAGATTTTATCAATAAAATAGTCATTCAGGGAAGAGCAGAGAGCTTGAGATGGAACAAGGGGTGAAGAAGTGCAATCAGAGAAAGCAAGACTGTGAACAAGAGAAAAGATTTCGCGGGATTTATTGGCAGAGAGGGCCACTTTCTCCGTGAAGTATTTGGTCTTAGCCGCAAGGATGGCTCTTTTATAGTCGCAAAGAAGGGCTTTATATTTGACACGAAGAGTCGGACAGTAGTTCCGTCTCCAATGGCGTTCAGCGCGCCTAAGACTAAGTTTGAGGGCTTTAAGGTCATAAGAAAACCATTTGTGAGCGTCATGGGGACGGACAGATTTGACCTTCTTAAGCGGGGCCACCCGATCACAGGAAGAAGAAAGCCAAGCACTGATGGTATTAGCTTGACTTTCCAGAGGCAAGCCCGTTAGATCAGGGGCGGATGAGACCAAGGAAGAAGAGAGAACATTAAGGTCCGTGTGGTTCCAACTCCGAGCCAAGATATTTTTAGGAAGAGGAACTTTGATGACCGATCCGAGGAGAATGGAGAATGAGATCATGGCATGATCCGACCAGACGCAGGGAAGGATAGAAACAGATGACATATTACAACTTGAGGACCAAACTTGGTCCAGAGTGTGGCCCTGGACATGAGTAGGGGCCAAGACATGGGGAAGAAAATTTAGACACTGAAGTGTGGCAGAGAAATCTTTGGACAAAGAGTCCTCCCTGGGGCCCCCAGGCCAAAAGTTGAAGTCGCCCAGCAGCAACAAAGAAGAATTGTTTACCACCAAGGTGGCCAAGAGGTCCTGCAGGGTGGAAACAAACCGCGGCATAGGGTACGGGGGGCGATACATGAGGACAACGGTAAGGGGTGCAGGAAGATTAAGGGAACGGGCCACAAGATAGTCTACATTAGGTATGGGGGGATGAGCAAGGAGTTGAAATTTCAGGGATGAACGTATTATCATGGCCACCCCCCCCCCCCCCCAGCCTTACCGTCAGGGCGGTCGGCTCGGAGGGCATAGTAGGTATCAGGCAGAATAGCCAGGAGGTCAAGAAGAGAGTCAGTAGAGAACCAGGTTTCTGTAAGAAAGAGAAAATCGGGAGAATCAGTGTTGAGTAGATTGAAAAGAGCAGTTTGATTTTTGACTGCAGAGCGGGTATTCAGCAAGATAGCAGAGGCAGGTGGGAATCTAGCAGGAGGGCGGGGGGAAGGAGGGATACCTGGAGTGAGAGAAGCCAGGGCAGGGACAACTAAAGAGGAATCGGGGGAATGCGGAAGAAGGATACCAAGATTATCCAAATAGGATTTGAGAGAAGGGGAAAGAGGGGTAGGAGTAGAATGTGCAGCCAGTTGGGACGAAGTGTAGACCAAAGGAAGAGCGGGGTCAGAGGCCCCAGGTCCCGGCCCGTCACGGACGGGCGCAGACGGGCTTAACTTCGGCGCGCCTTCGTCGCGCCCGCTGCGCCCGTCCGCTGCGCCGCCGGGGCTGACCAACCAATATATAGGGACACATGGGGGAGAAGGGTCAAAGGGGCGTGGCAAGGGGGAGGTGCCAAAGAGCAGCAGCGCGTCGCCCAGACCCGCCCAAGATGGTGGAGCCGCCCGTCCCCCTCCGAGAGCCAGGCGAAGGGGGGGCGATCAGCGGAGGCGGTCTGGGTTGCTTGCGCGAGAGGGGGCAGCCAGGAAGGATCCGAGCGCTGTGTTCAAAGCGCTGAAAGTGCAAGCAGGCAGACAGGCAAGTCTTTAAAATCCAGCAGGAAAAAGTCACTAAGGAAGTTTAAAAACGCAACGTTGCTCCCGGAGAAGCCTCGGGAGGTCTAGAGGTGAGGTGCAGGTTCAGGCGAGCAGTCAGTCGTCCACCTGAAATACTTAGCCAAGGGGGAGGTGCCAAAGAGCAGCAGCGCGTCGCCCAGACCCGCCCAAGATGGTGGAGCCGCCCGTCCCCCTCCGAGAGCCAGGCGAGGGGGGGGGCGATCAGCGGAGGCGGTCTGGGTTGCTTGCGCGAGAGGGGGCAGCCAGGAAGGATCCGAGTGCTGTGTTCGAAGCGCTGAAAGTGCAAGCAGGCAGACAGGCAAGTCTTTAAAATCCAGCAGGAAAAAGTCACTAAGGAAGTTTAAAAACGCAACGTTGCTCCCGGAGAAGCCTCGGGAGGTCTAGAGGTGAGGTGCAGGTTCATTGAGTAGTTTCATTCTGTTTTATCTGTCCTTTTAGCCTTTACTGTGATTGTCTTTATCTCAATGCTTGACACTAACATCTTAAAACTTTATGAGTTAAGAGACTGCAGCAGGGCAGTTAGGAGGGGGCTGTAGAAGGTCACTATACTGAGAGACCTGACCAGTAGTGGTGGCCTCAATCAGAGTTTGCTAGAGTTGGAGCACCACTGTAAATCGACTCTACTTCTGTACTGCCAAACTCACAGTACTGTGTTTACACCGGCAGAGTCGAGTCACCACTGGCACCGGCACTATAAACCTATTACTTGGCAGCCTGTCTGCCACAAAGTCATCAGGTCACAATGGTGGTTGGCCCACTCTACTGAAGGTGGAGTGACTCTCACTCATTTTCCCTAGCCGCCTTCCCACCATGCGTTAGATGGCAGAAACAGGCAGGTAAGATGTTCAATGATCACAATGGCCAAGACACAAACTTTTTGCACGTCAGGGCCACTTGTGTACTGGGTAAAGCAAAACTTGTTTTGGTTTTCTCCTCAATTTAAAAAAGCTTGCACAGTGGGCGGTTTAAACATAGGGCATGCTCTGCACTCAGCTGAGGTGTGTGTGGGATTTCCCATTGCGGCAGCCCCCTGCACAGCGCTGAGATCACTGTCAGAAAGGTGGGGACCTCTAAATAGGGTAGCTTACCCTCCACTGGGGTGGTGAAGGCCATTACCTCTGCCTACTGGCAGACAAGCGGGCCATCCTCCAATGTCTAAATGACCCCATACGTCCTGGACCAGAGTCATTATTGTCTATCACAATGACCATCACCTTTTCAATAAATTCTTGTTTGCGCAAGTTTTTATATACAATGTTCTTTGACCTATGCACCTTCCAGAGCACATCTACTCTCAAGGACTTTATTATTGACTTTGCAACTGCAAGTCTATTGTCTTACCACTTACTGTAAATGTGCTGTAGTTTATTGAATAACATCAGTTCTCTCCTTAGGTCTGGCACCAAAATCCATACCTGAGGTCCACCACAGTGGAGCCTTTTTTTGGGTCCTGATTGGATGTCCGTGGTTACTGGGCAGAGTTCATTATCGGCATTGTGTGTCCCCATTGATGTTCCGAGGCCTCAGGGACTCCAAAAGCTGTAGTAATTATGGAACGTATGACCCACTAATTATACACAATAAATTAAATTACCTCTTATATAGGTATTACTTTAGCAATTGTTCTTTATTTACAGATAGGAATGGTAGTGCAGATAATATATGTTGAACAACTCAAGGAACCGGAATTTTCTTGTTTCTTTTGGATTGGACATATGACCAGAGAAAGGTTTAAAATACCAGAAAACTGTCCAAGCTTAGAATCAAATTCATTTAGTGAATTATTAAATTATGGAAGCTGCCCCCCCCCCCCCAAATCAGTAAAGTCTATTGTAGTTCAAAAGTATAACATTGGGGAACCCCCAGAATCAATCCAAGAGTATTACGTTTGTAAAGGCAGTGGGGTGCTACAATGTAACCGGGTTGTTATGAATATGCCTGAACTTTGTCCCTAATTCCCCATTTTTAAAGATTTTTTTTAAGATTTAAGGGGTATCTCTCAATGAGCTTGTGTCAAAAATGTAAAGATTATGTCATAAAAATCCAATAACCTCAGTGCAAAAGTTAACAGGCAGCCCACACCATAAATAGTGGTGATATTTACATTAGAAGGGAAAACGTCATAGTGTATCTAGTTCTTGGGTGTCACGTGTAATATGTCAGTGTACTCCAGGGCCTATATTGTGGTTTTCCACATATAGTTTGAGTTACCAGTAGGAAACCCAAAGCAGCCCAGTCAATGTTAAGGGTGCCAAGTGGTGTTTTCAGATAGCTTGATACCTCACAAGTAGCACTCAGGAGAGCTGTGAATTTTTGTGGCCTTGTTTCAGTAATGGCTGGTTAGGGTAAAGGTTTTCCTGTTGCGGAGGCACTGATGAGTTTAGGGACACCCAGTGAAACTGATTAGCACTCTCCAAAGACATGTAGAGCATACCAGTTGGAGTTAGGGTGCTAGCATAAAGTTAAATAAATGGTTGGTTTCTTTCTGAGGTGGCCCAGTGGGCAAAAAATAGAAGGGGCATATCATCAAGGCCAGGTGATAAAATTATCGCCGCTTTAGCGTCCGTATTCGAACGGAAAGCGGCGATAATTTTATCGCCTTATCAGCAAGGTCACGCTATCGCGTGAATCCTTGCCTTATCGCCCTTTCCCCCAACGCCCATCTTCGCATCTCTAATAAGATGCAAAGTGGGCATTCCACCCTAAGATAACGGGTGAAATGTCGCTAAGCAACATTTCCCCTATTATCTAGCCACACGCTAACCTGCAGAGCAACAAGAAAAGTAGCGATAACCTCGGTTATCGCTACTTTCCTTACACCTGCTTTTCAACTGACTTAGCCATGATATCCTATGGAAGGTGGATATCATGGCTAAGTCTGCCTTGCCCTATCAGCAACCTTTAGCCAAACGTTGTGCGATTATTGCTGGATTTCCAGCGATAATCGCACAGTTGGCAGCTTGCGCGTTGAATTTTATCGCTTTGGAGATAAGCATTGCTGATAGCATGCTATCTCTGCGATAAAATTCAGCATTGGCCGGCGATAATTATCCTCGCGCTAAGAGCGCTGAGCGATAATTATCGCCTGGCCTTGATGATATGCCCCACAACTGAATATAAAACAACCCGAATAATTATCAGTGGCAGAGATAATTCATGTATTTAACCTATCGCTTTTTTGTTTTCTACTTTCTATACAGGGGCATTGTGTAATAGCTTTAGCTCATACATGCTTGTGGTGCAGGCACAAAAGAGACATTTATTAACAGTTTCTGCTGCTGATTAACACATTAAATCCAGAACTATTGGCGTTGCCAATTTGCCAATGGCTGTTTAACAAAGTTGCTTCTTGATAAAACCAAACACTTCATTGATATCAACATTTGGGATGTCAGCATTTTAGGCAACTGGTCGGTGATCAGAGCTAGTCTCTTTCTAGTGAACAAAACAGATATTTAGACATGTTTTTCTTCACCTCAGACTATTTCAGTGTGAGACCGGCCTCGTGGCGTGGGCCCTCCCGACCAGCAAGTCACACTACAACCACGCCGAACCTCGTGGGCACGGCCTTCCGACTTCCGTGGACCAACATCCCGAGGGCCGACCAGATCCCCAACACGCATGCCCGGCCGAGGGAGAACGAAACCCCCCCCCAAACCAGACCGAGAGGCGCTGACTTTGTCACACCTCTGGTCTCTTCCCCGAGGGAGGTTTCGATCGACCACCAGGCTCCCGGTGAGCGGGCGCCTCTCCTGCTGGGCGTCTGGAGTCCCTCCCGGACACACCTGAACAGATCAAGGGGCTGAGCGACAGGAAACCCCGACACACCGCCCCCCAGGCACCAGACCACTCTCCGCGAGGACTCCGGACTTCAAAGAGGAGGGGGAGTATAACAAGGGGTGCTGAAGGGACGAGAGGCAGAGAAGACCTGGACTGACGAGAGCCTGCTGACCTGGTCGCGGCTCGATCGCTCACCGAACAGAAGAACGCTATCCGAACTCTGAAACCACCTGAGCCCTGCTGACGCTGTCGCGGCTCCCCGAACTCTGAACCATCTGAGCCCTGCTGACGCTGTCGCGGCTCCCCGAACTCTGAAACCACCTGAGCCCTGCTGACGCTGTCGCGGCTCCCCAAACTCTGAACCATCTGAGCCCTGCTGACGCTGTCGCGGCTCCCCGAACTCTGATCCATCTGAGCCCTGCTGACGCCGTCGCGGCTCCCTGAACTACGACCCTCCGGTGCCTGCTGAGTGACTCGCGGCCCGCTCCTCCAAGAGAATCGGCAGAGATTGCCGAGAGAAGCAACATCCCCTCAGCTCAAGGATTGAGAGCTGTGCGCCGGATACCTCGCAGAGACACTGATTCAAAGACTGTCCCGCTACCCCTTTTCCCTCATCACGAGATCGCTGCCGCTTGTGGCATTAATTTTGCACCTGCCTGCCGGATCATAAAGATCCCTGACAACTACCGATAAAAGCTTATTGCCTTATAACGACCTACTGTGTGGTGTCCCTCTATCCGAAGAGAGAGTAAGCGCAGCGCGTGCGATCCTAGGTGCGAGACCCTTCCAGGAAGGGCCTCCCTGCTCTTGCTCGGCCTAACCCTGGGAAAGGTGGGCCTCAGGGTGGTCAGGAACACATTCCGCAGCCTCCCCGGGGAACGCCTTCCAACATTTGGTGGCAGCGGTGGGATCCGAGCCAACACCTAGAGATCGTGCAGTAGACGGCTGACGCACTACCAAGAAGAATGGAAGGAGAAACTTCCCTAGGTGCCGCAGGCACCAACCCAAGCACGGCATTTCAAAAAGACCAGTTAGAATCTTATACGCACCGAGAACTGAAACAATTTTGCAAAGACTTTGGAATCGCTACCACCGGACTAAGCACGAAAGAGGACTTCCAGGGGGCATTAAAAACCTGGGTCGAGGCGGAAACTCCCCGGACACAAACAGAAGGAGAACCCCCCAACGAACCACGAAGCAGCCCGGGGAGGAACTGCGCCCCCGAGGGGGGCCTATCCCCAGAGGAACTAGCGGACCGAGAAAGAGGTCGCAACCACGAACTGGAACTAGCAAAACTAAAAATCAAAGGAGAGATAAAACTGGCTGAGAAAAAACTGGCAGTGGAACAGTTACGCCTACAAGGAGAACTAGAGGAAAAGAAACGACAGAGAGAACACGAAGAAAAGAAACTCCAACTAGAGCACGAACGTAGCCTAAAAGAAATCGAGCTCAAGGCCAAGAGAGCGGAGGCCCGACCCTCGGAAACCCAACCCATATCCTCCACCGTGGAACCGAAGGTCCACATCCCCAAAGATGTGGTGAAAGAATACTATAAGAACGACGACATTCAGCAATGGTTCAAGGCCTACGAAGTCGCCATGACCTCCCACCGAGTCCCGCAGAAAGACTGGGGGGCTGGGCTGTGGGGCCGGTTCCTGAGTGAGGGGAGAGATACCCTGCTGGACCTGCCCTCCACCGTGATGAACTCCTACAGTCACATGAAAGAGGCCCTGGTAGCCAGATATGGGCTCACCCCTGAAATGTACCGGCAACGGTTTAGAGACTGCAAAAAGATACCCGGTACCACCTGGGTGGAGTACGTGAACTTTTACAGCCGGGCCTTGGACGGATGGATCAAGGGCAGCAAGGTCTCCACCTTTGAGGAGCTGTTCGACCTAATCGCATGGGAACACTTGGCCGCTAATTGCTTTGTAGAACTGCGCCAGCACCTCCTGGACAGCAAACTCACAGACCCTCGGAAACTGGCCGTCGAGGCTGACCGGTGGGTGAAAACCCGGACCTCCCGGGGCCCCGTGGGAGACTACGGTCGCCACAGTCAGGGACCCCCCCGTCAGAGGGGCGGAGGGAACCAAGGCTGGCAAAGGGAGCTCCCAGGGGGATCCCCGCTCAGCCCTCCCAGAGGACAATCTCCGCCCTTTCCAGCCCCGCCTCCGGCCAGCACTGGGCCACCAGGGAGGCCAGGACCCCGAGGGAGGATCACATGTTTCCGCTGCCAACAGACCGGACACTATGCCAGTGACCCTCAGTGTCCCCTGTACCAGCGGACCGCCACCACAACCCCGCCGGCTCGACAGATGGCCTCTGTAGCCCTGGGGGAAGAGATGGAAGACTCCGAAGAATGGGAGCCAGCCGCCATGGCCTTGGTCTCCCTAGGGGACCGGGAGATGGTCCCCGGAACGCCCCTGCCCGCCAACACGAAGAAGTACCGACAGCAGGTAACGGTCAACGGTCACCGCATCGAGGGGCTCCGGGACACGGGGGCGAGTGTCACGGCGGTCCATTGTCACCTGATTTCCGAGGATCAGATCCTGCCTGACGCCTTTTGCCCCGTCATATTATCAGACAATTCCGAGAGCCTCTGCCGGATGGCCCTAGTCCCCTTCGAATGGGGGGGAGTCACCGGCGAGTTAAAAGTAGCGGTCCGAACCTCCCAGCCCGTGGACTGCCTCCTGGGCAACGACCTGGAGAACTCCCCGTGGGGACAAGTGGAACGAAGGGCCCACCTCGAGATGATGGGCCTACCCGAGTGGGTATGCGCCACCACGCGCTCGATGACTCTCCGGGCGCCTTCCTCCGAGGGGGGAGAGGCCATGCCCCTGAGCACCGCCACCATCCCCGAGATCCAGAATACACCACCAGAGGCCAACGACCCCCTTCTGGACGGACCAACCGCTCCCGGCGAAGAATCCGGGCCTTCCGACCCCGAAACCCTGACCATACTCGGGGACTTGCCAGAACTGGCTCCGTGGCCCTGCGAAGGGGGCCCCTCCCGTGAAGAGTTCTGCCAAGAACAATCCACCTGCCCGTCCCTCATTGGACCCCGACAACAGGCCGAGGCCCAAGCAGCAGGCGACCGGACTGGCACCCACTGGGTATACTGGGAGAACGGACTGCTGTACAGCGAACAGAAGTCGGCCGAGTTGGGATCGGCCCGAGTACTAGTGGTACCCCTACGCTTCCGAAGTGTTCTCCTGGGCCTGGCCGATGATGTACCCCTGGCCGGACACTTAGGCCAAGATAAGACCTACCAACGACTCGTCACCCACTTCTATTGGCCCAAGATGCGAGCAAATGTGGAGGCCCACTGCAAGTCCTGCCCCACGTGCCAGGCCAGCGGAAAGAGTGGGGGCAAGCGCAAGGCTCCGCTCCAACCGTTCCCCGTCGTCAGAACCCCTTTTGAGCGGGTAGGAATCGACATTGTGGGACCGCTGGACCCCAAGACCGCCCAGGGCCACCGGTTCATCCTCGTCCTAGTGGATCATGCTACCCGTTACCCCGAAGCCATCCCTCTCCGCACCGTGACGGCCCCCGTGGTGGGCCGGGCCTTGATGGGGATCTTCTCCCGCATGGGGTTCCCCCGCAAAGTCGTGAGTGACCGGGGTACGAACTTTATCTCCCGATATATGAAGTCCCTCTGGCAGCAGTGCGGAGTATCGTACAAATTCACCACCCCGTACCACCCCCAAGGAAACGGCCTAGTCGAGCGCTTTAACAAGACACTGAAAGGGATGATCATGGGCCTCGAGGAACCCCTACGCCGGAGGTGGGACGTCCTCCTCCCATGTCTCCTGTTCGCCTACCGGGAGGTTCCCCAAAAATCCCTGGGATTCAGCCCATTCGAACTGTTATATGGACACCCCGTCCGAGGACCCCTGAGCCTGGTCAAGGAGGGGTGGGAAGCAACCCCCCGGGGGACCCCTCCGGACGTGTTCCGATACATCTTGGCGCTCCGCAACCAGACCCGAAAATTCAGGGAACTCGCAGAAGCAAACCTCGAGGCCAGTCAAGAAGAGATGAAGCGCTGGTATGACCAGAATGCTACGCTGGTCGAGTTTCAGCCAGGCCAACAAGTCTGGGTCATGGCCCCGGTGAGACCCTGCGCTCTCCAAGATAAATGGACTGGGCCCTTCAAGGTGATCGAGCGGAAGAGCCAAGTCACATATCTCATCGATGTGCAGTCCCCGCGGAACCCCCTCCGGGTTCTCCACGTGAACCGCCTCAAGCCCCACTTTGTACGGACCGAATTAAGTCTACTCCTGGCCACCGACGATGGGGCCGAAGAAGACACCGAGCCCCTCCCAGACCCCCTGGGGGCGAAGGAAACCGATGGATCCGTGGAGGGAGTGAGACTGTCGACCGCCCTCACAGCCCAACAGACCGACGACTGCCGCCAGCTACTAGGGCAGTCCGCGGATCTCTTCTCCCTGACCCCCGGGGTCACCAGCTGGTGTGTCCACGACGTGGACACCGGAGACAGCCCGCCAGTGAGACATCGGGCCTACCGGGTCCCTGATCGGGTCCGGACCTGCATCCAGACCGAGGTGTCAAAGATGTTAGATCTCGGGGTGATTGAACCCTCCGACAGCCCCTGGGCTAGCCCGGTAGTCCTGGTTCCGAAAGCGACTACCCCGGGTGTTGCCCCCGAGCTGAGATTCTGCGTGGACTACCGAGGCCTCAATGCGGTCACCCGAGCAGACGCTCACCCTATCCCCTGTGCCGACGAACTCATTGACCGCCTTGGGGCCGCCTGCTACCTCAGCACCTTCGACCTGACCAGTGGGTACTGGCAGATTGCCCTCACCGAGGGAGCCAAGGAGCGCTCCGCCTTCTCCACCCCGGATGGGCACTACCGCTTTAGAGTGATGCTGTTCGGAATGAAAAATGCCCCGGCCACCTTCCAGCGGCTGGTGAACAGGGTCCTGGCCGGACTAGAGGGGTTCAGCGCAGCATACCTTGACGACATAGCAGTCTTCAGCTCCCAATGGACCGAGCACCTCCAGCACCTCCGTCAAGTCCTGCTGGCTCTACGCCGGGCCGGCCTCACCATCAAAGCTAGCAAATGTCAAATTGGGCAAGGCTCCGTAACCTATCTGGGGCACCAGGTGGGGAGTGGGCAGGTCGCCCCCCTCCAGCCGAAGATCGACGCCATCTTGTCCTGGGAACCCCCTGCAACACAAATGGAAGTTCGAGCCTTCCTGGGCCTCACCGGCTACTACCGAAGGTTTATTAAAAACTATGGCAGCATCGCAGGCCCTCTCACAGAACTAACCTCCAAAAAACACCCCAAGAAAATACACTGGACTCCCGCCTGCCAGAAGGCGTTCGACACACTAAAGGCCGCAATGTGCGCGGCTCCAGTGCTCAAAGCACCCGACTACGCTCAGGAGTTTGTGGTCCAGACGGACGCCTCGGAACACGGCATCGGGGCAGTCCTCTCACAGTACGACGACAAAGGCATAGATCAGCCCATAGCCTTCATCAGCCGAAGGTTACTGCCCCGGGAACAGCGGTGGAGCACAATTGAACGAGAGACGTTCGCCGTAGTCTGGGCCCTCAAAAAGCTACGGCCCTACCTGTTCGGAACACCCTTCCGAGTGCAAACAGATCATCGACCCCTGCGGTGGTTGATGCAGATGCGGGGGGAAAACCCCAAGCTGCTACGCTGGTCCATCTCTCTCCAGGGGATGGATTTCACTGTGGAACATCGCCCCGGGACTGACCACGCCAACGCGGACGGCCTGTCCCGATTCTTCCGCTTCAGCGAGGAGAACTCCCAAGTGGATGGGTAGTTCTCCCCGCCTTTCAGCTGGGGGGGGCACGTGTGAGACCGGCCTCGTGGCGTGGGCCCTCCCGACCAGCAAGTCACACTACAACCACACCGAACCTCGTGGGCACGGCCTTCCGACTTCCGTGGACCAACATCCCGAGGGCCGACCAGATCCCCAACACGCATGCCCGGCCGAGGGAGAACGAAACCCCCCCCCAAACCAGACCGAGAGGCGCCGACTTTGTCACACCTCTGGTCTCTTCCCCGAGGGAGGTTTCGATCGACCACCAGGCTCCCGGTGAGCGGGCGCCTCTCCTGCTGGGCGTCTGGAGTCCCTCCCGGACACACCTGAACAGATCAAGGGGCTGAGCGACAGGAAACCCCGACACACCGCCCCCCAGGCACCAGACCACTCTCCGCGAGGACTCCGGACTTCAAAGAGGAGGGGGAGTATAACAAGGGGTGCTGAAGGGACGAGAGGCAGAGAAGACCTGGACTGACGAGAGCCTGCTGACCTGGTCGCGGCTCGATCGCTCACCGAACAGAAGAACGCTATCCGAACTCTGAAACCACCTGAGCCCTGCTGACGCTGTCGCGGCTCCCCGAACTCTGAACCATCTGAGCCCTGCTGACGCTGTCGCGGCTCCCCGAACTCTGAAACCACCTGAGCCCTGCTGACGCTGTCGCGGCTCCCCAAACTCTGAACCATCTGAGCCCTGCTGACGCTGTCGCGGCTCCCCGAACTCTGATCCATCTGAGCCCTGCTGACGCCGTCGCGGCTCCCTGAACTACGACCCTCCGGTGCCTGCTGAGTGACTCGCGGCCCGCTCCTCCAAGAGAATCGGCAGAGATTGCCGAGAGAAGCAACATCCCCTCAGCTCAAGGATTGAGAGCTGTGCGCCGGATACCTCGCAGAGACACTGATTCAAAGACTGTCCCGCTACCCCTTTTCCCTCATCACGAGATCGCTGCCGCTTGTGGCATTAATTTTGCACCTGCCTGCCGGATCATAAAGATCCCTGACAACTACCGATAAAAGCTTATTGCCTTATAACGACCTACTGTGTGGTGTCCCTCTATCCGAAGAGAGAGTAAGCGCAGCGCGTGCGATCCTAGGTGCGAGACCCTTCCAGGAAGGGCCTCCCTGCTCTTGCTCGGCCTAACCCTGGGAAAGGTGGGCCTCAGGGTGGTCAGGAACACATTCCGCAGCCTCCCCGGGGAACGCCTTCCAACATTTGGTGGCAGCGGTGGGATCCGAGCCAACACCTAGAGATCGTGCAGTAGACGGCTGACGCACTACCAAGAAGAATGGAAGGAGAAACTTCCCTAGGTGCCGCAGGCACCAACCCAAGCACGGCATTTCAAAAAGACCAGTTAGAATCTTATACGCACCGAGAACTGAAACAATTTTGCAAAGACTTTGGAATCGCTACCACCGGACTAAGCACGAAAGAGGACTTCCAGGGGGCATTAAAAACCTGGGTCGAGGCGGAAACTCCCCGGACACAAACAGAAGGAGAACCCCCCAACGAACCACGAAGCAGCCCGGGGAGGAACGGCGCCCCCGAGGGGGGCCTATCCCCAGAGGAACTAGCGGACCGAGAAAGAGGTCGCAACCACGAACTGGAACTAGCAAAACTAAAAATCAAAGGAGAGATAAAACTGGCTGAGAAAAAACTGGCAGTGGAACAGTTACGCCTACAAGGAGAACTAGAGGAAAAGAAACGACAGAGAGAACACGAAGAAAAGAAACTCCAACTAGAGCACGAACGTAGCCTAAAAGAAATCGAGCTCAAGGCCAAGAGAGCGGAGGCCCGACCCTCGGAAACCCAACCCATATCCTCCACCGTGGAACCGAAGGTCCACATCCCCAAAGATGTGGTGAAAGAATACTATAAGAACGACGACATTCAGCAATGGTTCAAGGCCTACGAAGTCGCCATGACCTCCCACCGAGTCCCGCAGAAAGACTGGGGGGCTGGGCTGTGGGGCCGGTTCCTGAGTGAGGGGAGAGATACCCTGCTGGACCTGCCCTCCACCGTGATGAACTCCTACAGTCACATGAAAGAGGCCCTGGTAGCCAGATATGGGCTCACCCCTGAAATGTACCGGCAACGGTTTAGAGACTGCAAAAAGATACCCGGTACCACCTGGGTGGAGTACGTGAACTTTTACAGCCGGGCCTTGGACGGATGGATCAAGGGCAGCAAGGTCTCCACCTTTGAGGAGCTGTTCGACCTAATCGCATGGGAACACTTGGCCGCTAATTGCTTTGTAGAACTGCGCCAGCACCTCCTGGACAGCAAACTCACAGACCCTCGGAAACTGGCCGTCGAGGCTGACCGGTGGGTGAAAACCCGGACCTCCCGGGGCCCCGTGGGAGACTACGGTCGCCACAGTCAGGGACCCCCCCGTCAGAGGGGCGGAGGGAACCAAGGCTGGCAAAGGGAGCTCCCAGGGGGATCCCCGCTCAGCCCTCCCAGAGGACAATCTCCGCCCTTTCCAGCCCCGCCTCCGGCCAGCACTGGGCCACCAGGGAGGCCGGGACCCCGAGGGAGGATCACATGTTTCCGCTGCCAACAGACCGGACACTATGCCAGTGACCCTCAGTGTCCCCTGTACCAGCGGACCGCCACCACAACCCCGCCGGCTCGACAGATGGCCTCTGTAGCCCTGGGGGAAGAGATGGAAGACTCCGAAGAATGGGAGCCAGCCGCCATGGCCTTGGTCTCCCTAGGGGACCGGGAGATGGTCCCCGGAACGCCCCTGCCCGCCAACACGAAGAAGTACCGACAGCAGGTAACGGTCAACGGTCACCGCATCGAGGGGCTCCGGGACACGGGGGCGAGTGTCACGGCGGTCCATTGTCACCTGATTTCCGAGGATCAGATCCTGCCTGACGCCTTTTGCCCCGTCATATCATCAGACAATTCCGAGAGCCTCTGCCGGATGGCCCTAGTCCCCTTCGAATGGGGGGGAGTCACCGGCGAGTTAAAAGTAGCGGTCCGAACCTCCCAGCCCGTGGACTGCCTCCTGGGCAACGACCTGGAGAACTCCCCGTGGGGACAAGTGGAACGAAGGGCCCACCTCGAGATGATGGGCCTACCCGAGTGGGTATGCGCCACCACGCGCTCGATGACTCTCCGGGCACCTTCCTCCGAGGGGGGAGAGGCCATGCCCCTGAGCACCGCCACCATCCCCGAGATCCAGAATACACCACCAGAGGCCAACGACCCCCTTCTGGACGGACCAACCGCTCCCGGCGAAGAATCCGGGCCTTCCGACCCCGAAACCCTGACCATACTCGGGGACTTGCCAGAACTGGCTCCGTGGCCCTGCGAAGGGGGCCCCTCCCGTGAAGAGTTCTGCCAAGAACAATCCACCTGCCCGTCCCTCATTGGACCCCGACAACAGGCCGAGGCCCAAGCAGCAGGCGACCGGACTGGCACCCACTGGGTATACTGGGAGAACGGACTGCTGTACAGCGAACAGAAGTCGGGCGAGTTGGGATCGGCCCGAGTACTAGTGGTACCCCTACGCTTCCGAAGTGTTCTCCTGGGCCTGGCCGATGATGTACCCCTGGCCGGACACTTAGGCCAAGATAAGACCTACCAACGACTCGTCACCCACTTCTATTGGCCCAAGATGCGAGCAAATGTGGAGGCCCACTGCAAGTCCTGCCCCACGTGCCAGGCCAGCGGAAAGAGTGGGGGCAAGCGCAAGGCTCCGCTCCAACCGTTCCCCGTCGTCAGAACCCCTTTTGAGCGGGTAGGAATCGACATTGTGGGACCGCTGGACCCCAAGACTGCCCAGGGCCACCGGTTCATCCTCGTCCTAGTGGATCATGCTACCCGTTACCCCGAAGCCATCCCTCTCCGCACCGTGACGGCCCCCGTGGTGGGCCGGGCCTTGATGGGGATCTTCTCCCGCATGGGGTTCCCCCGCAAAGTCGTGAGTGACCGGGGTACGAACTTTATCTCCCGATATATGAAGTCCCTCTGGCAGCAGTGCGGAGTATCGTACAAATTCACCACCCCGTACCACCCCCAAGGAAACGGCCTAGTCGAGCGCTTTAACAAGACACTGAAAGGGATGATCATGGGCCTCGAGGAACCCCTACGCCGGAGGTGGGACGTCCTCCTCCCATGTCTCCTGTTCGCCTACCGGGAGGTTCCCCAAAAATCCCTGGGATTCAGCCCATTCGAACTGTTATATGGACACCCCGTCCGAGGACCCCTGAGCCTGGTCAAGGAGGGGTGGGAAGCAACCCCCCGGGGGACCCCTCCGGACGTGTTCCGATACATCTTGGCGCTCCGCAACCAGACCCGAAAATTCAGGGAACTCGCAGAAGCAAACCTCGAGGCCAGTCAAGAAGAGATGAAGCGCTGGTATGACCAGAATGCTACGCTGGTCGAGTTTCAGCCAGGCCAACAAGTCTGGGTCATGGCCCCGGTGAGACCCTGCGCTCTCCAAGATAAATGGACTGGGCCCTTCAAGGTGATCGAGCGGAAGAGCCAAGTCACATATCTCATCGATGTGCAGTCCCCGCGGAACCCCCTCCGGGTTCTCCACGTGAACCGCCTCAAGCCCCACTTTGTACGGACCGAATTAAGTCTACTCCTGGCCACCGACGATGGGGCCGAAGAAGACACCGAGCCCCTCCCAGACCCCCTGGGGGCGAAGGAAACCGATGGATCCGTGGAGGGAGTGAGACTGTCGACCGCCCTCACAGCCCAACAGACCGACGACTGCCGCCAGCTACTAGGGCAGTCCGCGGATCTCTTCTCCCTGACCCCCGGGGTCACCAGCTGGTGTGTCCACGACGTGGACACCGGAGACAGCCCGCCAGTGAGACATCGGGCCTACCGGGTCCCTGATCGGGTCCGGACCTGCATCCAGACCGAGGTGGCAAAGATGTTAGATCTCGGGGTGATTGAACCCTCCGACAGCCCCTGGGCTAGCCCGGTAGTCCTGGTTCCGAAAGCGACTACCCCGGGTGTTGCCCCCGAGCTGAGATTCTGCGTGGACTACCGAGGCCTCAATGCGGTCACCCGAGCAGACGCTCACCCTATCCCCTGTGCCGACGAACTCATTGACCGCCTTGGGGCCGCCTGCTACCTCAGCACCTTCGACCTGACCAGTGGGTACTGGCAGATTGCCCTCACCGAGGGAGCCAAGGAGCGCTCCGCCTTCTCCACCCCGGATGGGCACTACCGCTTTAGAGTGATGCTGTTCGGAATGAAAAATGCCCCGGCCACCTTCCAGCGGCTGGTGAACAGGGTCCTGGCCGGACTAGAGGGGTTCAGCGCAGCATACCTTGACGACATAGCAGTCTTCAGCTCCCAATGGACCGAGCACCTCCAGCACCTCCGTCAAGTCCTGCTGGCTCTACGCCGGGCCGGCCTCACCATCAAAGCTAGCAAATGTCAAATTGGGCAAGGCTCCGTAACCTATCTGGGGCACCAGGTGGGGAGTGGGCAGGTCGCCCCCCTCCAGCCGAAGATCGACGCCATCTTGTCCTGGGAACCCCCTGCAACACAAATGGAAGTTCGAGCCTTCCTGGGCCTCACCGGCTACTACCGAAGGTTTATTAAAAACTATGGCAGCATCGCAGGCCCTCTCACAGAACTAACCTCCAAAAAACACCCCAAGAAAATACACTGGACTCCCGCCTGCCAGAAGGCGTTCGACACACTAAAGGCCGCAATGTGCGCGGCTCCAGTGCTCAAAGCACCCGACTACGCTCAGGAGTTTGTGGTCCAGACGGACGCCTCGGAACACGGCATCGGGGCAGTCCTCTCACAGTACGACGACAAAGGCATAGATCAGCCCATAGCCTTCATCAGCCGAAGGTTACTGCCCCGGGAACAGCGGTGGAGCACAATTGAACGAGAGACGTTCGCCGTAGTCTGGGCCCTCAAAAAGCTACGGCCCTACCTGTTCGGAACACCCTTCCGAGTGCAAACAGATCATCGACCCCTGCGGTGGTTGATGCAGATGCGGGGGGAAAACCCCAAGCTGCTACGCTGGTCCATCTCTCTCCAGGGGATGGATTTCACTGTGGAACATCGCCCCGGGACTGACCACGCCAACGCGGACGGCCTGTCCCGATTCTTCCACTTCAGCGAGGAGAACTCCCAAGTGGATGGGTAGTTCTCCCCGCCTTTCAGCTGGGGGGGGCACGTGTGAGACCGGCCTCGTGGCGTGGGCCCTCCCGACCAGCAAGTCACACTACAACCACACCGAACCTCGTGGGCACGGCCTTCCGACTTCCGTGGACCAACATCCCGAGGGCCGACCAGATCCCCAACACGCATGCCCGGCCGAGGGAGAACGAAACCCCCCCCCAAACCAGACCGAGAGGCGCCGACTCTGTCACACCTCTGGTCTCTTCCCCGAGGGAGGTTTTGATCGACCACCAGGCTCCCGGTGAGCGGGCGCCTCTCCTGCTGGGCGTCTGGAGTCCCTCCCGGACACACCTGAACAGATCAAGGGGCTGAGCGACAGGAAACCCCGACACACCGCCCCCCAGGCACCAGACCACTCTCCGCGAGGACTCCGGACTTCACAGAGGAGGGGGAGTATAACAAGGGGTGCTGAAGGGACGAGAGGCAGAGAAGACCTGGACTGACGAGAGCCTGCTGACCTGGTCGCGGCTCGATCGCTCACCGAACAGAAGAACGCTATCCGAACTCTGAAACCACCTGAGCCCTGCTGACGCTGTCGCGGCTCCCCGAACTCTGAACCATCTGAGCCCTGCTGACGCTGTCGCGGCTCCCCGAACTCTGAAACCACCTGAGCCCTGCTGACGCTGTCGCGGCTCCCCGAACTCTGAACCATCTGAGCCCTGCTGACGCTGTCGCGGCTCCCCGAACTCTGATCCATCTGAGCCCTGCTGACGCCGTCGCGGCTCCCTGAACTACGACCCTCCGGTGCCTGCTGAGTGACTCGCGGCCCGCTCCTCCAAGAGAATCGGCAGAGATTGCCGAGAGAAGCAACATCCCCTCAGCTCGAGGATTGAGAGCTGTGCGCCGGATACCTCGCAGAGACACTGATTCAAAGACTGTCCCGCTACCCCTTTTCCCTCATCACGAGATCGCTGCCGATTGTGGCATTAATTTTGCACCTGCCTGCCGGATCATAAAGATCCCTGACAACTACCGATAAAAGCTTATTGCCTTATAACGACCTACTGTGTGGTGTCCCTCTATCCGAAGAGAGAGTAAGCGCAGCGCGTGCGATCCTAGGTGCGAGACCCTTCCAGGAAGGGCCTCCCTGCTCTTGCTCGGCCTAACCCTGGGAAAGGTGGACCTCAGGGTGGTCAGGAACACATTCCGCAGCCTCCCCGGGGAACGCCTTCCAACATTCAGTATATTGCCTTTAGCAAAATCTCAAAGACAGACAGATCCTAAACATACTAAAAAGGTTACACTATTATTTTAAACTACAAAAAAGGACTACTCACCCACCCTTTAGTTTTTGCAGCCATTAGAAGAAAAGTCACTACTAATTAGAACCATTAAAAAATTAAGAAAATACTTTGTAAACTGCCATTCACAGTTTTGTATAATCATATATTGCCAATCAGTCATAACTTACCTTATCTACATCACAGAAATAAAGGAGAAGATACAGGAATAATTTCCTCACAATAATAGGGCGATTTCCCCAATATAGTGCCAGTGGACCTTCTTAAGGCAGCTAGTCTCCCTAGGAAAATAAGTTTGATCCCAAACAACCGTGGCATTTAAAGGTCAACTAAAAGCAATTGCCATCAACTGAGCAGAAATCACCCTTCCTGTGCTAAAAATCACGTCTCATCTCACAAACTTGTGGTGAAAGTGTAATGCTTTTGTATTCATGTTCATCCAAAGGACCGGTGTCAGACGTCCACATCAAATGATGCTAAGATAGCAATGTCACAGGAATGCTGCCTCTCTCACAAATGCAAGAAACACAAATAGCTTAACAGCCTAATCAATAAATATGAAGTTCTCCAAACGATTTAAAAACTAAAAATTGACCACTAACTATTCTCCTGCACCTGAATGGTTCAGGAGATGATTTTCCAAATGTTTCTTGATCCTGATTGTATCCCATCTGTTCATTGTGTCTGCCTAAAGCCTGCCCTGTGCCCTCAGAAGACTGCCCTGCTGCTTGAGACCTGCTTTTCAGGCTGAACCCAGGACCACTAAAGTGACTCCAAGAGGTAGGCTGATGGCCTCTTGCGCAGAACTACAGTGACACAAAAAGCTCCAACAACTTTCAAAGTGCACCGTAAACTAGCCAGACGTGAGTCCTCACCCTCCCGAGTGGTGTGTCCCCCAGTCATGGACCCTTGGAAATGGTGCTAAAGGTGCCCAACCAGCCAAAATCCAAAACTTGTGATTTAGAAGATTTTCGCTCAAAATGTGCTCTGAGAACCGAGAGGAGACCGGAACCCACCTGCTCACCAATCCACTAAAGGTGTATTGCTGGTCAGCATGACTTTTTGGTAGCTTCCACTACGCTCTTCTCTGCAGCAGCAAATCCTCTCTGGATGGGTATCCAGCCTCCAGGAGCCCTCAATGGATACAGCCTGCAGCTTCATTCCACTGGAGACCCTTGACTTCCAAAAAAGAGACCAAGGCCAGATGAATAAATCTTCCCCTGAACTCCATCCAGCGGCTCCCAGATGGCGGCGCCTTCTCCCCAGACACCACCAGCTGCCTAGCTCTACTGAACTTTATCTTTCCAGACATTTTTCGTGAAATTTCTTCTATGTTCGAAGGTAAGCGCAGCCCAAGCCCAATCCACTGTGTGTATCCCAACAGTGCTCTTTCACAGTTGGCCATAACCTTCAGTTTTACCCCAGTTTTACAAGTCAGCGGTTGGCGCTTTGATTTTTTTAGGTGCCAGATGGCACAAAAATCTTTAAAATTCATAAATCCTGATCTACTCCTTGGAGTCTTGGTGTTTTGGTGTCAAATAATTTATTTCATGCTACCCTATTTTTTGTAAATTAGTGTCGGATTTTTCTTGTGTTCTGCTTTCACTTTATTGAGATTTCACTTATCGAGTGGTGTATTCATATTTTACACATTGCCTCTAAGTTAGGTTGGACTGTTTTTGTGCCAAGCACCAAAGGGTCATGCACAAATTAATTTAGTGACTTGACAAGGTCTCTGACTGTTGCCTGTGTAGGTTTTCACCACCTCAAACAACTACCCAATTTCTCACAGTGGCGTTCAGCGGTGGGATTCAGTACTTGTGTTTGTGCAGTGCGATTCAGTGATTTTGTGTATTACTAGTATCCCATTATAAATAACGATACCAATTTTAGTTTTTTTTCCAATTCTCCTTGATTGACCTCTTTTTTGTTTTTTCCAAATTCACTCCAATTCCACCTGGCTTTGTGAGACTACCTGCTGCAAAGATGGAGTCTGAGCTCAACAAACTGGAGAGCTACACTGGCTGAGCTCAAGGGATTCTGCAAGGAATGGGGGCTGTCAGTAAACAAGGGCTTGAAGAACCAGGAACTCCAGAAGGCCCTGAGATCCTGGGAGGCGGCTCCCCAGTTACAAGAAACAATTTCAGAGCAGGAGGAGGATGATGAGCTGGTCATGGAGGAGGAGGAGGGCCTGGGCACAGACCCTGAGCTGCAGCAGCCTGAGGATGAATACTGCAGGGAATCACCGGTCTGCACCCCCTGCCAAGCCAGGAAGAAGTTTGTCCACCCAAGACCGCTTCCCTGAGGAGCTGGCAGGCAGGAAGACAAAGAGGTCAGGCTGCAGCCGGTCAAGCTCAAAATGGAAGTGGCAGCAGCCCAGAGGCTTCATGGAGGGAAGGAAACTGGCCCTGGAAGAGGGGAGAATGGCTCATGGGATGAGTCAGAAGGAGCTGGACCTCGGAACTAAGCAAGCATCAGAGTCCAGCAGCAATCATGGCAGCAACCTCCCAGTGCCCACTGGACTCAGGAGGGTCCACATTCCTAAGGACCTGGTGCCTAACTTTGTTGTGTGAGATTATACAGATACATGGTTCAAGGCCTATGCTTAGGGTCTCTGAGGGGGATTATTAGGGAAATCTCTGGAGGTATATTCCCAGCAAAGGCAGTAATGCACTGTTAGCTCTAGGGAAAGGGGACAGGATGAAGGACCCTCTTACCAGAAAATATGGCCTCACACCTGAGAAGTACAGGTAGAAGTTTAGGGACAGACAGAATTTGCCCCAACAGTCTTGGGTCGATTTTGTGGACTGCTTTTGCAAGGCACTGGATGGTTTGGTGAATGGCAGTAATGTGCATGATTACAAGAGGTTGTACAATTTTGTCTGCCAGACAGCACATGCTCAGCAATTGTTTTCTGGAGCTGCGCAAACACCTAGTGGACAATACACTCACTGGCCCCAGGGAGCTCACTAAGGAGGCAGGCCACTGGCTTAGCACCAGAGTCCACAAGAAGGTACTTGGGAGGGACCCCAAGAAGGCTGGTTTAGGTTCCCCCACTAGAGTGTGGTCCGGATTGACACCAACATGTCCCAGAGTAAGGTGGGAAAAAGGGTTCCTATGCCTCTTCTGAGAAAAAGGAGGTAGGTTCTGGTGGGCAGTGGCCCAGGGTGCCCCATTTCCAACCCAGTTGCTTAGAGTGTTCGCAGGAAGGACAAAAGCAGGGGGGACCTACAGGGATGGGGGAAGTAATCCCCAGGGACAGGTGTTAGAGCATGCCATAGCCTCCCCTAGTTTGGGGATTGTCTCAGAGGGTGGACTTGTGATCCCTGAAGGTGGGAATCATCACTTCCACTGGATCACAGTGAATGAGATCCCTGTCACTGCTCTGAGGGATACCAGTGCCAGCCAGACCATGGTAGTGGAAAGTTTGGTTTCTTTAGATCAATCTAAATGACAGGTGTATAGGGTTATGCAGGCCGATGGGCAGAACTTCTTCCACCCTATGGCTTGGATGCCCCTAGAATGAGGTGGGAAGGTGACCCAGAAGTGGGTCATAGCTAGTCCCAAGAGGCCCATTGACTGCATTCTCAGAAATGAGTTTCTCACCTGTATTAGTAGAGCTGATGGGTCCGCTACCCAGGGCGCCCTGAAAGCTCAGGTTTCTGGGTGTACTACTCCTACAGAGAAAGTATGGAGGCCCAGATGGAGGGGCAGGAGGTAGAAGTAGTCTCCAATGGGAGGACCAGTAGGACAAGGGTTGTCAGTTCTGAGAACAGTGCACCCTAACACTGACCCTGGTGAAGGGTCTCCTGACCTGGAGGTGCTCCCTGCACTGTCACAGCGTGAGAGGGTAGAAGACAATTGCCAGGCAGACCCCTGCATGACAATGAGTGTGTCACCCTTGTGGGTGTGGTCCCCCCTAAAAGCCCTGGCTAGCAAGGCACCTGTTCAGTCTCAGGGTACTGACTGTGCATTGAAAGGCCAGGCTCAGGATACCATCCCCGGACTGGTGGGAGAGAGAGTGGAAATAGAGTGCATAACACCTGAGGCTGTTGCCCCCCCCCCATGCTAAACAATCTCAGAGGTTAGAGAACCCCGGATGGCCAGGGCCTGTCGCTTGACACTGACAGCTATCAATGGCCTATGCTGGTTGTTGTTCTTATGGGCAGAGTTTCCCTTGGATTGGGGAGTGAAGGCTGATCCAAGGGGTGGAATGGGGCTCATTACTTTGTCGGCCATGGTGGTACTGCCTGCCTACTGGGATGCATCTGTGTGCAAATTAGGTTAAGTGCGTCACAGTTGCAGCACACATGTGAGGAGAAGGGTTTCCCATGGGTCAGTTTAGTGAAACAGGAGTGTGTTGATGAAGGGATCTAACTAATTTCAGAGGGGCATAGAACTGAAAAATGACATTGCAGGAGATGACTATTGTCCACGTTCTAGCACCTAAGCATGGAAGCCCATCAAAGTATTTATTAGTCTTTCCTGGCTTGAGGACTTTGTGTTGGACTTGACAATCTGTGCAGGCTTACCACAAAACGATTTGCCTAGTCCCCTTCTGTTTTTCTGAATTTATTTCTGTTGGTCTCAGGACTTTGTGCACTTTACCACTGCTAACCTGAGCTAAAGTGCTTGTGCTCTCTCCTTCAACTTGGCAAAATTGACTTACAGCTAATCATTACACTTAATTTGCTTATAATTCTCTAGTCAAATGGTACTACATGCACCCAGGGTCTGTATATTAAATTAAATGCTACTAGTGGGCATACAGCACCTATTGAGCCAACTACTTAAGTAGCCTTTTAAAAACATGTCTCAGGCCTGCTATTGCAGCAAGTGAGCTTTTTTACACTGCCATTTTGACTTGGCAAAAAAAACTTTTGACAGGCCTAAACCTTCCATTTTAGAACATATAAGTCACTCCTAGGGTATGCCTACACACCCCAAGGGGCAAGGTGCAGTGCATTTAAAAAGTTGGACTTGAACATTTAAGTTTTACATGTCCTGGTAGTGAAACACTCCTAAATTTGTTTTTCACTAATGTGAGGCCCACCTCTCCCCTTGGATAACATTGGGCTGCCTTATTATATTCAATAAGTGATAACGTTTGATTGGGAACAGGTAAACATTTCATGTTTGGTTTCTTTTAAATTGTAATTAAAAATCCTCTTTGATGGCAAAGTTGCATTTCAAGTTACAATGTTGAAAATTATACTTTTAGAAAGCTGGAATTTTCCTGAACTAGTTGGTGCCTGCAGCCTGTTCTGGAGTCACGTGACTTGGGGAAGGTGACAGTTGGAATTTGTTTTTTCTGCGCAGGCATCCACACAATTGAGGGATTAGGTGTGCCAGGATGGGCTATCAATGGGCAGGATGGGGGGCGGAGCTGGGCCCAGCCCCACTTGCACTTCATAGGCTGTGTTCTGTCTTCATACAAAAGGACTTGTCACCACCGCATTGTGCATACAGCCAGTTTGGAGCCAGGGTAGTGGAGGCAGGAAACTTCAAGGACTTCACAGGAGATTTTCTAGAAACTTCACCTACTTCAAAGAAAGGGCCATATTTAAATATTGTACCCAACTCTGCAGTACACTCCTTAACTACTGAAGAAGGACTGCTGTGCTGCTTTTCTGTTGCCCTGCCTGCTGACTTGACCTGTACCCTTCATCCCAGGCTGAAGAGGCTCCAAGGTCCAGCAGGCTGACCTCCAGTTTTGAGCTTCAGGGACATATTGAGTTCCAGAGGCTCACTGCCACTGCCCAGCTCAATAGCTGCTTGGACTTGCTGCCTGTACCTGCTACCAGGCCTGCCTGAGCCCTGCTGGGCTCTGCTGAAGTGACTTACTGACCCCAAGTGGTATCCCTCATTTTATGGACCCTTTGTGTGGCCTCAGTTGAGCTCTCTTATTGTTGTGGGCTCTTCTTGAACATGAACAGGGCTGTTCACGACAAGATCTTCCCCCTTGCACTACCCGCCAATGCAATGCTCTGGTGAAACCGATCTACGCACCACAGTGACCAACAATGATGCCCAGTAGCATGAGACCTGCACTTTGCGCTACTGCATCAACAGTTTCTGGTGACCACGGACAAGAAACTCCAGCACAACCGTTGTGATGCTCAACAGTCTCTTCGCACTACAGCGATGACCATCCACAACACCTGGCCTTCTCTTCTTGCTACATCGACATCCATCTGCGACGTTTGGTTTGCTCCTCGCGGTCCCTTCCAATTTGAAGGGAACATGTTGACTGGACCTAGAAGGTAACTCTTCCAGTGGGACTAACCTGATCCCTGTACTTAGCCCAGGCTCCATCACGGTCAGCTTGAGCTTGTTACTTTGACCCGGTCTCGCACGACCAGATAACCACGAGTTGTTCATTACCTTAAATCTTTAAAATTGCCTATCTCTTGTTTTACTGATTTTTCTCATTTTGGTCTCGAATAATTTACTAAATGTTGCTCTATTTTTCTAAATTGGTGTGGGATTCTTAATGTGTTGTGTTTTTACTGTATTACTGTTTGAAGTGTTGCATAAATACTTTACACATTGCCTCTAAATTAAGACTGACTGCTTTTTTGTCAAGTTACCCGAGGATTAAGCACAGGCTAATTTCATGGTGCCCCCTTGCTGTGCCTTTAGTGAATGCGCTAAAGACAGAGATGCCAACCATGTAGGCGGGGATCACCAGCTTTGGCAGGTGGCCCTCCACCTGTTGACTGGAGGCCAGGCAGCCTAGCAGGCTGTTGGGCTAGCTGCCAAATAAACAAGGTCTTCCATAATTTACAGCTGTGGTCTCTCTTTTTCTTCTACTTGAGTTTATTTTCTGCATTCCTTTTTTGCTACATAGGAATAGTGTAAAGAAGCTTGTGCATTCCTTCAGCTTCAAAAATAAACTATAGCATAAAGTAACATAACAACCTACAATGCCATGACATAACAAAGTCTGCCTTTTTTTCTATAAATTAACTTACATCTATGTGCTTGAAGTTACGCGCTGGTGACTTCTTAAGGATTTTCCATGTTGTGATGCTATTTTCTCAGCGAGTTAATTGCTGGCTGCTGACATCTGGTGGGACTTATCAAGTCAGAATAAGTACAAGAAAAATCGAGCTTCTTCTTTTTTTTTCAGCACGATACGTTTTAGGAAGACTTTAATATCTCAGTTTTTGCCTTTGTAAGCATGGTAAATAACAGGTTTTATTGTTACCA
The DNA here is from genome assembly GCF_964204655.1 of Triturus cristatus. NCBI lineage: Eukaryota > Metazoa > Chordata > Amphibia > Caudata > Salamandridae > Triturus > Triturus cristatus. The sequence goes on along the minus strand of NC_140593.1, from coordinate 1,064,131,762 downwards.
CATGTAATGGTACCTCTAAACACGTTGCCACATATAGTGGTACCTCAGCGAGTTACCACATTTAATTGTACTTAATGTGACCACATATAATGGTACTTAAATAAGTTACCACATATAACGCTACTTATTTAAGTACCATCATGTTGGGAAACAGAAAAACCTGTGTTTTACAATGCTTAAAATGCGTAAAATTGAGACATTAAGAGCTTCATAAAAACCCTTTGTTATATTAAAACTCCATAGCTTGAAGGGAAATATGCCATAACCTGATTCCTGCATATTTCTCCTTTCATTGGGCCTCTAAACAAGGGGAGAACTTTCGCCCTCTGTACATCATTTCTGGCCATACAAGCATATTCATTTATACACAGCAGCGTCTTTCAAAATAACTCTTGTGAGGATGGTCTCGAGTGCATTCGGCATAAATTGGCATATATTTTATTTCTAAAGCCCCTTCAGAAATGAACAAGGCCCTCGAGAAGTACAGTAATGTCCTGGATAACAATACAATAACCTGAATGTGTCAGGGAAGGCATGTGCGGGTTTGTGCACTTAGGAATATGTGTTTTTTTATACTCTTGTCTCCAGAGCAAAGACTACCCATTTCGCTTTGTCTAGAAAATATGAAAGGACTGCATTTAAGAGAAATTACAAAATACCTCCAGCTGACCCCTTTCAGTTAAATCATAACTAAGCAGGAATGTATTGCTTCTATTTTGCACACACAATGAAACCGTTTGAGGGGTAGATAGTTGTGCACCGTTCTCGGCTCAATTACTTTTTTAATGGTATTTTTTTTTTTGTACCTGCAGTTATTTTCTAGGGCGCGTCGGCGCTTCATTCGTGCTTCAGACAAGTACACGAGGCGGGCTCCCACTGAGTCCGTAATAGTAAAATGTCAGCACCCGTTCTAGCAACATGTTATTTAGATGAATAACTAAGGGATTGCAGGTGATCAGCCGATGCCTCATAAAATGTGATGATAAACGCAGCAGGATTACACATTTTAGAAGAAGCATTAACTAACACGTTTAAGAGGGGGAAAAAACTGTATAATAACCGACGCTTCGGCTGATGCTCGCGCGACTCCGCGAGAGTCATTATCTAATGGTAGATTCAAAATGGAAGGAGGTAGAGAGGCAAATGGAGGGAGGTAGAGATGCAAGAGGAGGAAAAGTAGAAATACAGGTGGCATTTTTTTCTTTGCGTGCTGCACGCCGCACACTGCTGCACACCGCACACTGCTGCACGCCGCACACTGCTGCACGCCGCACACTGCTGCACGCCGCACACTGCTGCACGCCGCACACTGCTTTTATGCGAGTTTATGCTACTGACATTGTAAATGACAATGCCTTTTATTTGTTTTAAAACCAAAACATAAATAAAAGGCATTGTAATTTTACAATGCCAACAGCTCAAACTCTTATAAATGCGAGACCTATTGCATTGCAAATGCTTGTTTTGTTTGTTGCAGATTTATATAGTGCGAACTCGACCCGAAAGTATTGGAGCGCTTGTGCCCTTGTGCAGTTACGTTACACAAGGACACATTCATTTTTGGGTAGGCACCGGTGGCGGTTGGGGACATACACAAAAGGTGGGGGCGAGTAAAGGGAATCTTTTGGCAACTCTGTTGTCATGGCGTGTAGCGCTGTATGAGTGCATTAATAAATGAATAAAGTATAAGAGGTGTTAGTGCTGGTGTATTAAACCTGTCTCACTGCAGAGTATGTCTGTGAGCTAAAACGCAGAGGAAGCCACCAGCCGACGAATCCCCACCCTCTGCGTTTGCCATTAACAATACAGTGTTTGTGCACCACAGAGAGAACAAGGGTGCTGTGCAAAGGACCCAGGGATACATACCCTAATAACAAGTACACGGTAAGAATCCACGGAGCAAAGAGTAAATGGCATGTGATCCCCGCACAAAGGGGCAGATTTACAAGCCCCGTTCCCCACTTTTGTGTCATTTTTAACATGGGAAAAGTGACGCAAAAGTGGCGCAAGGGGCTTGTAAATAAGCCCCCAAAATTCCTCCTGGGCCACTGGCAGCAAGGGGCCCCACCACGCCACCCGGCGATCACACCCTCAGTCCTTCAGGGCAGCCAGAGAGTAAAGGGGAAGCCCTCAAGAACATTGTGTTACCCCGCAGCTGGCTCAGTATTAGGCCTGGGCTAAAATTCCGTTCCGCTCGCGGAAATTGCGATAATTGACATTTTCATGTTCCGCGGAGAGCGCGAAAATGTCAAAATGTTCGTAATCCGCATCTTACCGGAAATTTTTTTCTTGCTCGCGCTGTGAAAAAATACACTCTCGCGTGCGCGCGATCGCCTTCCCTGAATCACCGCGTTCGCCGACAAGTTTTCCCGATCCGGTCGCGATCTCCACGAGATGTTGGATTGTTGGTAGCCATTTGCGCTGGCTCGCAACAGTTCGTGCCCGCATTAACATCAGTTGTCACGCGATCACGTCATTCGTCGCGCGATCATGCACCGCGAGAGTATGAGATGATTGAGATCTCACGCCCGTGAGCAACCGCATGGGTAAGTTGGCGAGCCGCGATCACGCAGAAAATACCGCGAACGGGCGGGAAAAAAACTTCCGTGTCTGCGCGATATTTCCGCGTGTTTGCAGAGATTCTTAACATTTTCGCGATAGTTTGCGAAAGTGAATTTCGCAAATTCCGCCCACCCCTACTCAGTATAGATTGCAGCCACCTCACTAGTATACGAAGCGGCTAGGAGGCTCCAACCCTTCAGCGAACCGCCACCACCGCCCTGCTAAAGTTATCATGTCTGGGCATGCCGGTTTGCGGGCAAAAACCCCAAGACATCCGGTGGGGCCGAAAATGTCTGGAGGCACTGGCCAGCAGTCTTTCCACTTTTAACTGTTCCTCGGAGCCAACACAGCTGAAGGAGAAAGGGGCCCAGAGTCACAGACCATGAGGCCTTCCAGCACTACAGGTCCCCCGGACTGGCACAACCCAGAGCGCGGCCTCCGCACTAGCACACGGGAGTGCCGGTAAGCTCTGGGCCGACAGCAAGTCCCCCGCTACAGGCAGTCAGGCAAGTAGCGCTGAATCAGTCGCTATCACTCCCCTGGGACCCAAAGGAGGTGGGTAATAGGAAAATGTAGAGGCACTGGCAGGCAGATCACCTGCCACTGCACGTTTCTCTGGGCCAGTAGAGTACCTCAGGGCTTTAAGTGGGATACAAAAAACCTGGGGGGGAGGGTCTCTCAAAGGGACGTGGCCAATGTAATTAGGGGCGTGGCTTAAAAGACGTAAGCCAAAAATCTGTGATTAGCATAGTGTGCTGCCCGACTTGTATTTTGCTGGTTCTGTCATTACATCCAGATATATGATACAACAAGTAACACCATACCTACAAGTCAGGACTATTGGCTTTGTCAATGGTTGTTAGTTGCAAAAGATAAATAAGCAGCAGCTGTGGCTTATATAATATAATGAAAGCTTCCACTTAAAGCCCTTGTGACACCACGACAATGTTGCTGCTGCTGAGTCTCAGAAAGAGAAGGAAAATCGAGAGAGAAAACAACTCACTTTAAAGGATTTTACTCCCCCTACAACGCTCACCTGGCATGACGTCATGCCGTAACTTCTCTACTAGAGAGAAGTGAGCAGTGTGAGTACGCACACATCAATGTGCCTGCTGTCACTGCGGTCCGGAAAAAAGACGGACCACCTGTGCCAGGGCACAAAACAGAAACCCATTTTGAGCCCCCCTTTAAAAAACTGCCGGTGCTCAGACCGGGTGAGACCTGGCCCACTTAAAGCCCTGGAGTACCTTCCATGACCCTCGCACCAGCGCATGGGGACGAGGAGAGGGCTTTGAGGCATCAGCGAGCCTCCCGCCAGTAACACCAGCTCCAGTTGCAGACAGGACCTGCAAGGTGGCCCAGTGCTCCAAGTGAAATAGTCTAACAAGTAAAAAGTCATGGCTCATATTTACATTTGGACACCTCTAAAGTGTGCTCCCTCTCCCCCGGCCCTTCGCCCGCCTCCTGTTGTACCTCTGTTCCAACAAACACTACTGCTAACTGCCGAAAGTGCTGCCGGCTCCATCTCCACCAGTGCACCGACACCAATAAATCCATTGTCATGTCACTGAACTTGATACTTTAAAAACAACCAATCTGTGCCTTGCTCTCATGCTGTTTTACTAGTAAACACAATAAGAGCAAAGCAAGGATTGGAGTGAGCAGGGGGACCCTGCGCTCCAAAGAAGACTGGGGCAGCTGTCCTGCGTTTCCCCCTGGCTCCTTAGCAGTGCGGTTCGGAAGCCTAAAGTACACATGTCTGGTTGGCCACAGCAACAGACTGGTCCCACCAGACACGCACGAGGTTTGAGCTGCTTACTGCCAATCAGCAGGTCTGCCCACACCCTGCTCTACTCAAACACGGCAGACAGGCATGGAAAACACGCTGCGGCAGCAGTACATAATATGCAAATTTGATTTAGCACACTTGGTAATATGTGTGTCGCAAAAGGGGTGGTGGATCAATGCCCTCACGCTCAAATGTACAGGAATTTTTATCTCGATAGGCCAAGGGTGCGTTCAGGTGTGCCATTGCGGGCCCAATTTCTAACAATTCGGAAGGTAGACTACAAGCCCTGGAGGTACACATGAACGTCGATTCACCAAAATGCCATCACACCTTTAACCTTAATGGCATCACAAGAAGTGCCATCATGTGACCTTTGACCCTTAATCGTCCCACGAAGTGATGTCACATGACCTTAACCCTTATGACATCGCAATAATTGACATTGCTGAAGCTATAATAAAAGCAGTGATAAAAGCATGACTAATACAAAAAGACAACGTCGAAAAATGCGGTTTTAGATATCACTTGTATTAGTGTGTGACATCATATGCAGGGAGATCATTAATCATTTCTCTGAGTATTAAATCAAAAATTATGTGTCCACCTGAAGAGGATGGAGTACCACAAAACACACAACTGCACTGGGAAGTTACATTTTTACCACCATAAACTGTCATTATGTAATAGTTTCCCTGTGGTGTACTGCAATAAAAAATGTATTTATAAGTCATAGGATGAGAAAAAAGGGACTTAAATAAAACAATAGTAGTTATTTACACATATATTGATTGATGTAAAGTTGACCATCTATTGAATGTAAACTATATATTTGGCCTAAATTATTCATTACTGTTAATGCATTTTGCTATAAGATCGCCTGCAAGGTTCCATCACTCCTTTGAGGCACAAAGGTGAAGGTTTTATTAAGACACTTCATTTTTCATGCATTCACAATAATAAAACACCACAACAAATTGTTTAAAAAAGTTTGGTTTTTAGCTTTTTTTTTATTTAATCAGAAGAGTGCACATTGCCCTACTGAATTTATTAATCTTACAAAATCTATCATGTGATATTCCAGTCCCAATCGAAGCTGCAAAAAGTAAACAGTGCTCATGAAGCTACTGTTTGCATGCTGTTCTTGGAGTCGGGGCTGGTGATTTTTGACAGTGGTGGTCCTTAATACTTGACCTGAATTGTAGGGATTGAAGCGAATGAGCATGACATCTTCTAGGGAGGGTTATTGGGGGTCTCCCAAGATGAACATTTAAAAAGAAAAAAATGGGAACAGATAGTGCATTTTAAGGCAGGTTTTTCAAATACATTTGCTAAAAAGCCATAGGCTCTGCTCTCATTAAATATTCAAGTATTTCATAATATCCCAGGCCAATTTAGCCTGATGCTCCCAAAAGTTCACCCCATTTTTCCCCCAAATATGCTAGAGGTGCTCCCATACGACAAACATTTCCTCCTGTGTGGAAGATGCCAGCATTGTATCATAGGTGTCCCTATATGCTATGTGCTTGTCATGCAGAGAACTGCCTCCAGTATGCCAGTAACAGAATTTTGCCATGGGGGTTATTTAAGTCAAGAATTACCTTCAGCATGCCAGAGTCAAGGGCACACTCAAGAGTATAACACCAAATTCTCACTCATGCTCACTTATATTCACTGTAAATGTGTTTGTGCTTATATAGCGCACAGCTACCCCATTTCGGGGTTTCCCGGCGCTGTACTCATACCACTAGGGAACCCTTCATGGTTTTTCCCTGTGAAATGTCCACTCCTGGGCATCCCCAGGGTGAAGCCAGGCATCCCAGCGCTGTTGGGGCCGTTGTGGTGATTAAGCAAGCTATTGCCCAGAGTTGCAGCGTGGGACCCATGATTAGAATAGGCACCGAGGCGAGAAATCAGGTCCGAGGAATTATGAGCCCAAGACCCGCCAAGACACGCCGTGGCGGGAATTGAATCCTGGTCCCGGGCCAGACCTCTGCATCCGGGTCTGCCGCTCTAACCATTGAGCCACACTCTCATTCATTCTCACTAACTTGTACTCAATCGTTCTCACTCACAGCTATGCTCACTGACTGCCACTCTCTTATTTGTTGTTCAAATTCATACTCATTTATTCTCACCGACATACTCTCATTTTTTTCAGTCACTTTTCTTCTCACTCACATTCGCACTCACTGACTCACTGACACTTAGGGCCACATTTATTTAAACAAGCATTTGCAATGCAATATGTCTCGCATTTGTGAGAGTTTAAGCTATTGACATTTTAAATGACAATGCCTTTTATTTATCTGTTTTGCTAATTAACACAAAAATAAAAGGCATTGTCATTTACAATGCCAATAGCTTAATCTCTTGTAAATGCGAGACCTATTGAAAGAAGCGGCCGCCATTGTCCCGGGCTGCTTGAAAAGTTAAAGCGCACACGGTGCACTGAATTTTGAAGGAAAGCATGTCCTGCCTGCAGTAGGAAAAACTCATTAAAGAAAATAGTGCTTACAGACTAAAAAAGACGTACTGTGTAACAACCGAAGTAAAAGTGCGAGTCCTCATGGGGGGTTACAAATGAAGACAAGGCGGTACTAAGGAAGGACTAACAAGCCTATTAAAAAATCAGAAGCCAGCATTTATGAAGGGCATCGACACAAGTCAATGGCAGATGTGGGCGGAGAGTGGGCGGGGTTTTAATTCACACTCCACTACAGCATTCCTCACAGAGCAGCGCATGCGCTGCCCAGGCTAGACCTAAAAAAACAGAGTAACATGCAGCGCAGCATCCACAGTTGCTCTGCTGCATTGCACTAGGGGAAGAGAGCATTGGAGAGCCATATGTACTAAGATATGGCACTTCTGCTCTCTTCTCCAGTAGCCCCATGCAAATGAGGGTATCACTTTACCTCTGTGCCCGCCCTGTATTATGGATGTTGAACAGAGGAAAACAGACAGCAATTATTTTCTAAATATGTATATGATGCGGCTTTAAGCCCTGAAGGTTGAGGACCCACACGCTCTGCAGCTTATGTGCATGGATCATCAGCTGTGCAACCTCTCACTGTAACATAGCGCCTTATCAAAGCTAGTCCTATGCCGAGAAATGTCAACAGAAAACAAACGCTCCTTAGGGAGTGTGACCAAATAGAATAGATGAAAAGTTGTCTTAAAAATTGTGCGAGTTTAACGCGCAAGAATAGCAATAAGCAATATAAAGGTGACATGTCAACCTTTTCGAAGGGTCTTCAACTGAGCTGCAACACGAGCTGCAGCATTTTCAGTAACTTTTGATCCGTTTGAGCTACAGCATTTTTTTTTTAATCTGCAGATTTTGCAGCAGATGATATGGATTGTGTGGCAAATGAAGCAAATCCATAATTATGTGGAAAACACCACATCAGCAAAATTACATAATTCCAATGGCCCTGCTCATAACCTGGGAATGTGCAATGTGCTTGACAAGATATCAGAATATGAAACGGTCACATTTGTAACCCTGCTGTAGTTGTGAGAATAAATTCAGCCAAGACCAATATCTCAAATGAGATAAACCAATTATTTAAATTACCACACCATCTGGCAGAGAACAAACAGACACACATACTCTAGTAGGCATTGTAATTCCACATTAATTCTTAGATAATGGTCGGACATTTATGATTCCCTTGTGGCTGCTTATGCAATGAGGCATGCATTGGCAATGTGTGAACAGTATAATGTATGCCAATCCTACAGTATATTACCGTGTGCATCATACACAGACTAAAATACATAAACACCCTCAGAATCCCTACACAGAAACAGCCAGGTCTGGTGGACTAATGCGTCCACTGTAGGGGCTTATGTTCTACCTCATGGTCCCAGGTACACTTCCCAGTGAGTCCGCTCAGCCTTTTATCCTTGTTAGGTTGATAAAATGAATACCATTGAGTTGGGTAACAAACATCTGTTATTCAGTGGCAAGATATCGTTGGGGAACGTGAATTTTACAAATACACATGTTCAGCCGCGGTCGGTAGTAGGAGTACCTGCAGGGCGGTGACGTGGGGAGGGGGAGGGGCAGGGTGGAGGGTAGTAAACTATGGATTGCGGAGGTTTACAGGTAAGTAAACTTATAAATTAATAAAATGAATTTCGTTGCATGCACTGCATCCCCAAATGCGATGCAGTGCACGCAACGAAATTCGTTTTATTAATTTATATGTTTACTTACCTGTAAACCTCCGTAATCCATAGTTTACTACCCCCCACCCTGCCCCTCCTCCTCCCCACGTCACCGCCCTGCAGGTACTCCTACTACCGACCGCGGCTGCACATGTTATGTTAGATAATTGAGGTGCAAAAGGATGCTCACAGCCCTGGGCCCCGGTGCAACTGCACCTGCTGCATCATTGGCAGATAACACCCTGTCCCCATTCCCCCAATACACACTGCCCAACTGCAGCTTGTCTTTGATATGAGGTAGGGTTGCCACAGGGCCGTTTTCTTCCAACATGAATATTTTAATGTTTCAGCCAGTATAAAAATAGCCAAAGTCAGCATTTCCCCCCTTACAGGGCATGGTTAGAACAATATTTATAAAAGCAACGTCCTTTCAAATGTGTTCTAGAGGTTCCTTGATTACCCTGACCAGGGATGCCACCTGGCCGATTTTCTACTGGCACCACATTTTTTTTTATTGTCCCAGCTGATACAAAAATAAGCACAACCACCTAAAGCAAGTATATTTAGCCCTTATCTGTACATAAATCAAACAGCAAATATAAATAGAGAAAACTTTTAAATGTGTTCTAGAGCTGCAAAAATTCTTGACTAATAAATACAGTAAATACAGACAGAAAAGTCATGTTACAAATGTATACATTCATTTTTATTCATAGTTCTTTTTAGTATCATGTCCATGCCTTTCCACACTCTTAAAACTACAACAAATGGCCAGTATTTTCTTTTGGAACGGTGACAACGCTACCCCAGACTGATAATTAATGTAATCAAAGTGAAAAGCCATCATGGTGTTTGGTCGTCCACATGGCTTCTTCTGCCATTCTCCATGGCCTCTTTTGCCGACTGAGTGGGACAAAGGTTATGTTTGGCTGGACCTGGCCCACCTGGCCCACCCGTTAGAACCGGGCCTGGGTGGAAGTAAATGGAAAAAATTTAACAATATCACCTGAAAACACAATGGGGCTAATTACGATGTCGGGCGGACTTAAGTCCACTCAACACTGTCTCGGTCCTGGGACCGACCAACTGACCTCCGGTCGGCGGTCCGACTGCCTCATTAGGATGCGACCAAACACTGTTCGGTCACATTCCTGCATTTCCCTATGGGAGCATGCATTATGGCGGTAAACCGCTGTAATACATGCTCCCATAGGGAATGGAAGGTGCTGTTCATCTCTGCACCCACCTCACGGTGCCTGCCACTGGGTGCAGGGATCAACAGGGGGGCACCATAGGTGCCCCTCAGTCCCCAACCGGATGCTGCACACCCAAGGGAGCCCTACTGTGGGCCACAAAACACACGTTCCGACATAGTCTTCATGTCAGACGGGCTGGCATGGAAACCATGCTGGAAACCGTGCATCGGAATCCCAAGGGCAGAAAGGCCTGCCCTTTTGAATTACGAGCCGGTTCCGACTGGCCGACGGGCTCTTTAAGTCTGTCATAAGCCGGCCGGAATAACCAGCCGGTTTAGTTTCTGATCACCAGCATTGTAATGCGGCGGTCAGAAAGTAACCGAGTGGCTGATTCTGATGCGGCCCGGAAGGCTCTGACCGTCGGTTGTAGCCTTTACTGGCCGCATCGTAATCGGCCCTAGTATGTTTACTGATGTCTGTTCTTGCTATGGAAGTTTTTGGTGCACCCACGGCTAGCTGGAGGGGGGTCGCGGGGGGCTGGTCTGCTGACATTTCAGCCCTTTTAGCCTGACTCCATGGTTGCCCACAGATGAACAGTCCTTTGGGGGTGTGGCTGGTTTGAGTCACGGGTGTCCCGAGTCGGTATGGTGTTCTAAAGTTCCCTGTCTTCTCTCGCTATGTGGTTTTGGTAGGTGCGGGCCTGGCGGGAGGGAGGACTGGCATGCAGGCAGTCCTGACCTTCTGACCCTGTCCCAGGACTGCCCACTGATGAACATTCATTGGATAGTGGCTAGGTAAGTCACAGGTGCCCCAAGCATGGATGCGCCTAGGAGATTCTTGCTTTCATTCACTTGTTAATAAGTGATTCTGGTATATTGCATAAAGATGTGCTGTTTTAAAGAATTTTAAATGTGGCAAACCAAACTTTGGTTGGATGTCTGAGCCCACCGTGAGGGGAGGTAAACATAAATCTGATGATGTATAACAATCTTCTCTCATAAACAATTCTGCAAAGAAGTTATGTGTAACTTTAAAATGCTTGGTGTGTGATTTGAAGCAAAGAAATGTAAGACTGCTGTTTTATGGATTGGAAGTGTTTGGGAATTGAAGGGATGGTATCAAGTGGGTTCCCAAGAGAGCATACTATGGAGGTGGATATTTCCCTGGCAGCAATTGATGTCTAGCAGGGTCAGATAGGAAGGGAAATTAGGCCTGGGCAGAAAAATAAAAGCAGCCCCCATTAGCAAATCTGATAGCTAAAAAGGTGCCATACGTTTGCAAATCGGAGAAGTTGTGAACCTGTAAAGACACGCTGCAATGGTCTATTGCAAAATATGTGAGAGTGCATGCACTTGTGCTTGGGGCAGGCAATGTTAGTGGGACTATCAAGAGAAAACAGAAAAAAATACGTTCCTCCAGACCATAAAACATATAGCACCAAAATACGCTGATATGCTCCTTCCTCATGTAGAAGACTCTATCTACGTAGTGTCAACTAAAGGATTTCTGGGTTCTCAGCCAAGACAAATTTCACCTGTTATTGTGTGACCCTGTTCAAGATTAACAAAATGTTGTATTGCTTGGCATCATGCAAGCTTGAATTAGCAGAACATGGATAATAAAATTCAAAGTTGTCCATATTAGGGCCCCTAAAATATGTTTTGCCTGGATCCCTAGAATCCTTAAGATGACACTGCATTTATGATTTTAGGCTAGGTTTATTGGTCATCAGTCTTTGAGTGTTTCAATATCAGATCCCATTTTATTTCTACAGTATGTGTCATTTGAAGCCAGTACAGTTGTCTGGAGATATCAGGGCATACATTTTTAGGATGGTCAAGGCTGGAGCACCCCAAGGAGAAATATTATAACAACATGGTTAGCACTAATCAGGAATGTTGAGCTGAGGACACCCAGTGTGGAATGGTGGCTTCTAGGCTAAGCTCTCATTCAAGATTCACCTTTAAGCATTAAGATTTGTCTTTTATTCTAAAGGCTAGCCCTAAAGAACAGAAATTAGGAAAAGATGAAAAGATTAAAAACAAGTCAGTGGATGAAAGAATGGTGAAAATCTATAAAAAGTATGAAAAGGGGAGTAGTGTGAGTGCTGAGAACATGTATTCACATATCAGTAAAGGCAGAAAGAGACTAGATGAAAAAAGAGGTATAGACCGAGAAAGTGATTATTTTAGAAAAAGAAAGAACAAAAGTGAGCAAGTTAGAAGGAGTGAGAGTTGACGTGACATGCTCATAGGCAGACTATAGGTGCAAGTGAAGTAAGATGTTTACTGCACTTTTGCTGATCGTCGACGCTACCATACACCATAGTGTTTGAGCTTCCATTGACACTCTCTCTTAGGTAGCTCCCATGAGTTTAAGGCACAACATCTCCGCAGTTGTTGTGGATGAAGGAATCAATGAACAAATTTCGATACAGTCAAGAGAACCAACTTTATGTCCAAACAAAGGCAGATCTAAAAGCAGAAATCCTGCATGGACTAGTGAATAGAATAAGATGAGGGGAAACACAGGAGCAATCTGGATAACACATTAATTTCAGTGGCTACAGACAGGGCCGGACTGAGAACCGAAACTGGCCCTGGCAAACTGCTTGGGTGGCCCCAGGAGGGGGGTGAGGAGAGAAGGGTGTGGTCCTCTCCCCCGGTTTCAACCGATTCTGTTACAGGAGGGCGATATTGGAGCTCTGCTGCAAACTGTCCCCTGGTAACAAAATGGCCCCCCAGGTGCCCAAAAAAGGCCCCCACCCTGGCGGCCCACCAGAGAAACACCCGCTGCCCACTACGGCCAGTCCAGCCCTGGATACAGACCAAAAGCATTGCATATATTGAAAATGGGATAAAAACAAGGTGAGGAGTATAAATACCTTTGCATGACCTTTAAGGGGCTCCAGCGAGTCCGCATCCTCAGACTGGAAAGCAGGAACACACAGAGATTATCCAATTGTGGAAACATGAACCCCACATTAAAGGCATTTTGTAGCTCACCCTGGATCAGGGCGATTAACAATAGGATCCATGTTATATATTTATATTTCCTTTTTATAGCTCAACAATTTCATCTAGACAGGCTTGCAGATCTGAATATGAAACAGCTAAAGGATGCTCTGTTGCACTTTGGATTCAGAGGCGCAAATGTAACTTTACTTGACATGGGGTCCTGCTTCAAGCATGATACAGCAGTAACACTTGTTCGCTGGGTTAAGCAGCAGCTCTTCATGTCCCGAAGAAAATCATTGCTGCCGACTTCTAGGTATCTCTGGCATGATTCTAGTAGGAGATGCACATTTTGGTCTGGCAAACATTTTCCTTTGAGTGATTAGAGGAAGGCGTAATCCTTGGTGGTGCTCTTCACTCCTTCCAAGTAATATTTTTGTTGACTTACATATGACAAGCTTCCAGGACTGTCTCCTCTATGGTTAGTAGTAGTAGTAATAGTAGTACACTGTGACTGGATAAGCATCTCTCTCCAGGCCTAAGAAGATAGGCCAGTCCTGCTCTGAATTCTTCTCAGCCCTTAGCAGGACTGTTCAACAGAATCTTTTCATTCACCCAAGAATGCCTGGCATTCACAGAGGGAGTGGGTCTGGGGAAAAACAAATGGATGGATAGGTACTCGTTCTAGTACTTAGAATTTTCTTAAAGACAGATCTGAAAGTGTGAATATGTGTTCTCCCATCATGTGTGGTATATTTGAAGACATTTTCTGTCCACCATTGTTTGCATGATGGACCTGGGTGTGAGGAACCCTACCACAGTTCCCTAAATAGGGCAGTGTCACTGATGCAATTGGACCCTCAATGGTTTTCCTTCTATTAAACTCATTCTAAATGTGGAGAGGGGTGTAACAGGTCAGCAGACAGGACATCTTTCAATTTTTACCAGATTTTCTGGTACTGCCTACATCTAGACGAGTCCCTCAGAGTGTTAAAGATGATGGTGTTTCTCATTTTGAGATTGCAATCCTGAATGTTAAGATTAGCAACACTCTACTAGCCCTGGAAAGCCTCTCTAGCCTCTCTAGCCTCCCACATCCAAGAGGATATTAGGAACCTTTTATGAGATTTCCCATAGTGGCTCTGTAGCCAGAAGGATTGTTTTAGAAGTGGAAAACAAACGGCTTTAGCTATAGTTGGGTTTGTCAGATCTCCTTTATAACTCTTTAGCTTGTTATGGAAGTTGTTTGTCTTTGTTGCCTTCTTTTCTTTTATTCTCCTACAATATCTATTTCTTAGAGGCTTCCAATACCCTTTATCACAAGAGTTTATTAGTATCATCCACTCCTGTTTGGCTTTTTCCCTTTTCAGGTATTTCCGTGCAGCCAGTCCAAAGTTATAATATAATGCACTTAAGAGTATATGGTCAGGCTGCACCACTGACAACCCCGGAGAAGAGATTCCGAAGGCTGCAGAGGGGCTCAGCTTATGCTTGGGCACCCTCTCACATATAACCAAGCACCCTGCCTTCAGGATTGATAAGGCCTGCCATAGGGATGACTGATAGGTTACTATGTGCAGTGATAGGTGAGGTATAGCGAACCTATACCTCAGTAAGGGGTGCATGCACCACCTTACCCAGGCTGCAGTAGCAGACATGTGGTGTCATTTTGGAGGGTTTTCCAGGGATGGCACAATACATGCTTCAGCCCCTGGTAGGCCTCTGGGGTACCTATGCCCTGGGTACATAGTATACCATATACTAGGGACTCACAAGGGTACCCCAGAATCCAATCTGGAGGGTACCTAAAGTGCATGCAATCAATTTAGAGACAAAGCAGCTAGGCTGGGGCCCTGAATAGCAGGGTCCCAGCTAGACTAAAGTCGAAAAACAGTGAAACACCAGCAAAAAGTGGGGGCAAACATGTGAAGCAGATCCTACTCTCCTACAATCCACTCCTGATTGGCTTTTACCCTTTTTAGGCCTCGCCTAGGCAGCGCATGTACTTTCTCTTCGAGACATGCTGCAGACAGAATATGGGCTTTAAGCTCGACCCATCATTTTAATTGGCTCATTTGCCTGTTCTTCATTAATGCTTTTTTTTCTTTGGTTAATTTGTTTTGTAGTTCCTCATTTTCCACTGTTGTAACCTCCCATAAGGACTGCCCCGTTACATGTGATCTTACTCTGTATGCTTTTTTTCACAGTTTCTGAGCACTCTTTTTTTAGTGAGTTTTTTGGAGCCACGACAGCAATGCACTTTCTTTTATTGATCATTTTGTTTATTCTTATGTTGTTTCAATAGGTTTTAGTAAACAAGACTCTGAGAACAATGACAGTAAGGGAACACAATGCGCGCAACTAACACATACAGTACCACCCAATTGAAAAATGTTAGATGCTCAACTTCCTGTGGTTCACTGTCATCAACACCACAATCAATAAAAGAGTACAGTTAGGAAGGAACATCAAAAAATAGAGTCCATGAAATCTTTCCTTCAGGTTTCAGTAACCTTTTTTTTTTTTTTTTCGTTTTTTCAAATTTGCTGATTCTTCAACGAGTTGCTTCAATCGAAAATACAAAATCGATTTGTAGATCACAGTTGCATTTTCTATAGATCAACAGCCTTTCTGCCTACGCGTTTCGTCCTTCCCTTAGGTCTTAACTTCTGAGATCAGACGAGATCAGGTGCTTTCAGGGTGGTATGGCCGTGTTTATTCTTATGTTGTGTCAATAGGTTTTAGTAAACAAGTAAAACCCTAGGATCATAAGGGACCAAGGGTGCTAAAGTGTATTTAGGAACAAGGGTCCCTTAGTAAGAATTAAAAAAGTAATCACAATGGATACAACAAAAAGTTCCATGAATAATTTAGATAAACAAAATTGAAAATATTTATTTTCAACACATAAGTTCAACCAAAAGGCATATATATAGGAATTACCCCCGCCGGAGTAATTTTAAGAAACAAATAAAAGAAAGGCAGGTGTAAAAAGACAAAGCAAAAAAACATATAAACACATACAGGAAAACAAAAATAATCATCCGCATGAATAAAGGTGCTCCTGATCAGTGAAATGTCAGATGGCTGCAGTACCTTTTTCGTGATTTGTTTCTTAAAATTACTCTGGCGGGGAAATTTCTATATACGTACCTTTTGGTTGAACTTATGTGTTGAAAATAAATAATTTCAATTTTTTTTATTTAAACCATTCATGGAACTTATTGTTGTATCCATGGTGATATGTTGTTTTTATAGGCATTTCTTTGTTGCTTTTTCTTGATGTTGCAGGGTGTATGTGCATGCTGCTTGTGTGACACTGTCCGTGTCTGTACACCTCCTGCTCAGTTTGTTCCACTCCCTCCTCGGCCTCTCTCTTTATGAGCTTGGGAAATGGGGGGCATCTTTGCACCCTTTTTCCCTCACGTGGCTGTTTGGGCAATGTGCTCTGTGTAGGTCCGCCTGCTGGGACGCCGTGGTTTCACCAGTCAAGGTGGCGCGGGAGCTGCGCTTGCTGAGGAGTGGGTTCTCAGCGCCGTGGCTGGCTCGTGAAGCCGGGGCTCAGGTTCCGAGCTCATTATGGTTGTCTGCTTGCACGCTTCTCTTGTTCTCTTGCGGCTGCTCAGGCACTGCACCTCTTCAGTCAGAGGACAGATTACGCATAGGAAGGGGTCCTTTTAATTTCTGCATTTGCAGATTTCCACACAGGTTGGGGGATCAGTGCTCCTTCCCCTTCCGGTTTCAGAGAGTGTTGCTCCTGGATTCAAGGGTCTCACCACCATTTCTCTGTGTGCTGTCCCCTTCGCCCCACCCTCTACCCCGTCCTTGCTTGCCCATACCCCCTTCCCTGTCATTACTTGTTTAATTTGTTGTCCCTGTTCCTTCATACCCCTCACAGCCATCACTTCTCCGTGTTACTGTCCCTGTTGTCTCTTCACTGCTCGCCCTACATTGAGGTTTGAATGTATTTGTATTACAATTTAGGCCCTGTCGCTTCTTTTCACACCCACCCCCCACTTCTCCGTGTTCCTGCCTCGCTCGCGACTGCCAATCCTTGCAACCTCCTGGGATTACTGCATTGTGCAGGCAGGCTCCCTTCCGAGCACTCATTCATGATCGGAAAATAATGGCAGTTGCAGGGACTGGCTCTCCACAGAGGAGACTGGCAGGGACCCAAGCGCTCCTGGCCAAGCCCTCTAACTCAATATGTATTTTATTAAAGCCCCATGATCGTCTTCTTTCCAGGCAGCACTGTTACTTAATGCATTTTTTCTCCCAGTTTGAAACACAAAGGTAAGGTTAGAACATTCTTCCAGCTATGCTGAAGGCTGGCAGAAATGGATTTCAGTGTAAAATGCAAGTAAAGGTCACCCATGGTTTTCCCTTGTGTTTTCAGGCCTGAGGCCGTCCACAGCCAAGATCTGCGATGAATGCCACTGAGGGCCTGTGATATAGATAGACGTCTGCAGCAGTATCTGGGGAAGCGCTTTGAAGATTGATTTCAGAATACATGTAGGATAACTCATCGTTTTGGTTTCTTTAGTAAAACATGTGCAGTGTTAAGGGGTTTTACTGCTGTTAACCGCCTAATATTTGTACAGTCGTACTGACGCCGCACCAACCACACAGTTCAACTCCACATCATTTCACTACATGCCACAATAATGAAAATACCTCAAATTCAACTCCACATATTTCCACTCTGCTCCATGCCATATAATTCCACTTCACATAAAACTACAACATGCAACGAAATTCCATTACACTCCACGCAACACAATTCAACTCCAGATACATCCACTACATTTAATTACACTCCAACCTACATCGTTACACGCCACATGTATCCACTCAGCTCCAAAACACGTAATTATGCTCAACAAAATGTAATTACGAAAGGTGTGCCCCAATTTTACACTTCACATTCCACGCCATGCCCCACAATTCCACAGAATGCCACACCACACAATTCAATGTCACACAATACCATACCACAAAACATAATTACACTCCACTCCATACCACATAATTACACTCCACTTAAATCTACTCCATGCCACATAGCAACATTCCAAATAAATACACTCCAAACCATGCAACATAATTCTGCTCAATACAATTTCACTCAATTCAACACAATTCCACGCAATACAATTCAACTCCACACAATTCCATTCCATGGCACAAATCCCAATCAACAACACACAATTCCACTACACACCACATACATCCAACCACCCTACAAAATTCCACATAATGCCAAATAAACAACATGCCATATAATTTCACTCAATACATGCCACTCCACGACACATAATACCACAACACATAAGTCCACTACACTAAATACCACATAATTAATATCCACATGATTCCATTGCACTCAAATGCACTGGTCCAGCATTTCTCATAATGGTTCACTTCAAGTCTTTCAGCACAGTTTCTTTACCATAACTTTTCAAAAAACTCCAAACCACAAACACACACTCTCCTCCACTTCTTTCAGGGTCTTCTGCATACACAAGTGTTCATGCACCACTTCATACACAAACTACCTATCACTTTCAATCTTATTTTCTATTTTATACAGCCCTCACCGCTATCTATTCACAATGCCACGTATTTCCTATACACAAATACACTACACACCACACAATTCCACCCCACACAATTCTGCAACTAACCATTCCAATTTTAACCACATAATTCCACTACAAACAACATACATCCACTCCACTACAAACAAAAAACATATTTACAATGCCAATAGCTCTAACTTTCACAAATGCGAGACCAATTGCATTGCAAATGCTTGATTCTTTTTATCTTTATGGGATTTCCATCAGGCTATCAATGCTACGTCCATGGCCGGACTGGGAACCACAACCGGCCCTGGCAAAGTGCTCGGCAGGGCCCCCCCACCTCCCCCAGGGGTTGGGGGTGCCGCCGAGCTCTTTGCCAGCGCCGGTTTTCAGCCGATTTTGTTACAGGGCCGCATAGCTGCAAAATCGGCCCTGTAACAAAAACGGCCCCCAGGGGCCAAAAACCGGCCACCACCCGTGCGGCGCACCGGGGGATTTCCCGGTGCTCCCTACGGCCAGTCCGGCCCTGGCTACGTCCATTCTTGTTGCGTACCCTGCCAACCCACCAAGTACTCTGTCACAACTTGAACCTTAAATAGGGCACAGGAAAAATATAACCCCTAGCAACTAAAAAAAAAGACATGTAACCTCAATTAAAAAGAAAACTATGTTTGTCTCTCTCCATGTTTTGTTTACCTTGAGGGACGAGTCACTTTAGCAACATCCAAAAGCACCTACATCTTAGAAGGCCTGGACGAAATGTATTCTAGGCTAGCATCATCTCACATAATTTCTGGAATTTCGCATTACACTTGCTATGCATGATGCCCATGATAACACTATTACACCATGTCAAATAATAGAGATTTTGTTCGGGTAAAAATCCTATTGTGGCAGCACAGTTCCAAAATGAAAGAGCACAATACGAGTGGCTACTGTTCGCGTCATGTGTAATTCTACGCTATTTTGAACATAAGGTTGCAATTTGTTGTAAAAAAAAAAAGAAAGCAAAATGCTGTACTGACATTTTGTGTCATTTCACATATTATGTTGGCTTTTCCATAATTTCCACAAAGCGAATTGTGAAAATTTCACCCAGACCTACCTCTGGAAAAACCTTCAGAAGGTGACTAAAGTCTTACAAATGAAAATTAGATCAAGCCCTGCTCCTGTAAGGTTCATAGAATAAGATGAAGTTCATGGCCTGTGAATTATAGTCTAGGTATGAAACCAACATTTATCTAAATTTAGCTAAATGGATTTCTTAATTATCGTAACATGATGTGATGGGGTTAGATGTGGTACGATCTATACAATGTTAGGTTACGTCACTTGATATTTTAGAGTAAATGTCTGTTATAGGGAGTCGGGAGTGTAGTATGTATTTATTCAAAGCTGTAGGCATTGGTGTGAGTGGTGTACAGTGTAGGAACTGTACATAGTAACTTACATAATATTTTATTGGTAGTATAGATTGTAAGTGCTGCCGTTTAGTATAGGTGTATAGTATAGGTGGTGGTGGGGTAGAGACTGTAGGGGCTGAGGGTATGGGCAGCGGGGTACAGGGCTGCGAGACTATCAGTGGCAAGTGTAAGTGATGTAAAGGGTGTAGGTGGTCTGATAATTGTGCACAGTGTACACTATAGGTTGTGGAAAGTTTAGGTGGTGGAGGTGGTGCAAGGTAGTGGTGTTGGGACTGGCCGCGCAGTAGCTGGAGGGGCCTGGTGGTGCCCTGGTATATGAGGCGTTGATAGGGTGCACACACTATGTGATTTCAAATGGCAGGGTTCAGCACAATACCTTGTTGGGCCAATGGCGTAGCTAGGGGGGGGCAGTCTGCCCTGGGCGGAATGAGTTTTGGGGACGGCAGCGTCCCCCCGCTATCACCTGCCATCTCGGGCGGCAACAGCAACCCCCGCTCCTCAATGCGTAAATACTCACCAGAACCCCCTCCCAATCAACCCCCCGCTCAACACTGCAGATGCCACATGGCAGAAAATGCAGAGACCACCACAGGAGCCTTTAGGGCTAGTTACGCCACTGTGTCGGGCCCTGTGCTGGCATTAGTAGTCGCAGACCGGTCTTCAGAAATTGTCAACAAGGCAAGAAAATGAAAGAAGGGAGCTAGAATGAATTTTCCATTGGATACAGAGGAGTATGTAGCACTATCGCTGACAGAAATGGAAGAAAGTATGTTACTTCTTCAGGTGTATGCCCACTGAATTATTGACTACTGTGAAAGCATGCAGATTGCTTGTAAAATGCATTGCATATGGACAATCAGAGCACGTGTAGCTCATACTATAGTCTAAAAGAACAATCCTTTTGAAACCCTCTAACAAAGAACAGATACTCTCCCAGTGTGGGCTCTTGCACCATTTGTGTGTGTTAGTGAAAGGATAACAACTGTAATTCTTCGTACATGTTAGTGTAAGGCTAAGAACTGTAGTTCTAATTATGTAGTGTTAGACCTGTTATCCTTGGGGTGGTCTTCCCACAAACGTTTTACCTTCTTCTCTCCACTTTTTTCTGCATCTTTTTTGTTGGTCTTAGGACTTTGAGCACTTTACCACTGCTAACCACTGCTAAAGTGCATGT
Organism: Triturus cristatus; assembly: GCF_964204655.1. Lineage (NCBI taxonomy): Eukaryota > Metazoa > Chordata > Amphibia > Caudata > Salamandridae > Triturus > Triturus cristatus. Next base: position 1,064,110,911 of record NC_140593.1, on the reverse strand, counting down.
GCTTCTCCCCTAAACATGTTGACATTTGTGTATACCTGATTGGCACATTTAGTTTACATGTAAGTCCCTTGTAAAGTGGTATACCATGTACCCAGGGCCTGTAATCTATACGCTACTAGTGGGCCTGCAGCACTGGTTGTGCCACCCACACAAGTAGTCTTTGAAATCTGTCCCAGACCTGCCATTGAAGGGCTTGTGTGTGAAGTTCACTGCCACTTCGAATTGTCATTTAAAACCACTTGCCCGCCCTTAAACACCCCTTTTATTACACATAAGTAGGTCCTAATGACCCTAAGGGCAGGGTACTCTGTAACTAAAAGACAGGACATGTACTTTTAAGTTGTACATGTCCTGGCAGTGACAAACAGCTAGACTCATTTCTCACTGCTGTTTTGACCTCCTCCTTCCATAGGCTAGCATTGGGTATTCCTTAAAGTACCCTTTAAGCTGTAATTCCTGATTGGAAAAGAGTAGTTACTTCATGTTTAATATATTTGGAATGGTGGTGATACATCCTCTTTAATGGTAAAGTTGGATATGACATTGTCATTTTAGAAATTACACTTTTAGAAAGTGGCCATTTCTCTGCTCTTAAATTTGCTATGTATGCCTGTAGCCTGTCTCCAATACATGTCTGGGCTGTGTGACTGCTAAACTTTGTGTATTCCCTCTAGAGGGCCATAACACAGGAAGGGCTGGGTGTGACAGGGGCGCCAATTGCATACGGATAGCGTTCCTGGACAGGAAGGGGGGTGGATCACACTTACATCTGTATAGGTTGTGTCCTGCCATCACACAAAGGGTCGAATTACCCCCCACTGTTAGTCTGGACCCAGCTGAGCTGCCCTCTTGCCTGCTGATCTCTGTCCTGCTGAGACCAAGGACTGTAATCAGAGTGACTCCAAGGGCTTGCTGCCTTGCCTCTTTTTTCCGAAGTCTGCTGGAGCTGCAGGACTCTGCCGTCTGTGAGTCCTGCCCTTGCCTGAGGTGCCCCCTTCAAGCTCTGCGCTCAAAAGTGGGGTTTGCAGCTGCTTTCATCATCTACAGCTTCTGGGCCCTTAAATCAAGCTTTTGGGGTCTGTGCGACCGCAGAGGGGTCCGTTCATTCCAGAAACGCGTCGCTCACATGAAGGATCAGTGCGAATGGACACTGGCTTGTCTCTTCGCACAGCAGTATCACTGCACACAAAGTCCCTGCATGTCTGTCCATGATGCCCGGCAGCTCTTCGTGCACCGCAGACCACTGCCAGCGGCAACCACTGTGCTCCTGGTGAACCTCTTCTTCCAAACGGGACTTTTGGCTCAACTTGAGAAGGTAAAACTTCAGCAGGACCTGTTTGGAACTGTATTCTACATGTGCTCCATCACGGTCAGCTTGACTTTTCAGATTTACCCAGATCTAGCGAGACCTTGAGTAACCTTTAGAGATATTGACTTCTAAGCACTTCTTTTGCATTTATTCTTTAAAAATTCATATCTCGACGTCTACTGAGTGGATGTTTGTAGTTTATGTCTTGTTTTGCTCAGATAAGTATTTTCTTTTTTTCAAATCATGTGTGGAGACTTTTTGTGGTGTTTTCATTGAGTTACTGTAATCTAAGTGTTACACAAATATTTTACACATTGACTCTTAAGTTAAACCTGACTGCTCTGTGCCAAGCTACCAGAGGGTGAGCACAGATTACTTTAGGGTATGTATCTGACTTACCTTGACTAGGGTGGTAGTACCTACTAGGACAGGGTGCAAACCTCATTTCTAACATGAAGGAAATGTGAATGCTGAATCTGGGTCCCAAAAGAATGAGTCACGTACCTTCAGCCTTATCTGATGGAGACTCTATCTTTTAGCAAATGTTTTACCTTAGAATATTCCCCAGGTGTCAGACTGGATCCAGAAATTTTCAAGCAGCACCCCTGTGTGCCGGTAGGTGGGATCGTTCGGCTCCGCATCGGCTGCACAAGAAGTGAGGTGTGCGGTCCCTACATAGGCACCACAGCAGCGTGCTGACGTCAGTTTTTTTTTAGTGACTTTCCACCCCAGAAGCGTGGAGCACGGAGAAACACTGCCAACCGGTGTACATTTCTAAGACCCTTAGAAGGGTGACTTTCACACGCTGTAATCAGTTTGCAGAGTGGGGAAGATCGATAAGGAATATTCAGCTAGATAAAGTCTCTACCAGATAAGTCCAAGGTAAGTAACTTGTTCATCTGAGAGAGACTTCTAGTCACAGATTATTTACCTTAGATTAGATACCCAAGCAATGCTTTCCTAGGGGTCGGTCTGTGAAACTGATTTAAACCAAAAAGTTCTGCAGGACCAAAAGAGCAAAGTGCCCATCACAACAGACCTGATAGTCAAGGCAGTAGTGTTTGGTAAAAGTGTGCAGAGATGCCCACATAGCTGCCTCACAGATGTCCAGGACAGGTACTCTGCAAGCGAACGTAATAGTCATAGTCTTAGCTCAGGTGGAATGAGAACTCAAGCTTTCATGGGGTTGGTCTTTGGGCAATGCGTAGCAGATCTTTATATAGAGCACTATCCATCGTGAGATGGCCCATTTCTGCATGGTCTTCCCCTTCCTAGCTCCAACATACTCTAAAAAGAGTTGATCATCCACCCAGAAGTTTTTGGTATGATCAAGGTAGAATGACAAATCTCTTTTTGGGCCAAGCGGTAGAGTATCTCCTCTTCATTAGAAGAGTGAGGCAGAGCAAAGAAGGTGAAATTATGGCCCACAGGAAAGGGTGCCACTACCTTCTAAAGGAAGGAGGCACATGTTCAAAGGTCAGATTGTCTGGTTAAAGGTGGTATAAGGAGGGTACACACATAGCGCCTGCAGTTCGCTGGCCCTTCTGGCCAATGTTATGGCCACTAGGGAAGTTGTCTAGTTGGTTAGCAACTGCAGTGGGCTGTTGTGCAGTGGCTCAAAAGGAGCACACATCAGAAAATTCAGAACCAAGTTTAAGTTCCACTAGGGCACGATAGATGACATGGGAGGAAACATATTATGGAGACCTTTCAGGAACCTATTCACCAGAGGTGGAATTAGAACACAGAAGGTTGGTATGAAAACTGCAAAAATGCCAAAATGGCTGATATTTAGCTCTTAACTGTTCCCCAGAGCAGAGTCCTACTGGGTCAAAGAGAGATCAAATAATAAAACCAGAGAAAGGGTTGAAGAGAGAGGGTTGATTTTCTTGGATGCTTGACAGACGACCTTGCGCCACCTGTAGATGAAGATGCCATTCATGATCTGCTAGACATCAACAGCTGAGTTTGTCCGCCCTGTCATTCAGTCAGCCTGCCAGGTATTGGCCCACCAGGGAAGTGCTCCAGCAGGTTGATGTGGAGTTCGGACTCCACTAGAGACCAGGTTTCCCTGATCTCCACCTCTCCCAGGTGGCCGCCCCAGCTGAGGAAAGACGCATTGGTCACTGCAGTCAACTGTGCCTTGGGAAGGGAGAGGGGTCTGCTGCTGACCCAATCACAGTTTGTCAGCCACGCTGCATATCTTTTGCAGTTCCCTTCGAGATCTGGACCAGGTGAGAGAGAGTTCCCTAATACCGTGCCCACTGGGATATCAGGTTCCACTGAAGAGCCCACATATGCCAACATGCATGTGTAACTAACTTGCAGGATGGAGGATGCAGGAGGCTAGCAGGCCCAACAGCCTCAGAGTCAGTCTCACTAAACTCTAGGTTAAAGGCTGAAACATTGGAATCATAGCCCAAAAATCCTGGACTCGCTGTTCTGGGGAATATGCCTGAAACTGCACTGTGTTCATAATAGCTCCAATGAAAGGGAGCCTCTGAGATGGCATCAGGTGTGACTTCTGCATGTTTATAGTGAGCCCCAGTGAATACGGGAGGTCTGCCGTAGTCTGGAGGAGGGAGACAACTACCTGGGGTAAGCACACCTTCAACAGCAACTCGTAGATGGAGGGGAAGACTGGAACCCCTGACCTTCGCAGATGTGCTGCAACCACCGCCGTTCTTCTGTGAACACCCGCAGGCTGCTGGTAATACTGAAAGGGAGTACTGCAAATTGCTTGCAGCCCACCATGAACCATAGGTAGTGCCTGTGAGCTGGCAGGACAGGAATGTGGAAGTATGTGTTGTGCAAGTCCAACACTACCATCCAGTCTACAGGGTCCAGGGCAGACAGGTTTGAGATAATGTGAGCGTTTTGAACGTATCCTTTTTCAGTAAGAAGTTGAGTTTGTACAGGTCTATGAAGTTCTCTGTCCTTCATGGAAATCAGAAAGTAGCAGGAATAGCAACCACAACCTACTTCTGATGCCAGGACCCTCTCGATGGCTCCCTTGATCAAGAGAGCTAACACTTCCTGACGGAGCAAGGAGAGATGGTTCCCTGTCAGCTGGTCGTAAGAGGGTGGTATGGGTGGAGGAGTGTCCAGAAAGGGGATGGAGTAGCCCCTTAGGGCTATCTAAAAAAAAGAAATTCCGGATGTTATCGGCTGCCAGTGGTGCAGGTGATGGCATATCCTGCCACCCACTGGACGACCAGGTTGGTTTGAGGGCACACTAAAGGGGTTTGGAGCTGTGGCTGCCGTGGAAGGGGGTTAGGTTGGTCAAACCTCTGGCTAGTGGCCCCACGCTATCTGTGCGAACTGCATCCTCGGCCGCATAAATGCTAGGAAGCCTGTTGGCTGCGGAGTCTAGGTGGGAATGGATGTGGCTGTGAGCCCCTTACATAACAAAGAAAGGGGTGTAAGGCGGACTGGGGTTGGCGAGGGGTCATGGCTAAGCCCAAGATCCTGGCTGTAGCTCTTCTATCCTTAAAGAGCTTGCGCTCTGAGTCCGCCTTCTCACGAAAAAGGCGAGAACCATCAAAGGACATGTCCATAAGCGAAGCTTGGACATCCCCTAAGAAGACAGTGCTTCTCAAACAGGCGTGGTGCTTACGGGCCATCAGCAATGACATTGCTCTGCTGAGCCAATCGGTCATATCAAGTCTGAATCTAATAGTGAACTTCGCTGCATCTCTGCCATCTCCACTTGCCTGCAAGACTGTGTCTCGTGCCTCCTTTGAGACCATGGCCAGCACTTGCACATACGAGTTCCAGATCGTTAGGGTGTATCAGCCCAAGAGGCACGCTATGTTCACCGACTGCAGTGTGAGGCTACTGAAAGAGAACATCCTCTTACCGAAGGTATCCAGGCTCTTGGATTCCCTACCCGGTGGAGTGGTAGGGAATGCCCCAAGTTTGACTCAGACAGTGGAGGCTTGGACCATCAAACTGTCCGGGGTGGGGTGCAGGGTGAAGAAAATGGGGTACCCAGGAGCAAGGCAATGGCGGCTGATGATTGTCTGTGCTCAGTTGCCCCTGTGCAGGGCTTGGACCAGGCCTGAGGAGGATATTGGTAAGGGCTTTATTAAATGTGAGCAAGGGTTCAGAGGGGGCAACTCCCAGCTGAAGCACCTCTGTCAAGATGTTCATCTTGACTGTCTCTGAGGGCAGCTGAAGGTCCAAGATCGTAGCGCCCTCTGCACCACCATTGCAAATGAGGCACCCTGCTCTGTAGCCATGTTGGGGGAGAGCTCTTCATGGATCAGCTCTAACTGGCATGGAAAGAAATGAACTGACAGCGCGCTGGGGTGGCGCCTATATAGGCACCTTACATGTCGCTTCCATCGTGAATGATGCCGACGCAAGACCAAACAACGCCACCCACTGGTGTGCAGTGGTGGTACTTAAAAATTTACAGATCCAGTCCGACACCTGAGGAATATTCTAAGGTAAGGAATCTGTGGCTCAAAGTCTTCATTAGATTCCTCAGGCAGCAACCCTGGTGTCAACAGATTTATCAAGGTAGAAGGAAGGCACTACACAGTTCATAAGATGATCGATCAGCTGTTGTGTGTTTCAAAATTGTCAGAACCTGGATACTTTTAAACTGGTTCTGCAAATTTTGATTCAGCTGCATGCTAACAGGCGGAGGAAGGTGACTACCTGTAAAGATGCTACTTAATTCAAATCAGTGACAGTCTTCGGTATGATGTTGCTCCTTTGTAATTGTGTCGAAATCTGGAAGATGTACCATGTGTTTTGCAGGCTTTTAAATCATTTCCCTCCATCCCTTGAGATGCATTATAGTTTAATATTGCTGACAATGCAGGTATTTTTTTGTTATTTTCTAGAGAATTGTATAGCACATGTTCTACAATTAGTATCATCTTGGCCTGCTGTGGGAGATCAGGTATCTTTATGCCTTGTTCTTGAGGATTCCTTCACAGACCGGATTCTAATTTCTGAGTGTTGGAGTTGGATGAGCAGTGGTGTTGGAGTGAATGATATGCTGATGTCGTGTATTTTTGATTGGATATGCTATTGTAGTTATCAGTGGTCAGTGTGTGTGTAACTATGGGTTTGTTTAGGGTTTATTTTTCTTGCATAGGACACTCTGCCACACTTATTTGCTTCTATATAATTGAGCATGGAATTGGCATATGTGGCACTAATAGTTGTAGGCTGTTCAGTGTTGGTTATGTAGCCCATGGACAGTGGGTGTTGACGTGGATAGGTATACATGCAGACAAGTCAGGTTGTGATTAGAGTGAACAGGACCCTGTCTGAAGCCACAGATCAGGGTACATGGATATAATGACCAAACTCAATAGGCTTCTGTGAGGCATCTTAGACAGCACAAATAGGCAGCCTACAAGGTGGATCAATGTATGGGGTATACGCTACCACTTAAAATGTGAGTCCCCCCTGCATTTGCATCTGGGGGGAGCACAAGAAGGTCATGCGCTGAACAAATGTGTGTGCAGTGTACATGAGTTCTTGTAGGTATTTGGGTGATGTGCCTTCAATGAGTTGGAACAGGAGGCAGAGAATCTTGAATGTGCTTATATCTTTATAGGAAGTCTGTGTATGTTTATCAAGGTGGGGTCTTATAGGTTTACAGTTCTACGGCCAAAGAGCAGTATTCCTCCTGCATTGTGCACCTTTTGTGGCCCTCTTAACTATGTATGATTGCAGCCCCAAGTACAATGCATTACTATAAACCTGCCTTGCACCAACCAGACCATCCTCTACCAGAGGTGGTGCTAACAGGTATGAAAGGCTGTGTTTTACACAGGGGTTTGATTTCGTAAAAGGATACTTTGACTAATGCTCCTACCTGTGAGTTCAAGGGTGAAGTCAGTATAACGTAGCCCTACGAAGTTGTGTACTTTGTTTTTGATATGATCACACTTGCAAAACAAAAAATGGAGTGGGTACAGCTTGTAAACGAGGTGTGCTGAGCCTAAGACCATAATTTCTGATTTTGAACGTTTATTTTGAGACTCTTTTGTTCCATCCATGTCTCAATCGCTTTTAGTTGTTTGATTATTGGCTTCAAATGTCTTTGGAAGTCCTATGACTTTGAGGTATAACTGTATGTCATCCCCATAGGACTGTAAATAGATGATGGTGATGGATGAGGAGCAGGTCATTAGGGTTTTTGCTAATTTGGTACATACCGTACGGAAAATGTAGTCAGTGCATTGCCCAGCTTGAAGAATGTGGCTCAGTTAACTGAGAGAAATATCAATGGTATTGAGACTGTGGAAAACTGTGTGGTATGGCACACCTGGACTACTGTCTAAATGAAGAGTTCTCATAAAGAGGACCTAATCCCATCACCCACCGAAGTGGCATGCTTCATCATATGGGATCTCCTCTTAACCACAGCCTGGTGCAATTAAGGAGCTACAACTCCCAGCAATTGTCAAAGGGAGGAGCTCGCGGATGTTTTCAACTATATAGGAAGGACTAGACCTCCTAAAGATCGATGAAGCTGGCCTGAGTGTGGTGAAATATCAGTGTTGCAGTGTGAATTAAAGGTGAGGTTAAAATTGACTACGAGGAGGAGGCATGATTTAATAGAAATCCGCTCGGAGCAACCAGGAAGGAAGCCCGGGGTAACGAGTTGTAGCATTTTGCGATGCAGCGCGCGCTACGAAACTCATTTTATTTATTTAATTGTTTACTTACCTGCAATTATCCATATTCCGGTTTTTAGAACCCCCCCACCCTGCCCCTCCCCCGCCCCGCCTTACCGCCCCACTGAACTCCCTCCACGGGCCGCGGCTGATGAGCAGGACGACGTGCCTATCTCCGCCCATTGGTGGAACTCTGTGGAATGTCTCAGAGTTTGTATATAATTCCCACACCGCAAAGTTTTTATGTAATTCCCCCACCCCTACTTTATATACTGAAATATTTAGCACAGATTTCTTGGTATGGGTAACAGAAAGAATTACAACTCGAACGTTTTCAGTGTCCTCAGTGTTTGAATAAATGTTCAATTTATATACAGAGAGACGAGGGTTTTCAAAGCTGTCTACCTAAGCTGCTGAGTATGAGTATATATGGTGCCTAGCAAAAATAACGTTTTTCATTAAAACATCTGTATTTATTTTAGCCACAAATCGGAATAACTAAGTCTATAATGAGAATGAAATCAGAAAAAAGTACCAGGCCCAATATATTTTAATGTAGCTGCAACCTCCTACTGGCAGATAGCACAGTAACAGCAGACAGAACTGGGGCAACAGTTAAGTGTAAATGAGCACAGCATGGGACATAAGGAGATTGTAAAAGTAGTGCAGTGATAATAAGGAAACACAAAGGACGCTTCACCCGGAAGTGACAGATGGAAACCGCTCAAAATAGATGATTTGCTCCATGTTTCGCATCGCTCACACACTTGCACCCCTTTGTGAAGAACAGGGAAGCTCCGTCATTTAATGGGGTCATTCCAGGTGAAAATGTGGGAATCAGTGAGTGCCCTTTGAACGTTCCTTTCATAAAAACCAGGGACGTAATGCAGGTCCCTACGGCACTGGAGGAGGGCAAAACTTCAATGGGCCCTAATCTTTCAGAGCGCTCCACTTAGCTGAAGGCCAATTAATATCTCAGATATGGGAGACTCAGTGCACCCCTCATCACATTTTGCAGCGTGGCCCCATCATTTTGCACTACGTCACCAGATTCAAGCTAGCCTTGCTGATGAGGGGTGTTACCCCAAAACCAGACCCAGGATGCTAGTTTCCAGTCCAGGCTGGACTGTTCCCATGGGGCACAGGGTCAAGACTGATTTGCATATGGCTGGGTCGAAACTGGAAGGGCATGGTGAGCAAAAAAAGATGGATTTAACCCAGATCTGTGACTGGGGTGAATGTTTGATTAATTCAGCATTCCGTCCATCATATGTTCTTTTTTCATTTGTTGGCCCAAGTGGGAAGGGTATGCTAAGATGTGTGTCCCATACTCGCTTCTCCTCCAGATACAAGCTAAACTGGCTGATGAGGGGTGTTACCCCGAAACCGGTCCCAGGATGCTTGTTTATGGTCCAGGGAGACCTGGCCTGGCAGTTCAGGCTGGACTGTTCCCATGAGGCACAGGGTGAAGACTGATTTGCATATGGCTGGGTCTAAACTGGAATGGCGTGGCATGCTAAAAAACAACGGATTTAACCCAGATCTGTGACTGGGGGTGAATGTTTGATTAATTCAGCATTCCGTCCATCATTTATTATTTTTGCAACTGTCTGCACCACTGCAACTTATCTCCCAGAGGGGCACTTAATGTGGTGGGAGGTATTGTAAATATTGTGCCCAGTCAGGCATGGCCGGTACAGGTAACAGCGGTGGGGCGGAAGCAGAGGGGGGAAGTCGACAGACGACGGGATAGGGAAAATAAATAAATAAAACCACTTACCTTGCGTTCACCTCATCGCCAGCGAAGCGGCGAGGGCAAGGTAAGTGGTTTTATTTATTTTCCCTATCCTGTTGTCTGTCAACTTCCCCCATGCCCTGCCCCTGCCCAGCCTCACCACACTTACCTGTACCAGCCACTCCTGTGCCTAGCTGACCACTGAGAATGGGCAAGAATCGGCCCTGGCATAGGAATGGATGCAGCTGTGATGTAGCAATGCATACACTAAAGAGATTCTCAGTCTGAAAATTATAACACGAGTGTGGAAGGTCTTCTGCAATTATGGAAATTCCACATTCACAAATCTTCACTTTATGAGTAAAATTAGGAGTCTCCTAGCTGTGTTGTGAAAGGTAATGACTGCCAGAAAATGGAAGAAGAGAGTGAATTTTGAATGAGTTCAGGGTAGGCAATGCATATCACAGTATACATCGACAAGTGTGTAAGTCAGCGTGTAGGACTGCTGGTACACAAACCTGAGAAATACACTCGCCTCAGTATTACTCAAATCTCAGGCAGCGGCAGACTACACCTATCCTCTTGAGAGAAAGTCACACACTACACAGCAGAGACAGGGTGGAATTGCAAAGAAGTCAGCATAATAATCTATCACTTTTTGTCCTTCTTTTGTGGGAGTTTTATATAGCGCGAACTGGACCCTAAGGTATCAGAGTGCTTCACATGAGCACCAGTTGCGTTACAGACAGACACATTCATTTTGTTAGGCAAAGGGAGATTAAGTGATTTGCCCAGAATCACAGGAATGTTGAGCGCCCTTGGAAAGACTCCAACCCAGTTTCCTAGTTCCGAGCTCGACCGCTCTAGCAGTTAGGCCACACCCGGTCCCTAACAGAATTAACACATTTGCTCCAAAATCCTGAAGACAACCCATGATGCAAGCCCTGTATGCTGTGAGAAGAAGTACAATTTGATGTTTAGTGCAGGGTACAACCTGGTGTGGTGGCTTTTTCACATGCAGAGCCATTGGACAGTGGGCTAACTCTGTACCATCCCTCGCTGAGTCCCCCAGGGAGAGCGCTTCAGTAATGGCGGAACAGTGTGTGGCGGCCACCTTTTTGAAGACTAGTGGAGCAACGGCTATTCATCAGAGGACGATGCTGGATTTCATGGGGACATCTCTTCCCTTAGGGATGGACCACCCTGACCTGAAGAGCATTGCAGTGGTAGCCAAGGGACCATTACCCCAGAGGGGCTGTTTTAAGGGCCAGCGGGTTTGTCCACCAAGAGGGGGTGAGCTAAGGAGTGGTGGTTCAGCCCCCTACCCAGTCAAGAATTGGGTAGGGAGTCCCAAGAGCCTAGAGGAAGATGTGACACCCTGGAGAAGCCACCCCACAGTCCAGAGAGTAGGAGGCTTGTTAGTGCTGGCGTGGCTGTCACAGGGTGAGTCCTTGGGCAGACTAGGAGCAGGTGGTGAACCCACTTTATACTGCACAGGAACACAGCAGGGAGACATCGCAGGCCTTCAGGTGGGTTGCAAGTCCAGTGAAAGCAGCATTTCACTCCTGGGGCTTCTAAGAAGGCTGTCTGCCTTTTGGGAACAAACATTGAGCATCAAAGAAGGAATGCATGGGCGATTCAAAGTGCAAATCGGTTTGTAGAAGAGTCAAATGAATCAAGACACCCATAAGGAACATTATAGGCAGTTTGCTCCAAGGCAGAATTTCCCTCGTCCCATAAAAAGGGGAACTGCTGATACAAAACACTCTTGCTCTTCTTACTGTCAAAGTATACCATGGTGAGAGAGAGTGCCACCAATTTCCAACATAGCAATATTCTTGAAAAAAACACCCTTCTCAATGGCATATCAGGTACTGGGCCTAGTGTTCCTAGTGTGGTCCAGAAAACACCACAGGAGGAGAAGGCAGCTCCTCAACACATCCTACATGATGTCTTGACAGCAGAATCCATGGTGAAGGCAAAATAGTCCCTGAGGAGGTGATCCTCTTTCTTGAAGACTTTAAGAAGATGCCTGCAAGAGTGGCAGCCTCAGACATAAAAACACGCCCAATGACATGTAGACACTTAAGGTCTCCGTTCAGACCTATTGAAAGAAATTCCATATGCTTACCCGCTGATTCAAAGAGTCAGAGGTGAGGTCTAGAAGAAATACTGCCTAACTCATAGGGGTTGCAGACGGATGAAATGGCCCAGTGTAGAAACTTTTGTTGATTAATGGATTTCTAAAAAAAAAGCTTTCAGCCAAGAGGCCTGTCAAAATTCATCTCATTGGAGCATGCCCACTAGGCTCTGTTCCCATGCTGTCACCGGGGGGCTTATTCTGCTCTTACTTAACTTCATGGATAGAGACACCATTCTGCACACCACTAGGCAGAAGGGATCACTACATTATGAAAATATGAACACAGTCCTTTTCATGGACTTCACCCAGGAGCTGCAGAAGCTGATGAAACACTATGGCTAGGGACGTAAAACATGATGTTATTCCCAGTGCACTTGAGAGTTCGCATGGGTGGCAGGGCACTATGTTTCATAAATGTGGGACTGCTGAATGGTTGATGAGCCCGTAAAATGAGAAATAGAACCAGATGGGTGTGAAATGTGGATTCAGTGGGGAATCCTTCCAGAGAGGAGGAGCTCTCAAGACAAAGCAGAGAAGCAGAAGAGGAGATAAGAAGCCCAAAAGGTCTGGAGACAAGGGTTCAGTTCTGAATCGATTAAGGGATGAAGAAGTCTCTATTTGCAGAGTTAGATCTGACAGGGCTTCCCAGTCAGATAGAACTGGGCAATAAGATGAAAGGAAAGATGGAGGTAAATGATCAGTGACCCTGTTGTACCTCCAAGCCCAAGTGGGAGCAAGAGGGTGTGTTTCTGCACAATGATTATAATTATGGACTTCATGCAAGGGAAACATCTCTCAAGAAGGTGCGTGGAGTAGTGCAGGTGCGGGGTCTCATCTTCACGCCACCCTGAGTTTCACTGCTGTAAATGTCTAGCACTTAGTACCCTGAAACACTAAAACTTAGTCCACTATATATTGACAATTAGATGTCTTTAATTAAGTTCCAAAGGTTTGGGTGAAAGATGCTTACCATATTGAAGGGTGGGCACTTCGGGATCCATCGCATGTGGATGTGTAGAACGGCACTGAGTTAAGGTGGGAAGATAAAAAGTTGAGGGGGATTATTTTTTAGTAGCTTCTTCTCCTGCTTAGTGACAACTGGTGATGGACGTGTGGCATCAGATCATGAAAATGGGGACAAGACACCAACGGTGCTGTGAGACAATAGGATATAGATTCTTAAACTGTGTTCCAAAATGTGGCATAGTGATGAGAGGAATTAAATTACTGTTAGTTGAAGAAGATTCCAGAAAGATCCTCAGTTACATGTCAAGAAGTTGGGGGGCAATATTAGGCAGAGATGGTGTTCCAATTCCTACAGAGGCACAGACTGGGCTTGATACGCCAACGGGATATGTTGGGCACGGAGTATCAATTCTTAGGAAGCAGTAGGTAAGCTACTTGCATGCAAGGGGTCCCATGATGCAGCGAAATTAGCCAGGTAGTTTATCCCATTTAGTTTGATGAAGATATGGCCAGATCTAAACTGGTGCAGTGCTGGGGTCAGTAAGAAATGTGGTAGAAAGGAATAAATATTCTTTAGTGTGTATGCCCATCAAAATTGCAAGTGAGAAGCCCTGGATAAGCTTGGCCATTTTGGTGATGGAGGCATCAAACTCTGCACAGGTCCTGTGGTGGTGACTTCCTGTGGATGCTAAGACTAACACATTGATTCTTCAGAGGAGGGAAGGTGGAACCTTGACTACCCTGGTGAACTTTTCCAGTGATTTCAGTATTACTGATATCTGGTGATTTAGACATGGAAGGGAGATGAAGAAGACTAAATTCTCCTTTCTTTTGTGGATGCTTGGCTATAAGCTTTACTATTTTTTCATGCTAGTGCCCAAGGGTCTCCAGATTTATAACATGGAATTCCAGATGAAGGGCGTCTCAGATCATTCCCTCCTAATGTTGATGATCAGTGTGCTTATGGACGATTTGCCAAAATGTGGGAACTGAGAGATAAGGAGTAGGCTGGCCATCTATAAGAGGATGAGATTCTCTACTTTCAGAAAAGCAAAGAATCGAGACTGAGTGTACTGTGAGATGTGTTAAGTCATCTTAAAGAGGTAGCCAAGAGCTAGGGTAAATTTCAAAGGAAGAGCTCTGTGCTTTTGGGTGACTGGGGAGAGAGGGTGGGGAGAGTGGCCTGCCTTGAGGACCACGGTTTGCCAATGAAAGACCCCAGGTCAGGAGAATAGCAAGGGCTGAGAAGGAAGCTAGGTCCAGACACTTACTGTCAGCTCAGAAGAAGCAAGCAGCAATGGCACAGAGATGTGAATAGGCATCGGAAACACCAAAGAAATAATATTGAAAATGTTGGGACCGAGAGAAAGTACCAGGAGCAAAATAACACCTACACCATCCCTATTGGTCCATCTGGGCTTGAATCATTCATAAAAGTTTCAGACACTTACAGGCGGCACTAGAAAATGATGCCGTGGGTGTCTTGGGACTCGGGGCACCCATTTCCGCATCTTATCCAGATCAGGATTTGGCAATAACCCCAAAGGAGCCTGGGTCCATCTAGGTGTTCCCTAAGATCAGCAATGATCCTCCATCATTTTCAGAAATACTCCCCTTTTGAGGTGTCATTTCACTTGCCTGGAAAGCCCAGGAGCCAGACCTAGGTGGCCAGTAAAGAGAGAGACTCCAGGAGAAACAGAGCGTGCTGATGCAGTGCTTCTCCCTTTCTACAAGCCATGAAGAAACCTGAAAGCAGACAGGAGGAGGAAGAAAAACCAGCATTGTGGCTGGTACCATGCGGAGACTTCCTAGTGGGTGGGGAGCTGGCCTGGAATGCATGAGTTTAGGGTCTCTTTGGTCAGAATGCCCAACATGGCACCCTCAGAGAGGAAACATCCTGTGACCTAAATGCAGCAATGTGCAATAAAAAAGAAAAAGGAAAGAATCAGCCTATGCAACTGAATTAAAGGTTCAGAAGAGACGATGGCCTCATGGCAAAAAGAGCAACCCACAAGCCCTAACATGGGGAGTGCATGGAGCTGGTTGCATTTAGGGCCTTGAGAGATCTCTAGGCAGCTTAGTCTAGTGATAAAAATATGGGGCCTCATTTACAATATTTTGACGGACGGCAGCACAGCAAGCTTTTCTTCTGCGCTGCTTTGTGTCAAAAGAAAAGGTCAGGAATGCATTGTAACTACATGATACAACTCATTCCTGTTGTTTCCCCCTGTGCTGGTGCACAAAGGGCTGCCTTGCGCCAATGCAGGCACCCTTGCACCATGGTGCAAGGGTGTCTGCGTTGTAGAGGTGATAGTTTTTGTGCAGGAAGAACACCTTCCTGCACAAAAACAATTAAAAGAGGTGTTTTCCTCTTTCTATATGTGCTGCAGAATGCAGCCCATATAGAAAAAGGAAAAACAAGGCGAAATTAAGGTATTTCTCCTTGTTGCACATCCCTTACGCCTCCCCTGGGGAGGCATAGGAATCGGACGCATTCCCAGGTTTACAAAACCTTGTAAATCTGGGAATGCGTCAGGTTCGATGGATGTTACGTGGAAACACCCACAGCAACAACCATGAAATGTCCCTTTCACACACAGTAAAGCGTGAAAGGGGTGCCTATTTCAAGGCCATGAAAAGCCACGCAGAGTGGCTTTACGTGGCTTTGTAAATAGGGCAGGCACATTGCGCCACCGCTTCCTCAAAAAAGTGATGCTCCAGCGGTACAATGGGCTTGTAAATAAGTCCCATGGCCTTCTGTTTTGCTCTGTTTGCTATAGAAAATGTTTTGAAGCTAATAGGTTCAGCTTATCAATAGGGAAAAACAAAATATGTCCATGACTGTGATACCATTAAAATGTTCATATTTCATTGATGAATTCATGGTGAACACGTGGGGGTCGATTCACAGAACTAACTTAAGACAAAATCCTAAACTTACTACTTTTGGTATTCACAGAAGTTAGGATTTTGTCTTAAGTTTGTCTTAAGACAAACTTAAGACAGACTTAAGACAGACTTAAGACAGACTTAAGAAAAACGTAAGACAAAATCCTAATTTAAGTCTGTCTTAAGTCTGTCTTAAGCTTGTCTTAAGTCTGTCTTAAGTCTGTCTTAAGTCTGTCTTAAGTCTGTCTTAAGTTTGTCTTAAGACAAACTTAAGACAAAATCCTAACTTCTGTGAATACCAAAAGTAGTAAGTTTAGGATTTTGTCTTAAGTTAGTTCTGTGAATCAGGCCTGACTTTTAAAACTGCATATCACATAATTTGTTAGTGGTGTATATGAGGGAACAGTGGCTTTAGAAGTTAGTGTCTGCTGACAGGCAAGCTATTAAAGATGCCTCAGGCCTATGAGATCTAGTCTGCAATTCATGGGTTCGTTTGATCCTGCCATCATTGCTTAGTATGCACCCACTGTAATTTGTGAGGTCCTTTATAAAGCACATCCCCACCCACCCCCCACCCCCCACCCCAGAACCTTTAGGGACCTCAGGACTCCTTCCCCTGGGGCTTTCGGTCTCAATCTCTGAGCCTTTATGGCTCCGGGGACCCCATTACCCAGGGCCTTAGGTGAGTGCCCCAGTGCCGACCTGGGGCAAGTACGGGCGTCTTGAACCCCCGCTTTATCAGCACCAGCGGGGGGTGGGGTGCTTTATGGGTCTCTTATCTGCAACTTGACAGGTAAAAACTTATAATTATCACTAAAATAAAGAAAGATAGACTGATAGAAAAGGGAAAGGAGGATTGGCAAATGTATGCATGGGTAAGTGAAAGGATCAATGAGTGGATGAAAGGGTGGGTGGATGAAAGGATGGATGAGTAGGTGAAACGATGGAAGGATGAGTGTGTGAAAGGGTGGGTGGGTGGATGAAAGGATTGATGGATGCATAAGTGGGTGGGTAAAAGAATGGGTGAGTGGATGAAAGGAAAAGTGGGCAAAAGGATGGATGGATGGGTGGGTGAAAGGTTGGATTGATGAATGGGTGAAAGAATGGATGGGTGAAAGGATGGCTGGGTTGGAGAAAGTATGCAAGGGTAGAAGGATTGATGGATCAGTGGGTGAAGAGATGGGTAGAGAAGTGGGTTAAAGGATGGGTGGAAGAGTGGGTGTGATGAGGGGTGGATGAAAGGATGGCAGAGTAAATGGAAATCTATGAGGATGGATGGGTGGATGAAAGTTGGAGGAATAAATGGGAATCAGAGAGGATGGATTGATGAATGAAAGGATGGCAGAGGAAATGGAAAATATGAGTATGGGCGGGTGGTGGGTGGAGTGAAAGGATTGTAAACATCTTTTAAATGGGCGATGGACCGTCGCACTCCTAGGTAATTCTGTGATGATACTGTAACTTATGACAACCAAAATGAATATGTTTTTCCTTGGTGCTGGTTGGTGAATCCTCCTAAGTATGAGGATAATATAACTGTATAAACAAGCACTGTCCCCGAATGGGGGAGGTTTCCAAGTCGCACTCTGTTTTGAATGTTGAATACAGTTGATACGAACAGTTTAATAAAGCTTTAAAGTTTTTTTATTGATCTTGGTTCTTGTTATTCTTTCAATTTCATCTTCTGTTCCATATTCATGGAATATTACTTTCCTCAATAATATCCATTTTTATATACAAAATTCTGGTGTTGCGCCCCAAAAAATACTTGTTCAAATCATCGACAAAGCAATCTAACATGGCACAATTGGAAACACCGAAAAAATGTATCTAACTAAAATAAACCCGGCTTTACCATACATATACATGATCCCCAAAATCCACAAACACCCTACGAAACCACAATTCAGACCCATCGTATCTACCATCAACTCGATCCATGAAACCATAGGAAAATATTAAGGGTGGGCGGAATTTGCGAAAGTGTCTTTCGTAAAATATCACGAAACGGCAAAAAATCTCCGCGATCACGCGAAGTTTTGCGTGAACGCGGAGATTTTGTGCTGATTAATGCGTTACTGAATTTGACCTTCAACTCTGACACCTGCTTTATTTATATCTGTAAGACTTACAGATATAAATAAAGCATGTGCCCGAGTTGAACGTCAAATACTATAAGTGCTTCCTGTTGGGGTTTAATTTTTGTGACAGGAGCATCGTGCCAGAATGAATCCTGCCCTGCATATTTATCCAAGAAGATGCCACCGTTTTGTGCAATACCTCTACTCAACTGGAGTACTTTCTACTGGCTAATCAGTACCTCGGTGCTTAAATGTATAGTGCTTTTCCTACACTACAGCTGCGTAAAGGGCCAGAAGAGTTGTCTCCAATGACCATGTGTGTCTGCAACTTTGCCACCGCGCCGATGGGCGCCGGGGTCCCTCGACTGAGCTGTCCATCATAGTGGGGAAAGGGCGGGAAGATGTTGCACACTGCCAGTGTGTGGGGCAGGGCTTCTATGCAGTTCACATGCCTCTTGTTTATAAAGGGTCAGAGACCGACCAGAGCAGCAGATGAGGAGACAGAACCTCCTGGTGTCAGGAACTACATGGGGATTGCGCTCGAGAAACCCATGGATGCACAGACCTCCATCAATGATTACAGCAAATTGCTGACGGTAGATATTGGGAGAAAGCACACCTGCCTAGCTTCCACTGTGCGCTGATGCTGATTAATGCGTTACTGAAAGTGACCTTCAACTCGGGCACCTGCTTTATTTATATCTGTAAGACTTACAGATATATTATAAATAAAGCAGGTGCCCGAGTTGAAGGTCAAAAACTATAAGTGCTTCCTGTTGGGGTTTAATTTTTGTGACAGGAGCATCGTGCCAGAATGAATCCTGCCCTGCATATTTATTCAAGAAGATGCCACCGTTTGGTGCAATACCTCTACTCAACTGTAAGGGTGGGCGACAATTTCCGTTCCCTCGTGGATCGCGGAAGTTTCGACATTTTTGCGTTCTGTGCGGAACGCAAAAAAGTCGAATTTTCGCAATTTCCGCGAGCGGAGTGGAAATTATCGCCCACCCTTAGAAAATATTTAGATAAAAATCTATAGCCCATTGTTCTAAGCATGTCAACATACATTAAGGATACTACTGACTTTTTAAACATGTTGGAGGAAGCCAAATCAAATTACATCGAGAATATGATCCTTTGCACAATTGATGTAAAATCACTTTACACCTCAATCCCCCACAATTTGGGTTTACAAGCGGTGGAATCATTTTTAATGATGTCTGACAAAGATGAAGATTTGAAGGTATTCCTCCTTGAATTACTGCACTTTACACTATTTCACAGTTATTTTAAATGACAAGAAGATTTTTTCATTCAATCCTCAGGTACTTCCATAGGAAACTGCGCTGCTCCAGCGTATACGAATAACTTTATGTACATATTTGAATTGGATCACATACTTAACCAACAGAACTGGATAAACAACTTGATTTTATATAAAAGGTACATCGATGACATCATTATCCTCTGGAAAGGAAGACAAGAGGAACTAACTGAAGCAATTGAAAAACTAGACACCATAAATGAAAGAATAAGTTTCACATCCACCATTCATAAGGAGCAGATCACATTTTTGGATGTTCTCACACAGAATCAACAATGTCAACTAGTTACAAGTGTATATACAAAACCTACAGATGGCAACAATATTTTACATTATACTAGTTTCCATCAACAATCTTTGAAGTAGCACCTACCATTTTCCCAACTTCTACGATTAAAGAGAATCCCATCATCCGTGGGATTATAAACGGAGAGCATGGTGACCTCAGTTAAAAAATTTCGACAATGAGGTTACCCAGATAAGATCCTACAAGAGGCCATTAACAAGCTACACAAGAAGAAACAAGGCAATTTATTAACCAACACAAAGACCAAAGACGATTAGTGCAAAATGGTGCTCATATCAAAATTCTCAACTAGAAGTTACAAAATAAAAAAGTCGATAATGAAACACTGCCCAATGTTAATGTTCGAAGATGACTTCAAAGGAATTTTCCAACATCAGCATAGATTTGCATATTTACGCACACGGAACTTCAAGGAAATACTGAATAAAAAGGAAGATAAAAAAGACACAATTTACCGGGGAACCCTTCCCTGTTTAAAATGTGGAAACTGTAATGCCATCATTAAGGGAAATATGATCCCTCATCCCACAAAAGGAACTCAAGTTAAATTAAGAGTAACAGCAACATGCAACACTAGCAATGTAGTATATATGTTTCAATGTCCCTGTCGATATGCCTACGTAGAAAAAAATTAACGAAAAATCAAAGTACGTTTGACAGAACACAAAAATAATATCCGCAATAAAAATCCAAAATCTACAGTGGCCACTCATTTCAATTCTCACAATCATAACACCAGTCTATTAAGATTTTTGGTACTGGAGCAAGTACCCATGCTTCCAGGAAGAGACAATACTCAATATTAGTTACAAAGAGAAATTTTCTGGATTAATCATCTTAACGCGGTGAACCCAAAAGGACTTAATAAACGGGTTGATTTAAATGGCTACTTGTAAACTTAAACATTTCATTGGACTGATTCTCCTGTCATCACCGGTTTTGATTGTAACCTACAGCACATTTAAAACATTTGATTGTCCGTGTCATCATACTGAAATTTCATCACTTTTTTGTCATACCCACATTTTTCACCCTCCAGCTCACACTAGGACCCAGAATCATTTGATATTTAGATTGTATAAACTGCTCTAATATGACCATGTTTTTCATTTGTAAATGGGGGTAATTATACAACTAAGTCAGGAATGGTTACCTTGTCACCCTTTTTATGTTAAGTTAGAAACTATACACTTAGTACTACACGTTCCAGTTGCATTCTACCGTCTAGACACACCAGTCTCATTTCTATGTTTACCGTTTGTAAATGTTTCACCCCACCTAGTCCGTTCGCCACTTTCACTTTTTCAGCATGGACACGGGACCACAAATTTCCGGGTTACTCTAGTTTAATGTGGAGCTTAACTCCACACGCCCACACTTCACTAAATGAAACCGCGGGTAATACTCCACTTCTAACACCGAGGTAAGCTGGAACCTTCACCTAAACGTTTTCACCTCGTAAAAGCTCTCACTTTGTATAGTATCTTGAATTTAACATAGATATTTATTTACAGGTTAACATCCACTTTGAACCGTTACCCAAAATTAGAGTCTTGATAGCGTTGAAGATCCGTAAGTTGCTTATCTACCTTTGCATATTCATGCATTTTGGAATTCCATAGCACTTGGAATCCGTCTCGCACTTTCTTTTACCTATTGGTCACCGCGTTCGCATGCCGAACAATATAACAAATTCCGTCACCTTTGATCACAATTTGCAGTTATCATTCTGGTACTATGCTGAATGTTAATTCTATGTTTACAGAATAAGTCCCCTGATGAAGGGCAACCCCCGAAATGCATTGGGCACCACACCAGAATTTTGTATATAAAAATGGATATTATTGAGTAAAGTAATATTCCATGAATATGGAACAGAAGATGAAATTGAAAGAATAACAAGAACCAAGATCAATAAAAAAACTTTAAAACTTTATTAAACTGTTTGTATCAACTTTATTCAACATTCAAAACAGAGTGCAACTTGGAGATGCTCCCCCGTTCGGGGACAGCGCTTGGATTGAAAGGATGGCACAGTAAATGGGAATCTGAGACGATGGATAGATGGCAGAGTAACTAGAAATCTGAGTGGATGAATGGATGGGTGAAAAGATGGCAGGGAGAATGGAAAACTGAGAGGATAAATGGATGGGTGAGTGAAAGTATGGCAAAGTAAACGGTAATTTAAGGGGATTTATGGATGGCATAGTGCATTGAAGTCTGAGAGGATGGATGGTAAAGTAAATGAAAATCTGAGTGGATGGATGGATGAATTGATGACCAAAATGTTCAATTAATGAATGGCTAAGTCAAATGAAGGAAGTAGAGGTGAATATGATTTACAGATGATGCAAGCATTGATAATGGATGTTTGTATGGGTGGATAGATGGAATAACCCATGGATGGATGGAATGGTGAAAGAATGAATGATGAATGAAAGAATGAATGGATGAGTGAATGTAAAGATGAAACAGTGGATACCAGTGAGTGGATGGAAAGGAGAAAGGATTAATAGACTGATTTTTGGATGGAAGAGACAAGGGAGCTCTTCTAGGGAGGTTCGGGCACACATGCCTCGCTTGCTTGGTGTCATCAGAGCTTTGGTTCAAAGTGGGGGGGTATTTTAATTTCCTGGCTACTCCCCTGCCCACAAGACACACCATTGAGGGTAGTGGGAGCCCCAGGGCCACTATGGGCCCCCCCCATGCACCCATCCTGGGGGCATCAGGAGCCAGTATAGCTCATGTCTGGTAAGAGCAGGTGTTTTTGCATGTTCTAGCTGAGAGGGAGCAATCTGTGTTTCTTTGGCTGCAAGAGCATGGGCAGGGATATAAATGTCTGCTCCCACCCAGCGGTAACTCTCTTACAGCAGCCCCCCTGGCTGGGAACAAACAAGTCTTCCCTGCCTGTGCTCTCGCTGGCAGGGATACAGACAGTGTCCCTGGAGTGGGTTCCCTGTGACACAATGAGTGAGACAGCCCCAGAGGGTGGTGTCCCAGGGACCTTTGTTCACTCAGGGATGGGGCCGGCATGCCCCTCTTCCTTTTGAGAATATCAGGCCTTTGGAGACTCAGGGAGTAGGACCACTCCCTATTCCTTTTTTTAAAATATTGGTTAAGGGGATATGGTCCTTGGGCCTTTAAGAGGCCCTGGGAGGTGGTCCACTTTCTCCCACCTCCTATAGCATGCTTATGTTGGGCCCCAGGTGATGGAATCGGGGAGGAAGGCTGCCTTACAACACCCTTTTTAATTATTGTGATGGGCCCGAGGAATGGGAGTCACCGGGGCAAAAATCGGCTTGGGATGGGGACCCACGCATGCCCACCTCCCCAAATAACTTTATATTTTGACCCCCGTCCCTGGCCTACCTTGGGGGTCATATTAATCTTTTT
Source organism: Triturus cristatus (assembly GCF_964204655.1). Taxonomy (NCBI): domain Eukaryota; kingdom Metazoa; phylum Chordata; class Amphibia; order Caudata; family Salamandridae; genus Triturus; species Triturus cristatus. Next base: position 1,064,088,120 of record NC_140593.1, on the reverse strand, counting down.
TAAATGGCGTCCATTTTGGTTTTTTTCCCCCACCATCCCGCAGGAGTACTACAGAATCATCGCACAAAAACAAGGAAAGGTCCCCAAGTCCTTTAATGGCTGCTGCAACATTTTGTTTATGTTGTGGCCAGCCAGAGTGCTCCCTCCTGCGGGTGCCTCACTCCCCCTGGACTGAGATGGACCAATGGATTAGAAATCCCACTCAGTCAATCATAAGTCTGTATTTTTTTATTTTGAGCTCATGGTACTCTCACAAGAGTCCATCAAAGCAAACTGTCCAGATATACAAATATTGTTGCAGCTTACTTTCTCGTAAACTACTGAAAGCACTTACACAAAAACAAAAAAGCATGCTTTTCTGGATCAAGATGTCGAGAGTGAGACGTCATCAGCAGTGCATTGCGGGGGCGCGAGTTATAGTTAGCTGAACTAACTATAACGCCGGAATTTCTATGGTTTTGTACGAGTGAAATGTCCAACTAACTATAACGTTCCTGAAACCTATGTTTTTTTCAGTGAATTTCTATGTTTTTTTAAATGCTAATTTCTAACTTCAACGTGGCTGAAACCTATGGTTTTTCCAGTGAATTTCAAAGGTTTTTTAAATGAAAATTTGTAAGTCTAATGTACCTCAATCCTATGTTTTTTTTATTATATATATATATATATATATATATATTTTTGATAAAGCCTTACGCTGCTCCAGCATAAGAAAAGAGTCGCACTCAGGAATCAATTTGGCGGAAAAATTTTTTATTGACTCTGACGCGTTTCAACAACAACCGTCTTTGTCAAAGAGTCATTGAGTAACCCGGAAGTGGTCATAGGCTTAAAAGTCCTTCCTCACAGTTCAATAGACATAGAAAACAGGGTGAGTTACAAAATAAAGCTGCAGTGTAAATTCAATGAAAAACAGACTATCACAGTTGATAAACGTGAAAACCATACATTGAATCACATTGATGCAGTACACATATACATAATTCTGAAAAGTAAAATACAATGAATAAACGTATATGTATGACACAAATTAATTGTTAAGTAGAAATACATGCCAAGTGGCAGAGAAGACCATCATCGTAAGGTCCGTTTCTATCTTATTTCTAATGAAATAGTATTCTGCTAGTGCATAAATTACTAATGTCTCACCCAAAGTTAACACAAATTAAGGCAAGTGCCACTCCAAACACAGAAAAAGATATATAATCTTTATCGTAGTCATCTACTACGGGGGAAAACTAAGCCACTCAGTCCGACCACCTGGGGGTTACTAATTAAACACAAGAGTATACAGGGGCGAAATGTTCCAGCAAGTTAACAACATCATACGATGAAAACTAAAGTCACAGAAAACCTAGGCCAACCCAGACACACCTCGAGCAGCCGCTCTAGAGGACTATAAAAGGGCCCAGGCATTTGTGCATATATCCATAATGGATACAGGCAATTCATGACCCATAGTTGCCAGGGCAGATGTGAGAGAAGGGGAATATGGAGGGGATAGGAGGACAAGGAGCTGGGATAGAAAGAAAAGAAGAAGGGAGAGAAAGAAAAAGAAAAAGAGAAATATGGAGATGAAGGTAAAGATGACGAGGGGGTAAGGAGGGAATTAGGTTCCAGAGAAAAGTATGTGTATGTATATATACTCTAAGAGGCATTGAAAAATATTATAGGTACGTTATATGCAAAAACACCAAAGTAGGATAGGGGAAAACCAGGAGTGATAATGCTGGACAAAAAATGTCAAGAAAATCTACAATTCCGTTGCAGACACAGGAGGTGATATCATGCTAATCATAAACAACAAAAAATGTAGTCCAGCTATCCAAGATGAATGTGGAGATCCTCCTCCTGATTAAGCCCACCAGGGAACTTGCTGCATAATTTAATAATATATTCTGATTCTAGGCGTCTCAGTCGCCGTTGCCGGTCGCCACCTCTAGCATTTGCAGGAACCCTGTCAATACCAAAAAATGCAATCTTAGTATTGATATCTTTGATGTTTCCATGCATTAAATGACAATGTTTCGCAATTGCATACGACATGTCACCATTTTTCACTGCACGCAGATGTTCCAAAATGCGTTTCTTTACAGGGAAGATTGTGCTCCCCACATAGCGTAGGCCACAAATACAGCTGATGACATATACAACATACTCGGTGTTACAGTTGATGAAATTCCGTATTTTTCCTTGCTTACCATTAGGGAGAGAGAAAGTTTTAACATTGGAACTGCAGCTACAGGCCTTACATCTACCACATTTATAAAACCCTGGGAGTTCCCTCAACCAGGATTTAGATGTAGAGCTGGGTATAGTCAAGTGACTGTGAACTAGGAGGCTTTTCAAGTCTATTAAGGTCCTGACGCAAGGTTCTTTCCCCACTGGACTCAGTGCCCTGGTCGCGTGTGGGTGCTCCTTGAAGGTCCCCATCTGTTTCTGAAAACAAAGTTTTCGCTTCATCAAGTCTACTCCGAATAGACTCACACATCGTCCTGTAACTGCGGGATGTTCAATACACTTGCTGGTTAGTATTCGCCTCAATCGCCATTCAAGAATCCTCTCCAGTTCAACCGACAGACACGAAAGTGTGGCGTCAGGAACGGAAGGGCCCCTGCCGTTTCGTTCAAGTAAAAAGGAAAGGCCACTGTCTCACCGGGTTCCACGAATAAACGTCCGCCTCAAACAAGTCGGCTCCGCGCCCGGAGTCGGCGTGCTACGGCGGCGGCTAATCAGGACTCGTATGGTGTGGAAATCCAAGCCTGTTCCTTATCGGGGAAGAACTCCCCGTAATCCACAAAAGGCGGCGGGAATCGGGAAAGAAAAGGGTTCCAAGCCGTGTCCAGCCTTACATCCGATCACTTCCACCATGCGGGGACGGTGCGAGCAGGCGGGCGCTGGACCCGCTATAATTTTGATAAAGCCTTACGCTGCTCCAGCATAAGAAAAGAGTCGCACTCAGGATTCAATTTGGCGAAAAAACAATTTTATTGACTCTGACGCGTTTCAACAACAACCGTCTTTGTCAAAGAGTCATTGAGTAACCCGGAAGTGGTCATAGGCTTAAAAGTCCTTCCTCACAGTTCAATAGACATAGAAAACAGGGTGAATTACAAAATTAAGCTGCAGTGTAAATTCAATGAAAAACAGACTATCACAGTTGATAAACGTGAAAACCATACATTGAATCACATTGATGCAGTACACATATACATAATTCTGAAAAGTAAAATACAATGAATAAACGTATATGTATGACACAAATTAATTGTTAAGTAGAAATGTCCAGGTTGAGGTAGGAGGGGGTACCTTGCAAACGAAATTGTATAGGAAACCTACTTCAGGCAACAGTATTTTACATTTTGGAAGTCACCATCCAGTGGGCTTAAAACGCAGCATTCCCTATGGTGAGTTTTTAAGAGCAAAGAGGAACTGCAGTACCCATGAGCTGTTTGAGAAAGAGGTCACTAATATGCAGACAAGATTCAGGAGTAGAGGTTATACTGCCAATAATCTAAAAACAGCTATTCAGAAAGTGGACACAAGAGAAAGAAGCAGTTTACTAACTCCTAAACCTCAGGATAGTGACAAGCAGGAAGTAAGACTGATCACTACATATAACTCTGCATCACAAGATTTACATCAGATAATACGCAAACACTGGCATATTATTAAAAGTGATGCTATTATTGGCAAATTGGTCAGTCCAACTCCTCACATCACTTACCGTAAGTGTCAATCTTTAAGAGACCTCCTAGTTCACAGTCACTTGACTATACCCAGCTCTACATCTAAATCCTGGTTGAGGGAACTCCCAGGGTTTTTTTTAAATGTGGTAGATGTAAGGCCTGTAGCTGCAGTTCCAATGTTAAAACTTTCTCTCTCCCTAATGGTAAGCAAGGAAAAATACGGAATTTCATCAACTGTAACACCGAGTATGTTGTATATGTCATCAGCTGTATTTGTGGCCTACGCTATGTGGGGAGCACAATCTTCCCTGTAAAGAAACGCATTTTGGAACATCTGCGTGCAGTGAAAAATGGTGACAGGTCGTATGCAATTGCGAAACATTGTCATTTAATGCATGGAAACATCAAAGATATCAATACTAAGATTGCATTTTTTGGTATTGACAGGGTTCCTGCAAATGCTAGAGGTGGCGACCGGCAACGGCGACTGAGACGCCTAGAATCAGAATATATTATTAAATTATGCAGCAAGTTCCCTGGTGGGCTTAATCAGGAGGAGGATCTCCACATTCATCTTGGATAGCTGGACTACATTTTTTGTTGTTTATGATTAGCATGATATCACCTCCTGTGTCTGCAACGGAATTGTAGATTTTCTTGACATTTTTTGTCCAGCATTATCACTCCTGGTTTTCCCCTATCCTACTTTGGTGTTTTTGCATATAACGTACCTATAATATTTTTCAATGCCTCTTAGAGTATATATACATACACATACTTTTCTCTGGAACCTAATTCCCTCCTTACCCCCTCGTCATCTTTACCTTCATCTCCATATTTCTCTTTTTCTTTTTCTTTCTCTCCCTTCTTCTTTTCTTTCTATCCCAGCTCCTTGTCCTCCTATCCCCTCCATATTCCCCTTCTCTCACATCTGCCCTGGCAACTATGGGTCATGAATTGCCTGTATCCATTATGGATATATGCACAAATGCCTGGGCCCTTTTATAGTCCTCTAGAGCGGCTGCTCGAGGTGTGTCTGGGTTGGCCTAGGTTTTCTGTGACTTTAGTTTTCATCGTATGATATTGTTAACTTGCTGGAACATTTCGCCCCTGTATACTCTTGTGTTTAATTAGTAACCCCCAGGTGGTCGGACTGAGTGGCTTAGTTTTCCCCCGTAGTAGATGACTACGATAAAGATTATATATCTTTTTCTGTGTTTGGAGTGGCACTTGCCTTAATTTGTGTTAACTTTGGGTGAGACATTAGTAATTTATGCACTAGCAGAATACTATTTCATTAGAAATAAGATAGAAACGGACCTTACGATGATGGTCTTCTCTGCCACTTGGCATGTATTTCTACTTAACAATTAATTTGTGTCATACATATACGTTTATTCATTGTATTTTACTTTTCAGAATTATGTATATGTGTACTGCATCAATGTGATTCAATGTATGGTTTTCACGTTTATCAACTGTGATAGTCTGTTTTTCATTGAATTTACACTGCAGCTTTATTTTGTAACTCACCCTGTTTTCTATGTCTATTGAACTATGAGGAAGGACTTTTAAGCCTATGACCACTTCCGGGTTACTCAATGACTCTTTGACAAAGACGGTTGTTGTTGAAACGCGTCAGAGTCAATAAAATTGTTTTTTCGCCAAATTGAATCCTGAGTGCGACTCTTTTCTTATGCTGGAGCAGCATAAGGCTTTATCAAAATTATAGCGGCTCCAGCGCCCGCCTGCTCGCACCGTCCCCGCATGGTGGAAGTGATCGGATGTAAGACTGGACACGGCTTGGAACCCTATATATATATATATATATATATATATATATATATATATATATATATATATATATATATATATTTAAAAAAATGTGAATAATTTTTAGTAAGGAAAACTATATTCATTCTTTTTTAAAAAAAAATATTATGCAGAAGTCGCGCACCGTTCGTGCACCCTACACGATGGCTGCGTGCATTCCAGTTGCCATTTTGAAAAGTCGCGCTGGGGTCGCGACTTCGGAGTAATTTGTAAAGTAGGAAATATCTTTAAATTAATTATAAATAAAAGTTCTCCTTTAAGTGTTTGTCTAAATGTATTAATAAAAGTATTTTTAAAGTATTATTTTCAATATAATTTTGACTAAAAATTATTCAAATATTATTGGATTCGGAGGTTAGGAGGGATGGCCATTTTGCTCGATCTGTTTTGCAAGATTTGTTGGTCTAGTCAGGTGGACACCCTCCTCCGGGTGAGATAAGGTTTGAGGATTCTATTCAAAAGGTGAGGAATCAACAGGCAGAAGTATCCATCAGAAGAGCAAGTTAGTTACCTTCGGTAACGCTTTTTCTGGTGGATACAGTATCTGCCTGTGGATTCCTCACTGTCCCACCCGCCTCCCCATTGTCCACCTGTTTCTACCAAAAAGATGCTTTTACTGTTTGGCATGAATGTTTTTAATATGTCTTAATCATGCTTACGTTTTAATAGTGAGAAATGCTTGATCTGTTGCTATTTCTTTATGCCTTTATTGGTTATGTATTTGTGTATATATATATATATTTAGTATACTATGTATACATGTGAAAATGTGTCGGTCCACCTGTTTACCTCGGTGGCACGTAAAAAATAGGTGGAACTGACGTCAGCATGCCGACGAGGACCTCTTATGGCTCCTATGATGTCATACTGTGTCGCGAGCGGAGACGTGCTATTATGACATCGTTGTTGACGTGGGAGAGCTAGAAAAGAATTACTGTGGAATGCTGGCGCAGGGGATATTCACCTAAGTGTTCAGGCTAGGCCTTTGGCAGCAACTGTTTATGTTACCACTCCAGAAACCGAAACCAGTGATCCGAGGGCAGAGGCCCTGCAGATGGCACACGAGGTGGAGAGCCCAGTCGTGTGCACCGGCGGGGCAGCGAAGTGACAAGCACCACTACCCACAGAAAAGGTAACGAGGGCACTGAATAACACAGGCTCTTCTCTTTCTATCTGACAGGAACAACAAGGTTAAAATGCCTAGATCCAAAATGTAGAATTAGTGCTACAACGGTCTTCAAGAGGGCCTGCGATGGATGCCGCTTCTGCCTTCCGTACACTGGAGGCGGCACATGGGTCACGTGGTATGGTCATACTGCGGTGGGACGCACACTTGTTGACCTCTCATGGCACTACTCCACACTTCGGGGACAACGCTTTCCATTAGCTGTGTTTTCTGATGACGTGTCGCGCCGGCCCTGTCTAACAGCAGAACCCCTTTAGATCCAAACAGACTCTTCCACTCTCTCACCGCAAGTGAAACCAGGCCACGCGGACACTTTCACAATACAACAGCCAGGAATGCACTTATCGGTAAAAAAATCATCACATTCATTCTTCCTAATTTATCAAAAAAACGACTCACTGAAGAACAGGGGCCAGCTTCGATCGGTAAACAGCAAATTTTTTACTTTGCGATACCATTACATTGCATGCATTACCACGCATGCGTTGTTCATCGCGAAGTCATTACTATGCATTTTTTTTAGAGCGCTTTGTCATTTACCACGCATGCCTTTACAACAAATGTTGTTGTAAAGGTATTTTCTCGAGTTCAAAGACTCCCCCAGCCTTGAATTATACTGGGATCTGGTGACTAATGTGGGTGATAGAAAACTCTACTTTCAGTTTAGAGCTGGCTCCTTGCCTCTCAGATTTTTGACTGGAAGGTGGGCCAGGAACTCGGAATTGCAGTGCCCTGCATGCGGGGCTGCAATAGAAACAACTCCCCACTTTCTGTTTGCCTGCCCGGCATTTACCATCCCAAGGCGCGTTTGGCTTTCCCCCATGTGCAAGTCTCTCGGCACAAGGAGCTGCGCTGTGGCATTACGCATTTTGCGCACTAGCTCTTTAACAATAGTTTCTGTCGCATTGGCAAAATATTTGGGCTGGGCATGGGCATTGCGGAGAAAAACAATTAAGCGTACCCTTGATGGGCTTTAATGAATTCTGTGTCTGGGTTTTCCCTTTTAACCCCTGAACTAGGGATTATTTAAAAGTGTTTTTATTACTACATGTCAGTCCATTGAAGTGTTTAATGTTTTTTTAAATGTATTTTAACGTATTTATTGAAATCTATGTTTTATGTACTATGTTTGTGTCTTTTATGATTGTTTTAAATCGAATAAAGACTGATGATGATGATGGTAAAGGTATGTATGGTAAATGACCATGAGTTCTTAAAAAATGTAGACAATCCACGTCGTTGTAAGGAAACAGAGGCTGTTCCGTTTCCTCACAACGACGTGCACCGCCCCTAAGAGAGGACATGAAGCAGGAACCATGAGGAGAGAGGAACCATGAGAAGTGAGAGGTAAGGGGATTGGGCATGGGGTGGTGGTTACTTTTTTAGGGTTTAGGGTAGTGCAGTGGTGTTTGAGTAGTGTAGGGGGTCGCGCTGAGGGTAGTGTTTTAGGGTTTAGGGTAGTGCAGTGGTGTTTGTGTAGTGTAGGGGGCTGTGCTAGGGGTAGTGGTTTAGGGTAGTGCAGTGGTGTTTGTGTAGTGTAGGGGGTCATGCTGGTGGTAGTGTTTTAGGGTATTGCAGTGATGTTTGTGTAGTGTAGGGGTCGTGCTTGGGGTAGATTTAGGGTTTAGGGTAGTGCAGTGGTGTTTGTGTAGTGTAGGGGGTTGTGCTTGGGGTAGTGTTTTAGGGTTTAGGGCAGTGCAGTGGTGTTTGTGTAGTGTAGGGGGTCATGCTGGGGGTAGTGTTTTAGGGCTTAGGGTAGTGCAGTGGTGTTTGGGTAGTGTTGGGGGTCATGCTGGGGTAGTGTTTTAGGGTTTAGGGTACTGCAGTGGTGTTGGTGTAGTGTAGGGGGCCGTGCTGGGGGTAGTGTTTTAGGGTTTAGGGTAGTGCAGTGGTGTTTGGGTAGTGTAGGGGTCATGCTGAGGGTAGATTTAGGGTTTAGGGTAATCCAGTGGTGTTTAAGTAGTGTTGGGGGTCGTGCTGGGGGTAGATTTAGGGTTTAGGGTAGTGCAGTGGTGTTCGGGCATTGTAGGTGGTCGTGCTGGGGGTGGTGTTTCAGGGTTTTGGGCAGTGCAGTGGTATTTGGGCAGCGTAGGGGGACGTGCTGGGGGTGGTGTTTCAGGGTTTAGGGCAGAGCAGTGGTGTTCGGGCAGAGTAGGGAGTCGTGCTAGGACTGGTGTTTCAGGGTTTAGGGCAGTGGTGTTTGGGCAATGTAGGGGGTCTTGCTGGGGGTGGTGTTTCAGTGTTTAGGACAGTGGTGTTCGGGCAACGTAGGGGGTCGTGCTGGGGCTGGTGTTTCAGGGTTTTGGGCAGTGCAATGGTGTTGGGCAGTGTAGGGGGTCATGCTGGGGCAGGTGTTTCAGGGTTTAGGGCAGTGCAGTGGTGTTCGGGCAGTGTAGGGGGTTGTGCTGGGGCTGGTGTTTCAGGGTTTAGGGCAGTGGTGTTCCGGCAGTGTGGGGGTCGTGCTGGGGCTGGTGTTTCAGGGTTTAGGGCAGTGCAGTGGTGTTCCGGCAGTGTAGGGGGTCGTGCTGGGGCTGGTGTCTCAGGGTTTAGGGCAGTGCAGTGGTGTTCCGGCAGTGTAGGGGGTCGTGCTGGGGCTGGTGTTTCAGGGTTTAGGGCAGTGCAGTGGTGTTTGGGTAGTTTAGGGGGTCGGTGCTAGCTGGTGTTTCAGGATTTAGGGCAATGCAGTGGTGTTCGGGCAGTGTAGGGTGTCGTGCTGGGGCTGATGTTTCAGGGTTTAGGGCAGTGCAGTGGTGTTTGGGCAGTGTAGGGGGCCGTGCTGGGGCTGGTGTTTCAGGGTTTTGGGCAGAGCAGTGGTGCTTGGGCAGTGTAGGGGGCTGTGCTGGGGTTGGTGTTTCAGGGTTTAGGGCAGTGCAATGGTGTTCAGGAAGTGTAGGGGCTCTTGCTGGGGGTGGTGTTTTAGGGTTTAGGGCAGTGGTGTTCGGGCAGTGTTGGGTGTCGTGCTGGGGCTGATGTTTCAGGGTTTAGGGCAGTGCAGTGGTGTTTGTGTAGTGTAGGGGGCTGTGCTAGGGGTAGTGTTTTAGGGTTTAGGGTAGTGCAGTGGTGTTTGTGTAGTGTAGGGGGCTGTGCTAGGGGTAGTGGTTTAGGGTAGTGCAGTGGTGTTTGTGTAGTGTAGGGGGTCATGCTGGTGGTAGTGTTTTAGGGTATTGCAGTGATGTTTGTGTAGTGTAGGGGTCGTGCTTGGGGTAGATTTAGGGTTTAGGGTAGTGCAGTGGTGTTTGTGTAGTGTAGGGGGTTGTGCTTGGGGTAGTGTTTTAGGGTTTAGGGCAGTGCAGTGGTGTTTGTGTAGTGTAGGGGGTCATGCTGGGGGTAGTGTTTTAGGGCTTAGGGTAGTGCAGTGGTGTTTGGGTAGTGTAGGGGGTCATGCTGGGGTAGTGTTTTAGGGTTTAGGGTACTGCAGTGGTGTTGGTGTAGTGTAGGGGGCCGTGCTGGGGGTAGTGTTTTAGGGTTTAGGGTAGTGCAGTGGTGTTTGGATAGTGTAGGGGTCATGCTGAGGGTAGATTTAGGGTTTAGGGTAGTCCAGTGGTGTTTAAGTAGTGTTGGGGGTCGTGCTGGGGGTAGATTTAGGGTTTATGGTAGTGCAGTGGTGTTCGGGCATTGTAGGTGGTCGTGCTGGGGGTGGTGTTTCAGGGTTTTGGGCAGTGCAGTGGTGTTTGGGCAGCGTAGGGGGACGTGCTGGGGGTGGTGTTTCAGGGTTTAGGGCAGAGCAGTGGTGTTCGGGCAGAGTAGGGAGTCGTGCTAGGGCTGGTGTTTCAGGGTTTAGGGCAGTGGTGTTTGGGCAGTGTAGGGGGTCTTGCTGGGGGTGGTGTTTCAGTGTTTAGGACAGTGGTGTTCGGGCAACGTAGGGGGTCGTGCTGGGGCTGGTGTTTCAGGGTTTTGGGCAGTGCAATGGTGTTGGGCAGTGTAGGGGGTCCTGCTGGGGCAGGTGTTTCAGGGTTTAGGGCAGTGCAGTGGTGTTCGGGCAGTGTAGGGGGTCGTGCTGGGGCTGGTGTTTCAGGGTTTAGGGCAGTGGGGTTCCGGCAGTGTAGGGGGTCGTGCTGGGGCTGGTGTTTCAGGGTTTAGGGCAGTGCAGTGGTGTTCCGGCAGTGTAGGGGGTCGTGCTGGGGCTGGTGTCTCAGGGTTTAGGGCAGTGCAGTGGTGTTCCGGCAGTGTAGGGGGTCGTGCTGGGGCTGGTGTTTCAGGGTTTAGGGCAGTGCAGTGGTGTTTGGGTAGTTTAGGGGGTCGATGCTAGCTGGTGTTTCAGGATTTAGGGCAATGCAGTGGTGTTCGGGCAGTGTAGGGTGTCGTGCTGGGGCTGATGTTTCAGGGTTTAGGGCAGTGCAGTGGTGTTTGGGCAGTGTAGGGGGCCGTGCTGGGGCTGGTGTTTCAGGGTTTTGGGCAGAGCAGTGGTGTTTGGGCAGTGTAGGGGGCTGTGCTGGGGTTGGTGTTTCAGGGTTTAGGGCAGTGCAATGGTGTTCAGGAAGTGTAGGGGCTCTTGCTGGGGGTGGTGTTTTAGGGTTTAGGGCAGTGGTGTTCGGGCAGTGTTGGGTGTCTTGCTGTAGTTGATGTTCCAGGGGTTAGGGCAGTGCAGTAGTGTTCGGGCAGTGTAGGGGGTCTTGCTGGGGGTGGTGTTTCAGGGTTTAGGGCAGTGCAGTGGTGTTCGGGCAGTGTAGGGGTCGTGCTGGGAGTGGTGTTTCAGGGTTTAGGGCAGTGCAGTGGTGTTCGAGCAGTGTAGGGAGTCGTGATGGGTAGTGTTTCAGGGTTTAGGGCAGTGCAGTGGTGTTTGTGCAGTGTAGGGGCTCGTGCTGGGGCTGGTGTGTTTAGGGTTTAGGGCAGTGGTGTTCGGGCAGTGTAGTTAGGTCCCGCCCAGATATATAAAGATTTTTTTCCTTTAATGTCTCAAACTACTGAACGGATTTACACCATTTAAAAAAAAGGTCGCTTTATGAACCAAGCACTACCTTTTTGCCAAATTTGGTGTAATTCCGTTCAGCAGTTTCAGCTGTAACCGTGTCTAAAGTTTCCTATGTGAAATTGATTTTTTGACCTCTATTGTTTTAATTTCTCAGGAACTACTGAACGAATTTACACCATTAAAAAAAGGTCTCTTTCTGAACCAAGGGCTACCTTTTTGCCAAATTTGGTGTAATTCCGTTCTGCAGTTTGGGCTGTAGTCGTGTCTAAAATTTCCTATAGGAAATAACATGGAGAAAACGCGTTTTGGGACCCCCTTTTTTCTCTGCCCCCGCTTGGTAAAATACCCCGAAACGTTAGGGCTAGGAGCTGACCGGAGCGGGCTCAACGTTTTGCAAATTTCGCGAAGATTCATCAACCGGCGCCAAAGTTATTGGGAAAAGAAAAAACGCTTTTTGAATAGAAACAAGGTCCTAACTATAACTAACTACTGGCGACCGCCAGTAGGTAATATCTATCTATCTATCTATCTATCTATCTATCTATCTATCTATCTATCTATCTATCTATCTATCTATCTATCTATCTATCTATCTATCTATCTATCTATCTATCTATCTATCTATCTATCTATCTATCTATCTATCTATCTATCTATCAATCTATCTATGTATCTATCTATCTATAAATAACCAGGATCCCACTGAAAGACCACGTCGGGTCAAACACAGGGACAGACTCCAAGTGAAGAATCAATGAAAGGATTATTGCATTAACATGTCACGATATATATATATATATTATATATATATATATATATCTCGCTCAACTGCACCTAAGAAGCGCGGCACGCTGAAGGCGGGTGCTTCAAATGCGGTGGTGCCCCGCAATTTCTATTCACGCTCCATGACTCCTCCAAGATTACCAAAAGGAAACTCGAGCACTCACGGGTAAGTAGTATGGCAGCTTCGTTTAATTCGGAGAAAAAAACAACAAACGCGTTTCGGAGCTAGTCCTTCTTCAGTGTTGTTGCTATGTTCATTACAAGATACTCTTTATATACATAATTAGAAATAAACATAAAAGAGGTCAGAGGGGGCGGCGGTCCGGCACTTTTGGGCGCCATCTTTGAAGGGTCAATCTGTAAATCAATGTTATATACAAGGGTGTATAAGTAAATGATTGCGGATTGACTGTTAAAATAACGATTCAGATATGTCAAAGCACATAAACATATGGTTCTCATCAGACCAATATAGAAGTCAACATTACTTCATTCGATGCGTTTTTCACAGTACAACCCAAATTTATAAAGCCGTGGATCGGCAATTCACCTACGATAGGCGGTTGTGTAACCCTTCATAAGCGCCATCGGATATTGTCCGATTAACCATAATTTAAAATTCAGTGGTTATTGAACCTTTCTATAAAGGCACGCTGGAGCTTTTGGTAAAGTTCGCGTGGAGCGATAGAGAAAAGGCTTTAAAAGATATTGAGAAACTGGAAACGGAACTCATCAAAGAAACTGACAAAAACCGGCTAGATCTATTGAGATCAGCGATGAAAAGAAGACTCTCTACATATGAAACTAAGATCAAACAAGAGAAGTTTCAACGAGATGAAAGAGACTACGCCTCAGGGAGAGTGCTGACTTTCGCAAAGAAATTTGATCAATCAAGGAAAGAAGTACAGAAAAGGAAAACTTTGCCTCCGGAAATACCAGTCCAAGTGGAAACTTCAGAATCGGATGTTACCGAAAACGAATTTTCCGAGGATGATGCAGCAGGCCCTTCCAGTGAACATACTACTCCTTTTCAATTGGAATTCAACATCATACGCCAGACGTGGCTAAGAGGAGGCAAGAGCAAGCCCCCCGAAAAAGAAAGCAAACAAGAAGGGGTGGCTGGAAGAGGAAAAACCAGAAATCAAACCCCTCGAATAACACGAAGCAAAAGGGGAGGCCGATGGTAGCAGAGACTGACCAACTAACAATAATTAATCTGACTTCAAAAATTCTGAATTCAACAGAAGAAACAGTGTTGAAATTAGGACTCTCTTTCTGCCCACGGACTCGTCTGGAGTATACTCAAACCAGGATTGACGTTTTCAAACTAGTGCGAAAATTAAAATTTCACAAATACTTCAAGCTAAAACCTACAACCCAGGAGGTGAGATTTCTCAAATCTCAACACAAAGACACTGATTTACTCACAATAAACGACCTGACTACCCTGGAAATTTTGGAAAATCTAAGGAAAGAGGGATCCTTAGAAGAAATACCGACATGTATGACCTTAACACAAAGGATTGAAGCAAGCAATGTGACACAGGAAGCACCAGCGAGTGGTTTCAAACAACCTTCTCAATTTTTACCCCAAATGCCAATGGACGCAATTGATGTCTTCTCTGAAGGGGTAACCAAAGACTTAATTAAACTACGAGCGACTGCAGGAAATCGCAAAATTGAACAGAATTTGACTCTAAAACAGAGAGAGGCTGTAAAAAATCTACAAGAGGACACTTCCATGATCATCAAACCCTCAGACAAAGGGGGCAACATCGTATTAATACCTCGTGATCAGTACATAAACGAAGCCTTGCGACAATTGCAGAATATCAATTGTTATGAACCAACTACAAAAGAAAGCTATCTAGAGAGCATCAAAAAGCTTCATTTCACCATCAAGAAATGGCACGAGAAAACAATGTTGGATCTAGAAGAGTATCTGTTCTTGAGAACGACAAATCCCGTCACGCCCACCTTTTACCATCTACCCAAAATTCATAAGAATGCAGTACTACCACCAAGAAGACCAATTGTATCGTCCGTGGGAAGTCTGACTGAGAATTTGTCTAGATTTTTAGATCATTTTCTATTCGAATTCGTATTGAAACTGCCATCTTACATAAAAGACACGACCGATTTTATTCATAAACTTGAAAAAATCGAGTGGGATTCGTCATTTTGCATGATCGTGTTGGACATTACTAGTCTTTACACATGTATTAACCATCACCAAGGGCTAAACGCTATCGAACATTTTCTCAAGAAAAGAGCCTTAAAATTTGCAACCCATAACAAAATGCTGTTTGAACTCATTGAATTCTGTCTTTTTAATAACATTTTTCTCTTTCAAGGAGAATATTTTAGACAGATCTCAGGAACCGCGATGGGCACCTGCTTCGCCCCCAGCTATGCGAATCTATTCGTGGGCTGGTGGGAGGAGCAGGTGGTCTGGAGCGCGGACAACTCTGAATGGACAAAGGAAATAGTGTCCTGGCATCGATACATCGATGACCTTTTCGTAATCTGGAGAGGTTCCATAGGCAAAGCAAATGAATTCATCCAACACCTTAACAAAAATAATGTAAACCTACACTTTTCAGGAGAGATCAGTTTAGTGGCAGTAAACTATCTAGATTTGAAAGTAGAAGTAAAAGATGGGAAATTAACAACTAACCTCTACCGCAAACCAACAGCGGGAAACAGTATCCTTCATGCCTCTAGTGCCCATCCTGATAAGTTAAAGAACAGTATTCCATACGGTGAACTCCTAAGATTAAAACGAAATTGCTCAAGACAGTGCGATTTTGAGCTAGCAGCTGAGGGCAGCCTCAGGCGATTCGAAATAAGAGGTTATAACACCAACCTCTTAGAGAGCACATTAGAACGAGTCTGAAAAACATCAAGGGAACAAATTTTACAACAAAAACAAACCAATAGATCAATGGAGGGTCAATTTCGGCTGATCACGACCTTCTCCAATGACACATCTAGGTTGAGATCTATCCTTAGAAAACACTGGCATGTGTTAAGAACTGATCCTATCATTGGATCTGATGTTTCACTGACCCCCCAAATCACATACAGGAAAGCTCGATCCTTAAGAGATAATTTGGTACATAGCCATTTAGATCCCATTCCCCGTAAACAGGGCACTTTAAAAGAAATGAAGGGCTTTTTTCCCTGTGGAAAGTGTAAGGCCTGCGCCTTCAGCAAAAGAGTTATTAGCTACAACGTTAAAGGCCTACCAAAAGGGAGAGTCATTGCCAAATTTCTGACCTGTCAAACACCGTATGTGGTATACTGTTTAAAATTTCCATGTGGACTTATGTATGTGGGAAGCACTGTGAACAGCGTCAAATTCAGAATCCTAGAGCATATGCGAGCGATAGCGAAGAAAGATTTCACCTATCCCGTAGCAAGGCACTTCGCCATTAAACACAACAGCAATAGGGACCTATTGCAGTTTTTTGCGATTGATTGTGTCCTTGCGCATGCCAGAGGAGGGGACAGAGTAGCAAGATTGAGACGACTGGAATCAAGATACATAATCGATCTCCAAACCAAGACCCCTTTTGGGTTGAATTCTGGAGACGAATTGATAGTACACCTAGGGACCTAGTAGTACACATCCCAGTAGTCACTGCTACTCTAAAATAACTGACCTGTCAATCGCTATGTTTGATTATCACTGTGACCCATTATGAACCAACTGAATGTGTTGTTAAATATTGACTCTTGAAACTGTGTCATATTTGTCTTTCTTCTACACCTTATTTCTTCTTTTTCTTTCTCTCTTCTTTTTCCTCTTTTTCCTCCTTTCTCTTTCCTTTTCTTTTTCTGCTTCTTTTCCTTTTTCTTTAAATTGATTGCCCGTGACCATATATTTTATCAGTCAGCATCAAGCCGATACACGGCGAGTATAGAAAGGTTCAATAACCACTGAATTTTAAATTATGGTTAATCAGACAATATCCGATGGCGCTTATGAAGGGTTACACAACCGCCTATCGTAGGTGAATTGCCGATCCATGGCTTTATAAATTTGGGTTGTACTGTGAAAAACGCATCGAATGAAGTAATCTTGACTTCTATATTGGTCTGATGAGAACCATATGTTTATGTGCTTTGACATATATTAATCGTTATTTTCACAGTCAATCCGCAATCATTTACTTATACACCCTTGTATATAACATTGATTTATAGATAGACCCTTCAAAGATGGCGCCCAAAAGTGCCGGACCGCCGCCCCCTCTGACCTCTTTTATGTTTATTTCTAATTATGTATATTAAGAGTATCTTGTAATGAACATAGCAACAACACTGAAGAAGGACTAGCTCCGAAACGCGTTTGTTGTTTTTTTCTCCGAATTAAACGAAGCTGCCATACTACTTACCCGTGAGTGCTCGAGTTTCCTTTTGGTAATCTTGGAGGAGTCATGGAGCGTGAATATATATATATATATATATATATATATATATATATATATATATATATATATATATATATATATATATATATATATATATGAAGACACAATCCTGGCACTGAGTTTAATTTGGCAAAACGTGCAGGAACGGACCACAAGGAAAAAATGGTGGTTTTCTTTACGTGTAGTTTATTTCTCCCACAGCAACATGACGCGTTTCTACCGGGTCACCCTGGTCTTGATCACATGACATGCCGAGACCAATAGTGCAATTAAATACTGTTTTTACAAAGGTATAGCCCGCCCACTTATTTCATAGGGCTAAACAACAGACTACATAATACTCAGTTTTTAGAAAACACTCAATTTACACATAATTAAAACAGTGTAACAGAAACGTTTACTTTCTGAATAATTATTGTAAATAAATGCTGAACAGGAATACACATTATACTATTAGTAATCACTTTTTACATTGCTGTATGCAAATCTAAAATAAAGGGCAAGTGCCCGATTACCATGTGTTGACCAACTAGAATTATGTATGTCTGTGAATATGCTTCATATATATCATGCAATACCTTGTGTAATAAAAAATAGTGCATGATGAACCTCAAGTGATTAAGCACTTTTAACCTTAAAAATCCCTTAAAAAATGATAATTATGCTGAATGGACATAGACACTAAAATCTCAGATATGCCATACCATATAAAAAATACATAAAGATATAAAGTGCTTGTGCAAAAAATAGCTTACTAGTGCAGGAAAATGTTAGTACATAAAGATGCTAACACCGAAAAATATTCTCTCTAAATAGAGATCGGAGAAAGAAATTCAACATGTATGTATATAAAATAAATATACATAGACAGAGACATGTGTACAGAAAGCAGTCAAATATAGCAGCCTTGAATCCTAAAAAATGATCATTAAAAAAAACCCATATATATTCATTATGAATTTGCCCACTGAAATAGCTTATGTGTACATGATAAATCAACATATTCCACTAGCAGCAATGAACCAACATCTAAGATTTCCCTACCCCACAGACACTGAATAAAAACCAGTAAAACCAGAAAACCAGTAAAACCAGTTAAAATCTAATAAAAGTAAGGTCTAAAATCTCAAATGATGATCATGCTAAAAGAGTATATATATATATATATATATATATATTAAAGTATAAATAATGTAATAAATATACAAATATATAAAAATATAAAAAGGTGGAATCTCCTACTTTATAGCAGCAATATTGATAAATTGCAGGAAATTATATAAGTCTTCCCCAGTGTTAAGGCCACTGCAGAATATACTGACTCTCCAATTGGCGCAATTTCTTTTCTCTATTGCCTCCCCTTAATGAGCGCGGGACTGCATCAATGACAAAGTAATTGAGATCTTTTAAATTGTTTTGATGCACCAATTTGAAGTGGCGTGCAACTGGATATGTGGAATCGGAATTCACAATCGCATGCAACTGCTGCAGGATACGGTTAAAGAATTGTAGTTTTGTACTGCCTATATACTGTCAATGACAAGTACATTCTAATACATAGATAGCATGATCTGTTTTACATGTAAATAGACCTCTAATTTTACATGGAACAGGAGAAAAAGCATCAGAATATTCCTGTTTGTTCACCCCGAATTTGCAAGCCCTTCAGGAACTACACTTGTGGAATCCTGTTCTGTTAGACAGCCAATGTTTCGTTTCCACTACTTCAGGACTGGTTTTAACC
The DNA here is from genome assembly GCF_964204655.1 of Triturus cristatus. Taxonomy (NCBI): domain Eukaryota; kingdom Metazoa; phylum Chordata; class Amphibia; order Caudata; family Salamandridae; genus Triturus; species Triturus cristatus. The sequence continues at coordinate 1,064,069,537 of NC_140593.1, read as the reverse complement.
AAGGCATCTCTCATGGATGGTGCCCTTCTGAAAGCAATAGCGGGCAATATATCTAACTCTGGAGCCAATGTAATATCTGATTGTAAAATAGACCAGCTTTTGTTTAGAATCTTTCTTATCTGTTTTTCCTGGCAGCTGAAAGTGGTTATAAACCTGACGACTGTTTTTTAAATTTCCACTTTAGGAATATTTTCTAATGTTGTACATTTAATGCCAGATGATACTACGGGTTCACTATCTATATTCATAATTCTTTTGATGGCATTCTGTAAGTCATTAGTTCTGTACCCTCGAGCCTTAAATCTTTGTTTAGATTCATTCAGACAATTAACCTAAATCAACTTCATTGCTGCAAATCCTTTTGATTCGTAAAAACTCCCCATAGGGGATGCTTTTAATCAAGTGTCTTGGGTGGGTGCTGCTTGCATGGAGTATTGAATTTCCTGCGGTAATTTTCCTGTGTAATTTGGTATGTATAGAATTGTCTTTGATATAAATTTCCACATCTAAAAATTCAACTTTTCGATTGCTAATAATAGCAGTGAATTCAAGATTTAGGTTATTGTTGTTGATTTCATTTACAAAAATTTGAGCTGATTCTTTAGAGCCCCGCCAAATTACAAAGACGTCATCTATATAACGCCACCAATTAATGACGTGAAGTGCTAATGTGTCTTTGTGTGTATGCCCGAGGACATGTTCCTCCCACCAGCCCACGTGCAAACACGCGTAGCTGGGAGAAAAACATGCCCCCATAGCCACACCTCTCAGTTGTTGGTGCACTTCCTTATTAAAGAGGAAAAAATTGTTCGTTAGGCATAATTCAATCATTCTTAATAGTATCTTATTGTGTTGATTGTATAGTATACTTCTATTTGAAAGAAAATGGCCAATAGCATTAAGTCCATCACTATGGTTTATGCTAGTATATAATGAGCATATATCCATAACTATGAAATAGCAATCATCATTCCAGGTAACATCTTGTAAATTGCTTAAAAAATGTCCAGTTTCTTATGATGGAAGGCTCTCTACATAATCATGAAGAAAAAAATCTAAATATATATATATATTCCTTCACCAAATTTTCCCCACTGGGCTGCTGCACTCAGGGTGGGTGCTTTTTACCAAACCTGAGAGGGGAACTCGCGTGCTACACAGCAACTTCAAAAAGGATTCTGGAGCACTCGTGGGGTCCTTCAAGATCTTTATTCATTGCAATAAATTTGGCATGACACGTTTCGGTGTTTTTGCCTTCTTCAAATGCCGTTCAATTAGGTCAACTTAAAACAGTGCTTAATATTGGCTAAAATTCTGTGTCGACCATCGTCCAATGAGAGAACCAAATTCCCAATTTTTAGTAACCGGTCTCTCCTTCCCTTGTGACCTCGCCATCCCATCCATGCTCCAATCAATTTGCATACGGGCTCCAATGCCCCAATAAAATATATATATTATGTCTTTTTCTTTCCCTTAGGCCTATACACCTGTTTCGGACTTATCTAAAGGCTTAGGTTATCTTGCTGCCTCCTGAAAAATCATAAAGGGGAGATTGCTGTATTATCGTCTGTTTACAGAGCCTGCCTCTGCTTCACTGGAATGGGCACATTCCTCACAGTAATGAGGTATTTGTGTCACACATTGATGATAGAATATCATTCCGAGTAAGTTTCGCTTCATCTTTAAGCACAGTCACTACTGCACGCTTTCCTCCGACTCCATGGAGGTGTTATCTACCTTTCAATCCTGTGGAAAGTCCTATCTTATCCATCTTCCTAGAGAGAGCTTCCCTAGCACCTATGTTGCATCACATTATTTTCTTGTTTCTTGGGTGGGTCCCCTCCGCCGTTACAAAGTGTTTGAGTGATATTGTAACACTGTAGCTGTCTGACATTTTCGTGCTTAGTTAGGTTGCAAATGAATCTTGTCTCCATCCCAAGCAATAGCAATAAAATACATTGCACAACTAAAAATCTTTTTAGTATGAAAAAAACATAACTACAAAAATGGCCCTAGCAGTGAATATTTCTTAAATGTAAATAATTCTTCCGAGCTTTCGACTGTAATGTTTACATGGCATTTTCTATTCTTCTTTTTATTTTTGTGACATAGGGTTGCAGTAAAAAATACAAATGAATAAATACATAAGCATCGCATTTGCTTGCCAAGCCAAACCTATCGGCCTTTTCCATGCTTGTGTTACAAGCATTTTCATGTATGCCTCTGATGTCTTTGATATATGGCACAAATGAGTGGTATTAGGGTCATTCTGAATGCAGGAAGGTAATAATGGTCTTCCCTGTCTGGTGCTCTGAGAGAGTTTGACATTGGGAGAAGTGAAATTATACATATGAGAGTTCTCACTTAGGAGCCGATTCCGATCTCGCTCGGAAGGGCTCCAAACGTGATCCGGCCGTAAAAAGTACGAGCCGTACGCGTGTTTACTGACCAACTCATAGAGCTGTACAAGCAAGCAAGTACAATGCGAGAAACGCGAAATCGCCGACCGAATCGTTTCCAGGTCCGAACCGCTCCGTACGCTTCATCCGTAAGCAAACCGTGCCGTGCAATGGAGGCGAATTCCGACCGAGCCAGTACGATGCACACGTCAGACAGCCGGATCAAGCTGAAGTTTCCGGCTCGCAAAACGCCCGGGAAACTGCCTTAGGGGGTCCACGTCGTACCCCCCGTCACCCGCAGCCTTACGACTCTGACACGGGGAGACCCAAGGGTTTCCCCAACACAGGCATGTACGGTACGGATGGCACCGACGCGTACCCACTGTAGAAGGCGACCTTGTGCCCATGTACGCGTGGTACGACCGGCTCCCATTGACTTCAATGGGAGTCCGACCGAACCGAGTCCGGCAGCCGCATCGTACTCGCTCGGTCGGACTGCAGGAGTCCGGCTCTGTCGGAAAGCACTCCGGATCGGCTCGGTCAGAGAGCTTTCCAACCCAGAACGGAATCAGCCCCTAAGTGTACTCTTGGGGTCGGATTTTCTTCCAACTTGCTCTCAGCATGTGGTGCAATTTGCGTAGTGCAAAATGCACCCTAGAATCCCTAATGGATGTGTGGATGCATTTTGCCCAAAGAAATAGCGCTAAATGCAGCAGAACACAAATACCAAATGCAAGTGGGCACTCAAGCTCGCTAAATGTGCTCCTGCAGTAGAATGTTTTCCCCCAAATTACTCTTAATTACGAAAGAAGGAGTAATCATATCATTTTCGGTAATTCCGCGTAAAAGAGTTACACGGAATTACCGAAATTACTCAGATTACTCCAGCATAATTGAAATTCCCCTCAGACCTAATTATGCTTCTATAAATAAATGTTACTGAAGGAAAGTGGAGCCCTGGAGAGCACGGGACTTGGGCATAATGCACCCTCTGTTCCACCAGTATGGGCAAAGGGCACAGGACATGAGGAATAAGGCAACTTGGGCAAAAGAGGGGAAGCTTCAGTGCCTGTCAATGACACAGGATTACAACATTGCTGGCAATGACTCAGATATTCATTTGTGTCAATATCAGTTAAGGTCTGGGCTGGGCTGTGTGTGGGGACCTGCCTAATATATCTTTTCAGGGAAGTTACTTAAGCCAAGTCACTCAATCTTCTGACTTTTTTCCCCTATAACTGAATGAAGCAAATATTTGTGCACAGTTAGGTTTACAAGAAGATGGCCAGAGAAAAACGATGTGAGAGTGATGGTACTGTGGAATGAATATGCAGAAAAACTGCTAAGACGGTAACCAAAGAGAGAAGAGTTTGAACCTACATCATGTTTAGCTCCTTTCCCACACATTCCGACATTTGTTAAATAAACACAGTGAGGGAAATTCGAGGACCTTTTCTTGTTTTTTGCATTGGTCTGGAATTTCGCTGTCATTCGTTTTTCCCCTCTTTTTCCCTCACCATTTGAAAAAATGTTTCTACAGTTTTCATGCATTTTGTTTAAGATTTGAAAAGCCTCTGGTAAGACCAGGTGTATAAATGAGTCATAGATGAAAAGTGTAGCAAACAGATTTTTTTTCTCCCTCTTTACTTACTCCATTTCTTTCTGTTTGCCCCTGCAGGAACCACTGTTTCTTTGTGTGCAGATATTTATTTGTATTAGCATTAGAGCACTTTACATAAGCACTAGATTACATTACACAAAAAATGTGTATTTAGTTTTTTTTTAGGTAAGCGGAGATTAAGTGATTTGCTCAGAATAACTGGTTATTGTACCGACGCCAGCTGTGGCTGTTAAGCTACATTTCAGTATCCATGCCTGTAGCTGATTTGCATGGCTATGTTGGACTTGCTACAAGTTAGTTTCCTGGCCCCCACCTATTAATTTGTCTCCTCTGATTGACACTGGTTGTGGCCACTTTGCTTAGCCACTTCCGACCCTACGACTGCCCACAACCTCTTGTATTCTCTTTCACTTCTCATTTAAGACACTTTTATATCTGTTGGTCAAACAATCAGTTAGAAATGGGGATTCTGGTTGCCGAGGGTATACACCTAAGCCAGGCAGAACGCACCTCTCCAGTCAGGGTAAGAGAGCCCCACACACGAGATAACCCCTGCTCACCACCTTGGTAACTTGGCCAGGCTTATCCCAGACGCAATGTGTAAAGCATTAGCGCAACACACTCATGCACCAGTGGCACACTGGTGCAAAAGAGAGAGCGACTCCACACAAGGTTATATACAAATATAGTTTGTATTATACATAAAACACATTAGACCACAATCACATAAATCACTTTGGCAACCAGGCAATTGTCATACCATTACAAGTTAGTGCAATCCAGTAAATACTTATAGTTTGCACACATTCTAAAATCCGCATTACTGCACATATAAGGCGAATCCTGAAGTAGTGCCTGTTATCCTGACAAATGCAAGGCATACACGACATCAGTCATCACATTAGAGAATGAAATGCAGTAGTTTATCCCATAAACAACACAGGGATCATCAATGTGGTGCCAACATATGCATGATCACCATATATTACTATTGTAACCTTGGGCCCAGAGCTCCTGGGTGCCTATTACTGGTTATACTGTAATTTCCTGGGCACCATGTAATGCACAAGGCGTTGCTCACCTACTTTGGGGAATACAGTATTATCAGGAAGTTCCTTTGCGTATGAAGTAGGGGCCTCCGTCGAGGGCTCACCCCTGATCGCAGCAATTAAGCAAAATGCACCAAGGTATGTCCAAAGGAAGCCACCTGTGACCGCGCCGCGCAGCTGCTGCTCAAGTGCGGCACTCCTCTTGGACTAGCGGCCTGGCCACACATGCACTGCCAAGATTTTGTGAGGAGACCTCACTCGGCCCCCTGCATGGGCAATAAGACAGAGCAGTTAAGCGTGTTCATGAGGAGCAGCTACAAATGCCCCAATACCAACAAGGAACTGCTGTGAGCCATTGGTCATCTTGGAGCCACAGTCTCTTCAGGAAAGGGAGACTGGTGTCTCCCCATCGGACCACAGGCCCAGCCCACCACCACACGACGTTGCAGAAGTTCCTCTGCTCTGCTCCTGCCTCTTATGAGACCCAGCAGTGGCTGCGACTCCCGGTCCGGAACCCTTGTCGCAGGGCCACACTCCGCTTTGATTGTTTGCCAGACAACCTCTCAGGCCAGGGCTGCAGGGGGAAGACACAAAGTTGGCTTCTCTCTGCAGGCAACTCCCACGCTCACCACACGGTCATCACAAGCAGGGAGAGGTAAAGCCCTTCTTCCTCCTCAGCTCTCCCCTCACGTCCCTCCAAAACCACTTGAACAGTGCAGCGCTGCACATGCTGCCGGGTAGAAAAAAGCAGTCTTCCCGCTCTTGGGCTCGTCCCGGAACAAAACCCTCACAATGCGCTGGCAAAGTACCACAGGTAGGGCTTACCATACGCTAGTTCCTTGTAGCCCAATACAAAGAAATAAATTGCTCACTAGGCGCCAAGGTTTCAAACACAGGGCAGGCGTCCACACCCTAGGAGATCACTGGGCACAATCAGCAGGAAGCAGGAAACAACCCAGCACACAGGGCCCTTGCAGGCAAAGAGGCAGTCCTTCCAACAGGTCAGCACTACAAAGCAAAGTCCAAGTGGCGGTTTTCCTGGCAGCACAGTAAATGAGTCAGTGTGTGAGTAGCTGTATGTGTGAGTGTGTGGCTGCACAGGTGAGTGACTGGTTGTATGAGTGATTGTATGGGTGAGCGAATGGTTGTGTGAGTGGCTGTATGAGTGAGTTAGTGGGTGGGTGCATGTCTTTATGGAAGAGTGAGTGGGTGAGTACTGGTATGGGTCTGTGAATGGGTGAGTGGTTGTGTGAGTGAGCATACAAGCTGTTGTAGGGGGGGTGAGTGGGTTTATGAGTAATTTTGGGGATCATGTCATCAGTGATGTCACTGACCATGTCATGAGTGATGTAATATGAAAGGTCATAAGCAGTGCATTATGGGGGTGTAAGTTGTAGTTAGCTCAGGTAACTATAACTGCTGAATTTCACTGTTTTTTTATGAGTGAAATCTGAGCCTTACTATAACGTCTCTCTAACCTTTGGTTTTTTAAGTGTTTTTTTATGTTTTTTTAGGTAGTAGTTGCGTTTGCAGAGTAATGGAGAAAAGGGGTGGGACATCCGTCCAGCTCTCAGGAATCCCGCGGTGTGGGACATACTGGAGGTAACAGAAGGTGTTCTGGCCCTCAAGGACCCTCAGCATCCGTGGGGACTCCATCCCCCAACCAGTAGTGCACCAGGAGGTGCATTTGCAGAGTGGTGGAGAAAGGGAGGCGGGGCTTCGATCACCTCTCAGCAATCCACCTGTGTGGGACATACTGGAAGTAACAGGAGGGGTTGTTGGCCCTCAAGGACCCTCTGCAGCCACGGGGACTTCATCCTCCAACCAGTTGAGTGCTAGGAGGCATGTTTGCAAAGTGGTGCTGAAAGGGACTGGGCCTCCGGGAACTTGCGGGTCCATTAAAAAACACAAAATGTATTAGTAGGGGTGGGGGGCCCCATGGCTTCCCTTCTCTGGGTTGATTTCGGCTTCGGGACCCCATCCCCCAGGGATAGTCCTTTTTTGAATGGGGGAGGGGAGCGCCACCAGGCCCCCCTTCCCTGGGTTAATTTGGCCCTGAGGATCCCCTCCCTCAAGGTCAGTTTTTTTTTAATGGGGAGGCTTGCCACCCAGCCCCCTTCCCTGGGTAGATTTCAGACCCGGGGATCGCACCTCCAGAGACCTGGCTTTTTAAGAAATAATTGTTATAAAAACTAAAGAAGGGGGTGCAAACAATTTTGGCCCCGGGGACCCCATTACCCAGGACCTGTCCTTTTAAAACTTTTTTTTTAACACAAATACGCAGAGGGGGTTGTATGGCCCACCAACTAGGCCGATTTTGGTCCTGGAGAGCCTATCCCCCAGAGCACAACCTCACTTATGAGTGCCCTGGTCCCAGCCTGGCTGATGAAGGGTGTTACACCGAAACCGGTCCCAGGATGCTAGTTTCCGGTCCAGGGAAGACCTGGCTTGGCTTATTGGTCTGGACTGCTCCCATGAGGCACAGGGTCAAGACTGATTTGATTATGGCTAGGTCTGAACTGTGGTGGCGAAGTGAGCTAAAGAACGATGATGGATTAAACCCAGATCTGTGACTGGGGGTGAGTGTCTGAAAAGTTTCAACGCTCCGTCCATCATCTCCTTGTGTTTGCTCTATTGCCACCCAGGGCACACACTTACAACTATTGGGGACCGTCGGGGATCATGAGGGCACCCGCGGTCCCTGCCGGCTCCCCACCTCCTACGATAGCCGGCATTGCTTTCACTGAGAGGGAGCTGCAGCTCCCTCTCTGTGAAAGCAATTCTGTTCTGCTTCCAGCAAGCAAGAGCATTTTTTAATGCTCTCACCTGCTGGAAGCGGAGCGTTTGCTACGGCTCGGGGAAAGTGGTAAACCTCCCGCCAAGCCATAGCAAACAGCTATGTCCTTGCGGTGGGCACCCTGGGACTTAGCAGGAGCTGGCCCTTTCAGGTGGTGGACCCCAGTGCCTTTTTTGGCTCCAGGAGGGGGCTGCACAGCCCCCTCCTTTCTTGGATTTTACTCCAGAGAGGTAGTGGTCCCTGGAACTGTGGGGGGCTATGCAGCCCACCAGCATTCAATTTCACAAAAGCATGCAGAGGTTGTGGTCCCCGGGGCTTTGGGAGGGGGGGGGGGCAGTACGGGCTTCCTCCACATTCATTTAGACAGGACTGCATATTAGCTCCCTTTTTGTTTACATTATATGTTAATAACCTGGATAAAGTCTCTCAGCGGCAGGGCAAGATTTGCCGTTGGTGTGCGGTCGGGCAGTGCCTGTACTACTCTATGCCGATGATACTGTACTGATCTCCAGATCTGCCTCAAGCCTTCAACGGCTCTTGGACAGTTTTGCGGATTTTATGGAGAGCCTTGACATTAAAAAAATGTTAATAAATCTAACAGCATGGTAATTGGCCCAAAAAAACACTAAGACCAATTCCCACTGTATTCAGGGCAACAGGCGGAGCAAAGTGAAGATGTTTCTTTATTTTGGGATTCTTCTTGATTCCATTCTCAGTTGGTCCCTTCTGATTAATGACAGAGTCATGCAGGGTCTTTGGCTGTGTGAAGCAGGGCAGACAAACTCCACAATGTGTGACAAAAGACTTGGGGCCACATGCATCAACAGGAAAACCGGTCGCAAACTGGCAGATTCCCAGAATTTTCCCCTTTACTACCGGTATTTTGGCATTTGGGATGCATCATCCCAAGTGCAAAAATCGCAATTTAAGGAATCACAAAATTTGTGATTACTTAAATGCAATGCATTAAACAAAAAAAAATTGTGATTTAGAAATTATAAATCGCAAATTACCGTCAATCTAAAGTTGATGGTATTTTGCGATTTCTTTGGTAAAAATCCACTAAAGTGCATTTTTCAAAGTCCCATGTTACCCACACACATGCCCTTGGGGCATGTGTGTGCGCAGCATGTGGATAAATTGTCATTTCAGGGGTGCAACAGGGTGTCCTTTTGGCACCCTTGCAATTGCATGCGCAATTTGCGAGTACCTATTGGGTACTTGCAAATTATGCATGCAATTCCCGTTCATTCTTATGGGCCTCTAGGCCCATAGGAATAAATGGGAATCAATTCCTTAATTAAAGAATGTGTAGGAATCGCAATTTGTTTTGCTATTCCTACAGGCATAGGCAATAGGGATTCTTTAATTGCGATTTTTAAAGGATCTCAATTAAAGAATCCCTATTGTCTATTTTGATGCATGTGCACCTATATGAAGAGGGCTTTGGCTACAGGTCCTGGCCCGCAGCAGGGCTTCCAAACCAACTGTCCAAGGGTAGGCAGCGCCGCTACACATCGCTGGAAGTGGTGGAGTCAGTGGGCTTGGCTGCAGGGTACAGCCTGTATCCAGGTCAAGAGCTCAACCCTCCGCAGGTAACAAACCTACAATGCACATTGCCTACATCTATACAAAGTAGGTTTGGTGACAGGGCCTGGGAGTAAGTTGAGATAAACTCTTTTATGGATTCATGTGTAAAAATCTTTTTTATGGTCTTCTGATTTTTTTTAAGTGTGTCTTTTCATATATTTTTAGTTTTTCTCTGCTTTTTTCGCTGTCTTCTATCAGCTATTTCTCAATTTTGAAATTGTGTTGACTTCACTACACTTTAGGTTTGCTTTGCGTGCATTTCAGTGAAAATATGCAGAGATCGGGTTGTTCTTCTTAAACATGCTGCAGCACCTCACCAGAATAGGCGTTGGTGTTCCAGTCTTATGGCTCACGGTAGTTTGCGTCTTTATTGACATTGGTTGCACAAAACCCTCACAAAATATTTTTCAAAATGTGACTTCGTAGTTGAAGCACAAATGAAGTACAAACCTAACTTTAGGTTCCAAAGTTTACATTTTATCGTCGTAGCAGTGAGTTTTTCTCTCCTGCGAGATATGTAACAAACACCCAATCTTTACTGGTTTTTAATTCTTCCTCAGTCTCCTCTGAGCAAATTACTATTTCTTTCTATTCTTGTTTTACAGAAGCACTTGAAGTCTCCACATCCTCCTCTTCAGCTCTCCCTGCCCTGGATCAAATGTAAAATGCAATTGTGGCACTCGTTAGTAAATGCCAGGGCCTTCTGCTCTTCTCAAAACGGCGGCTGTGGCTCATGTTGCTGACAAGCATCTATTTAGTAATGAGGTGAAAGGATAATTAGGCTTTTAAACAATGCATACATTAGAATGATTTTAAAGTTGACACTAGTGCCTACCAATTTTCTTGCTGATTCATAAAACTTTAAAACTGTTCCAAAAGTATTAGCAAATGTTGATGTTTGTTTCCAATTGAATGTCCTGCCAAAAATCCTGACCCACCAACAGAAAACATACCATGTAAATGTGAGTTGAATTAGATGTAGATTTGTTAAATGTTGTACCAGTTATTAGCAAGTGAACATTTTCTTTTACCCTTTCCTCAAATTTGGCAGCCCCCTTCTTATAGCTTCGTGATACCTGTGATTTATTAACTAGGCTTAACTTGCACTGCCAACAGAGGACTAAAAATGGTCATGGTCTGCTGAATTTTGGGTGCATTTGTCAAAACGTACAAAAAAAAAAGAAGAAAATCGACATTTTTTTGACACCCCTTAATTTTGCCCTCCGTTGATAAATCTACATGAAACTCAACATACAAAGAGAAAGTTAAATATGCGAAGACTGCCGTTTTTGTGACTATCCCGGAAAAAGCACCAAAGTTATTGTCCAATCAAAGAGTGTTTGATCCTGCCTCCCCCACCCCTTTTTACCATTGCATCTCTTATTGAATCTCATTATAATCTCTGCACTGAGCAGAAGTTGTTAACAGCCTGCCAAATTTCATGTATGTACATGTATTAAAATGTGCCAAATATATTACTAAAGGATTAAGGGGCATATTTACAACAGACGGCGATAAATATCGCAAATCGCGCTTATCGCTTTTATATTTATCGCCGTCTATCGCTGGAGTTTATCGCCATGTTTGCGCTGTATTTACAACGCATAGCGCAGTGGCGATATAAATTCCAGCGATAGCGGGGTAATCACCGTTTTGCAGGGAACATCGCTGGTTTTCCAGCGATGTTCCCTGCAAAACGGCGATATGCTTGTTGATACGACCATAACACAAGAGTCCACCCCCCATGTTAGGTATGGGTTAGTCATCATTTTTGCAGACGTTAGTTTTTGGCGAAAATAGCGGTTTTCGGCCAAAACTAACGTATACTAAAATGCGTGGGCCACCTTGTAAATATCGCGATGTGCACATCAGCGATATTTACAAGGTTGTACTGCCCAATGACGCCCACTTTGCATCTCATTAGAGATGCAAAGGGAGGCGTCGGAAAAAAGGGTGCTATTATTTGCTAATGCATGTTAGCACCCTCTTGTAAATAGGGCGATGTTTTTATCTCCGCCTTTTTGCCCCTTTAACTTTACCTCCTTCTATGGCTTTCCACGAAATTGACATACAAACAAACTATTAAATGTGCTAAAGTTCTGCCATGTTTTATGCAGATTTATCAAACAGTAAACAATTTTTTGACTTCCTGCCTAGATGGATCTGCATAAATGCAGCTAGCTACTTAAGCATGCTAAACACCTGCCATACTTAGTGCAAATTTGTTAAGCAGCTCTAAGGTTATAGGCAAATCAGAAGACTTATCGGTAACACTAATTTCTTGAAAACTAATGAATGGATTTACACCCGACGAAGCAAAGACGCTCATCTGTGTTAAGTTCTTGTAAGATGCCAAGGGGCATATCAACAAGGGCTTTATCTCTGCTTTTTTGGCTTTAAAAGCCAAAAAAGCAGAGATAAAACTAGCACCCTATCATCAACAGGGTGCTAACATGCAAATTGGCATGTTAGCACCCTTTTACTCTACGCTTCCCCTTGCATCTCTAATGAGATGCAAAGGGGGCGTTCCAGAGTAAAATAATAGGAGAAATGTCGCTAAGCCATATTTCTCCTATTACCAAGAATATCGCTAACCCTGTTAGAGACAAAAAAAGCAGCGCTAACCGCGGTTAACGCTGCTTTTTTACGTCTGGTATTTTTCTGACTTAGCCATGATATCCTATGGAAGGAGGATATCATGGCTAAGTTTGTCTGTCCCTATCAACAAGGTAACGTGAGATTATTGCTGGGTTTCCAGCGATAATCTCACGTTAGCCACTTAGCGTGAGGATTTTTATCGCTATTGAGATAAGCGTTGCTAATAGCACGCTATCTCAGCGATAAAAATCAACGCTAGCTGGCGATAATTATCCTAGCGCTAAGTGCGCTTAGCGATAATTATCGCCGGTTGTTGTTGATATGCCCCTTAGTTTGGTGTCAATCCATTCAATAGCTTTTGCTGTTGCATGGAGTGAATTTTCCTTTGCGTGTTCAAATGCAAAACACTCTTCTGCCCCCCCTCCCCCCCCACACACGCTTTTATTTCCACCTCAAGGCAAATCTTCACAATACCTAACCTGCTGCACCAGATTTACTTTTTTCAAAATTTCATGGAAATTATTCATATGGTTATGTATATATATATTCACTGAAAAAACCATAGGTTTCACACATGTTATAGTTAGCGGAAATTTTACTGATAAAAAACCAATGAAATTCCCCCGTTATAGTTAGTGCAGGCAACTATAACTCACGCGACTGCAATCTTCTGCTGATGACATATGTGTCTTTATGAAAAAAAAATATTTGTAATATATGTATAGCTAAAAATGTATGGAAGAAGACATGGGCAAATAAGTGTCTAAATACAGTATTAGCATCAGCAGAGGATTGCGGTCGCGTGAGTTATAGTTGCCTGCACTAACTATAACGGGGGAATTTCATTGGTTTTTTATCAGTAAAATTTCCGCTAACTATAACATGTGTGAAACCTATGGTTTTTTCAGTGAATATACATATATCTACATATCTACATATCTATCTATCTATCTATATATCTATCTATCTCTCTCTCTCTCTCTCTATATCTATATATATATATATATATATATATATATATTCACTTAAAAAACCATAGGTTTCACACATGTTATAGTTAGCTGGACATTTCCCTCGTAAAAAACCAATGAAATTCCCCCGTTATAGTTAGTAAAGGGAACTATAACTCACGCGACCACAATCCACTGCTGATGACGTCAGATATTACATCACTGATGACATATGTGTCTTTCTGTAAAATAAATATTTATTAAATATGTATAGCTAAAGGTTAAAGGAAAGAAAAATGGGTAAATAAGTGAATAAATACAGTGATGTAATATCTGACGTCATCAGCAGTGGATTGTGGTCGCGTGAGTTATAGTTCCCTTTACTAACTATAACGGGGGAATTTCATTGGTTTTTTACGAGGGAAATGTCCAGCTAACTATAACATGTGTGAAACCTATGGTTTTTTAAGTGAATATATATATATATATATATATATAGATATAGAGAGAGAGAGAGAGAGAGAGAGAGATAGATAGATATATAGATAGATAGATAGATAGATAGATAGATAGATAGATAGATAGATAGATAGATAGATAGATAGATAGATAGATAGATAGATATGTAGATATATGTATATTCACTGAAAAAACCATAGGTTTCACACATGTTATAGTTAGCGGAAATTTTACTGATAAAAAACCAATGAAATTCCCCCGTTATAGTTAGTGCAGGCAACTATAACTCACGAGACCGCAATCCTCTGCTGATGCTAATACTGTATTTAGACACTTATTTGCCCATGTCTTCTTCCATACATTTTTAGCTATACATATATTACAAATATTTTTTTTTCATAAAGACACATATGTCATCAGCAGAAGATTGCGGTCGCGTGAGTTATAGTTGCCGGCACTAACTATAACGGGGGAATTTCATTGGTTTTTTATCAGTAAAATTTCCGCTAACTATAACATGTGTGAAACCTATGTTTTTTTCAGTGAATTTGCAAGGTTTTTTAAATGCTAATTCCTAACTATAACGTGTGTGAAACCTATGGTTTTTTCAGTGAATTTGTACGGTTTTTTAAATGCTAAGTTACTTTACGCCATTCGTGGCGTGCGCGCCCACTTAACGCAGTTCGTTCCGTGCGCGCACGGTGCGCTTCGCGCACCGTGCGCGCAAAGTGAGCACGCGGTGCGCTTCGCGCACCGCGCGCCCACTTTACGCAGTTAGTGCCGTGCACGCACGGTGGGCACGCAGTGCGCTACGCGCACCGCGTGCCCACGTTACGCTAGATGGGCCATGTACGCACGATGCGCTTTGCGCACCGTGCGCACATGGAGGACATATGATGCACTTCGTTTTGAAAGGTAATATTTTAATTTTTCCTATATGTTATAAGCCATGCACAAATGGTGCCCTTCGGGCACCATTTGCACACGGGGTGGAGAGAGTGTGGATAATTTTTTTTTTTATTATTTTTTTTTTAAATATTTTAGTTTAACTCATCTTTAATAAGCCATGCACAATTGGTGCAATTCGGGCATCCAATTGCACACGGGGTGGGGAGAGTGTGGATAATTATTTTTTTTTTTACAATTTTTTACCGTACGCGTACGGTAAGCGTAATCGGCGAAATTAGCGAAAAAATCAAAATTCCGTTTTTGGCCTTGGGGGATCTTTGGGGACTCCCTCAACATTGCTATGTGTGTGGGAGCTGTCTAAACAGCCCCTTTACATGTTTTTGTGCTTTATATTTTAAACATCACTCTCAGTGCGAGAGAGAAAATGGCGGCCGCCGCTTCCTGGTTTCGGCCGATTCGAATGTTTACTAAGATCTAAGAGCCAATAAGAATCGCGCTCGCGCACGCCACCGTACGCGTACGGTAAGCGTACCGTAAGCGCACCGTAAGCTGGCTCAGATATATATATTGATTTAAAGGCTATTTTCTCAGAATCTACTGAACAGATTTACACCAAACCTACAAAAGGCACTTCCTTGACCTGAGGACTACCTCTCTGCCAAATTTCTAGTAATTCTGTTCAGCCGTTCGGGCTGTAGCCCTGTCTAAAGGTCCTATGGAAAAATGCATGGGAAAAACGCGTTTTGGGACCCCCCTTTTATCTCAGCCCCCGCTTGACGAATCCCCCCGAGACTTTCAGGGTAGGAGCGGAGCGTAGCGCCCCACCTATTTTGAAAAATTCGCGAGGATTCGTCGACCGGCGCCAAAGTTATTCAAAATAGAATGTTGCGGATTTCCTATGGAAACCTGGTCCTAACTATAACTACCTACTGGCGACCACCAGTAGGTAATATATATATATATATATATATATATATATATATATATATATATATATATATATATATATATATATATATATATATATATATATATATATATATATATATATATATATATATATATCTCAGCCACAAAAACACTTCGGAAAGAAGTCAGATCGCACTCATGAGTGAAGGTAAATGGTTTTCTTTTTTCCGTCATAAAAGGACCAGCGAATTCTCTATGCGTTTCGGTCTAAGACCTTGGTCACG
This sequence comes from Triturus cristatus, assembly GCF_964204655.1. Lineage (NCBI taxonomy): Eukaryota > Metazoa > Chordata > Amphibia > Caudata > Salamandridae > Triturus > Triturus cristatus. The sequence goes on along the minus strand of NC_140593.1, from coordinate 1,064,053,972 downwards.
GATATGGATATATATCCATATATATATTCCTTGAGGAAAATAAATAATAACAGCCATACCTTCCAGTGGTCCGTCTCTCTCTATTCGCCTTAGTTGGAAGTTGGAGAGATACCTGTTCTGCATATATATATATATACACAATCCTGGCTCACCACATCAGATGACGAGACCAAACGGGTACGGACCACCAGGTGTAGTTTGAAAATGCAGTGCTTTAATTCAGAACCAAAAATGCATAGCAACCAGTCTACTTTAGGCCAGTGCCTAGCATGGCGCGTTTCGACTGCTCGAACGCGGTCTTGATCACATATAGATATATAGATGTGTACATGTGTAGTGTATATGCATAAGTGCGGAGTGTCGTATGCTATTTATCACCACTGTTTAGTGTCAGGAGGGCCTACGCCTCTGAGTCGTGATGCCCCTCCTCTCCCTCAACAATGGAAATCAATAGCATGTTTTACTTTGCGCTTCTGCATATATGGTTAATGCTGTTGCCTTTTTCATGTGTATTTATTTTTAACCACAACAAGGATTCGAGGAGTTAAATTTGTACAGGAGGGTGAAATCTCACTGAGGAGATACCTGCTTATTTGGAGTCTTTTTTTCATGTGTGAAGTAACACGCTATTTGTGAGGTAGAAAAGTATTTTTCTCCTGTCAATGTTGCTGTCCTCTCGTAATAAACACACATTTGACCTGTACACGTAGTAATAAATGTGTAAGCATGTGTTTATTAGTGGGATTGGTCTAAATACCAGCTATTGGGCCACATTTATTGTCACTCCCATGGCATAAATAGATTGAATTTAAACAAGAAGGTGATGCTGTTCCTCTGAAATGAGAGACAAAACACAGGGAATTATGAACCAACCTGACCGCTGAGGTTCAAAGTTGGGAATCCATTGTATTGGATTATAATGCCCTCAAATAGATTGAAACCACGCTCAGAAAAAGGTGTATCCCAATAACACTTTAACACTTTATATGGAACAAATGGGCAAATAAACACAGGTTTGTACTTTTAATACTATAGTGGAAAGGTGTTATTAGCACAGTAAGTGTAACTAACCTGAGAAAACACTGATTATTGTTTCATAGATTCTATTCTGAAATCACTTTACCCAAGAAAACAACTAGGGCCATGCTAGGAAAGCCTGGTTATTGTGAGTTTATTTCATTGCAGGGATTTAACCTCTTGTGTTCTGGATATGATTTAACGTTTGTTGCAATATGCTACTTATTAGCATTGTTGAGGGAGGAGAGGGGGAGCATGACCCATTCAGACTCAACAATGGTAATACATTGATTATTACACACTGTACATCTGCATATGCAGTATGTGTATGCAGATATGCAGAGCGTAATATGCTATTTCCATTTTTTGAGTGTGCAGAGGGGCAAAGTCTCGAGTGGGTTGTGAACTTGTGATGCTCCCCACCCCCTCAACAGCCGTAAGAGCAGGTTGCATTCTTCGCATAGGCATATGTGGTTTATGCCATCCCATTGTTTCATGTTCATTTGTTTTCAAAAAGATCTAAAACCAAAATGAGGATGCAAGAGGTTAACATTTTGCAGTTGGTAAAATCACATTGAAGAGGCTTTGTGACTATTAGAATTATGTCCATGTGTTAAGTAATTGTAACATGCAATCTGTGAGTAAACTGTGTTTTCCTAAAGTCAAGTGGTAATAAACTGTAATCTGACCTTTGTACTGTAGTAATGAATGTGCGTTTTGTAAAGATTGTGTTTTTGGGCACCTTCAGTTTCCCTGCCATGGAATTGACACCATACATAAATGTTTATATAAACATGTGCATGTTCTTTTTCGATCAAAATGTGGAATTCTTGTAATGTTCAGTTTTATGACAGCTTAAACTGTGAGTGAATCTGCTCTCATACTTGTATTGTTAAGAAAAGCCAAATGTCATTGATTTTTATTTACAAAACTGATTGTAGGCAGAAAAGATGCATTTATAATCTGAAAGAGGGGAAGAGCATAGCTAGTGCATTGAAGCAATCCAGGCGCCTTGCCAACTATTCCAATTAGATACTTTCGGGTTATAAGCATGCAGGTCGCATTAAGAATTTTCATTAACACTATTCAAAAGGAAAATTGACATTCTGCAGCTGTAAGAAATGTATTTCACAGCAAGACTTTGATTTAATTTCACATTAGGCTGGTAATCGTGTTTATAGGAGTCCATGTTTTGGAAACTTTCTTTTGTAACTTCGATTACCCAAGGATGAACAGTAAGTATAATGAAGATGAGCAGATTAATAATTAATTTACTGATATTGACTGGGAACAATTGATCAAGTGACAAGGAACAAGAATGAGATATATACGGCCATAGCAGACGAATTGTTTGCCAGCATGTTGGAGCAACAGGGTTTGGAGTTTCCTGGTTTCCTTCTGACTGATTCTTTTTTAGAGTTTTATTTCCCTTGTTACAAGAGAGATGATGGTGTGCCTCTGACTGAATATCAATATTTGTTGACTTTAGATTTATTTCCTATTACAGTTGTTATCATCCTTTAGCCAGCCTTCTTGGGAGCTTGGACCTGATTTCATGACCAGTGCCACTTGATTAATATTAATAATCCACATTTGTAAAGCGCGAACAATCACCCATAAGGGTCTCTAGGCGCTGGGGGCCGTTGGGAAGATTAAGCAAGCTATTGCCCAGCGTCACATGGTGCTGGGCTAATCTGCCGCCGGCGCCGGGGATCGTACTGTGATCCCCAGATTCGGGAGTCAGTCGCCCTGGCTGCGGCGCCACACCTCTTCTCTAAGATTTGTAAATGAAAGTGCCGTGCCCGAAGCTCCTGTTCAGAAGTCCGAGGCCGGTGTCGGCCTCTTTAATCCACAACCAAACACTCCCTGCCCCTTTTGTTCTTGCAGGTTCCTGCTTACTCCCTTATTGATGTTTTATCCGTCTTTCTCTTCCTCTGTCTTTCTGATTTGTGTGTTTTTCCCTCTCTTGCGAAATATCTGATGAGGAAAAATAAGTGCTGGTCCCAAATAATAAGTGTTGGTGGCCTCCACCGGCTATCACTGGTTCAAATTAAGCACTAGTGCCACCCTATGAGCAACAGATCTGGTTTAAACCATACCTTAAAGCGACACCCATGGTCCTATGTGGGGTGTGCCTATGAGGCCATTTTCTGCTCTGTGCTTGATTTATGCCAGGAGTTGCAGGTTTGGGCACCCACACTCTTTTTGAGGACTGGGTCTCTATTTTCATCATCGGAGAGACGTAGAGTGAATAGAGAATTAAAGAAGGGAGAGTAGCAGTAACGAAGGATGGAAAAACAAAAACGAACCGGAATGAGGGAGACAAAGAGACAAGCAGTGTAGGCTGATGAAAGAAAGAGGCAAACGTTGGAATCAAGAATACCAGTCTTGGTTTTCAGCATCTGGACGGCATTGCCAGTGGTGGGCTCCTACAACCCATTTGGTCCCCTGCACACGCTGTGCCTGGGCATGGTGTGTGCTTCTTCACTGGCAGAAACCTCTAGACTATTCATACAAATCTCTATGCAACGTAACACCAGAGAGAGAGAGCCAAAGGGAGCATCCTTGCTTTACAGGACACCAAAACAGGTATTAGGTGCAATCAAGAAACCAGATGACGCTAACAGGCACCCCAAAATTCATCCACTTATCCAACGACATTGTTAGACATTCCATACCGATCATACTTGCAAAGATTTCAACCCACTAATATACATGATTGTCTTATTTGTTTTTAGAGTGCATTTCTGCCAATGGTCTAGTCCAAAGGACTGATGATGACCCTCCAATGGCTCCAGTATGTGATGCATAATACGCCCTTCCCACCACCTGAGACAACATCCATTAGACTGGAGAGGGAGATACATCTGTTGTTCTGAGATGGGGCGGCAATGAGATTAGCACTGAAAACCCTGTGCAGATCTACATACAATGGTGGGTTAGCGCTGCCACATCCCAAGACGAACTTCTGGGTTTCCCAATTGCATATGGTGAACAATTAGATATATTCCCCTGGCAATGCCCCAGCAGTAGGGCTGGACAGGCGTAGCATGGTGGTACCAACCTGGGTGCAGTCAGTGGCGTAGCATGGGCGGGGCCACAGGTACGGTTGCCCCGGGCGCAAAATGTCTTAGGGGTGCAAAAATTTTAAAAGAAGGGACTAGCAACCCACGCTACACCGCTGCCTGGGTGCAATACCTTTATGGGGGGAGGGGGGTAGAAAAACAGGACTGCCGCGCTCCTGCACAGACGGCTCTTCTAGCTTGGGAATGGACAATGGCCTAATTGGGATGGAGGTGTAGGGTCAACATGTAAACACCCCAGATGGATGGGACTATGTTGAGGGAATGAACAAGTTACTAGTGTATGCCTGCTGGAACTCACACTTGGTTACGCCATTAAGGAGATGAGCGGGACGTTGTGGTTGTAGACTGCTTTACCAATTGGATAGAGTGTTATTTTACGGGAGACGAATGCTCGTGAGGAATAGACGGTTACCATTAGAAGAGGTGACTTCACCGCGGGTCAAAGTTCGAACCGAATAAGGGTGTCCAGATTCAGGGATTGTAACCTGATTGAAGAAGGTGCTTTATGTGCGATTTCAACTGCGCATTCCAGTATTGTAGATTGGTTTCATTGCCCTTGTCCTGAGGAGGCCAGAAGAAATAGACAGCTAAAAACGCGTCCGCGTCGACAGCTTCTTATAGAGGAGTCTCTATTAATCCAAAAATAATATTGCAATAACGGCAGCACTTAGAGTGCAAAGGGTAGAGAGGTGTCACACCTCAGGTGCTGTAAGGACTACCTCTGAGTGTATCACCCAGATTTAATGTGTGAACACTAGCTATTGAACAACCTGTTGGGGTATTGGTTATAGAGAGTGTTGTATGTATACTTTTTCCTTTTTTGTCAGATGTATATGTATTGCTGTATGTTTTTGTATTTATGCATTCTAGAATGATTTATGGTCAAAGATTGGTCCCATGGTATGTCTGTGTGTTGACAAATTTTGATAAATGGTTTGTGCCCTGCATTGAAAATAAATTGGATATTAATTCCTCAGTATTCATCTTCTTTGTTCATGTATGCTGGGACTAGATTGGCACCTCCAATATTGGAGATGTGATGGAGGTTGGGAATATCAAAACATTGAACAGCTGCAGACGGAGCATGAGACCTCACACACGCAACTCTACAAATATTCACAACTTAAGCATGTCCTGTATGCGGAAGCTCGCAGCTGGGCAGAAGGACCCAAAATTCCTTCACATTTTCAGAGTGTATTATTGTATCGTCCCAAATGACGCAACAAACAGAAAAACAGGCCGTCATCTCTGAGTTTTTCTTCTACTGATATCAAAATCAAATGGTACAAGTAAGCATTATGAGGTGGTGGATTTGGGTTCCCAATGGGTGAGAATTATCACCAAGGGCCATAACATGATGGGCTGATCTGGCTCAGCATGGAGCTGAGTAAAGTTTTTTTTGCATGCGGAGTGATTAATTATCAACTATATTAATAAGACTTTCTCTTAGTATATCCATGAAACTTAGGCAAAAAAAGTCAGGAACAGATAGAAGTACTCTCTAATGAGCTATTTTTTATACCTCAATGTTTGAGTTCACTACTTTATCATTTGATTGCACAGAAATACCAACGTGGCACCTCATGAGCGGATGCACTGAAGTGATAGAGATCCTTGCCAGGCAGGCGGCGATCTCAAATTCTGGTCCTCCATCAAGCCAGAGCCTTCACTGACGCGATGAGCAGGCCATTGCTTGCCATAGTTAAGGTGATGCCCATATTGCCATTTCAAGTTCATAAGTGATTGAGATAATTATAGATAGCCAGGGCCTAATTTAGAGGTTGGTGGATGTGGGACATCTCCCTAAAAGCATCCAATGTCTCTTCCGCTATATTTAGGCTCTAAAGATATCAATCTACTCTAAATAGGGATGGCGGGACAGCCACCATTTGTTGGCAGATATTTTACACATGCAATAAACCAACATTAAGGTACTAGACCAAGTAGGCATCTAAAAGTTAGGCAAGGTACTGTGAACGTGTGCATAACACAGAAGAAGCGGATCTCAATGTAAAGGCCTAGAGAGTAATGCATAAGCTGGTTGTGCCTGGAAATAGAGATACTAAGTTGGAGTTATAAGTCTGGGTATGGGTCTTGTGTGACTGTCATGGTGTGGTCCCATCAAGACCCAATAAGTGCCACTAACAGAAGGGGATTTGCATCTTGGCACATTCCAGGTAGATTTGTAGTAGCCACATGTTTAGTCCTCGAAGCCTTGTGTCATGGAAGGGAAGATTATTATGAATAATTTTGATGAGGCCCAAAAGACAATTCCAAAGTTGTATTTTTATGGAGAAAGCTGAGTCTCCAAGTAGCCGTCTGTTGAATTTTAGAATTTCTAATTGGATAGCACCCTTTGATAAAAGTGTGTTCTGGCCCAATAGGTCTGTAGCTTTCACTGAAAGAAGGAAGGTCTAATGCTGTTCATTGTGCTTTGAATAATGCAGAAGGCCTTTCTTAAGTTCCATTTAGGTCAACATTGTTTCCAGTTACATATGGGGCTACTTCTTAAATGAAGTGTTAACAGAATGAGGCTTAAAGTCAAAAGTTTGACCTGTACCTATATATCGACCCTGTAATGTCGACTTGCACTATTATATAAAGGTAGGAGTAAACAGGGCAGGGCAGTAAATAACTACAAAGGTTACCAGGGTTAAAATACTCTAAGGGAAGCACAGCTTTACTATCTATCTACTTACATTGACAATGTAGAGCTAGTCAACATTTAAGAGTCTATATGTACAAGTCAATATTTTAAACTCAATATTTACCAAATGAGTGTGGACCCTGCTAGTTGATGAGATGTATATGAAAAATATTTCCACAAGTTAAGTCCCAAGATATAGGTGTTTTAGCACCACCAATATTGTTTAGTGTTTTTTAGTTGTAGCAAATCTGAAGAAAAATAACATTTTCGTTCAATGGTTTGAACTATTTGAACACTATTGCAAAAATTTTTTGTTTTATGGATACCTTGGACTCAGGCAGTCTAATGGGATTTGCAAGATTTATCAGCCATATTATAAGAGCTATGGGGCATATTATCAAGAAAAGGCGTTAAAATTATCGCCGCTTTAGCAGCAGAAAACTGCCGCTAAAGCGGCGATAATGGGCTTGATAATATGCCCTTGAGAATTCCCATAGAAGCCCAGGTTCTGGTGTCAACATGGGCTTCTGTTGGAATTCTCCAGGGCATATTCTCAAGCGCATTATCGCCGCTTTAGCGGCAGTTTTCTGCCGCTAAAGTAGCGATAATTTTAAAGCCGTGCTTGATAATATGCCCCCATGTATTTTAGAGCAAGACTGGCTCCTTTGCATTTATGGTTCAAGGAGCTCTTCAATCAACGAGTTCAATCACAGTTTCCTGAATAAGGACTCATGACTATAAAGTAATTTGATTGTGATGATAAAATAATTTTATTTTAATGGAAAACTATTATTTTTGTCTTTGAAGAGGGAGCTGACAACTCACCGGGTTATACCGCATTTGCTCATTTTAAATTAGGGCCGGATTATTTATTTGAACACACCGAGGTGTGCAAAACCATTGAGAGAAACCATGGATGTCGATTCGCCACAAAGCCAGGGGTAGCGGAAGTGACATCACACGCCATTTGACCTTTACTTTGACTCACACACACATGATTACACATACTAACACATTCACACACTCGCGCACAAAAGCACACTCTTACCCACAAGCATGTATGTATACATCATACATTTAACAGCATTTTTTACTTATCTTATCTTCCATATAGGGTCATATTCCACCTAATGTACTCTATTTTTTATTACACTAATAGTGAATATCATTAGTCACTATTTGAATAATTAAAATATTAGAGAGAAACCAGGCAAGTGGAGCTCCAACTAGCGTCCATTAGGAAGAGCTGCCCCTGTGTTCTAGGCACTAATGTTGCCACCTCTGACGCCAGGGGTCGCACAAGTTATGCCAGCAGTAGCGAGGCATGCCAAAGTACACATCCATGACCCCTGGCGACCCCTAAATGACTCCAATGGGAGAAACCAAGCCCTAGTTCTACTTGGCTGGTAATTGGTCCGATAGTTATTGCACCAGATAACATGTTACTCTGCTGAGTCTGGTTTTTTGGGGTGTGATAAATATGTCCCAATTAGTTTTTCCCAGATAATGTGAAAGGACATGCAGATGTTGATGCTTAACATACCAAAACCCACAAGCCCATTTATTTAGAGGATATTTTTCTACTAATAAATAAATATTGCAGGTTTGACCTGATAACAACCTGATTTTTATCACATTACTCCTGATGGGGTAAAACCAGGACAGTAAATTATGAGTCAATTATCGCTCAAGAAATATTCAGTTGCTTCACCATTTCTGCTGCTCTGCCATGCAGTAACACCCTTGAAATGCAAACATGGAAGGGGCCATAAGAATAGCTAGAACAGCATCAGAGATTTGGCTGCAAGTGGAACAATTTGCAAGTTGTATTCGAAGTTGCACTGCAAATTCTCTGGGGGAGATTTATTATTGTCTGTTTGTCATCAGTGCTTAATTTCAGCCGGTGGTTTCCGGTGCTCGGCACGGCACCTAATTGTCAACACCGGCTCTTGTGACAGTCTGCAACATGGTACACAGCAATTTGGAGATGACCACAACAGTTAATTATTAATTCATTATACATAAAAAATGACTATTACTTGCTGCCCAAGCGATTCTTATAGCTTTGGGGGCCTGGAATAGCCCGAATTGTCACACTTGTAGGAGTGTGATGGTTAGTAGTTGTTGTTACTGTTATTGGCAGCATGGCCTGGACAATGTGTGGTGCAAGCTGCAGTTGCCTCCTGACGAGAGCCATGGCACTTTTCTTTTTAAAAATTTAAGCACTGTTTGTCATTTAGTAAAGGTGGTGTTACAAGAAGAAATTGCATTGATAACATGAGGAGCTTATCAACATTCTACATGGAATCCTTTTTCAGCTACCTTCTTCCTAATTTCCCTCCCCTTTTAATCCTGCAAACAATATCTGACTCTATTAAGACTCTTATCGGGGTCACCAGAGAGCCAGCAATGAAGATGGTCACCTAAACATTGAGCTCCGACAGCCACAAAGACAAACAGCAGCACCTATGCTGACTCTAAGCAGCCTGATACCACCAGCTTCTAACCTGAGACTTGAGCGGGCCGTGGACTTATTTTTGACTGTGTGACCTGAAAATTGAGTGGGGAATACAGTGGCTGGACCGAACGGCTGGGACGAGTGCTTAGTGACCTACTCTGGGTGCCTGCTGATCACGTGCTGACACGCAGCGACTGATTGCCTGGTTGATGTACGAGGGGCCTGGTGCTTACTGGGGGTGTGGGCCAGCCCGCATCTGCTCCCCACAAATATTGAGGATTGGTTATCTTGCTGAGGGCACCTCCCAGTAGCCTTGTGACAGCCCACGACCCTTCTGCTGCAAGAACATGAGGGGCTTTGGCGAGTGCGAGCGCTGGAGGCTGCAGAGAGTTTCTGGCATGGGGCCGGAGGTGTGACAGGCGGCCTACGATGCGGAGTCCCATAGTCAAGCACAGGTGAGGGAGGAGTCCCGGGGCTCTAATTGGAGGGAGCTGTGCATCTGGGCTGGGGCCTGTGTGGGTCATTTGCACCTGTCGGGCTACCAGCCTCCCTGTGGTGCCTTAGGGGAAGAACCTGTCGCTGTCCTGTATTGAAGGGGAGCCATCGGATGACTGAAGCTAGGGACTGTCGGGGCCTGTCACCACTGTCGCGCAGCTGGCTGACTACCACTACTCCTGGCTCAAGTGGGTCATCACTGGGAGCTCTTTCATAACTCAGGGTGCTCCCCTCCTTCAGCAATGTAGCCCCCCTGCAATGTGGCAGAGGAAGGATCAGTGCTTCTCCTGTATCTTTGGCCAGCCATTAAGAGCTTGGGGAAGAGCTTGTCTAGCCTTGTACTGCTATAGTGCAGCTGGCCGACTATTGCTGCATACCCTAGCATGATTTTGTGGGGTCTATGCTGGGGAGGGGTGCTGCGGTGGGTGCGAGCTGATCAGCGAAATGGCACCGTTTGGGTCGTTGCAGGCATAGAGGGGTCTAGCAGCTTCTTATCCAGTCTTCCAAGTGGAACAGTGACTCTAACTCACCAGGGGACCCACTCATTAGGTGTGTTGGATTTTACCCCAACCTTACCAGCTGCACTAATGTTGCACTGGTGGGCCTTAGCTCTGGTGACGCGCTGCGCCAATCTTATTGTCTCAGCTCATTAATAGCAGAACGGGCCAAACCTCTTTCTCTCCTGTACTTTTTTATAGAGCTAGGCACTACACCCCCCTCACAATAGGTATGACTTACCATTGTCTGGCCAAACTCCATTTTGATAAGAGACTATCCTTGGTACAAGGAGACATATCAGAGGTAAATGTAGAGTCCATGTTTACAGAAGTGCATTAAACCCTTCGGACAATTGACTGCAAAATGGACGCACTCACTACCAGATTAGATAGGTTCCAAGAGCAGGTCGATAAACACGATGCTAAGGCCCTCATCTAAGAGCTTGAAGACACATGTAAAACGGAATCAGCCATGATCTAATCATTACTCTAAATAAATTGAATCGAAAGCAGTCAAGGCCAAAAATGAGGACTTGGAGGAAAGATCCTGCAGGAATAATATTCAGATAATGGGGGTGCTTGAGGCAGCCACTGGTATCAACATGGAAAGTTTCATGGAAGATCTTCTGGATAACATGTTTGGGCGCAACAGGATCTTGATGTCATTATTGTTGAAAGGGCACACTGCACTTTGGTGCCTAAAGCAGGTCAATACCAATGGCCAATGACTGCACGATAGCTCAATCACAGAGATATGGAAACTGTATTAAGGCTGAATAGAAAACTCCCTGATCTAAAGTTTGAAGGATCTTGAATTTCCATTTACCCGGATTTCAGTCCTGAAGCACAGGATGCCTGGTGGTCATTAGTAAGGTGAAGAAGACTCTTAGGGCCCGAAAGGTGAAATACCCCATGCTGTTCCCAACAAAACTTAAAATTGAAAAAGAGGTAAAACCTATTTTTTCTTGCAGCCTGCTTCGGCTCTTAAATTTATTGAACAAAACCAGCACTGGAGCCTTAGACTCTGTGAGCCCAGCATCGTCACGGGGCGGTCGGCTAAGTGAATCCTCCACCCTTAGGGACAATGACTGAGTATTACCAGTTTATCTATATCTCACTCCCTGCCTCCAATGAACACTAGCACTTAACCCCTGACACATGTTACTGGCCCCCTGCTCTGGGTTCCAAATTTCCCTGAGTAAAATGATCATTTTACCAAGATAATTGTACTTTTCGCTAATCCTAACTACGTATTACAACCTGAGCATGAATTGCGTCCCTAAGTGATATGCGCTTGGTCAATTTTCACTAGGTTATATCATGCACAAATCAGCTAGCACAATTTGAGCACTAAGGACTAAGCACTGAGGACTAACATGATCTGTTGATACTTTATTTCCCATTCTGACAAACACATTTAGGAATCGGGCCCAAAACCTTGCCTATTGCGGATAATCCGTTGCTCACGACAACTTGGGAAAGGTCCATTTGAGTCCCACTGAGGCGCATGGGGTTAACGCATTGAGGGCCTCATGTAGGTAAATAAATTTTACCGGTTCATAAATACCGAGCCGTACCGAATCGGTAAATTAGAACCGGTAAGTTATATGTAGGTAAAAATTCGGTAACAGTTACCGATTCGGTAACATTCGGTAAATACGAATCGGAAGTCACCGAATCGGTAAATACCGAGGTGGTATCCACCGAATCGGTAAATACCGAGGTGGTATCCACCGAATCGGTAAATACCGAGGTGGTATTTAGCTAATCGGAAAATACCGAGGACACTACCACCTTCCCTTAACTAAGTAGCCAATATCACAATCATGTCATCATAGAAGGTCTCTCAGGCTTGAATAGGGGACCCCATACCTCAAAGATCAGCTTAGTGAAATCACATCACAGGAGCATCAGGAGTCTCCTCGCAGGAAGGCTCGTCTTCGGTCTGAATAATAAACATGACGTCTGAGATATGAAAAGCACCAACTGTCAGGTATGTGCAGCTGCGCGTGTGCCATGGCTAAATCGTGGGTCGAACAACATAGAGTGGAAAACATGCATTGTGTAAAATTCCAGACTGTGTGTCACAGCATGTACAGACCAAGGTCGCTGCGCAGAGCTTGGGATGGGAACAACAGAATGCACTCGTCTGAAGGAAGTCTCGAGTCAGCAGTTTATTCAAGAAAGAACATGTAAACGCAGTGTCGTGTGCAAAGACACAAACATGGCTACATAACATTCAACGTGGTAATGCCAACTGAACAATGCATGTACGTATTCAGGGAGAACTCACTACACGCCCCCTTGAGCGAAGCAATATGCAATAGGCAAGAAAAGAGAGAACGCAGAGTTCAGTTTCGTCAGAGCAGAACAGGGCGTAACCAATGCAGCGCCAAAGTCCTACAGTCCAATTAATTGCAGCATACAATTCCAAAAACACAATGCAAGTATAGTAAAAAACTCAAGCAGACCATCAGGAAGAGAAAAACGAGAACTAAAAGAAATAAATGTTGCGCCAGGGTGCTGTCCAGTAGCACAGGCGCAATGGACGACAATCCAGTTAATCCATGAATGTATAGGCAGCATATGTGGCCACGGCTTCCAACAAGCAATCGTTTTCAGGGCCACTAAAAGTCTCAGCCATCCAATTGAGTAAAGAAAAGGAACATACGTGTTCTCCAACCAACGGAGCCTCTAGCACAATCAGAGGGCACCCGGAATGTTCCTCCAAATAGCTCATGGACAAGAAGTCGTAGGCTGCCGCTGAGATGTCCCAATTACCCAGGATACCATGCGCCGCTCCACACGCCATGATCCGGACACCAGAACAGGACAACTCGTGAGACACTAAGGGCCTCATCAGTCGATCGAAATCCGGCACCGGAGACACCATGTTGGTCAAGCACAAATCCACAGGCCATTCAAAGGGACAATCCAGGCAGTGCAATACAGGTTGTACGCAGGTGAAGTAGGAATACCTGAAGGATAATCCATAAGCCAGGCTCAAAGTCGCCAATGGCAAAGTACCATAGAAGTCAAGCATCCTATCACGAAGAAGATGCAGACGGGACAGGTGCTCGTGTGGCACAGAAGGAGCAGCCATTCCGTAGTATGAAAAGTAAAAGCAGCACACCTGCCACCAGCGCCAGAAGCAGCGGAACACCTCCAAAGATGCTCGAGAACAGTGAATGAACAAATGCCGGAATTACACCACAAATTGTTTGGAAAGAGGTCACGAGACCCGAGCCCCACATGTTAGAAAAAATTGAGCCAGGCCGGTCGTGGACGAGGCATTGATAATACTTTGGATCAAAGAGCCGAAATGCAGGGGGAGGTCAGTATTCAGAGGCGCCTGTTCCTCAGTGCGCGTAGTAGCAACGTGAAGGACAAATATTTTAACGAGAGGAAGTCAAAGGCACCTCTTTGTGGGACAATGGCGCTCTATTCTGCTCAACTTGTTGGACTCTGCTTTCAAGGTTGGAATCGAAGGCCAGATGGAAACATCCCGCCGCCCATGCGGGGATGGAAAAAGAACAGTATTGCAGCAGACAACTTCATGCGAGACAGTTATGTACGGGATTACCACTCACATCCCGCAGCAAACTTCATCAATCATTATTAAATGAATACCGTTTGCAAGCACAGTGAAAGAAGGTGTAATCACAGGCACTGGGATACCTCGTAGGATGCACGCCAAAATCGGGGCTTGTACATTGCATGCGCCGTGTACTTGCATGTGCCTATTGTCTCATGTATGAATCCTAGAAGTGAGAGTGCTAGAGCTAATGTCTATATCGGCTTAGGCCTTCTCCATGTTTGCTTGGTCAATAGCTCTCAGTCTGGAAGCCGCCTCACTGTGCGACAACTTGCAGACCTCGTTGTAAATAGCATACGCGCACCTTTTGGTTCTGCCATCCACGGGACCATTCACAATATCATTCCATTCGGTATGCACATTGATGGAGTGGGTGGACTTCCTGATCCTGTAGATGTGCTCTGTGTCAGCTGGTGGACAGAGTGGGATGTGTGTCCCATCAATGCAGCCAATATAATGGGGGAAGAAATTCCTGAAGGAACGGGACAGGCAACTCTGGGATACACCACCCACCGCAGCTGTCACCACCTGAGAAATGCCGGATGCCAGCAGATGTGGGCTGCAGAGCACCTGCACATGTGGGGGTATGGCGTGCGCCCTTCTCATTGGCTGGTCCAGGAGTGGGTGCGGGTCCCTGATTGAGTCCATGATGGTTTCGGGGTGTAGCCTGTACCTCTCATGTATCTCTGCATCAGTCAGCTGGAATAGTGTGATGGGCTGTCTGTGGATGCGTCCCTTCCGTCGCCAAACCCTCAGTCCTGCTGCCTGTAGACGTAGGCGCATTGCAATGACGTACATAGCTGCCAGGGTGTCCACGCTGTTGCATTTTGGGATTGCTTAGCTGCACTGTTGTTGGTTACCACCTGCTTTCAATCCGTGTTAATTACCGACTCTTATTTACCGATTTTCTTGGATTTCTTAATTACCGAGTGCTCCTACATGTCATTTTAACTTTTTACCACTTCATATTTACCACTTCATGTTTACCGATTCGTTAATTCTGTATTCGGTGAATATGAATCGGTATTTACCGCCTCATATTTACCGAACAGTGGTTTTTGGTCTCCTACATCTCACTTGTCTGAATACCGGTCGGTAACGGAATATTTACCGAAATTGGGCCGTTACCGACCGGTATTTCGCTACCTACATGAGGCCCTGAGAGAGCTCTTTGAGGATGGTGATTTTAACTCACACCAAAACTTCTGTCCCCACCCCAGGGCAACACTATTGGTGCCCTTTTGTTACCTCCAGCTGCCATCGGCGGCAAGATCAGATATACCTGGGTTCGATGTGGAGCCACCTGAGAGGCCACTCCTTACGTCCAACATAAGTCTTGCCGATATGGGATACACGATCAGCTTTCTATATATGACTTAAACATGACTGACACGGCGGGCCCACTCTCTGAGGCTGGGCAAAAATGGGAAGATTCCCTGGGATAGTGTTAAATGGTAGCGGCAGTCGTAGTCGATAACCTTTCAAGTATTGCCCGGCGGTAATCGCCTCTTATACCATTCGATGCTAAACCAATAAAGAGGCAGGCGCCGGAGACTGGAAGGCAGGAAACAAAGTTTTATTCCGTCGGAGTGGAACACATCAGATCAGACAGCGAAGTATCGTCACGAGGTGCTCTAACTGCATCTCTGAGACCTGGCCTCTTATACACACGTTTATGACTTTATTGCAGGGTTATCATACATGGCACATTCTTGAGATCACTTTGATGCATGAAAGAACATCCTCAGAATCCCCGGCTCAGATCCGATCCCACGCATAGCTACAGTAGAAGTTCTCACCCCACCCGCAGTAGGAGATGGCTATCACACAGCAGGACATTCCGCCAGTTCCCGGGGGTGTGTGCAACCGGTCGGGTCTCAGGGGGTGGGGGCCTTGATCTGCTGTAATCCCTTTGATGTGGGGTGTTTCCCTTACAGTAGGGGCAATAAACTGCATCCGCAGGGCTAGGTGATGGCCTGGGATCGGTTCGGACAATCGGGCGCGGAGGAAGGGGGTTATCAGAAAGGATGTATGACCATGTATGGGATGAAAGGAGGTGTTGGTCAGGCACGGGGTGCGATTCCATGGCAGGGTCGCGCAGAAGGAGAGGTTTTACGGCCCATGTATGAGAGAGCAGGGGTGGCCAGCGCGCGGGGGATGTTCGCGGCGCCTGAGGGGCGCGCTGGTGATCGGCAATGAGCGGGGAGAGAGAGTGGGGTGCCTAAAATGGCGGCCGTGCGTTCGCTGTGCGTGGCGCTGGGGAGAGGCAAGATGGCGCAGATAATGTTCAGTTACAAGCTAAATTTCCACAGTCCTCCCTTTTAACATATCTCGCCAGCTTGTTTAGTTCGGATCTATCCCCATAATACTACGAACTTCCACCTCATACAGAGCTTTCATTCGTTCCGCTTCAAAGTTCAAAGTCTTAGGGCAGATGCAGTTCATAAAAAGCGAACATAAAGGTGGCAGACACTGAATCCCCAAGCAACATCCACATAGTATCACAATTGGTATTAGGATAAATGAAAACAGCCTCCCTCCCCAACTTTTAATAGTGTCTCAAAACCAACTCCCAAGTGACCATCCTTCTTGCTCCTGATGAACCTCTGCGGAAAGTCTGTGGAGGTGTTCAATTGCTTTGTAGACTGAGGGTGAGGTATCCGGTACGTAGGTACAACAGCTGGACCCAATGATGCGGCATGCTCCTCCACGATCAGCCAGAACCACATCTAGAACGAGGCGGTTCTGAAGAGCCACCAGGCGGGCGGCCTGAAGCTCGGCGGTGTTGTTGGCGAGGATGCCAGCCGTAATGTTCATCGCCGTCTCGACTGCCTGAGTTAAGTGGCGGATGGCACGGCTGTTTGCCATTGGACCCCAGAGTGGAACAAGTCCCTTTACTGCATCCAGGAACTGTGCTCCGGTGGAGTCGGCTTGTACAAGGTCTTTGGCACGTTTCTGTCGGTGATGGTTTGCTGGAGCCACATATGTCGGAGGAAGGACAAAAGCGATGTAGCAGGTGCCTCCCCAACCTTTCGGAAGCCAGGTGTAGGCCTTAGTACCACAGACGAAGTACATATTCGGGGAGGCAACAAAGGAGGGTGGATCAACTGAGTCCAATGTTCGGGTGATGAAGCAGGAGCTGTGGCCCACCAGCTGCGCCCCCAGGCCTTCGAGGCACACAAATCCAGTGATGTTGATGACGGATAGGGCCACTGTTAGGGTGGCGGCCGTTCGTTTCCGGAGGTAAGAGAAGGTGGGTCTGGCTGGGTTGTTGAACACTTGCATTTCAACTCGTTCTTTGGCAGGGATGTCCATGTGAAAGGAAGTGTTTGATCTCAGAGGACAGAAGGGGGCAGAAGTTCTTCCAGTTTTGTTCAGCCAGAACCCATGGTAGAAGTGTGACATAGTTCTGCCGGAAGTGGCATTGTCCTTGTAGCTTTCTTGCAGGAGGATTAGCCAGGCGAGGCAGGAACCATGGACAGAAAAAGGTGAAGGGATGAAAGGGATAGAGTGTCCAGTGGCATGTGGTAGCAATCCACAGATCCAGCAATTAGTGGCATTGGCGGCAAGATTGTGTTGGTGGAGCAACTGCACAAAAGAGTTATTCCAGAACTCCTTACGCCTTTCTCGGAGTTGGGATGAAAGTGAGATCAGATGGTGTTCTTTCATGGTGATAGGTTGAACGGTGGTCAGCAATGTCTTATGAGCGGGTGTGCTCTCCTCCATGATCCAGAAGGTGACCATGAGGAGAAGGCAAAAGAGAAGGGTAATGAAAAGTGCAATAGTCTTTGAGCTGTGCATTCTGTCAGTCTTTGGGTTTTTGTAGTGGATCTTCGGACGTCCGGTTGCTTCCATCATCTTCATGTCGGATGCTTCCATCACCTTCAAGGGACTCGGTAGCGGGCAGAACCACAGACTTTGTTTAGTTTCTCTCCTGGTGGCCTTTGAGGTGACTAGGCAACCGCTCTGAGATTTCAACTTAGTTTGTGGTCTGCTTAGCCGAAGTTCCCTCCTTTCGTCGTAGGTTATACCCTTCCTTGGATGGCACAGTGGAATCGGGATATTTCATTAATTCAAGTGTCTCTGTATCCGGGCAGCGGCTCAGGGATGGTCGGTCTTTGTCCAGAAGTTCTTCTTGGGTGGTGATGTTGTCCGTGGTCGTCAGGGTCGATGATACCTTCTTGCAGTGGTGTGCATGCAGCCAATTGCGCTTCCCCTCCACTCGAAGAGCTGTTCGGGTGGTGATCAGGACTTGCAGGGGGGCCGTCCACCGGGGCTCCAGACTCTTGGTGCGCTGGAAGTTATGCACTAAGACAAAGTCACCGGGTTGGATGTCGTGTCCGGGGCCCCTGGAAACATCGGGAATGGCTTGCAGCACCTGCTGATGGATAACAGACAACGTTTTAGTTAGGTTATACAAATAGTCAGACATGAGGACGTCCGGGACGTCGTGGATGGATGTTGGCTTCGGTGCAGTCCAAAGGTTCATGGGCCGCCCGAAGACGATCTCGTAGGGGGTTAAGTGGTGTTTGGTGGGGGTGGAACGCATTGATTGTAATGCTAGCGGGAGAGCGTCTGGCCATTTCAGTCCTGTGGTGGCAACTATTTTTGCTATCTTAAGCTTCAATGTGGCATTATGTCGCTCAACCAAGCCTGCAGATTGGGGATGGAAGACCGCATGGAACTTCTGTTTTACACCCAGCCCCTTTAAGATGAGTTGGATAACCTCGGCTACAAAGTGGGGGCCGTTGTCGCTCCACAAAATTCGACAAAGGCCGTATCGGGGGAAGAATTCTTTCAGTAGTACTTTTGCGGTAGTCATAGCGGTGTTGTCGTGGGTTGGGTAGGCTTCCACCCACTTGCTGAAGGCACACACAACGACAAGTGCGTACTTCAAACCTTGGCACCTTTCTAACTGGACGTAGTCCATTTGTAGGACTTCAAAGGGGTGATTGGGAACCCCAAACCCTCCCCGGGGTACAGCAGTTCCTTTCCCAGGGTTGTGTTGGAGGCATACCAGGCATTGTTGGACCAGACGTTTGGCTGAGTCTGGGATTTTGTCGTTGTGCCAGACTTTGGAGATGAGTTCGATCATGGGGGCAGACCCTATGTGTGCGGGGGAGTGTGCCATGGTCAGCATGGGGATCAAGTATGAGTCAGGTAGCAACCATTTGTTCGAGTCTTTAGTTCGCCAGCAACCGTCATCGTCCTTCAATCCCACCCGTGCCCATTCAGTTAATTCGTGTGGTGTGCTGGCTAGTTGGATGTCCCTAATCGTTTCCCTAGCATCCTTCCATTTCTCAGTTTGTGACCTGGTCACGTACATACGGGTCGTGGACCTATTCTCGGCTGTGGTTCGGGCAGTAATGTCAGCTAGTGCATTTCCCTGTCCTATAATGTCTGTCACCTTCTTGTGTGCCTGGCATTTGATCACAGCCAGCCGTGTGGGGAGGAGGACTGCTTCGGTCAGGGCAGAGACTAGATCTCCATGCAGGATGGGTGTGCCATGGGAAGTCAAGAATCCCCTCTCTTTCCATAAGAGCCCAAAGTGGTGAACTACCCCGAAGGCGTACTGACTGTCTGTGTAAATGTTTGCGGTTGTCCCTGCTGCCAGGATGCATGCTCGTGTGAGAGCAATTAGTTCCGCCGCCTGTGCGGATCGCTGTGTGATGCGGGCTGTCTCAACAACTGTTCGGGCTGTGGTGACTGCATAGGCAGCTGAGGTGGTGCCATCGGGGAGCTTGATGCATGAGCCATCCACCCACAGTTCTCCGTCAGGGTCCGGGAAGGCAGTATCTTGGAGGTCAACCCTACTCTTGGTCTGTTCGTCGGTGAGGGTCACGCAGTCATGTATAGGGGACGCATTGGGGTCAGTGTCAGGGAGAGGTAGTAGAGTAGCTGGATTCAGAGTGGTGCATCGTTTCAATGTGATGTGGGGTGCAAGCAGAGTCAGTTCGTAACCAGTCAGTCGTGCGCTAGTCAGGTGTTGAGTCTTGGTCTGGTTCAGGAGGGTGTCAACCGCATGGGGTACCAATACAGTGAGGGGGTTCGAGAGCACGATCCCCTCACTTTGCCGGATAGAGACAGCAGCGGCGGCTACTGCTCGAAGGCAGGCGGGCAAAGCTCTGGCTACAGGGTCAAGAGTGGCAGAGAAGTAGGCACAAGGGCGTTGTTTAGGACCTATGGACTGGGTTAGGACAGACAACGCACATCCCTCCCTTTCGTGGGTGTAGAGGGAGAAAGGTTTAGTGTAGTCTGGGGTTCCTAGGACTGGGGCTGAGCAGAGGGCGTCTCGTAATTCTTTGAAGGAGGATTGGCATTCGGGTGTCCAGGGGAGGGGGAAGGGGACATCTTTAGCCAGCAGGGAAAGCAGAGGTTTTACAATAAGACTGAAGTTTGGCAACCATTGTCGACAAAAGGAGGAGAGGCCTACTAGAGACCGCACTTGCTTCTGAGTTTTGGGAACAGGGGTTTCTAGGATGGTCTGAATTCGGTCAGGGGTAAGTTTCCTCCCATCCTTGGATAGGAGGTGGCCTAGGTATGTCACTTGGGGTTGGCAGAACTGCAACTTCTTCCTGGAGACCTTGTGACCGTTCTCCGCGAGGAAGTGGAGGAGGTGAAGGGTGGCCGTGACAGCAAGTGGGGTGGTGTCGGCCGCCAAAAGGATGTCATCGACGTACTGTATTAACACCACTCCATCGGGCAATTGGACTGCATCTAGTTGTCTCTTGAGGGCTTGGCTATAAATGCTGGGACTCTCAGTGTAGCCTTGGGGTGCCCTACAGAATCTGTACGACCGTGCTTTCAAAGTGAAGCCGAACAGGTAGCGGCTGTCTGGGTGGATGGGGATGGAGAAGAATGCGTTCTTGAGATCAATAACAGTAAAGGTGGTGGCAGTGGACGGAATTAGGGTGAGGATGGTGGTGATGTCTGAGACCACGGGGTACTGAGGTATGACTACTTTGTTGACTTCTCGTAAGTCAACAATGAAGCGGTATGCTTTCTCATCTCCCTCGCCTTGCTTCTTTACAATGGGTAGGATAGGGCTGTTGCAAACATTACTGACTACTTCTTCTACTACTCCTGCATTGACTAGGGACTGGATGATTTCCACCAATGCCTTCTCACCTTCGGGTGATATTCGATACTGTGGAAGCTTTGGTAGCACTGCGTCCGGTCGGACGGTTATGTGTACTGGGTCGATCACCATGCGCCCTACATCTGAGTCGGTTTTAGCCCATAGATGTGAAGGTAACGTGTCGAGTAGGGACAGGTCTGCATCAGTTATAGAGAGCATACGTCGTGTGTGACAAGGTCTGAACAGATCTGGGTTATCGTGCAGGATGACTCGAACTCCGTCTGGGGAGCATCTGATGGTAGCTCGGAAATGTTTTAGCAAATCAAGTCCCATAATAGCATCGGGGGTGTTGGAGGAGAGCAGAAAGGTCGTGTCAGTGGTGTTATCTTCTAAGTCAAAGGAGATTGGTGCTGACAAGGGGTTAGTGGAGGGCGTTCCATCGAAGCCTATTGAGGTTACATGTGAGCCAGGCAAGGGTGCCCTAGGAATCAGTCGTTTAGATAACGCACTACGTGTCGCCCCAGTATCTACCAGAAATGGAGACTTTGTGCCCAAGACCTTAGCAGTGACGTAAGGACCTTGCTGGTCAACACGGAGTTCGACTGGATCCCTCCCTTGCCCCTGGCGGTCCTATGCGAAGTCATGGGTGCTTTCATAGTCGGACTGCTGACACTGGTTTTGTCGGGGGCGATCAAAGGTGTTTGGTCTGCCTGGCCTGTCGTTGATGGCGTCGTTCGTGTACCCTCGTCCCTGTCCTCTATTTCTGGGGTCATATGCTGTGTCTCTGGGGTCCCTATTTTTGTTCAATTCCAGAAGGACCGGGCACTGGGATTTCCAGTGTCCGAACCCTCTACAGAACGCACATTGGTTCCCATCTAAGTCTCTCCGTCCGTTGTAGGGTGCAGGTGTATGGTCTCTAGGGGGTAGCTTTCTAGGGGCGGTTGGTTGGTAATTCCCTTTTGGGGGTTCCCTTCCTATGGTCACCCCTTGCAACTGTGCTATCATTACCCTCTCCTTCAGTTCCTTTTTCTTCCTCTCTGACGCCCTATCGTTCTCATTCTTTTGGTTTTCGTAGTATTGGGCCATCTGGAGGATTGCTGCGGGTTTGGAGGCTGCCCAACTACTCTCGCTGGTCTGTAGCTTCTGGGAGACTTCTTGTGACAGACCCTTCACATAATTCTGGACAAAGAGGTGATGTCCGGTTGCGGTGGTCATGTCCTGGCCACTATAATCGGAAAACACAGTCTTGAATCGAGAGAAATATTCAGACACATCCTCCTGGGGTTTCTGGCGACAAGCCGTCACTATCGACCAGTCTACCTTTCTTTCTGGGATTAGAGTCTTCAACTTCTGTACAATCTTGTCTGGGAGCTCCAATATGGCTTTCGGGGGTTTCTGTCCCGGTTCTCGCTGTTTATCTATGGTATCGAGTTGTACCCAGGTATATCCGAACGGCTCAGCGTGGTCAACTTTCCGGATTTGCTTCCACACATCAGCCGGCAGACATAACCCGAAGAACAAGTCGAAATCTGCTAAAGTCATTATTGTTGAACCTAAGGCTGTACCTAGTTCGGTGTAGAAGGCAGTCGGGTTCTTTCTTAAGTCGGGTAGAGTTTTTCTAAAGGTCAAAATGTCTTGTCGGTCCCATGGCTGGTAGACCCAATTATATACAACCCTTCCCTTCGCATCTTGGTGGTTGATGTCGTCATGTGTTCCCTGACCTCGTGGGGGGACCCAGTAGGGGGCGGCCTCTTTGATGGGCATCATGGTATCAGTCCTTCCTGCCTGGGGCTTAGTCGCTATGGGAGTTTCTGCTTTGGTTGTCTGTTTGTGCTCTTTAAGGTGTCGATAGACCTCGAGTGTACGAGTGAAGAGGTTCGTCACATCGCCCTCTCCTTCTTCCCCAATGTCTACCTTCCTATATAGGGCCGCTAAGCCTTCGGGACCTTTATCGTGGTACCTATCCTCATATGTATTCAGGGCGTGATAACAAAGTCGTACGACAAAGTGTCGTCTGCGGTTGTCGGCATACGAGTTATACACGTCTGTTATATACTCCTCACTTTCCTTTCGCTCCACCAGTGTCCCTACAATCTTGTCGATTCCTGCTCGTTCATCCTTTGTTAGTCGATTCATTCTGGTGGAATCTTTCTTTCTCATCTCAGGGTCATCCAACGTTATTGCCGACGTTGTGTTCAGTACAAGAGGCTCGGCCGGCGCGGAGGCCGTGAGGACCGAGGCCCCTGTACTGCTTTCGCTTGTGTTTGGGGGTTGTGGGTGTTGCACTACCGATTGGGAGGGTGCGTATGGAGGGGGCATGTAAATGATCGGGGGACCTAATAGTAATTCGTCATTCGTTCGTTGCTTAGAGGACAACTCAGGGTAGAGCATAAAGGGGGTCCTAACAGGGTACTGGCCTGATGTTTCAGGCTCTTGTTTTAGTTTAGCTTCCCTTCTCTCCTTTATTTCCTCCTCTAACTTTCTAGCGGCAAGGTGAGCTGCCTTTCGTAATTCCTTTTCTGCTTTTACTTCTTCCCTCTTTTTCCGTTGCGTTGCTTCTTTGCGCCACATGCCGATACTGTCAAGCATAGTAGGCGTCGTCTTATTGCTACGCAGATCTATTTCTAGCATTTCTATCTTATGGTCGTCGAAGGATCCCATCAGTGGCCACTGACTCTCGGGGTCCTTCTTTGTATATTTATGCCATAGCTTGCTATAAGCTACGGCGACTAGTCCATATTTAGTGAACATGTCCTTATTAGGGGTGCCCTCCAGTGGAGCCGGATGGTTCACCTCTAATAAGCGGTCCGGGCAGAACCAACTACCAATCAGTGGGGAGAAGATAGGCATGACGGGTTACAACGGGGACAAAAGTCAGCACTACCTATCTTTTCACTGCTTGCAAAGACTAGACAGAATATCTCTATTCCTCGTTATTTGTAAGCAGAGAATACCTCCAAAGAACCAATATCGAACAACTAGTGTTCGGACAATCAATCAATCAATGGGGAGATAAAGATAGGCACGACGGGTTACAATGGGGACAAAAGTCTGCGTTACCTACCCTTCACTATTTGCAAAGACTAGACAGAATATTTCTATTCTACGTTATTTGCAAACAGAGAATATCTCAAAGAGCACTATCCTTCAAAACAATCAATGTTCGGACAATCAATCAGTGGGGAGATAAAGATAGGCACGACGGGTTACAACGGGGACAAAAGTCTGCGTTACCTACCCTTCACTATCTGCAAAGGGAGAGAGAGAGGGTATTTCTACTCCTCCCCGTTTGTAGACAGCGAATATCTCAAAGAGAACAATCAATAAGCAATACTAGTATTTTTCAATCAATCAATCAATCGTTTCGCAATTTGTTGTGTTTCACGACCTTACCCGGACCGCGTGGACAGTTTCTCGTCTTCCGCCTCCAGCGCCCGATCGTCCTCTACTCTCCGTTATTGCCGCGGCACTCCTGATGGTTCCCAGTCAGGACCGTAGATCACTCGAGAGAGGTCTGCTCGGAACCAGTGAAGTTCGGATGATCGGCTGCCAGACGAGGGTCTATCGGGCAGGAGCTCTCCCGATCGTTGCAGTCGTTCACTCTGTCGTCGGGACCTCTCCCACTGGATCCACGTGTCGCTGATGGGCCCCACGCTTGGGACGCCAATTGTTAAATGGTAGCGGCAGTCGTAGTCGATAACCTTTCAAGTATTGCCCGGCGGTAATCGCCTCTTATACCATTCGATGCTAAACCAATAAAGAGGCAGGCGCCGGAGACTGGAAGGCAGGAAACAAAGTTTTATTCCGTCGGAGTGGAACACATCAGATCAGACAGCGAAGTATCGTCACGAGGTGCTCTAACTGCATCTCTGAGACCTGGCCTCTTATACACACGTTTATGACTTTATTGCAGGGTTATCATACATGGCACATTCTTGAGATCACTTTGATGCATGAAAGAACATCCTCAGAATCCCCGGCTCAGATCCAATCCCACGCATAGCTACAGTAGAAGTTCTCACCCCTCCCGCAGTAGGAGATGGCTATCACACAGCAGGACATTCCGCCAGTTCCCGGGGGTGTGTGCAACCGGTCGGGTCTCAGGGGGTGGGGGCCTTGATCTGCTGTAATCCCTTTGATGTGGGGTGTTTCCCTTACAGTAGGGGCAATAAACTGCATCCGCAGGGCTAGGTGATGGCCTGGGATCGGTTCGGACAATCGGACGCGGAGGAAGGGGGTTATCAGAAAGGATGTATGACCATGTATGGGATGAAAGGAGGTGTTGGTCAGGCACGGGGTGCGATTCCATGGCAGGGTCGCGCAGAAGGAGAGGTTTTACGGCCCATGTATGAGAGAGCGGGGGTGGCCAGCGCGCGGGGGATGTTCGCGGCGCCTGAGGGGCGCGCTGGTGATCGGCAATGAGCGGGGAGAGAGAGTGGGGTGCCTAAAATGGCGGCCGTGCGTTCGCTGTGCGTGGCGCTGGGGAGAGGCAAGATGGCGCAGATAATGTTCAGTTACAAGCTAAATTTCCACAATAGGACCTGGCGGATAAACCTTGGGCATACTGTTGCGCACAAGTAAAAAACACCACTCCATGATGGACAAAAGCTGATACAGTTTAAATACTTCCATCAATATTATTATACTCCTCAGCGTATAGTTTGGTGGGGGACTATGTTATATGTGTGATGTGGCGCCTTGGCTGATTTCTTACATATGGCTTGGGCATGTCCGGCACTCACACTGTATTGGCAAGAAGTGTTACACAGTATGGCAGCTATTGGATGTTTCCATCGACCCCTCGCCCCAAGTGGCACTATTGGGGGGGGCACTTCAGAAAATTACTCTGCCTGTTGATGGCCCACCACCATCCTATTTGTTTTGGCTAAGAGTCATGTGGCCCTGTTCTGGATGGAAAGGCGGGTACTGTGGACAAATCAATGGCTCCGTGATGCAGCGTATTGCCAAATTACGATTGAACAATATAATGAGTCTCTCCACCCCTCAGCCTGACCCAAGGACATTTGGGTCCCGTTTCAAGCTTATCTACGCATTATTAAGAGTCCCTCGTCCCCTGCCTCCCGCTCTCAACAATCACACACATTGCTTGAGCAATTGTGAAAACTGATAGCCTGCATACAGAATGTTAGTTGACTGTGTGCTGGATGGTCAACTTGCGTAAAAATCTTAATGGTACCCGTATATACTGCATGTTACCCTATTTTGCAACTTTTTTTATATTGTGCAAAATCTAATAAAAAACAACTTTAAAAAAAGACAACCAGGTGCTGTAATATAAGTCAGCTGAAGTACATATAATACAACCTGAGCACGAAAAGAGGTATGCGCTTGGTCAATTTTCACGAGGTCACATCATGCACAAATCAGGCAGCAAAATATGTGCACTAAGGAGTAAGCACTGAGGACTAACATGATCTTTATTTCCCTTTCTGACGAGCACATTTAGGAAGCGGGCTCAAAACTGAACACATGATAAAACCCCTAAAAACTCACACAATCAGCATTTACCGAGTGTGCAATTTGCACCTGGACGGGCACACAGTTCCGATGCGTCTTGTCAATGGACTTCAGAATTCAGTTCTGGTTACAGGTGGGAACTAAGGGATTTACATCACCCCTCTAAAAAAAAGTTCAGGTACCGTTTAGGGTTTCCAACAAGTCTTGACACACAGCCTCAAGACCAGACCGTAAAAGAAAAGTGAGTTGGGAAATCCAGATTCTACATGTGACAATCAAGGGATAGGGGACAGAGAATCAAAAAGAATTGAATGATTACTTGGTCTTCTTGAAAAGCCATAGAAACGTGGAGAAGGAAGTAACAAGGGCCTAGATTTATAAGTGGAGGTCTGGATGTTCACACAGCGCTGCACAATACTGCCCTCTGTCCATGGACTTGTATTAGGGTTAGTAAATCGAGCGCTGCCACAAAACATTACTAAATAACTACAAAGGTTAAAAGGGATAAATTAGTCTCAGTAAGAGATAGCCCAATCAGACCAAGAATAAGAACAAACACACATGACTTGAAAGGCCAGGGGCAAGACTCCCCACGCAACAGAAGCACTCAAGAGCTATGGATAGATCACTGACAGACAATAGCAGCCAGAGGGCAACGCGCTACATAAAAAGCATGTAACTTGGGCGTTTTATCGTCTTTACTAATCAATAAATTCATTGAGGTGCAGCATTTGTCTGCTGTATTCCTGACCATCAATCTTGCTGAGTCCTGCTGCCCCTGCCATACTCCTGGACCGGAGGTCTCTGATGCAATGTTTCTTTTGCAATGCAGGTGAACCTTGCCTGCTGTTAGCTGGCTTGCAGGCTTTAATCCACAAGCGTAAGCATTTGGTGAACTGATCCAAAAGCTGTTATTCCTACTTCTCAAATGTTAGCTTGGTCATTTCTCTGGCGTGGTTGTGAGGAGAGTATAGCAATGGCCAGACCAACTCTTTGGGACAGTGGGGCAGACTATTTCTGCACCCCTTGGTGGACATCGTCTGATGTAACCTCAAGATTGAATTCTTGTTCTTTATAACCTTTTTTATTGTATTTAAACTACATTTAAACTATGCAATCATACAGTAGTATTTGTCATGTATATCTAGCATATACACATCACCAGGCCCCCCCCATTCCCGCACCACATGGGACAGCGTAGTGTGATAGACAGGGAAGGCTGCATTTATATCCGCCTGTGAGGCGACATCCACACCATCAGGTCGGGATATCAGTGCTTTGGGTCTGTGTACCACGTCCTTCTTCAACAGCCATGCCAGCAGTTTCCCTGCCCTATCTCCCTCACCACGCTGTCTAGTTACGTACTCCCTGTAGTCCAACATTCCTAATCTGGTTAAAAGCACTGTGTGTTTACGTTGTAAGGCGCTCACTCCCGCAACCCTGTCCTGGTTTGTGTGTATTTCTGTTTCGAGTTGTCATATTTCTGTTTCCGTTTGTAAAATGTCTTTGTGTAGGGTTTGTTTGATAACCCACGTGGTGGTGATGCAGGTCCCCTTATCACTCCCTTGAAAGCCTCCCACTCCAATGCCGGAGACTGAGCGAACCCTAGTTTTCTGTAAAATAGAGATGTGAGTGCCGATTTTATCATAGAAGGGCACGTCCTCGAGTGCCTCAGGGCGAAGTGCCCAGGTGGATGTCTTGGCCCTACATTTACTGCACTGCATTGTCATTTTAAAGAGGATTGTGATGCGATATAGCATAGGCTATTCAACGTCAATTATTATCTTGTGTGCTGGTGCAGAGAAATAGGTCTAACTGCAATCGATGTACCTGAGAATCAAAGGAGTATTCTCTAGGGGTTGGATTTCGTACTCTTCACACATCTCTCATCTGCATCTTCTCACCCCATTGTTGAAAGGAACGCGGTGTTGTGGCGCAGGTGGCTCCATGTAGTGGTGGTGTCAATTGGCCGATGTTGGTGTCTAGAACACAGTCTAGTTGCCCCCTCCCCATATACACTGCATCAGAGGGTCATGTAAGAGCACTGGAGCCATTCACTCCAGAAGTGGTCCGAGTTAGGTGCGTATAGTGACACCTTTGCTGGAGACTACCTCTAGTGGGACTCCCTGTCCAAATAAGCATACCTTTTACATATGCGGAGTAGCTTGTGCAGTTTATCTTTGATGTATACATAGAACACGTGGCATATGAAAGTTGTGGTCATGCCCTGTGTGTTCCAGGTTAGGATGTTGTATGTGGGTGTCAGTGGTGTTGCAGCATCTGGCATTGTGTCTCTGTTGTGGGATCAAATGACGTCCCCTCCGATGTCAACACATGGGGCCCCCTGGTATTCCACCAGATTGAGTTGCTGTCCACTCTGTCATGTCAATAAAGTGCAGCTGGACATTAGGCCCTGACACCTTGTGACAACCAGGTGGATTGACGTCTGTAAACGAGTCTCTGTAATTCATGACATACCCCTGAGAAACTTTGATAAACAACTCCCCATTGATCCCCTAACCAGCATGTCGTATTACATACCTCATTCCATGTAACTGGCAAAAACATTAAAAAACAGAAAGTTACCCTCTCTGAGGAAGATAGTTCCATCACTTATGGCCAGCCACTGCCCTGGTTGAGGGCTCCTTAGCAGTGTGGGGCATCTACTGCCAAAGAGCCCTCATGACCAGGGGTCAGATACAGCCACATGCAGGGAGCGGTTTCAATCTGTAACTAGTGCTTAATCCCGGTATGATATTGGAAGTCCCCATATGTCTCTAACAGTCACAAATCCCATTGCCCAGGCAACCGAGGTGCCAGCGTTGGAACAAGTTCTTCAATGCTCTCCAGTGGTGCAGTGAGTGGGCCATTCATTTCTTGCAAACAAGTCAGTGTCTCTGCATGTTGTCTGCTGTACTGCATGTTGCCTCAGTGCCAATGCACCATGTATGCGATAATGCAGGTCACCCTTTCCTCTCGGCCCCTCAGTGTACCGCAGATCTCATCACCTTTATTGCATGTGGAGAGCAGAAAATCCCCAACCTCTGCATCCCCACGCACTTTGTGGTCCCAGGTTGCTGCGTTCTCCTCCTCACCTTGTATGTGGGTCGACCGGGGCACCCACTAGGCGCTTGTAGTCAAAGCTGTCTCGGTGTCGACCACGCCCAGTCCAGCCACTCCCTCTGCTGCAGCTGCACCGCCCTCCAGCACCGACTCCTGAACCAGAAGAGAGCTCACAGCCTGTCCTACCTGACTCCCAGTCACAGTTCGCTGTCCTGAACCACGCCGGCATTGCTTGCTCACCGGTCTCCATGCAATGCTCCAGGTCCCCAACTCTGCCTCTCTGTCAGCGAGGACTTGGCTGCTCCTAGACCAGGTGCTGCAGCAAGTGGATGCCCGGGGTGCCTTTTTCACTGTGATCGTCACATGGACCCCAGGCTGAGTCGTGTAATTTCATTTCTACTCACTCCCACAGCAGCTATGGATTCGGAAATGCATATTTGGGTGAGTGCACCTCAAGTATTATGCAAGAGATTTTAGCAGGTGTTAGAAATGGGGATCTCTAGTTGGCAATGGTCTGCACCTTTGTCCAAGTAGGGACCCTTCTTCCTAGTCAGGGTTAGGGGGATACACTTGTAAAATAACCCCTACTCACCCCCTTGGTAGCTTGGCACAAGCAGACAGGCTTTTCTCAGAGGCAGTGTGTAAAGCAGTGTGTGCCCACATACAGTAATAAAGTGAACTACAAATGGACACCACACCAGTTTAGAAAAATAAGTAATCTCTATCTGAACCAAACAAGACCAAAATGACAACAATCCACAACAAGGTAATCAAAATGTATTTCTTAGAAGGTAAACAGTTCTGTCCATAGGAAACTATGGATGCAACACTTTCAACACAAAGTACCTTGGATGCGTCAAAATCATTAAAAAAAACAGCGCAGCGAAGGTGATGCATCAGTTCCTTACACCCAGGAAGGTGATGGGTGGGTTCCTTACTCCAGGGGAGGTGATGCATTGGCTCCTTACTGCCACGCAGGGGAGGTGATGTGTCGCTTCCTTACTGAAGTGGAGGTGATGCATCGGTTTCTTACTGTGCGGGCAAGTGATGCATCCATTTCTTACTGCAGCCCCAGCATTGATGTAGACTTGGCGCCCTGGTGCGATGCATGGTGATCGGGGATGCGTTGTTTCTCGATGCAGTGGCAACAGTACTGCGTTGGTCTCTCCAGCTGCGGTCCCACAATGTAGCAGTTCTTGCAGCCGCACAGCAGGGCCTGCGTTGGAATCAGAGCAGTAATATTGGACTTCGGAGATTGGTGCATGTGATTTGGCGTGCAGCGATTTCTCCAGCCGAGGTCAAGCGCTGCATCGATTTCTTCAGCGGCACAATGTCGATGCATGAAAATTGTTCCTTCACTGCGGCGATGCGGCGGAAATGGGTGCAGATTCGTCACACTTCTCTTTGTGGCATCTCTTTTCCAGCTCTCAGCAGCAGCAACAATGTCCCAGGCCCAACTCAGCAACAGGCACCTCTTTGCAGGTCAGAACTCTCATCAATGAGTTTCAGGGGAGCTGGTGGTGAAGTATTTGTGTACCTGACACTTCAGAACAGGAGGCAAGCTCTACTTCAAGCCCTTGGAGATCTTTTTCAAACAGGACACACAGCACACAGCAAAGTATTTGTTCTCTCCTTGGCAGAAACAGTCACTGCAGGCCAACCCCAAACAGCACACAGCAAAGGGGCAGTACTTCTCTTGCAGCTTTCCCAGCTCTTCTCCTTTGCAGAGATTCCTCTTGAGTCCAGAAGTAATCTAAAGTTCTGGGGTCTGGGCCCCAATAGTTATGTTCCATTTCTCTTTGTTCTCTTGTGGCAGAGAGGCTCTGTGCTCCGTCAAAACCAGTTCTGTCCTCTCTGGTCTAGATTTCCAGCAGGAGGTGGAGACAGCATTGTGTAAGGCAGACCAGGCTCATTCAGGTGAAAGGAAATCTCCTCCCCATACTCTAAATGCAGCCCAGGTCTATTTAGCCCAGCCCTGACTCATCCAGGAAAGGCAGGACACACCTAAACCTCCCAGTGCCTGTCTACAGGGAATGCGCATCCCCAGCCGCTGTCACTCCAAAGCCAGAGAGTCAATCCACAACCCAGCAGAGGCACACAGGATGGCTAAGCAAGAAAATAAATAAGAACAACAAGAGAGCGAGGAAAAGGAAAACTTGTCCTCTTCCCCAGAACAATATGATCAAACAAAATGGACAAGTTTCATGACTTAAAGCAAACTTTTTTCGCTGTCATTATTGAAAACAACGTGAAAGGAGGGAGAGCACAACTGCTGTGTAAGAAACCCCTCACCCACCTACCTAGTAGGTGGCATGCTTCATCATCGGGGCCCAACTGGATTGTCTAGCACAATCCAGTTGTGCTACAACGCCTGAGATACAGCGGAGCAGGGTTATGAGCAGTGAGTGGAGTGCTATGTGAAGTGAATAAGAGTTAAAAAAGTCTCTGGGAAATACCCTGTGAAAAACTTTAATTATAAGGGTCCCAGGACTAATGTAAAAAAGGAGGGGATATAATTAGGAATGTTATTTTCCTTGTATCCCTAGAAACTAAGGTCAACTAGTTTCAGCCTTCATTATAGTTCTAGAGGCTTTCGTCAGGACCAACCAAAATTGAAGTTAAAAATAATTTTGGTGAATGGCCGTAAAAATAATATAGGCCAAGTGTAACTATCAACACACACCCTAAAGTGTGCTGTGAGTGTGGTGATGAGGTACTCACAGTAACTCCGTTTGAAGTTACTTGAGTAGAGAGGTTGTTAATCCTCTGGAGTTAGAACGCCGTATGGTTCTCCGCTTGCCAGTTTGTAAGGGAGAACAGGTCCGTGATACCTAGGGCGGCGATCGGTTCCGCTGAACAAGCGGAACCGATCGCCGCCCTAGGTATCACGGACCTGTTCTCCCTTACAAACTGGCAAGCGGAGAACCATACGGCGTTCTAACTCCAGAGGATTAACAACCTCTCTACTCAAGTAACCTCAAACGGAGTTACTGTGAGTACCTCATCACCACACTCACAGCACACTTTAGGGTGTGTGTTGATAGTTACACTTGGCCTATATTATTTTTACGGCCATTCACCAAAATTATTTTTAACTTCAATTTTGGTTGGTCCTGACGAAAGCCTCTAGAACTATAATGAAGGCTGAAACTAGTTGACCTTAGTTTCTAGGGATACAAGGAAAATAACATTCCTAATTATATCCCCTCCTTTTTTACATTAGTCCTGGGACCCTTATAATTAAAGTTTTTCACAGGGTATTTCCCAGAGACTTTTTTAACTCTTATTCACTTCACATAGCACTCCACTCACTGCTCATAACCCTGCTCCGCTGTATCTCAGGCGTTGTAGCACAACTGGATTGTGCTAGACAATCCAGTTGGGCCCGATGATGAAGCATGCCACCTACTAGGTAGGTGGGTGAGGGGTTTCTTACACAGCAGTTGTGCTCTCCCTCCTTTCACGTTGTTTTCAATAATGACAGCGAAAAAAGTTTGCTTTAAGTCATGAAACTTGTTCATTAAGCAAGAAAATACCCACTTTCTAAAAGGGGTATTTTCAAACCCAGAATGTAAAAATTACCCTTTCTAAAAGATGCATCTTTATTTTCTGAGTTCAGGCATAGTAAACGATACCTTCCTATCTTGTCCAAATGGAAAGATATATTTATAAGTTGTGATGAATAAATTGAATTCTATCCTATGGGACAGGTAGCCTTTCAATAGTGAAAAACAAAATTCAATGTAGTTCACTATCGGGACATATTGCAAACACCAGAGCAGGTCCTACCTTTCACATTCACTGCACCCTGCCCACAGGGGTACCTTGGGCCTAACTTAGGGGTGACTCACATGTAGGAAAAGGGAAGGTTAGGGTCTGGCAAGTGGGTGCACTTGCCAGTTCGACATGCAGTACGAGACTGCACACAGACACTGCAATGGCAAGCCTGAGAACCTTTTGCAAGGCTGGTTGAGTGGGTGGCGCAATAGCAGGGCTTGATTTACAGGTCCTGGGCACACACTGTGCACTGTACTAGGGACTTAGTAGTAAGTCAAACAAGCCAATCATGGAAACACTAATCTATATTCACAATTTATAGAGGGAGTACTTGCACTTTGGCACTGATGAGCAGTGATGAAGTACCCAAAGCATCTAGACTAGCAAAAACAAAGTCCAGCACATAGAAAAAACACAGGAGGCAGAGGCAAAAATGCAGGAGAAAACCACACCAAGGATGCCAGGTCTAACACAGGGCCTTGAAGAGAGATTAAAGAGGTATGTCTGCTCCCGTCGCCATCTTGGCCACGTCCGTCCCCCAAGATAGAATTATTAAGGATGAGTGAAGTGAAAACCAGGCTGCCTTCTGTCGCTATGAATGACCAGGGGGCATTATGTCTTGTTCATATATGTTCACTATAATTATTCTTTCTTGTGTGCAGCAGCACAATGTTTGCATCCACACGTTTCTTCTTTGTGAAATGTGCTACTAGTCTTGTCAGCTTGCTACCACTTGTAGGTAGATGAAATATGAAGATCCAACAAGGTTTGCTTTTTAAACATAAGATAGGTTGTACAGTGTAAAGCACATCTTCCCATTTACCCTGCCATAAAATAGATAGATAGATAGATAGATAGATAGATAGATAGATAGATAGATAGATAGATAGATAGATAGATAGATAGATAGATAGATAGATAGATAGATAGATAGATAGATAGATAGATAGATAGATAGATAGATAGACAGACAGATAGTAGTGGGAGCATATCTTCATATTAAAATAATGTGCCTACTTTAGGTTAGCTTTGGTTGACATGACTAGGCCGCCGGGGGGGGGGGGGTGTCAGCATTGAAAAGAGTGCTTGCTTATTTGTGTGCATGAGTTGCACACGTTTATGTTTTCATTCTGTTTCAGAAAATGATTTTAATTCAGTTACAAACAATGGTCTGTACTTGTATTTAACAAAATACTGTTTCACTATCTTCTCAGGGAAAGGTTGTCTGACTTTGCAACGCGAATCGGCAATGTCTTTCATGAG
Organism: Triturus cristatus; assembly: GCF_964204655.1. NCBI lineage: Eukaryota > Metazoa > Chordata > Amphibia > Caudata > Salamandridae > Triturus > Triturus cristatus. Next base: position 1,064,019,518 of record NC_140593.1, on the reverse strand, counting down.
CAAAATCAGTTAATTGTTTTCTCTTGTGTTTTGCATTAATATTTTCTTCTGTAAAGAAAAATGATTTCTGTTAGTCACTGTAAGTAATGTCACTTCAAAATGATGTGGTGTGCAAGTAAGATTTCAGGGCTGCATATTTCCTTAATGTCAGCCTATAAAATGTATGTTCTTTCTTTGCCTAAAACATTATATAAGGCATGCTATTTGGGGAACAGTCAGATTTCTATGAGATTCAATTGGAGGGCAGATGTTTAGCTTTCTGCTTTTAGTTATTTAGGGACTTTACTTAGACTTTGAATTAACAGACCTTCCGTCAGTCTGCTTGGCAGGGATATTTAGTTATTTGTAGTCCTTTGCTTATATTATGCTAATCCCCTTGATTAATTAAATAACTTTTACATCCTGTATTAATTATTTTTATATTTGACTAAATTAAGAAAATTGGGATTGGTGAATTCTTCTTTCCTGCAACTTGACCATCATAAATCAAATGTGCTTGGGCGTCAACAGAGTTCGAGGTACTATGTCCCTGCTTTTTTTTTCTTTTTTGTGTTTGTAAACAACTGTTACTTCTCATCACTCCGTGGCTTTCTTTCTCACATTCTTTCTCCTCTCATTTTCTTCTCCTTGTCATCATCTACCCATCTCTGTCATTCTCCTTTCTGTATATGTCAGTTTCTCTGTCACTGTGTTTCCGCCTCTTTCACTTTCTCTCCGTCTTTGTCTCTCTCCATCTTTCACTCTCTCTCTGTCTCTCTTTCCATATCTTAGTCTTTGCCTGTTTCTCGAATCTTTCTTTGCCACTAGCTGCCTCTTTCGACTCTTTCGACAGTGGTGGCTCCTCCGGAGCGTCACTTCACTGCTCAATGAGTGAGCAATTAAAAATGGAGAAATACAATTATAATAACTTAACATTATTATAATTGTATTTAAATGTACTGGCTCCGTTGTTTGGAGGCGGGTGGGGCTGGGCTGTTTAGATGCTGGAGGAGGAGTCGTGGCACCCCGCCTAAGTGCGCATGAATGTTTGGCTGGCCCCCTGAGGCCGGGAAACATTCATGCGCAGTTTGCATGTTCTACACCCCGGCTGCATTACAGCCTGGGTGAAGAACATGCCCAGGGTCCCATTCCCTGTCTGAGAGCTGAACCACGGCGCTGAGACCAATCACAGCGCTGCATCGCAGCATCGTGATTGGCTCAGTGGAACGTGGGTGCTTCCTGCTTCGACAGAAGCCAGGAAGAGGACGAGAGGATGGAGGAAAGGCAGCGGCCGGCCGCATCCAGGCAAGTGGGTGTTTTAAAATATATTTTTAATTCCCTCACCCTCTCCCTCACCCCCCCACCCCCTCACCCCCGCCGTTTGGTAGCAGCATCTGCTATCTTTCGGTCTCTTCGTTTTCTGTCTATTTATCTTCCCTTGTCTTTACAGGACCCTTCATTTTGACTTCAATCTTTTCCTTCTTTCTCTCGTCTGTTCTCATTTCGCTATCTGTCCATATCCAGCCCTTTCTCTTAACCTTTCTGACTCTGACCATTCTTGACTACACTGCTTCTCATCTCTCTCCCTACCTCTCTCCATTTCTCTACCTTTCTCTGTGTCTTACTGTCTTTATCCCCTTTTTCTTGTGGCTTTCTGCCTCTCCCTCTCTCTCTCTGAATGGCTTACTTTGTCTCTGTCTTTCTGTGTTTACCTTTGTAATTCATTCTCTAATTCCACTTCTCTTTCCTATCCCTCCCTTTCTGTCTTCCACCTACCACTCTCACTACCTCTCTCTGTTTATCTTTCTCCATCTCCCCATGCTTTTCCCTGACTTTGCCAGCCTCTCCCTATGGCTGGCTGTCTGTCTTTCTCTTACTGTCTCTCTCTCTCTCTCTCGCATTATTTATTTCTCTCTCTCTCTGTCTCTCTGCCCTTCTTACCCGTTTCCCTGCCCTAGGACATTCTTAATGTCTTGGACCAGATACAAATCTTTCAAGCACAATAAAGAGATTCAGCGCTGAAAAGCTATGAATGGCCTGGCCCATAGAACTCCAAATATTTGGACGCCCAGTGCCTCATTTGTGTGTTACATGTACATTGAAAATCTTGGCTGTGAATGCAGTGCTTGGCTATGCCTGTTGTGTCAAGCGTTGAGCAGGGTGGAGAGAACAGGACTATTTTTCATGGCTTCTTTCCCTGCCTGTGCAGGCACAGTAGATGCTTACAGCATCATTTAAACCTGGACTGCTAAATTACAACTTTTTTCATGCTGTCCACTAATGAAATGTTTTCTCGATTCCACATGAGCAGGTAATATGTCTGTGCCATATTTATAGAAACCACTTTACTTCTTTAAGAAGCAGTTGGACTGAACCAGCTGCAGCCTGTGCAGGTAAGAACGGTGGGGCCGGGTTGGGGGTGCATTCGACAGACGCCTACGAGGGAAAATTACATTAATAATAAATTTCCCCCTGTCGTCGTCTGTCGAAATCCCCTCCAACCGACCCCACCGCTCTTACCTGCATGGGCCGCGGCTGGACTGAACGCACTTGAATCCGCTCAGCCATTTTTTTCGCAACAGGTGCTGAACGCACGATTCATGATGTACTTTTGCTCCTGCTCAGCAGATGTGTCAGTACAGGGATAATCTAGCTTGCCTCACTTTGAAGGTCACTGTGTTAAAAAAATTCTCCTTAAACTGTCTAAAGACGGGCTGGGGTTTTCCGTTTTTTAGAAATCGGAGTTTCAGCTCTGCCAAATACCACGCATCAGGGGTTAGACTAACACATTTTAACACTGGTGTCTGCATCAACTCATAATTTGTGCTGTGAGGCATTGTAGGTAGCTCTGTGAGGTATGGCAGGTAAATAAAGTAGAGAACAGTGCATTGCTGCCCCAGGCAACTTAAATAATATGAGCTGACACCTGCTCTCTCTTTCTGGGCCTGGTGCAGTTCTGATTTGCTGTGTTCAATTGTGTTTTTTTAAGCTGTGCTGTGCCTCGACCTGTCAGACAGGCTGGCACCACGGCCATTTTAACAGCATTTTAGACCCCCCAGGCAAAGCAGTGCACTGGGCTGTGCATTCACAACCACTAACAGGAATAAAAATGTTTAACAGAAAATTAGTGTTAACTTCTGGTCTGCATGGGGCCCCTATGCTCGTGTGGCCCCAGTGTGCCCATGCATTTAGACGGCACTGGCTGGCACTACACACAGATGCTACTCCTTGGTGTCTCTAAGAGTTGGCGGGCTCAGCAGGGCGCCACACATGCTTTTTGCAACTCGGGAACTGAAGATGCCAGGTGGTCTGTGAGTGGCAGCGGGCGATGTCGCTACTGCAAACAGTAGAGCTGGTGCCTGAGCTGGTTGGGGCTTTCTGAGCACCAGTGTGTGGAAATTTAGCTTGCGAACTGAACATTATCTGCGCCATCTTGCCTCTCCCCAGCGCCACGCACAGAAAACGCACGGCACCCATTTTAGGCACCCTGGTCTCTCTCCCTGCTCATTGCCGATCGCCAGCGCATCCCCCTGGTGCTGCGAGCACCCCCCCGCGCGCCGGCCACCCCCGCTCTCTCATACACGGGCCATAAACCCTCTCCTTCTGCGCGACCCTGCCATGGAACCACATCCCACGCCTGACCGACATCCCATACATGGTCATGCATATCTTTGATAACCCCCTTCCTCTGCGCCCAATTGTCTGAACCGATCCCAGGCCAACACCTAGCCCTGCGGATGCAGTTTATTGCCCCTACTGTAAGGGAAACACCCCACATCAAAGGGATTACAGTAGATCAAGGCTCCCCACCCCCTGAGACCCGACCGGTCGCACACACACCCGGGAATTGGCAGAATGTCCAGCTGTGTGATATCCATCTCCTACTGTGGGTGGGGTGGGGACTTTCACTGTAGATATGTGTGGGAACGAGCTCGAAGTGGGGATTCTGAGGATGTTCTTTTCATGTATCAAAGCGATCTCAAGAATGTGCCATGTATGATAAACCTGCAATAAAGTCATAAACCTGTGTATAAGAGGCCAGGCCTCAGAGATGCAGTTAGAGCACCTTGTGACGATACCTTGCTGTCTGATCTGATGTGTTCTACTCCGACGGAATAAAAACTTTGTTTCCTGCCTTCCAGTCTCCGGCGCCTGCCTCTTTTGTTGGTTAAATCATCGAATGGTATAAGAGGCGATTACCGCCGGGCAATCCTTGAAAGGTTATCGACTGCAACTGCCGCTACCATTTAACAATTGGCGTCCCAAGCGTGGGGCCCATCAGTGACACGTGGATCCAGTGGGAGAGGTCCCGACGACAGAGTGAACGACTGCAACGATCGGGAGAGCTCCTGCCCGATAGACCCTCGTCTGGCAGCCGATCATCCGAACTTCACTGGTTCCGAGCAGACCTATCTCGAGTGATCTACGGTCCTGACTGGGAACCATCAGGAGTGCCGCGGCAAATACGGAGAGTAGAGGACGATCGGGCGCTGGAGGCGGAAGACGAGAAACTGTCCATGCGGTCCGGGTAAGGTCGTGAAACACGACAAATTGCGAAACGATTGATTGATTGATTGAAAATACTAGTATTGCTTATTGATTGTTCTCTTTGAGATATTCGCTGTCTACAAACGGGGAGGAGTAGAAATACTCTCTCTTCCTTTGCAGATAGTGAAGGGTAGGTAACGCAGACTTTTGTCCCCATTGTAACCCGTCGTGCCTATTTTCATCTCCCCACTGATTGATTGTCCGAACATTGATTGTTTTGAAGAATAGTGCTCTTTGAGATATTCTCTGTTTGCAAATAACGTAGAATAGAAATATTCTGTCTAGTCTTTGCAAATAGTGAAGGGTAGGTAACGCAGACTTTTGTCCCCATTGTAACCCGTCGTGCCTATTTTCATCTCCCCACTGATTGATTGTCCGAACACTGGTTGTTCGATATTGGTTCTTTGGAGGTATTCTCTGCTTACAAATAACGTGGAACAGAGATATTCTGTCTAGTCTTTGCAAGCAGTGAAAAGATAGGTAGTGCAGACTTTTGTCCCCGTTGTAACCCGTCATGCCTGTCTTCTCCCCACTGATTGGTAGTTGGTTCTGCCCGGACCGCTTATTAGAGGTGAACCATCCGGCTCCACTGGAAGGCACCCCTAATAAGGACATGTTCACTAAATACGGACTAGTCGCCGTAGCTTATAGCAAGCTATGGCATAAATATACAAAGAAGGACCCCGAGAGTCAGTGGCCACTGATGGGATCCTTCGATGACCATAAAATGGAAACGCTAGAAATAGCTCTACGTAGTAATAAAATGACGCCTACTATGCTGGACAGTATCGGCATGTGGCGCAAAGAAGCAACGCAACGGAACAAGAGGGAAGAACTAAAAGCAGAAAAGGAATTACGAAAGGCAGCTCACCTTGCCGCTAGAAAGTTAGAGGAAGAGATAAAGGAGAGAAAGGAAGCTAAACTAAAACAAGAGTCTGAAACATCAGGCCAGTACCCTGTTAGGACCCCCTCTACGCTCTACCCTGAGTTACCTTCCAAGCAACAAACGAATGACGAATTGCTATTAGGTCCCCCGATCATCTACATGCCCCCTCCATACGCACCCTCCCAACCGGTAGCGCAGCACCCACAACCCCCAAACGCAAGCGAAAGCAGTACCAGGGCCTCGGTCCTCACGGCCTCCGCGCCGGCCGAGCCTCTTGTGCTGAACACAACGTTAGCAATAACGTTAGATGACCCTGAAATGAGAAAGAAAGATTCCGCCAGAGTGAATCGACTAACAAAGGATGAGCGAGCCGGAATCGATAAGGTAGTAAGGACACTAGTAGAGCGAAAGGAAAGTGAGGAGTATATCACAGACATGTATAACTCGTATGCCGACAACCACAGACGGCACTTCGTCGTACGACTTTGTCATCACGCCCTGAATACATATGAGGATAGGTACCACGATAAAGGTCCCGAAGGCTTAGCGACCCTATATAGGAAGGTAGACATTGGGGAAGGAGGAGAGGGCGATGTGACGGACCTCTTCACTCGTACACTCGAGGTCTCCCGGCATCTTAACGAACACAGACAGACAACCAAAGCAGAGACCCCCATAGCGACTGAACCCCAGGCAGGAAGGGCTGATACCATGATGCCCATCAAAGAAGCCGCCCCCTACTGGGTCCCCCCACGAGGTCAGGGAACACACGACGACATCAACCACCAAGATGCGAAGGGAAGGGTTGTATATAACTGGGTCTACCAGCCATGGGACCGACAAGACATTTTGACCTTTAGAAAAACCCTACCCGACTTAAGAAAGAACCCAACTGCCTTCTACACCGAACTAGGTACAGCCTTAGGTTCAACAATAATGACCTTAGCAGATATCGACTTGTTCTTCGGGTTATGTCTGCCGGCTGATGTGTGGAAGCAAATCCGGAAAGTCGACCACGCTGAGCCGTTCGGATATACCTGGGTCCAACTCGATACCATAGATAAACAGCGAGAACCGGGACAAAAGCCCCCAAAAGCCATATTGGAGCTCCCAGACAAGATTGTACAGAAATTGAAGACTCTAATCCTAGAAAGAAAGGTAGACTGGTCGATAGTGACGGCTTGTCGCCAGAAACCCCAGGAGGATGTGTCTGAATACTTCTCTCGATTCGAGACAGTGTTTTCCGATTATAGTGGCCAGGACATGACCACTGCAACCGGACATCACCTCTTTGTCCAGAATTACGTGAAGGGTCTGTCACAAGAAGTCTCCCAGAAGCTACAGACCAGCGAAAGTAGTTGGGCAGCCTCCAAACCCGCAGCTATCCTTCAGATGGCTCAATACTACAAAAACCAAAAGAATGAGAGCGATAGGGCGTCCGAAAGAAAGAAAAAGGAACTGAAGGAAAGAGTAATGATAGCTCAGTTACAAGGGGTGACCATAGGAAGGGAGCCTCCCAAAGGAAATTACCAACCGACCGCTCCTAGAAAGCTACCCCCTAGAGACCATACACCTGCACCCTACGCTGGACGAAGAGACTTAGACGGGAACCAATGTGCGTTCTGTAGAGGGTTCGGACACTGGAAATCTCAGTGCCCGGTCCTTCTGGAAATGAACAGAAATAGAGACACCAGAGACATAGCACATGACCCCAGAAGTAGAGGACAGGGACGAGGGTACACGAACGACACCACAAACGACAGGCCAGGCAGACCAAACACCTTTGACCGCCCCGACAGAACCAGTGCCAGCAGTCCGACTACGAGAACACCCATGACTTTGCATAGGACCGCCAGGGGCAAGGGAGGGATCCAGTCGAACTCCGTGTTGACCAGCAAGGTCCTTACGTCACTGCTAAGGTCTTGGGCACAAAGTCTCCATTTTTGGTAGATACTGGGGCGACACGTAGTGCGTTATCTAAACGACTGATTCCTAGGGCACCCTTGTCTGGCTCACACGTAACCTCAATAGGCTTTGATGGAACGCCCTCCACTAATCCCTTGTCCGCACCAATCTCCTTTGACGTAGAAGATAACATCACTGACGCGACCTTTCTGCTCTCCTCCAACACCCCCGATGCTATTATGGGACTCGATTTGCTAAAACATTTCCGAGCTACCATCAGATGTTCCCCAGACGGAGTTCGAGTCATACTGCACGATAACCCAGATCTGTTCAGGCCCTGTCTCACACGACGTATGTTCTCTATAACCGATGCTGACCTGTCCCTACTCGACATGTTACCCTCACATCTGTGGGCTAAAACCGACTCAGATGTAGGGCGCATGGTGATCGACCCCGTACACATAACCGTCCGACCGGACGCAGTGCTCCCAAAGCTTCCACAGTATCGGATATCGCCCGAAGGCGAGAAGGCATTGGTGGAAATCATCCAGTCCCTAGTCGATGCAGGGTTGGTAGAAGAAGTGGTCAGTAACGTTTGCAACAGCCCTATCCTGCCCATTGTAAAAAAGCAAGGCGAGGGAGATGAGAAAGCATACCGCTTCATTGTTGACTTAAGAGAAGTTAACAAAGTAGTCATACCTCAGTACCCCGTGGTCTCAGACATCACCACCATCCTCACCCTGATTCCGTCCACTGCCACCACCTTTACCGTTATCGATCTCAAGAACGCATTCTTTTCCATCCCCATCCACCCAGACAGCCGCTACCTGTTCGGCTTCACTTTAAAAGCCCGTTCGTACAGATTCTGTAGGGCACCCCAAGGCTACACTGAGAGTCCCAGCATTTATAGCCAAGCCCTCAAGAGACAACTAGATGCAGTCCAACTACCCGATGGAGTGGTGTTAATACAGTACGTCGATGACATTCTTTTGGCGGCTGACACCACTCCACTCACGATCACAGCCACCATCCACCTCCTCCACTTCCTCGCGGAAAACGGTCACAAGGTCTCCAGGAAGAAGTTGCAATTCTGCCAACCCCAAGTGACATATCTAGGCCACCTACTATCCAAAGACGGGAGGAAACTTACACCTGACCGAATTCAGACCATCCTAGAAACCCCTGTCCCCAAAACACAGAAGCAAGTGCGGTCCCTGGTTGGTCTCACCTCCTTCTGTCGACAGTGGTTGCCAAACTTCAGCCTCATTGTAAAACCTCTGCTTTCCCTGCTGGCTAAAGACGTCCCCTTCCCCCTCCCCTGGACACCCGAATGCAAGTCCTCCTTCAAAGAATTGCGAGATGCCCTTTGTTCTGCACCAGTCCTAGGAACCCCAGACTACACTAAACCTTTCTCCCTCTTCACCCACGAAAGGGAAGGATGCGCGTTGTCTGTTCTAACCCAGTCCATAGGTCCTAAACAACGCCCTTGTGCCTACTTCTCTGCCACTCTTGACCCTGTAGCCAGAGCTTTGCCCGCCTGCCTTCGAGCAGTAGCCGCCGCTGCTGTCTCTATCCGACAAAGTGAGGGGATCGTGCTCTCGAACCCCCTCACTGTATTAGTACCCCATGCGGTTGACACCCTCCTGAACCAGACCAAAACTCAGCACCTGACTAGCGCACGACTGACTGGTTATGAACTGACTCTGCTTGCACCCCATATCACATTGAAACGATGCACCACTCTGAATCCAGCTACTCTACTACCTCTCCCTGACACTGACCCCAATGCGTCCCCTATACATGACTGCGTGACCCTCACTGACGAACAGACCAAGAGTAGGGTTGACCTCCGAGATACTGCCTTCCCGGACCCTGACGGAGAACTGTGGGTAGATGGCTCATGCATCAAGCTCCCCGATGGCACCACCTCAGCCGCCTATGCAGTCACCACAGCCCGAACAATTGTAGAGACAGCCCGCATCACACAGCGATCCGCGCAGGCGGCTGAACTGATTGCCCTCACACGAGCATGCATCCTAGCAGCAGGGACTACCGCAAACATTTACACAGACAGTCAGTACGCCTTCGGGGTAGTTCACCACTTTGGGCTCCTATGGAAAGAGAGGGGATTCCTGACTTCCCATGGCACACCCATCCTACATGGAGATCTAGTCTCCGCTCTGACCGAAGCAGTCCTCCTCCCCACACGGCTAGCTGTGATCAAATGCCAGGCACACAAAAAGGTGACGGACATTATAGGACAGGGAAATGCGCTGGCTGACATCACTGCCCGAACCACAGCCGAGAATAGGTCAACAACACGCATGTACGTGACCAGGTCACAAACTGAGAAATGGAAGGATGCTAGGGAAACGATTAGGGACATCCAATTAGCCAGCTCACCACACGAATTGACTGAATGGGCACGGGTGGGATTGAAGGACGATGACGGTTGCTGGCGAACTAAAGACACGAACAAATGGTTGCTACCTGACTCATTCCTGATTCCCATGCTAACCATGACACACTCCCCCGCGCACATAGGGTCTGCCCCCATGATCGAACTCATCTCCAAAGTTTGGCACAATGACAAGATCCCAGACTCAGCCAAACGTCTGGTCCAACAATGCCTGGTATGCCTCCAACACAACCCTGGGAAAGGAACTGCTGTACCCCGGGGAGGGTTTGGGGTTCCTAATCACCCCTTTGAAGTCCTACAAATGGATTACATCCAATTAGAAAGGTGCCAAGGTTTGAAGTACGTACTTGTCGTTGTGTGTGCCTTCAGCAAGTGGGTGGAAGCCTTCCCAACCCGCGACAACACTGCTATGACTACCGCAAAAGTATTGCTGAAAGAATTCTTCCCCCGTTACGGCCTTTGTCGAATTCTGTGGAGCGACAACGGCCCCCACTTCGTAGCCGAAGTTATCCAACTCATCTTAAAAGGGTTGGGTGTAAAACAGAAATTTCATGCGGTCTTCCACCCCCAATCTGCGGGCCTGGTTGAACGACATAATGCCACATTGAAACTCAAAATAGCCAAGATAGTTGCAACCACAGGACTAAAATGGCCAGACGCTCTCCCGCTAGCATTGCTATCAATGCGTTCCACTCCTACCAAACACCACTTAACCCCCTATGAGGTCGTCTTCGGGCGGCCCATAAACCTTTGGACTGCACCGAAACCGACATCCATCCACGACGTCCCGGACGTCCTCATGTCTGACTATTTGTACAACCTAACTAAAACGTTGTCTGTTATCCATCAACAGGTGCTGCAAGCCATTCCCGAGGCTTCCAGGGGCCCCGGGCACGACATCCAACCCGGTGACTTTGTCTTAGTGCGTAACTTCCAGCGCACCAAGAGTCTGGAGCCCCGGTGGACGGGCCCCCTGCAAGTCCTAATCACCACCCGAACAGCTCTTCGAGTGGAGGGGAAGCGTAATTGGCTGCACGCACACCATTGTAAGAAGATATCACCGACCCTGACGACAACCGACAACATCACCGCCCAAGAGGAACCCCTGGACAAAGACCGACCATCCCTGAGCTGCTACCCGGATACAGAGACACTTGAATTAATGAAATATCCCGATCCCACTGTGCCATCCAAGGAAGGGTATAACCTGCGACGAAAGGAGGGAACCTCGGCTAAGCAGACCACGAACTAAGTCGAAATCTCAAAACGGTAGCCTAATCACCCCAAAGGCCTCCAGAAGAGAAATTAAACAAAGTCTGTGGTTCTGCCCGCTACCGAGTCCCTTGAAGATGATGGAAGCACCCGACATGAAGATGATGGAAGCAACCGGACGTCCGAAGATCCACTACAAAAACCCAAAGACTGACAAAATGCACAGCTCAAAGACTATTGCACTTTTTATTACCCTTCTCTTTTGCCTTCTCCTCATGGTCACCTTCTGGATCATGGAGGAGAGCGCACCCGCTCATAAGACATTGCTGACCACCGTTCCACCTACCACCATGAAAGAACACCATCTGATCTCACTTTCACCCCAACTCCGAGAAAGGCGTAAGGAGTTCTGGAATAACTCTTTTGTGCAGTTGCTCCACCAACACAATCTTGCCTCCAATGCCACTAATTGCTGGATCTGTGGATTGCTACCACATGCCACTGGACACTCTATCCCTTTCATCCCTTCACCTTTTTCTGTCCATGGTTCCTGCCTCGCCTGGCTAATCCTCCTGCAAGAAAGCTACAAGGACAATGCCACTTCCGGCAAAACTGTGTCACACTTCTACCATGGGTTCTGGCTGAACAAAACTGGAAAAACTTCTGCCCCCTTCTGTCCTCTGAGATCAAACACTTCCTTTCACATGGACATCCCTGCCAAAGAACGAGTTGAAATGCAGGTGTTTAACAACCCAGCCAGACCCACCTTCTCTTACCTCCGGAAACGAACGGCCGCCACCCTAACAGTGGCCCTATCCGTCATCAACATCACTGGACTTGTGTGCCTCGAAGGCCTGGGGGCGCAGCTGGTGGGCCACAGCTCCTGCCTCATCACCCGAACATTGGACTCAGTTGATCCACCCTCCTTTGTTACCTCCCCAAATATGTACTTCGTCTGTGGTACTAAGGCCTACACCTGGCTTCCGAAAGGTTGGGGAGGCACCTGCTACATCGCTTTTGTCCTTCCTCCGACATATGTGGCTCCAGCAAACCATCACCGACAGAAACGTGCCAAAGACATTGTGCAAGCCGACTCCACCGGAGCACAATTCATGGACGCAGTAAAAGGACTTGTTCCACTTTGGGGCCCAATGGCAAACAGCTGTGCCATCCCACTTAACCCAGGCAGTCGAAACAACAATGAACATTACGGCTGGCATCCTCACCAACAACACCGCCGAGCTACAGGCCGTCCGCCTGGTGGCTCTTCAGAACCGCCTTGTTCTAGATGTGGTTCTGGCTGACCGTGGAGGAGCATGCCGCATCATTGGATCCAGCTGTTGTACCTACGTACCGGACAACTCACCCTCAGTCTACAAGGCGATCGAACACCTCCACAGACTTTCCTCAGAGATTCATCAGGAACAGGAAGGATGGTCGCTTGGGAGTTGGTTTGGGGACACAATAAAGAGCTGGGGGTGGAGTTTGTTCTCGTTTATCCTAATACCGATCGTGATACTATGTGGATGTTGCTTGGGGATTCAGTGTCTGCCACCTGTATGTTCGCTTTTTATGAACTGCATCTGCCCTAAGACTTTGAACTTTGAAGCGGAACGAATGAAAGCCCTGTACGAGATAGAAGTTCGGAGTATTATGGGGATAGATCCGAACTAAACAAGCTGGCGAGATATGTTAAAAGGGAGGACTGTGGAAATTTAGCTTGCGAACTGAACATTATCTGCGCCATCTTGCCTTTCCCCAGCGCCACGCACAGAAAACGCACGGCACCCATTTTAGGCACCCTGGTCTCTCTCCCTGCTCATTGCCGATCGCCAGCGCATCCCCCTGGCGCTGCGAGCACCCCCCCGCGTGCCGGCCACCCCCGCTCTCTCATACACGGGCCATAAACCCTCTCCTTCTGCGCGACCCTGCCATGGAACCACATCCCACGTCTGACCGACATCCCATACATGGTCATGCATATCTTTGATAACCCCCTTCCTCTGCGCCCAATTGTCCGAACCGATCCCAGGCCAACACCTAGCCCTGCGGATGCAGTTTATTGCCCCTACTGTAAGGGAAACACCCCACATCAAAAGGATTACAGTAGATCAAGGCTCCCCACCCCCTGAGACCCGACCGGTCGCACACACCCCCGGGAATTGGCGGAATGTCCAGCTGTGTGATAGCCATCTCCTACTGTGGGTGGGGTGGGGACTTTCACTGTAGATATGTGTGGGAACGAGCTCGAAGTGGGGATTCTGAGGATGTTCTTTTCATGTATCAAAGCGATCTCAAGAATGTGCCATGTATGATAAACCTGCAATAAAGTCATAAACCTGTGTATAAGAGGCCAGGCCTCAGAGATGCAGTTAGAGCACCTTGTGACAATACCTTGCTGTCTGATCTGATGTGTTCTACTCCGACGGAATAAAAACTTTGTTTCCTGCCTTCCAGTCTCCGGCGCCTGCCTCTTTTGTTGGTTAAATCATCGAATGGTATAAGAGGCGATTACCGCCGGGCAATCCTTGAAAGGTTATCGACTGCAACTGCCGCTACCATTTAACAAGTGACCAGCCACCTGTGACATGTGGCACTGCAGGATCAGTCTCAGCCCCCAGGAGAGAGGCACATATGTAGCTAACCTGCCACACTCAGAGACAGCTCTTACTACCCATGGCTGAACAAACCACATACGTGTATTCCAGTATAGCGAGCATTAGTCACTGTGCAGTGTGCAGTATTTTCAGACAGACTATATATATATATATATATATATATATATATATATATATATAATCTACTGGCGGTCGCCAGTAGATAGTTATAGTTAGCATCGTGTTTCCATAGGAAATCTCAAAATTCTATTTTGAATAACTTTGGCACCGGTTGACGAATCCTCGCGAAATTTTCAAAACAAATGGGGCGCTTCGCTCAGCTCCTACCCTGAAAGTCTCGGGGTGATTCGTCAAGCGGGGGCCGAGAAAAAAGGGGGGTCCCAAAACACGTTTTCCCCATGCATTTTTCCATAGGACATTTAGTCGAAGGTACAGCCCGAACGGCTAAACAGAATTACTTGAAATTTGGCAGAGAGGTAGTCCTCAGGTCAGGGAAGTACCTTTTGCAGGTCTGGTGTCAATCTGTTCAGTATTTTCTGAGAAAATAGCATTTAAAAGCATATAAATATCTATATGCGCGCACTGTGTGCGCACGTGCGCGCACGGTGCCGTGCGCGAGCGAAATTCTGATTGGTTGTTAGATGTCGGTAAACATTGGAATCGGTCGAAATCAGGAAGTGTCGGCCGCCATTTTGTCTCTCGCACTGAAAAGGAAAGGGGGAAAAAAGGTGGAAAACGTGGAAAGGGGACAGGGAAGAGAGTTCCTGACCCCCTAGCCTTTGTCAGGGGATCACAGAAGGACCCCCAAGGGGAAAAGAAACATTTTATTTTTTTCCGAAAAAATCGCGGTGTGCGCGCACGGTGCGCGCACGGTGCGCGCACGGTGAAAAACCTTGAAAAAAAAAATAATAATTATAAATACATAACTTAGCATTTAAAAAAACGTACAAATTTAACTTAAAAAACCGTAGGTTTCACACACGTTATAGTTAGGAATTAGCATTTAAAAAACCTTGCAAATTCACTTAAAAAACCATAGGTTTCACACAGGTTATAGTTAGGTGGATATTTCACTCGTAAAAAAACCAATGAAATTGCCCCGTTATAGTTAGTTCAGATAACTATAACTCGCGCGACCGCCACTCTATCACAAGGATGATGTCATCAGTGATGTCATGAGTGATGCCACTGACCATGTCATGAGTGATGTAATATGTGACGTCATGAGCAGTGGATTGCGGGCGTGCGAGTTATAGTTACCCGTGCATATTAGAATCCTACACCACCTCAGGGACGTTAACAATAATGATCCAGCTTACCCTGTAGCCCGTCACATCAACAACATACATGGTGGTAAAGCAGAAGATTTGACATACTTTGTTGTTGACAGTGTTAAGAAGAACATTAGGGGTGGGAACAGACAACTGGCACTCAGGAGACTTGAGTCAAGATATATTATCTTGTTGGACTGCAAGATTCCAAATGGCCTTAATGCTGATGAAGCATTAAATGTCCATCTTTAAGATAGAAACTGCCTCTTCAAAAATTCTAGGTTCAATCCTACAAGTGCTGACCTTGTTGGTTCTTCTTCTTTTTTTGTGTTTTCAAAACACATGATTTAGGTGAATGTCATATAAATTTATGTTGTAGCACAGGCACTTGGATTAAGTATAAATTCTTCAGATTTAGCACCACCATTCGTACATAAATCGGGTCATAAAAAAACAGAATACAGGACAAGTATGCTCACTGGGGCTTTATTTTCGTTCTAAACACTCATCCTTTTATTTATATGTTTTCTCAAAACGAATAATGAGAAATTATTCCTGATGTATTCTGATCATGACAAGCATTGTGTTATTAATTGTGATGGTGGCAATGAGTTGTACTGTTTTATTTTGCGAGGTTGTATATATATTGCTATTAGGAAGAAAGACTTCTCTTCCGTTGAGATTTCCTCTATGTCAACCAATGTTTTCACCGTTTCTTAGCAACCACTTAATTAATGTCATGTGTTTTGACTGTATAAATTACTTACGACAACTGGGTCGGACACAGTGAGCAAGGCGGACTCGTTCCGCCGAAACGCGTCTGGGCCACATTGTTTTGAAATAAATCTTTTTCCTTGAAAACCCACGGTGTCAGCGCCTGTTTCAGACCACAGGAAACCAGGATTGGATCCAATATATATATATATATATATATATATATATATATATATATATATTAATCCACTGCCGAATACTTCTCCAAAAAACAGCAAACTGTGGACTCAAAGTTCATTGCAAAAAGTGTTTATTCACCTCGGAGGCCCTACCAGACTCTACGCGTTTCGGGGACACTCCCCTTGATCACGAGTGAAGTCTTCAGTGTTGTTACTAATTTAAATACACCAATCATGTGACTAATGGATATCGTTGACAGACTTTCCAGTTACATTCACTTAAAATAATCAAGTATTCTTTTTCTTCCCAAGCCATAATTTCAAAACTTATTGAACCACTGTTCTTAGTATAATTAACTGCAATAATGGAAGAATGAATAAAGAAAATAAACAAAAGTAAATGTGTTGTTAAATTAAATGGAGCGATAAACTGGAAAAGAAGAAAATGCCATTTGTATTAAGCTCAATGGCTTCAATAAAACTTTATCGATCATAAGCACAAATCTGTGGCATGATCTTATTCTGTAATCCAGTTAAGCTCCTCATATTCTTCTATCAAACCTCATATAATTCTTGATTTAATAAAGACTAATCATATTGTCATATATATATATCTATATATAAATTCCAGACAGGGAAAGCATTTTATCATTTTCTTGGCTATTATAATTGGGTACCACTGAAACATCATGCAGTCGTATTACAAAAGTGGAAATACGGATAGTCACTTTGTATTTCAGGGCACGTGCATCTGTTTCAAGGTCTTATCTAAACCTTCTCAAGGCCCATAAGAGGGCAACATATTCTATGTATCCCTTTATATGAACTTCATTGCTTCATTTCCTCACAATAATGTGTCACTCAAATGAAACCGTGGAAATTTCACACATACGCCGTCTGAAAACCTGGCATCCTTGGCATTATTGACTGGTTGTGCACTGCACCCCGTTCTCTGCTGTCCTCGGGGTGTCCCTTATGGCTGTCTGGGAATGCGTAAAGGGGCGTTGTGCATATTTTAAGTAAATTAAACAAGGTAAGTGTACAGAAAGAGACAATTTATTTTTATCAGACTGCACCTTGATTCGGAATTTTGGGGCAGATGTGTTGTGCAGTTTTGCTTTCGCAAACGGGCAGTTGCTTGTTCGATACAGCAAACCTAATTTTGGAATTGGTAACCTGTTACCGAATCGCAAAATGGGTTTGCGATTCGGTATTAGCAAGAGGCGTGTTTAGGGCGTCCCTTCCTAATACCGAATCGCATCGGTATGTATGAATGTTTTGTGACCGCAATTGCGGTTGCAAAACATTCGCATATTACCACCTATTTCAAGTAGGTGGTAACCCATTCGCAAATGTTTCCCCTTTGTGAATGTTTCTTAAATCAAGAGCAGGCAGTGGTCCCACGGACCACTGCCTGCTCCTAAAAAATTAAAAGAAATCTTTTCATTTTTTGTTTTGTAAAGCATTTCGTTTTCCTTTAATGAAAACGGGGTGCTTTACAAAAAAGAATATAGCTTCCTCGAAAAGCAATTAGGGACATGGTGGTCTGCTGATCTCAGCAGGCCACCATCCCTGTGATTTTTGCGATTCCTAGGGGGTCGCAAATTGCGACCTACCTCATTAATATTAATGAGGTAGGTTATTTGCGACCCTCTAGGAATTGTAAAAGGTGTACTATACACCTTCGTACATTGCAGTTTGCGATTCCCTAATTGCGAATTCTTGTGATTCGCAATTAGGGAATCGCAAATAACTATCTTGATACATCTGGCCCTTTATGTCTAAAAGATGTGCTTCAAGAGCACGAATCTCTTATGTATCTTATGTAAGTTGATGTTGTGCTTAAACTAATTTTAAATAATGTCTCTTGAGGCCCTCAGACCCAGGAATCTGGGACCTAGCTATCATTGGTGCAGCTGGTGCAGGAGCACCGGGGCCCAGTGCCGTGATTGACCCATTGAATCCCGACAACGGGCTATTTACCATTGTTGCACAAGGACCCATCGGGCGCTACTGCCAGGAATTGAAAATGTGTTCACAAAGCGTTTGTCCCTGTTGTGAACGTCCCTTTAATCTGGCCAGGGCGCCGGTGGGCGAGGACCATCGCCCACCCACCCACTCACAAAGCAGCAAGAGGGAGTACAGGCGCCCTGGAGCAAAAATCCTTAAACAGGAGGATAACTCCCCCAGGACGTCCTACCGACATCTTGTAGCGCGAGCTGCTGTTTCACAACCCTAGTTCACGATGCTTTACCGCAGTTTCCTCCCGCCCCCTTTCCTGCCACCGAGCAAGGTTTCTGTTCTGTGCAAGCACGCGCTGTAATCACAGCCAGCAAAATCTTGATCGGATTCAAAGCACCTGTTGTTCCACTTCCGCAGTCGTCTACTTGATGCATATAACAAAGGCAGCTACAAAGGATTCTGGGACCTGTGGTTTTTCTGCGCATTTGCAGAATGTACGGCTGCAGACTGTGAATTGAGAAGAATTACATAAGCAGTAGGTCTATGAGGATTATTCGCTGTTCGTTCCGATATTTTGTGGCCAAAACATTTCAAACTGGCCAAACTGCAAACTGGAGGAGTTTTGAACCACGGTTAGATATTTGAGCCACTGGTTTATTTATTTCAGGAAACAAATCAATGTACTTTTGTCACAATTAAATTACTATTTTGGTGCAAAATAAGATATTGTAAAATAAATCAGCGTTTTTTTAATCTATTCGTCGATAGCAATGATTTAAAAACAGTTACATACCAAGGCGAAATAGACCTTAAGGTAAGCATGAATCCTTTTTGGGTTGTAAAAGAATTAGCTGCCTGATTGCGGCTCGGAATTACGAGTTTGAAGGTTTTTAATTCATCCGATAAGTATCACATGGATTAAATACCTCAACCTCCATTACATTTCAGCAGGTCAAACCTATCGAAATTTAACTGGTGAAAAATATATGGTATTTATTTACAGTAACATGCTGATTTTGGTGCGTTAAACACCAAAATGCGCATGTTATTCCCCATGACTCACACATGTTTTTATTTATCGCACCCGATAAATAATGTACCCCGTGGTATCGTTATTGATTAGGGGTGATCAATAAAGCCTTAGCTCGTAATCAGGCCTCTAGTAGGGTACAGAGGGTCACTCAAAGTCCTGTATCCTGGTGCCACTGCACTTGCTGCACCAGTGATATCAAAGCCTATAGTTAAGACAAAAAACGCTTGTTATTCAGGTGAAATATATGTTTTCGGGAATATAGTTCCATATTTCTACTTGGTGAAAATGCACAGGCATGCCAGCTGGCGGGTTTTCAAACCAGGGCTGTCCACAAATGACTGCTGTCAGTTAGTCACACTGGCATCTGGAGTGTCACAGATGGGTGACGTCTGAATTGTGAGTGCGTACCCCAACTTCAAAAGCAGGACTTATGTCCGAGAACCACCAAATGTCACCTTCTAGCTCTCGTCAAATGCGCTGAGGGGTGTGGCATGCAGTGAAAGCATTGGATCTGCTCCACTCCTTCTTCAGGGATGTCCCCTATAATGCATGTGTGTAAACCCCATTGACATCACTAAAGACAAAGTGAAAACAAACATTGGCAAAGCTAATAAGTCTCGCCTCTGCAATAACTATTGTTTTAGGTTACTTTAGCTGAGTTGTACAGCACTGTGGTTGTACAGTATGTGCAAAGTTTTATTCTAAATTGATATGAAACAGCCATTATCCTTTTGTTATTTAGTGATGCGTGAGGGACGGTATGGCTTTGAAATAAAATGTGAAATGGAAGAGAAGTAGCAACACAAACAACGTCTGTCATAAAAAAGTATTATCATCAGGCCCGGCCCCAGGAATTTTTATTTGGGTGGGCCAAGGGTGCATTTGGGTGGGCCACTGCGGGCTCGATTTGTTGCATATATGTCTGGGCAGGCCTGCTTCAGGGCCCTCCTTTATCTCTTCTTAGTCTTACAAGGCCCAGTAAAACACACTTTTTTCCAAATCTCTTTCTAAATATTATCAATCTCAAAAAGTTTTTTTTCCATGTAATGTTCCTTTGATGGGAAGAGGAGGTTTCTGATGTGGGAGTATCAGGCAAGTGACACTACTCAGGCTCCCTCTGTGCGAGCCTTCAGGGAGAATCTCTCTTCATTACTACCTCCACCTGACCACGGACTCTGCAGCGCAATCCCTTACAGGCTTGATTATCCATTACTCCTCTCCAGTGCACCCTATCTCACAGCTTACCTTGGGCCCCAGCCCTATATCAGGCACCATCAGGCTCCACTTTCCTTTTTCCCGGTAAAAACCTTAGTAAAATCACCTTGAAACTTAAAACTTTGAATATAGCAGTAAATATAATTAGCATGCACTTTAAAGTATGTTCCACAGTAGCCCTTATGACCCGACTGCTGATTAAATAAACAAAAACAGAAAGGCCATGACAGCGCTGATGCGAAAGTCTTTTTTGGCTCCAGACCAATAACCTCTTTCTCTGTAAATACCTTTACTACCACCTTCCAACAGTGCCCCTCATCCCTCCATGCCCCCCCCTATTGACCTCCTCCTCAAATTCCCTCACTGCCTCACGCAACAAGTGCCCCTCATCTCCCCATAGCCCCTCCCCCTCTTGACCTCCTCCTCGGATTCCCTCACTGCCACCATCCACCAATGCCCCTTATCTCTCTGTAGTCCCTCCCCTTCATGACCTCCTCCTCAGATTCCCTCACTGCCTCACGCAACAAGTGCCCCTCATCTCCCCATAGCCCCTCCCCCCCTTGACCTCCTCCTCGGATTCCCTCACTGCCACCATCCACCAGTGCCCCTCATCGCTCCGTAGCCTCTCTCTCATATGCATTTCATTTGTTGTATAGCACTACTCATATCTGTGTAGTGTGTGTCAGTACTTTACACCACGCACACATTATACAGAGACAATGAATCATACAAGTATGTAAATCAGTCTACAGGGAATGTCACATAAACCAATGAGGATTACAAGGTGTATGAATCACACGTCATCCATACTGGTGGGCAGTATATTTTAAGAGTGTTTGGTCTGGGGAAACACAACCTTAGGATTTAAAGAGTATTCCATGGGGGTCAGCTTTACTGATAAAAATGTATATCTGCCCAAACATACTCATTTTAGCAACATTAAAATAATGAAAGACTGGGGAAGTTCTAACTATATCACAAAAAAAGAAAGCGAAGTTCTAACTATACCATTCATGTTTGTCTGCAGCTCTTTGATGACAGTTCATTGGTCACTGTCCTATGTTAGGATTGTAACTTCTGAACTGCAAGTAGCACAAGGATCTCTGTGACAAAGGTAGTAACCCACTGAGCTTCCACATAAAATACAGTTTATCTGCATTTAAAAACTACTAACAGACAAATGATTGCTCTCCAGCAGGATCATTATTCACCAGCGTTATTGGGGCATCTTTTATTGTCTTATTGTTGTCCTGCATCAGCCATGATATTGATAAAAACTGTTTAAATGAAGCGCACACCAAGTATGTGTCCTGCTGGGCCTGTGCAGATTTTTAAAAGAAAAACAAATAGTAACACATTCTCTTACCTACTACTCCATTAGTCGAACTTTGTGTCACAGCCTGATGTGATAAGCTGCTGCAGGAGTCAGGAAAGGTGAATAGGAATAAACAAACTTCTTTTCGCCTGTGCTGCATAAGAAAAAGAAATATCCACGCAGCAGAACAGTAGGCAAAGGTTACCGTTGTCAAAGAAAGGATTTGTCGCCGTTCGCCATGTGGAGATGAAGGGGTGAAAAAATAAACAAAGCCTCGTTAACATGTAAATGGTCTTTGAAGGACCTGTGAAGTACTCAGGTGCGTTGCGATAATCTCAAAAACTGTCTGTGTGTGTGCGCCCGGGAAGCTGTCTCAGCCCGGGCACACACACACACAGACAGCCCTTTAAGCCCAATGCCATTGTGCGCCTGCCTTAAAGCCCTAACTGCGAGGGCCAAGGCTCCCGTTTGGGTGGGACAGGCTCATGTTTGGGTGGGCCTGGCCCACCCGGCCCACCCGCTAGAACCGGGTCTGATTATCATATAGGGAACGCTGCACTATTTTATGGGGTCAGTGGTGCTTAATCTAGAGAATGGGATGGGGAGTGGTAGGTAATAAATAAGGTGGATAATGTGATAGTAAATATGCATCGTGTTTAGTGGAAAGGAATGTTTAATTTTAACATATGAAATGATTATTTTAAATTGATGGAAATAGTGCAAATAAGTTAATATACACATGTAAAAAGATTAATGGAATTTCCACTGTATCATTGCAAGTGAAGAGAGGTGGGAAGCACATTTTCTTATCTCAAACGAAATGGAATGCAACAGAGTGTGCGCATAACAGGTAAACAAGCAGTTCCCCAAAGGTGATAAGATGTGTGCTTGAGTAAAGAATGAATGCTATTTATTTTTCAAAGCACAGCAAAAGTGTTTCCTTGAAGCTAGTTTTTTGGGACTGTAAAGTTTATAATAAAACTTAGGTTGTGTGTGAGGTGCAGTCACAAATATTGTCTAAAGCTGTCTAACTTTACAAGTGAAAGGCAACATTGTTCAAGGCGGAATAAGGGTAAATGTAAAGCTGAATTTTAAAGTTGCCCTCTTGGTCGCTTTTTGGACACCCATAAGCTAAAATAAGTGAAGGGTAACATTTTCCTGTGTACCTCGCACACATCCTGCCTGTGTTTTTGCAGTCACAACTATTGTTTAAAGCTTTCAAACAAAAGAATTAAAAGGTAGAATTGTTCAAAGGAAATCAAACTTAGTTTTTGGTTGAGGTGCAAATATTTTTTAACGCTGTCTAATATAACAGCATTGTCTGAGATTAAATAAAGGCAAATAAACAAGCCCTCACATGCAAGGTCCCTTTTGTGCGAGATAAGAAAATGTGCTTCCCATACTTCTTTCACTTGCAATGTTAAGGGGGGAGGAGGCAACTGAATTTTTCTATTTTTCCATGTCCACCTAAGCTCATTTGCACCACAGTCACTGGCACTGGTGGGATTCAAATGGGGTTCCCCAGCTTCAAAGGCCACAGCTCTGCACATAACAAAACACTCAGCAATGCGGGGGCCTCATTATCTGCAGATCAGTGGCCTTTGAAGCTGGGGAATCTGTAAAAGTCCTGTAAAAAAGACGAATGAAATTTACATGTAACATTGCAAGTGAAGACAGCATTGAAAGCACATTTTCTTATCTCAAAGGACAGAGTGTGTGTATAACAGGCAAGCAGTCCACTTAGTGTGATAACATGTGGGCTTGAGCTAAGAATAAACAAACACCCATGTGTAAGGTCCCCTCACAGTCATGCCTTAAACACATACATTCAGGGAAATTAAAATTGTTTAAAAAACACACAGTAAGGATGTGGCCAAGATGCAGTTGCAAACAGTGGTGAAAGCTAAATAAACAAGCATTTGCCATGCAATAGGTCTCGCATTTTTTTTAAAGTTAGAGCTACTGGCATTGTAATGGAAATGTATGTTTTACGTATGAAGATGTTTATTTTTAGCACCTGTAAATGCCGTTAAGTAATCTCTCACGGCTGCCAGATAGGAATTGAACCATATGTTTGTTAATGCTTTGGCATAAGTGAGCATCCTGTACTTGAGGGTCAATAGATAGTGAGGTGGGGGAAGGTACGAGTTCTGTTGCAGTTTGTGAATATGGCTTTAAAAGTGCAGCCCCCTTGGACCCTCAGTGCTAATTACCCCAATCCCGGTATCCGAACACATACACACACAGCACGCAGGGGGAGGAGAGATACAGCAAGTGTGTCACGGGCAGCAGCCGCACCGAGAACAAAGATATGAAGGAGGTTTTTAAACTCGCCTTTCCAAAAAGATGCAGCTTATTTATCAATTTATGCAACTATTTATCCTTATGCTTGCCTATATGGTACGGGTCTGTGCTAAGATGTCTATCCCGCTTTACAAAGTTGACACAAAGCTCATAGGCAACCCCTTGTTGAAGTGATAATATTCATCTGATTGTGGATCATTCTGGTTCACATAAATTATACACCTCTTGAATTAAGTGTTAGAATTAGTCTTGAATAATTTATATGGATGCCCTACAAATTAGTAATATCGGCATGGTTGCCCCATGTTGCAATTTTTCTTTGAGGTCTCTGCTTCCTCTTCTCTCTCCTTTTCTTTCTCTTTTTCTCTCTTCCGTTCCTTAAGCTATTGGCCCATATATTTCATTTCAAATGGTTTATGAGGACATGGTGTCTTTGTTCATACTATATTAAATTTTATGATAAAATAACAAAATAACAAATAGAAAAGTAGGTTAGAAATGAAAAAATGATTACGTATAATATTGTTGATCTGTCTTTGATGTTTGGCAACTCATGATTTTTTCTGCACTGAACACATTTGATATTGTGTCTAAATGTAGATATCTAGTTGAAATAATGGTATTTTGTTGTATATAATTGTATGTAATGTGGTTATGGAGTATGTAATATGTAATGTATATGGTTATATGTATGTATTTATTTGTATATTTATGTGTTTGAATCTAACAGCCCTGAAGAAGTCCGCTTCAAGGACGAAACGCGTCGGCTGTGCTGTTGAAAACAATGATATTTATGATCTTGTTTTTTTAAAAATGAAAAAATGAATTGCTGTTTTTTGGAATAAAAAGGAATTGGTTTTGAAGAACTCTGATGTGGAAAACAGATCTTATAATTGGTCTTCCCAGTTCTTTGATATGTGGTGCATCTGTGCTCCCGTTTAAAAAACTCTTTTAAAAGTGTTCACTTTTGTGGTCGGCAACGATAATCATTAGAGGCGATAAAGACAGTATAGGGATTTGGTCACGAATTACAAGCAGAGCAGCCTCTAATAGACAAACAAGCAACAAAAAGACGCGCGGCCGCGAGACGCGCTCTGTGGTGGGGGAGGGGGAGGAGCATTGAAACTGAGCAGGCAAGACTGAGGCGCAAAAGTGAAAGCAGGCTGGCTGGCGAGTGGTGTCTCTTTAGGACTGCAGAGCAAGTGCACACAACTGTTCAGAAAGTCACTAAATCTAATTCAATGTAATTGCCAACAACACAGGATGAGATGATGCCACTTGTGTTTTTAAAGTCACCACCTGCAGGCTCCGCACACTGGGTAACAGCAAACCCCCGTCCACGCTGCCCCTTTCTAATGAAACAGCGAGGCGCCTTTGAACACACGCAGCTGCCTGGGCCACGCAATCCGCACTGGGCACCGCCATTACCCGTCCTCTCTGAAAGGAAGGGGTTAGTGCACATCTTTTTTTTTTATTTTTTTTTATTGAGAGTTTGCCTGGTGTACATGGTAATCCAATCAGTCATTACAAATAACCAATGGTAGAATATATACACATTCTTCTACAACCAAACTAATTAAGAAAAAAAAAATTACATAATACAAAATCAGAAAATAACCACAACATAAGTCATCAGTTTGATCTTCTCCAGCTATCAAGAGGAGCCCACATATTTCTACCCATTTCCCTTGTTCTTTCCCCCTTTTGATCATATAGGCAAGACTCAATATTATGTATCGCCAGGAACCTGGCTATCCACATTTGAAAGGTTGGGAGGGAAAGATCTTTCCATCCTGTTGAAATAAGAATGCGCAACACAGCAACCGATACAAATACCAGTGCTTCAGCAGAGTTGGACAAGTCAGCTTTGCTATCTACACCTACCACCACCTGTGTAGAAGATAGAACAATTCTGCATTTTAACAATCCAGCCAAAAAATCTGAGATTTCTCTAAGTATCAAGGATAGCTTATCACATTCGAAAAACATATGTAATAAATCTGCTGGGCCAGTCTGACACCTAGGGCACTTATCATTCTCCACCAATCCCCACGAAAACAATTTGGCTGGAGTAAAGTACAGATTGAACAGTGTTTTAAAATGCTGTGCCCTTAAATTAGATGAACGTAGCAATGTTTTGTTTAATATAAGCGCTAAATCAAGATCCACATCCGGGTTGTCTAACTTAATGGATAATGCATGTTCGGTTTTTTCCATATCATCCTGTACACCCACCATGAGATGATTATAAATATGTTTAATTTTATTTCCCCCTTTCCCTACGTAATCCAATAACGGGCAGCGTGTAATAGCAGTAATTTTCGGTCTAATTGCCCTTAACAACCGAAATAGCTGACTATAAAAAAGCCAGTGAGTTGGTGGTACCCCAAATTTGACCTGAATTACATCAAACCCAATAACCGCTCCACTTTCCCACACATCCCCGATGGTCCCGATTCCATGCTCTTTCCAAAATTGATAGTGCATACCTGTGTCCAGATGTGGAAACAATTTAGAATTCCATAGAGACAAATATGTATTGATTTTAGGAATCTCTAACAACTTTTGAATAGCTTTCCACATCCCCCATATCCCGCTTACAATCTTGAGCCTCACCTTTGAATAATATCTACGGTCGACTTCCATCAATAGTAGCCCTACAGCC
Organism: Triturus cristatus; assembly: GCF_964204655.1. Taxonomy (NCBI): domain Eukaryota; kingdom Metazoa; phylum Chordata; class Amphibia; order Caudata; family Salamandridae; genus Triturus; species Triturus cristatus. The sequence continues at coordinate 1,063,993,293 of NC_140593.1, read as the reverse complement.
TTCTTCCCCAATAAAAGCTCGAATATAGTTGGGGGGTCCTGACTATCTCCCTGAATCCCTGGTAAATTATCATTTAATTGGAATAAAATTGACATTTGAGCTAACTGGGAAGAATAATGATACAATCGAAGGTTTGGGAGGGCCATTCCACCTCTATCATGAGGGAGTGACATGAGCATCAAAGATCGTCTTGTTTTCCCATATTGCCATATGAACCTATTGAAAACTGATTCCAACTTCTTCAGTAATTTTTCTACAGCAGGAGGGGGATAGCACGAAACAAATAAAGAATCTTGGGGAACATTGCCATTTTGAGAACATTCACCCTCCCCACCAAAGATAGGTGTAGAACGTCTAATCTTTTTAACTCCGCTTCTATTGAGCCAATAAGCGGACAGTAGTTTTCTGCATTGATCTTGTCTACTGCTGCATTGATCCTCACCCCTAAATATACTGCAGAATCAACATATCTATTATCTGACTTAATGATGTTATTTGTACCAATAATCTGGGTCTTCCCCTCGTTTAACAAGTACCCAGATCTTTTACCAAATTCTCTTGCCAACTCCACTAGTGCCGTCATCGCCTGCTGTGGATGGGTCGTAAGAATCGCCAAATCATCGGCATAAGCCAACAACTTATTACTATACCCATTAACGATCACTGGGCAAATCAATGGACAATTCAAGATTCTATAGATCAGAGGATCTATATATAGCGCAAAGAGTATCGGGGAGCAGGGACAGCCCTGACGAGTGCCTCTCCTGATCATAATTTTCTCAGAACTCTCCCCCATCACTGATACCCTGGCTACCGGATCTTTATACATGGCTCTGATAGCGTTAACTGCTTTTGTACCAAATCCTCTATCTTCAAGAATACCCCAAAGATAGTCCCAGGTTACGCGATCAAAGGCCTTCTCTGCATCGAGGAGGATCATGGCCATCTCGCCCTCCCTGGCAGCGTGAGCGTCGAACAGAGCAATTGCTCTCCGTATATGATCTGTAGTGCCCCGCCCAGGCACAAACCCATGCTGCCAGGGGGATACAAGACCGCCAATAACCCCCCCAACCTTTTGGCCCAAATTTTGGAATACAGTTTAGTGTCTGCATTAATAAGTGATATAGGCCTATACGAGCCTGGGTTTTCTTTAGGTTTGCCTTTTTTATGGAAAATAATTACATTTGTCTCTTTCCATGAATCGGGGATAATGCCTGTGCACAGGATACCGTTAAACAATTCCAACAAGATAGGAACAATCTCAGGTTCAATATTCTTATAGACTTCTAGGGGAATTCCATCGGGGCCTGCAGCCTTCCCGACAGCCAGCTCATGCAAGGCATCCTTAATTTCCCTTTCAGTAATGTCTCTATCCAGTTTTTCCCTCAGTGATTCATCAAGAACTCTACCTCCATTATCAAACTCACATCTTTGATGATCTTGCTGATCGATAGGGAGATCCTCACAGTCATACAATTTTTGATAAAATTTTTTAAAGACTCTAAGGATGTCTTGAGGCTCTGAATAATTCTTACCATCCTCTTGTATGTTTGAGATTACATTCCTCGTTCTATCCTGTCTTATTCGTAGGGCAAGGATCCTACCTGCTTGCTCACCTGTCTCATAACGCTTGGCCTTGGAAGCCTGATACTCACCTACCTCCTTCTGTGTAACTAATCTCTGTATATTAGCTTTAATAATAGTCAAACTTTTTGCGCTTTCCGAGCCATCTATTCCATTTTCGATATCTCTCACATGGAGCTCCTCTGCTTTGATTAAATCCATCATTAACCTTTCCAGCTCCAGTTTATCTGCTTTCTTTAAATTCACTGAGCAACTAATTGATTCCCCTCTAAAGGCCGCCTTAAAAGTTTCCCACACGACATTCCTTGAGGTACTATATCGATTGGCATCGAAGAACTCCTTGGTCCATTTTAAAATATGATCTATAAATCTATGATCAGATAGTAGTCTTCTTTCGAAGGTCCAATTGGTGCGGTTTCGCCCTGCCATATCTATGCTACAAGAAAGAATTAGAGGATTGTGATCAGATATTATTCTGGGGAGCTTCTGAATACCAGCCTTGCTCAATGCTGACGACGAAATAAAAAAATAATCAAGTCTGGTATACTTTTGAAACGGGTGTGAAAAGTAAGTGTAGCCCGGGTTCTGTGATTCCCTAGTACCCCAAACATCCTCCAGCCCATGAGATCTAATAAGGGAGGAAAGAGCCCTAAAAACCCTTGGCTTCCGCCCAGAATATTTCTGTGAATTATGTCCATCAATAGAAATATTTAGGTCGCCACATACTATCAATGGGGTTGGCCAGTCCGCTAATTCTTCCTCCAACAAATCAAATATATCCGGGTCATCACAGTTTGAACCATATATTGAACAGATTGTATAGCCAAAATTCATTTCTGCGATTACCCACCTACCCATTCTGTCACTTTTTGCCCTCTTTGCCCCTCCCAAAGACGTTCTACCCAGGATTAAGACCCCCCTTACACTGGAAGTTTGTGTGGTACAGGCTATAATATCAAACCCTTTCATACATAGTAAATTACGGCTGGCCCAAGGTAGATGAGTCTCTTGTATACAGATTATATCTAACCTGTTAAATGTAATAAAATGAAACAAATTTTGACGCTTTTTCAGATTGTTCAGCCCGTTAACATTGACAGTACAAATATTGATATTAGCCATTCTCATGATTTTAAAACCTCCTTAACCACAAAGCACCCAAATGAATTTAGCACAGATTTATGCACAGACCCAAAGAAAAAAAGGCAAGAGCCCCAACACATATAGCCTTCACTACAACTACATCTACATCTTTCTGTTTGGAATACCTCCCTACCACACCAGATAAACTCTCTTTTAATTTTTTCCCCCCGCTCCCCCCAACCCCCTCCCCCTCCCCCCAACCCTTCCCCACCTCCAAACCCCCCCCACACCCCCCTGTGCCCCCGCACCTTACCCATAGTTGAGGCGCTCAGTAGAGTCTGAGCATGTGATGCGAGCATGGTCGCAAGAGAGAGACGTACGGCCAAAATGCACTCAGGAACCAGACATTTCTCTAAAGCCGTTAAAGCCATTAAATTATGAAGAAGAGAGAGAGAAAAAGAAACAAACCAAACCCTATGCTTATCAGCAACCTGATGAATACAATGCTTGAATTATTTCCCTTAATTCAGTACTCCCAATTTGCCCCGTTAGCCTAATGCATCAAGAAACTCCTTCGCCTTAATCTCAGAGGAGAAATAATTAATCTTCCCTTCCTTAATAACTTTCAACTGGGCTGGATTAATCAGATAGGCTTGACATTTTTTGTCCTGGAAAGGTTTGATGAGCTGCCGCAGTCTCCATCGCCTTTCAACCGTGACATGGCAGTAGTCCGGGCGAACAAAGAAAGTCACCCCTTCACTAGATCTTCTCATATCCGGCCTCGCCATCTCGGCAATCAATTGCCTTAAAACAAAGTTTCCAAAAAAAATCAGGATAGCTCTCGGCTTGTTGCCCTCTTTCGTATTTCTACGCACTCTGAACGGGGTTCGATGGACCCTCTGAATTTCCGAAGACCAGTTCCAGCTAGATAGCTCGGGAAAGGCTTGACCAAACAGTTTAATAACATAAGCTCTGATATCTAGGCCTTCGGACCCCTCAGGGATCCCCAAGACCCTGAGGTTGCTCAGCCTCAATCTGTTCTCCATATCCTCGAGCTTCCACTGTATATCTGAAAGCTGCGAGTTATGAGCATCCGCCTTGGCCACTGCCTCAGTGGCCTGAGCTTCTGTGGCTACAATCCTTTCTTCCAAATTGGAGACCCTGTCACCCAATGTTGTACATGCCTTAGATAGTTTCCTCACGGCTCCCTGCATTTTTCTCATAGCTGCTTGTGATTTCTTACTATCCTGGCGAGTCTCCTCACGGTGAGCTACGATTTCTTGATGAATTAGTTCCAATAGTGATGCCTGAGATGCCTCTAGGGTGAGATTCCCCTGTAGTGGCCTTTCCGACGAGTTTTCCCATCTAAGCTCCTGATTAACCCGATTAACCTGACTCTTGAAATTTTTAGGATCAACAATGGGCCGTACTGTGGTAGTGGGTGGCTCAGGTTCTTGATCACTTCCTGTGCCCCGAGTACTACCGTCTAATACGAATCTTTGATCTTCTTCTTCTTCCTCCTCGTCTGACCATTCAGCATCTTCAGATACTGAAAAGAAGCATTCACTTGGTACTTTTTCTTTTTCAGCTGGCCCCTGCCCCTGTCCCAGCCTCTCAACTTCTAGGGCGGACCCCCTAGAAACAGACTCGAGGGTTTCACAGACTGCATAGTTATCCTGTTCCTTGCCCTGCTGTTCGTTGCCAAGTTCAGAGGGGCCAATGCTGCAGGTGGGTTGAATGCCAGCGTTTATGACATCGTCCGCTTTTATGGGAGCCAATGCTTCGTGCACAGCCGAGATATTATTAGTATTAGGTGAATCCTCGGATACACAGCTCAAGGCACCACCCACCGGTTCTCCTTCGACTAGAGGTACATCAAAAGTCTGTATCTTATCCGCTCCTGCTCCACCTACCCTAAGAGCTGGCTCCTGTATTTTCCCTGGGGACATCTGATGTTGACTGCCATCCACCCTCTTCTCCTTACTTAATTTGACAAACATATCCGTTAGCATGGTGGAAGAAGCCTGACGAGTCTTCCCAATTATCCGCTGTTTCCGAGCCAGGGGAGAGTGCGTTCTAGTGGAGTGAGCCAGCCCCTCCTGCCCTGATCCGCCTGCCGGCCCTCCCTTCGCTTTCTGTGTCACCGGGCTTGCCCTAGCAGTTTTGGGAGGCATAGTTGCCGGTCTCGTCGTACGAACCCTCCTCCTGGTCATAGAGATGTCACTCCTGGGACACGGACAACGCGGCTCCCAGTCCCGAATCCTACTCGGCTCCTTACCTCCAGCGACCAAGCTCGCGCGGAGTTCCGCTCCGCTACACAGTCTCCTCCCCCAAACAGCAACGGAGCGCCAGCGGCGAGATGAACGAACTGCAGCAGCAGCCAGCGTCCACAGGAGCGGGGCTCTGGAGCCGGTAGGTACTAGGAGCATTATTCCATTGATCGAGTTGTTCAAATTGTTCAAGTTGTTCAAGTTGCGATTAAATCCCACGCCGTACTGTGCTATACATCAAACTTTTCCCAAAGCACTTTCGGCTTTCAGCTAACAGCTTGCGGTTTGGTGCTCTCTCCCCAGCACGATCGGCATCTCTCTCTTGCGATCTGCTGCTCTCAGCCACTTCACGCGGCCGCCATCTTGCCCCACATCAATGTGCATCTGCTTGCGGCGCCCCTGGCGAGTTTTAATGGCGCACAGATGGGGAACCAGGGATCTGGGCTCTAAAAGGCCGATATACTGGCTTTGCCAATGACTTCTTGCACTGACGTTAACAAATGCCAAAACGGCCACACTGTGGGACAACACATGCCAACACGTGTCATGACGTGTGTGCACGCAAGCAGATGCAACGCCAGCCAACATGAGCACCTGAAGCATCGGTGAAGATGGGCGCCGATGGGCATGCGTGCACTGCGTACTTCTGAAGGCTGCATACGTGTGCATGCATGGTGACACAGCAACGGCGAGTTACCATTTCTAACAAGACAAGCCCGGCGGAGCGTGGCGCGCGCGCTTGGCGGGGGAGCGCATTCCAGGCGGGGGAGCGGACCCTTTGAAGTGCGATGCCAAACGGATTGCATGGCGGCACGATGCGCTTGATTGTGCGTGTGCTCGCCATGCAATCCGCTTTTCGGAGCACTTTTGGGAGCCCCTTACAATAGTCTCGCATTGCGATCGCTTACGCGATAGCAAGGCGATACCTAAAAAGGGTGGGAGCACAACAATGGGAGGGAGGGGGAACAAACTAACAGCAACAGACGTTCAGATGGAGCAGACGACAGAGCCAGCTAGTATAGATGCTCTCTGTAGAGTGGCTCAACAAAAAGAAAAAAATAGGTCCCAAAAGTGCAAGCTGTGTAAGGACACAAGTACTTGGCCCTTGCTCTAGGGGAGGGTTGCATGGAAGAAGAGAGAAGTACCGGCTACAGAACTGACCAGCAGGAAGCAAGCAATTAAGAGTGGTTTTGAAGCCCACCAGTGGCAAGTAATGGAAGGGCTCCAAGCCCAATAACAGTAGACAAAATGTTAGGAAGATACAGAGCATGTGCAGTCTACGTGAGACCTAAAGGTCAATTTAGCAGTGCACATTCACCACTATGCAACCTTTCAAAGGCTTTAGTGAAGCATTTTATCGATGCCTGTTGAATGCTGGCGTGTTGCTAGTGGCTTAATGCATGGACAGAAACCAGAGTGTGTGCACCTGCTCATGTGCGCAGGTGAGAAGGAACTATGACTGGGACCATGTAGGTCTGCTTCCAGCCTGGGGTCTGGCTGTAGAATTTTTGCAAACTCGATTGAGACAGTGGTAGGAGGTTATGGTGTCAAGGGCTCACCAGCTTTGAGCTGGTGTTAGCTCTTAAGTGTCGCTCTCCAGTGCAGAAAGAGTCCCAGGGTCCCGATATATATGGTGGCACAAAATGCAGTGGTATAAAAACCCATATTATGCAGTACATTTAAGGATGCGTTAAAATTTCTTTTGCAAAATCTGTAGATTACGCATATTATGTGGCAAATGCTGTAAAACCATAATCATGCAATGCACACTGTAGTCACAGAGTTGCATAATACCATGGCTATCACCATGGTCCATTTATCAACAATTTATTTGTGAAAGGTAAACAAAAACAAACCTTTTAATTCCAGTCAGTGCACTATTATCTGCCCTTTTTAAGAAAACAGCATTTTTAAGCGAACGAACAAAAAATAAACGTTTATTAAAATTCATAACTGGTAACATGTAAAATATGTTCCTATACTGCAACAAACTAAGAGATTCAGAGAGAGAGGTTATCCACAATGGGTCTTCAACTGGGCCTGTAACTAAGTCAGCAAAATCACTATAGGCCAGACGCTATTTGACCCCATCACCAGTAAGAGATATGACAGTGAAGAGGGGACGAGGATTATCCTGACATATAACAACAATTCCAAAGACATCTAAAGAATTTTGGTCAAGAGCTGGGACATACTCACGAGTTATCCCACCATAGGTAACACAATACGGAAAAGGCCTAGAATCACCTACAGGAGGGGACTCAGCTTTAGAGACATACTTGTCCACAGTGACATCAGTATGCTGAGATTGGGGAAGGAACATAACCTCCAAATTTCTTCCTGTGCAGTCACTGTAAGGCCTGTAGGAACAACTACACGCATAAGAAGTTCATGACAGACAGTCACAACACCACCAGGACAATTGCCCAATTCCTTACTTGCAGCTCTTCCTTTGTTTATTTATTGAGCAGAGCTTAGGATACATAAGTTAGTAGATACATAATCTGAGAAGAAAAAAGGGGTAAAGTAAAAAAAAAAAAGGGAAGAATCCAGTAATACATAATCAATTTTGATAGCTTCCATTTTCAAAAATAAAACTTTGAATATAAGAAAGATAAGTGTTCAGCGGCAGCAGCAAGTATCATCATCGTCCAGTATTGATCTTGTGCAAATCATTTAAGATAAAGTACAATAATCAATACGGTTACAAGTTTAAATAAATTTAGATAAAATGCAACAGTATAGACTGCAAGATATTTCTAAAGTACAATACAGATTGGCTAGAACATTGATATAAAAAGTGAGTACTGTAGTCCCTCTCTGAATTTTTCTAAAGTAAAATAAGCAATAAGCTTACAGATGTTCCTAAAATACGAAAAAAGTGCAACCATATAAAGTGCAAGTGCAATATAATACTAGAACATTAGTATACAAAGTAACTTACAAATGTTCCTGAAATTATCAATAAAGTGCAACAATATAAAGTGCAAATGCTTCTACAGTGCAATATAATACAGCTACAGCATCGATATAAAAAGTGAATACTACAATCCCGCCTTCGACTTTTCTAAATCAATAAACAACTTCCAATTCTTTTCAAATTTCCTGGATGCCCCAACCCGTCTGGCATAAGCTTTTTCAAATTCTTTTCATTTTGTTGAACCATTTCAAATGCGAAGGGATTTCACTAGATTTCCAATTCTGGAGAATTAATGAACGAGCTACAGTACAAGAAATTAATAGAAAAGTTTTCTCTGCCTCCGATAAGATTGTTCTATCTCGACAGATTCCGAATATCGCGGCCTCTGCCTCGAATAGAGCATGCTTACCAATTGATGACTCAATATCAGCAAAAATTACCTCCCAAAAGGGTCTCAGCCGAGGGCACCAGAAAAAAATATGGTGCCACCCACCTTCCCATCTGCCTGGCAGCGAAAACACTTATTCTCCGCTCCCAGAAATCTTTTTTCTAAAACAGCTGGAGTTAAATAAGAGAGCCATCGCAAAAGGAAGACCATCCTTTTAAAATTCGCCGCACGCAAAGATTTATTTCCTAGATGGCATATAGCCTCCCAGTCATTCGGGGAAAAGGTACACCCGGTCTTATGATCTATTTTAGCTAAATGACTCACCAACACGGACATTTGGCCCTGTTTATGTATTAGCCGGTACCAGTTTCCCCACCCCGCTCACTCTGGCCCAATATAAAGCTACCATCAATTGATCAGGGGTGTCCAAGACAATTTGTAGATATTCAAAAAAGGGGGGTTTTCGATGGCTTTCTGCTTGGGCCATTACCTCTTGCCAAGATATCACCGGATTTTGAATTATAAAATGTCTTAACTCGAGTAGTCCACAACTTTCCCAATTCCTGGTATGTCTAGATTGAAGTTGGAGACCACAGCTGGAAATTTCTCTCAATTTTAAGTATTGGAAACCCGAGGAACCCGTCTTTTTAAAAAATGACTGGAGTCTATAAGCCACATCCTTCAAAGTCTTGTACCTGTTATTTTTGGAAGCTTAGAGGATTTTAAAAATACTGGAGTTTGCGAGTCACTTTGTTGAATCATTTTATCTAAAAAAAAGCTATCTTTAATACGTTTAGATCCCATTAGTCCCGAAATTAAATCTAAGAAGGCTGCCTCGTAATACGTTCTTAAATGAGGCAAGGCTTAGCCCCCTTGTGCAGTAGATAGTTGAACCACTGTCATTTTGGCCCATGGTACTTTCTTTCCCCAGACAAATTCTGTAAATAGTCTTTCTAGTTCTTTAAAAAAGGACATATTTATCCTAATTGGGACATTATTAAAAAGAAATATGAGTAACGGGAGTATAGACATTTTAATTAACGAGACTCTTCCTACTAACGATAGGGGAAGTAAAAGCCATTGTTCCAAGAGTTTCTTAATTTTCTCCTTCATCTTTAAATAGTTAAATCTAAATAGCTGATGGTATTGGCTAGATACATATATCCCGAGATATCTAACTGGGTCCGATTTAATTGCTTGCCTCCTCAAGCAAGGTGGAAGAGAACTTAAGTCTGCGTTGAGGGCGAGAACTTCCGTTTTATTAGCGTTTATTTTATAGCCACCGATTAACTCAAACCTTTTAAATTCCCTTAAAACCAAATCGAAATTGTCTTTATCTGGGGTCAAATATAAAATTATATCGTCTGCAAAGAGTTTCAGCTTAGCCATGCCAGAAATTGGAGGTTTAATCGCCATATTATTACGTATTTTAATTGCAAGTGGCTCGATAAAAAAAGTGAAAAGCAAAGGCGAAATCGGGCAGCCCTGTCTAGTCCCGCAATTTATTTTTATAGTCCCAGCTTGTTTTAAATTAATGACTACATGGGCCGTGGCTCCCTGGTATATATTTTGCGAAGCATATTGACCACCTGGACCGGGAAACCAAATCGCTCAAGAATGAAAAACAAGGTTCTCCAGTTCACGAGGTCAAACGCTTTCTCTGCATCGACCATAACGATGCAGGCCGGGGTTGAATTTGTATTAAAGAAATCCAAAGCCTGTATTAAGAACTGGGTATTCGCCGTCATTATTCTGCCCGCTATAAACCCGGTCTGATCACTACCAATAGTCTCTTGAGCTGCAGATAAAAAACTCTCAGCCCAGACTTTCATGAGTATTTTATAATCTGAATTCAGTAGACTAATGGGCCTATATGAATTAACATCCGCCGGGTTTTTATCTTTTTTAACAAAGGATACAATAATTGATTCCTTAAAGCTTGTTGGAACAAGGCCACCCCCTTTTACGTAGTTAAATAATTTTTTCAAAGGGGTGATCAGCTCCCTTAAGAAAACTTTATAGAATTCAATAGGGAATCCGTCCTGTCCACATGCTTTAGCCCCCACTGTTGCTTTAATGGCTGCCGAAATCTCATCTGATTCCACATCTGATCCAACTAAACCAGTCCTGTTTTCTGATAATTTAGGAATATCCATATTTGAAAAACACTCCTGGATCTTCTCCTCCTCTACCAGATATTCAGTAGAGTAGAGTCGGCAGAAGTGTTCCAGGAATATCTGGGGAATCTCGCTGCTATTGGCTACATCCAGACATGTCAGGGGATCGGACACTTTTGATATTATGGCAGCTTCTTGTTTTTTTCTGGTTGAGTTAGCCAAGAATTTACCTATTAACTGGCTTTCCTCATACACCCTTTGTTGGAACATTTGTGAGCTACAGATCTCCTCCAAAACAAAAAAAATCCCTCAGTGCTATTCTTGCTGGTTCTAGATGATTAGGAAGCAACTGTAGTTGGAGAGCATATTCCTTTTCCACCTCTAGTTGTAGTTCAGCTATTTTTAGCCTCCGGGTTTTTGCTTGAGCGGCCGTAAAAGCAATTATTTGACCGCGGGCAGATGCCTTGAACCCACCCCAGACTGCAAAGGGCTCTGCTGTGTTCTCATTGATATCAAAGTATTCAGATATCCACTTTCTGAATTCCTTGACCCAGTCCTGATCCTGCAAGAGGAGTCGGTCCAGCTGCCACATGGGCCGCTCACTACGTTCACTCCAAAGTACCATTTCCAAGCCAACATACGCGTGACCTGAAAAAGGATTACACCCAATATCTGCCTTAAGAACTTGAAGAGATCTAGACATAAGAAAAAGCAATCCATGATGCTGTTCGAAAACGATGCGAATAACAAGTGAAATATTCTTTATCAAGATTCATTTCCCGCCATGGATCTATCAATTGATACTCTGTTCTAATGGCTTCCGCTATCTTTTTAGTATTAGGTTTCAATTGTCTTTTATTTTTATTAGAGGTGTCCTTTCTCAGGTCCTGTATGAAGTTAAAGTCCCCACCGATAATAAACTGGCCAGGAGCCCCTAACATAAGCTCTTTTATCTTGACCAATGCTGAGGTATCATCAGAGACAGGACCGTAATAGTTTATAAAATTTAAAAATTTTCCTTGCAGCCTTACTACTACCCAAATCCATCTGCCATGTATGTCCCTATGTATTTGCAAAAATTCCCAAGGAAGTTGTTTAGAAAAATAAATGGCAACTCCTTTCATAGCAAGACCTGCAGATGCAAAAAAAAACGTTAGAGAAAACCCTTGGAACAAATAATTTAGGAGAATTAGATTTTAAATCTGTCTCCTGAAAAAATAGAACTTGAGGGTTAAAAGATTTAAATCATTTTATCAGAGCACCATACTTCTTTTTGTTCAAAATTCCGTTTACATTCACTGATAGGATCTTACATTTACTGGCTTCCATTATTATATTTTTCTAACGACATTTTCAATTGTACATTCTCAGTATCTTCTGCTCTTACTCTTTTTTTTTTTCCTGCAGTGAACCCTGCACCCCCCACCCTACCAACCTAAAAAAGGCGATCCCCACCCCGAAATGTGGAAAAACCCCTTCCAACCACGCTGGCCACATTTCGCCCCTCCAAGCTACCCTCATGGGTGTCATGAAATTACACCCTAAGTGACCCCCGCTGACCCAAGAACCCCCCCACAAAAACGTTTTTCAAAGTAATTAAAAAGATAATCCTTTTTTTTTTTTAAATATCCCAACTGACTTCCTAGGTCTATAAACAGAGAATAAGGGAGACCCCTCTATAATTTCCGAAAGTATTTATCTTAATACAAACTAATGGCGAAATATTCTTCATTTCAATTAATAATTATATTTTCCCTATCCAGCCCAATTTATATCTTTGGGGAAGGGAACCCTACATATTATCATTAGTTCTGGTAGTTCTCCATACACTTCTATATTCAATCACCAGACCCTGCTGAAATCTCTTTTAACAGAGCCTGAGCCTCTTCCAGGTCTGAAAACATAAAGACTAGACTAGAACTCTGAGTTTTGACTGCTGTGCAATTGAAGCTTCCGCACCGTGAGCTTTAAACAAGTACAACATTTTTACAAATTATTTTCTCCTGCATGCAGCAGCAGCGGTCATATCGGAGAATATACGAGACTTCATTCATGGGAAACTGTCTCAGCTGGATAGCTTTTGATAAAATCCTCTCCTTTATTCGGAAATCCGCAAAATTCAGCAAGATAGTTCTTGGTGTCGTAGGATTTGGGAAGGGTTATGCTGGGACTCGATGGGCTCTTTTAATCGTAAGGTCTCCCTCGAACTCGAGAGCGACATGCCGTTTAGTGAATGAATTTACCCATAGGATGGGTTGGGAGCCTTCAATCCCCTCTGGAACTCCAACAATCCGGATGTTAGACCTCCGCGAGTGGTTTTCAAGCTCCTCCAGTTTATTCTCAAGGTAGTTCTTCCTTTTGGCTGCTTCCTTTACCTCTCCCATGGCCATGGTCATCTGATGCTCCAATACCGATATTCTGGCTTCTGCTCTTCCTTTGTCATATGTGTCCTGGAATGTCTCTGCAAACTCAGATATGTTGGAAGTACCACACAGATGGCCAGAAAAGAGGGTGTTAGAACACATGAGGGCGATTACCAACAAGGACCCCCACTACCCTGTAGCGCAGCACTTTCAAAACAAACATTTCTCAGAGAGTTCCCTTCTGTCATATTATGCCATTGACCAGATACCGAACACAATTCGATGTGGAGATAGAGTACTCAAACTAAGGAAGAGGAAATCTAGCTATATTATTGACCTACCAACCAAGATCCTTTGGGGGGGGCTCAGTTTTGATTAGGAACTGGGAGTCCACTTACCGGATGATTGAATAGCACATCCCCCATTCCTTGAAAAACTATGTGATTTTCAGTTAGCCTGTTCCATGTTGAGATCCTCATTTCAGTTTGCCTCCTCTGGAGGTACTGTTGTTTTATATGATGTATGTAACTCAGAGTGTCACAACCGTGATTTTAACTTTTTCTTATTTTTTCTGGTTACAGGAGGAAAAGAAGGGACCCACTCTGCTTCTGCAGTGACACCTACACGGGTTCCCTACCCTTTTCTTCTGAGGCATGACCAGGTGGAGCACCGTCAGATAAGACTGTTTGCACTTTCCTTTATTGAGTACCAGGCTGTGTCAGGCCTTCATGGGACTTTGTAGTACCATAGCACTTCCCTTGGACAGAACTGAGGTTGACACTAGTGACATGCGGCAGACCCATTATTAGGCAGTATGCGTTTTCACCATGAGAATCTTGTGTCCCACCCTGGGATGAATCAGGGTATCTGTAGTCCGGAACACCGCTGAGGCAGACATTTGGGACATACCAGGCTCAGAGACACCAAGCCATGATCCATTTTGGCCACAGGGGACACCATGTTATAATCTCCGAAGGAACCCTGATAACACCCGTCCTCCCTTCTTTTAGGTCCTTTGGTCCTTGGGGTAGATTCCCTGATGGACCTCTACACCCGGGCACTAGTCCCTATCCTGAATCTCTGTCTGTCTCCCCCACCCATGGGCTGCTCCACATTTGGACACTTACTTGTATTCAACAGCTAGGACCACTAGTGAGCAGACTGTCACTATCCAGATCCACTAGGTGGGACGCGGGACACTATGTCGAGACCTTTAAGCATTTTCCCACCCATGTGTCACCTAGGATATGATAACTAGGGACGCAAATGGTCCAGAGGTGGTTTGTTTGAACCCCAAGTGGTTGGCAATACCTGTCGTTAGTATCCTGAGAATTGTGGGAATTACACAAGGATGCATTGCCGTATCACATGCTTTTGGATGATGACATGTTTTTTCTCCTCTGACTACCTCAAACTATGATTATTATTGCTTTTACCATGTGATTATGGTGTCATATCGAAACGATAGAAAAATGTATAACCTATGTATTAACATTTCCTTTTTGTAACACACTACAATATGGCCGACACCTGACTTCACTTTATTTGGTCAGTTACCCCTATGGCCCTTTGTCGACATCTAGTTCACAGGCGTTCAGATGCACTGCATTGGTGTATTTTTCTCATGTCATCAAGGCTGGTGAGCAGTGGAAACGCGTAATGAGAAGATGAATTAAACAGAATATTTGCAGCAAGTTCCACTGTGTCCTGAGAGTGCATTTTACATGTTACTTTGTGCTAAGAATATAACAATATATATATATATATATATATCTATATATATATATGGGTCAGCTTTATTAAAACTGACATCTTCACCTAACTATAAAGTCACTTTAACCTTTTTTTTTTCAGCGAATTTCAACTTTAATAAAAATGTAAAGTAAGATATTATTACCATACGGTATTACCCTTTGGTTGTTTTCACTGAGTATCTAGGATTTGTTTAACGTAAAGTAATATTTTATTACTATACATAACTATGCACACCCCCAATGCGCAGATCCTGTGGCTGTGGGTGGCGTGGTTGGCCACAGGTAGCCCCTTCTAGACTTGCATTGCCTTCGACTGTGCACAGGGTGGATTAGCCACAGGGCCAAGATCCCGTTCTCGGCCAAAACATCACAGATACTCAAACCCCTGTTTATTTTAATGGTTTTCTGATCCCCGTGATGTAGTGACAAAAGAGTCATAGTTAAGCTAGTTACTTTAATGAGCCACTTTCAGACTAATGCTGGCTGACCAAGAATCCCTGAGTAAGAGCATTCCAAGGATATGCAGAGCACGAACACAAGCCTAGCATATGATGACAAAAGTGCACATGCTAAGGTTAAGCAATGCAAAACTTGGCTAAAACAATTATATTACATGATATACAAAGCAGTAGCTTTGCTTTTAAAAAATAAAAATGTAAAATGTTTAAGTGACAATATTGAAAATGTATGTATATGTCCCGCACACCGTTTTCGTTCAAGTTTATCGTAGGATATTCCGTTGGGGAGAGCTATCCCGGAGTACGCTTCATCCTTGGAGCGTCAAAATAATATCCATGAGATTGCTGATATTCGTAATATCAGTCCCGGGATGCTCGCGCCATGAAAGGATGATGATAATCATCGTGAATCAACTTCATTCAAGGCTTCACCACGTTTAATTGTTAAATCTTCATTTTATTGTTTGTTTGTGTGAATTATGAAACCAGTGATTTCCAATATTGTTATGCATGTATTATGCTCAATCGCCTTTGATACAGCATGTTAAAATCCCAGTTTCTTGTAAAAAATGCAAAATATCTAACCCAATGCATTTCGGGCACCTTCTGCCCTTCGTCAGGGGTTTATATCTGTGAAGTTAAAAATCAAAAAAGTGCTGTTACAATAATGCATGAGCTTTTACGCAACTAACATTAATCACCTATATATTCATGTAGGTACCCGATCTTAATGCTCCCAACAATAATACTTTCCCGCTAAAAAGTATTCAAAATGTTATCAGAATTTACCCCCTAATGGACTAGTCTATCACATCACTCCGGAGGAATTACCAACCATCTGAAACCTAAACATTAATCTTCATGTTCGACGCTGCTTTTAGCCTTTAACTAGCACAGAAACACTAACGTACCGCTGATCTTCCTTTAATCAGATGCAAGCGCCGAACCTTCCGTCTGTTTTGTAAAAATGACATCCCTTTCACCTTTCCACGTGATACGATCCTTTTGTAACCCTCGTCATTACCACACCCACCTGAGTGGCTATTTGACTCAACTCATCAGTGTTAACTTCCCAAGCATACAACTCCCATAATCCACCCCCTACTGCCTGTTTGTGAATGTACTCACGTGCCTGCTGTTCACTAGCCCACATCGGTAACCATAAATTTAAATACCCTGCCCATCCCTGGATGGTTAATCAAATGCGATATTTATACAAGGGGCCTGTTAACCAAAACATTAATAAAAATATGAATAAAAATATAATGCGGTGAAAACAGTATTAACATTTTACAATACTTCAAATGTAACTCAGATGTTTGATAATCAACAACATTGTTCAAGTAATAATGTCCGTGGTTACTCTTTTCAAGTTCATAGTTAGCATAATCTTGGGTGCTGGTGATGGAGCAGGTAAAGCTAAATTGTGTATACCTCCTCTGTTTTGCATGAAAATACTAATTATATAACCTACTTATATTATAATTTGACTAACGGTTTGCTGTGTTATACTAAATCAACCATTTGCATACACCAATTACACGTGGGACTTATTGCAATTTGCATGACAGAATAACTCTAATAACTAAATTATGTACGCATATTAATAGTAGTACATGTGGTAATAGGATATCGCATGATTTATGTTGCTTTTGTGATGTTTGCGTTCCCGTTATGGACCGTAAGGGTGAGTATTATTGCTTTAAATGTCGCTAAAAGCTAGAAAAATACTAAAACATAAAGGGATTAGTGAGGGTTTAACATTAGAATCTTAATTTCTTTGTATTAATTACTCTTTTGTGTTTGTTTCGCTTAAGTTGGCATTTGGGCCTACCAAAATATGGCGTCCAAAATGGAGTTCAGAAGTGGCCACCGATGCGTACTGCACAGACTCGGATGGCTCCGTAGACCTCCAGGCGACCCCAAGTCACAGTGTTCCTGGTCAAGGATAGGAACATGGAGAACTGCCAAACTTCAGTCAGTAAAATCTGGTCTAAATGAACAATTGGGACATACAAGCAGAGCTTCTACAATGTTGCATAAGGGCAACATGGACAGAGGAAGTGAACCAGCAAAATACATGAGAACTTCACACAATATAAAATCGGACGTTTCCAACTAGCCAATCATCGGCCTTCTTAGCCTAAGAATGTTTCATGTTATCCCGAATTTTATTATAAAAAGGGTAGTAGAATAGGGAGGGGTTAGATGAAGATGATGCTGATGCTGCCTTCTTACTCGATGACCGCAAACCCCTATCGACCCCACAGGCGATGACAAATGCTTGCACGATTTCTGGTCCTTTGGAGATCTTTGGGACTGTAACGTACTGAGCAAAGAACTTTCGGACTTTGAGCTTTGGCCTGCTTTATTTGAACAATTTAACGGCTAAATTCGGTTATGCAGAGCCAAATGAATTAGGAAAAATCCAAATAGCAAGAATAGGTCAATGTAAATGTAATGCGATTTGTGCTTTGATTGACCAAAATGCTAATATTAATTGCAAACAATATTTAGATAAACAAATCTTTGATTAACAGAAAATTACAAGTTTGTGGTTCTTCAATGAAGAGAGTCGAGGATTCTGAGTCTTAAATGTGTTTTAGCTGGTTCTATATCACCATCAACCAGTCCAACTAATTGGTCCGTCGACCAAGTGGTGGAGTGCCTTGATGTTTAAGGTTAGGATTCTATAGGTGGTGATGCTAATGTATATTTCTGTAAAATAACTTTTCTTCCCTATAGGTAATAAGGTACTCCCCCACATGTCCAGCGGTTGATCCCATCATCCCTCCTGTGTGCAGACTCGTGAGTGGAGACGTGCGAGTGTTGATGTTATTGGCCCCACCAATGAGTGCGTGTGTGAATGAGCTAGTGTGACGTTGGGTCTGCGACGCAGGGAGGATAAGTTGTAACAATTTGCTCTCTTGTTCCCCGGTCTCGTGCTGGATCAGTTTTTCTGGTAGCAGATTAATGGTTTTGTTGCATTGATTTGGTGATTATTGCTTATGGATTTTGATTATTGATTATTGATTTATGTACTAACATTCTATGTTGAGTCGAGTTGCGTTCTATGTTGTTTTTGAAGACTTCTGGGATGTAGGAAGTCGGATGCCCTGTGGCAAGTGAAGTCACATGGCGTATTGTTTGTTGCCCTGTAGGTACACAGGGAAAACGTGTGACGATTGAAGTTGCATGACGCATTGTCTGGGTTCGATTTGGTAACATCGCTATGTGTTATCTTTAGGGACATTTCTGTGTGAAAGAGGTGCATGGGTAGCGAAGGCCGCCTGTGAAATTTTGGTCTTAAGTAACAGAAGTCCATGTGAACTCTGATTACGCTTATCACTGGAAAGGTAATAGGTGTCCCCTAAGCTTGATAGAAGGGTAAAGTAGATGCTACTTTATTAACGAGTGTAATAATTCTGTAGTAGGGCAGAGGTAAGCACTGCTCTCGGGAAAGACAGGATTCTGTGTGAATGAACTACATTTTCCGTATAAATGTGTGCAAATGAAATAGCATTCGACTCAATTGTGAAACTCTGGTCTTATTTCTCTGGAGCAGTGCGTCTCCAACAAGTGTCTTATTTCCAAAGAAACGGTTAGTTAATGCTTGCTAGAAGGGTAAGGTAGAGGGAAGTGCTACTTTATCGGCGAGTGTAATGATTCCGTAGTAGGGCAAAGGTAAGCGCTGCTCTCGGGAAAGACGGAATTCTTGTGAAAAAGGTAAAGACTATCTCTTTTGTTAGCGAAACAGATAATGGTGGCGTTTTTATGTCGTTACTAACAGAATTTGAGTAAAAGAGAACGTAAGAAAAGTTTGCCGATTAATTTTGTAAAGGAGGGGTCAGCAGGAGTAACGAGAAAAGCTGACATCAGAAAAGACAGAGCTGGGATTGGCCAGTCAGTGAGGGACATAGACGCTCCGGATTGGTGTGTTAGTGTGCGCCGTGCTAGGAGTGGAGAATTACAGGGTGACGTAGACGCTCCGGATTGGTGCGTTGGTGTGAGTCGCGCTGGGATTGGAGAATTGCAAAAGTGACATAGACGCTCCGGATTGGTGCGTTAGTGTAAGTCACGCTACGATTGGATAAAACAATAGAAAAGTCGTAGGAGAAATCTAGCAATACTAAGAAGAGAAAATGATGTATTACGATCCACCAGAAAAAGAGAAAAAGTCCTGGTTCGGAAAGATCAAGAGTTTATTTAAAAAGGACAAACCGATTGTGACTAGAGAGGGACAGTTGCTTCCTCAACCAAAATCACCCGCTTCCTTTATGGTTGCGAAATATGGATATCATACATGTATTTAGCTAGACAATTGGGCAAAATATACAAAAGATGATGGAGTTCTAGCATTTCCGGAACATGGTTCATTCAATTTTGCGGTATTGAGGAATTTGAGAGAAATGATGAAATTAGAACCTAGACCTACTCAGTTTGAAGTATTGACATAATGGGAAGATGAGATGTATGACAGGGAATGATAGCGGAGTGGCGGAAGGTACAAATATATGTTTGGTAGACCATGTGGACAAGAGAATCATGATGATAGAATGAGGAGATGGCGAAGTGCAAATATGGCTGATGGTATGTTCCCTATGAGAAGTGCTGAAGAGACTAGTAGTAGAAAATGTACACAGAAGAGAAATAATACAGGATCAGAAAGTTATAAGTATGGTGTGCATGAGTCGGAGGATGATGTTCTTGAGGACATGTTTTATAAAAATCCATCCCCATACCAACCAAATTCCACATTGTTGACACCAAGTGCCCCAGTAAGAGAATCACCACAAAATGTAAAGTTTGAGTCAATACCACCTGAGGTAGCAAGAAATAATCCCTTTAGAGAAACAGAAAATACACTTCCTGGTAAAATGACAAATGAAAATTCAGCTGAATTAGCCAGAACTACTTCAGAATTGACTGAAAAGATTAGGGAATTGACTAAAAACTTGGAAGCTGTAACTGTTCCTGTAACAATAGGACCCGTAATGCCTATTTTTGATAAGCAAAAGGATAGTGAGCATTGTCTGACGATTCCTTATAACAGTAATAAACAAACCGAAATGGAAAGAAGAGGTTCAAGAGAGAACCCATGGGGACAAGTGGTAGAAACTTCTGGACTAAGTACTCCTAAAAATTTGACAGTAAATCTGAGTTTAGCGAATTGAGCAATAATGACGACAGAATCAGTACCAGGGTCACCAAAAAGTTTAGAACAAACACGAAATGAAACGATTCCTGTAGGTCCTACTTCTGATGAATTTAGTGAATGGTTAAAGAGTTTACAGCAAAAAGATGCTGAACCTCCACCTTTGGATTTGTCTAAATTAAAAATAGTTTTAGAAGAATTAATAGTGGGAACTATTCCCACAGAAAAGTTAAAAGCCTATCAAGATGATGAACTAATGTTTCTATGCAAAAGTATAACAAGGAGAGCAAGAAATTTACATGAAAGATTGGAAGTAGCAGCAAGTGAAATGGGTATCGACTTTGAAAAGGTAAAGTCATTACAAAAACCATACAGAGTAGACTTTTCTGAAAAAGACATTGAAAATTTGAATACTGCAGGAAGAATAACTCAGATTAAAGACTTAATTATTTTACTGCGAAAATGGGGCGATGTAGACAAATGGAAAATAGGTGGTTTCGTAAACGAGACGATGCAACAGACAAAACGATTGCAGCTTTCCCAGTAAGAGAAAAAGAAAAAGTGATAACTGAATGTCCCATGAGGGAGATTCCAGGCGGAGGCTATGTGCATATCCCCTGGACCAGACAAGACATTTTATCATTCACCAATGACTTTCCTCGTTTGCGCGAGAAGCCAGTTGAATGGTACAGGCAGCTAGACAGGTTTGTAAAATTATCAAAAGTACTATGGATTGATTTGAATAGTTTATTTGACATAATTGTGCCAGCAGACCTATGGGCAAAATTTAAAATTACAATAGGTTGGCCTACTCAAGAATACCCTAGAGATCCAAAAACAGGTGCTCCTGATCCAGAAGTAATGAGAAAATATAACAGGTAGTTACCTTTCTGAAAAATAAAGTGCCTCCTAAAGAAACTGATTGGGTAAAAATTGATAGAACTCATCAAGAAGTAAAAGAATCTGTACATGCATATTATGAGAGATTGTTGTTAGCTTTTAAACAATTCAGTGGTGATGAAAATTTGAGTGAGAAGGATTTGAGTCAGTTTGTATATCGATTTGTGTATGGGTTGCGTCCTGAGGTAAGCAAAGTGATTAAACAGCATACAGTGGATTGGCAAAATAAAAAGATAGATGAAGTATTGAGACATGCAAAATATTTTAGTGATGAGATTGAAGCAAAGCAGCGTAAATTAAAAGAAAAAGCCATGTGGGCTCAAGTAAAAGTGGCAGAAAGACAGGAAGCCCAATTGATTGAACAAGCAAATGGTACGAGCATGAGACAAAAACCCAACATTGGGAAAGGGAAAGGACAGATTAGTATAGAAGATGCCAAAAAGAAGTGGCCATGTCATAATTGCGGAAGAATAGGGCATTGGATAAAACGAGTGTAAATTTCCCCCAAACGCTAATGGCGATAATGCATCATTGAATCCACAGCTGCAGAATGAGGTGAGTTGGCAACAGCAGCGACAGCAGCAGGTTGTTGCCCAACAGTGTCAGGTGCCAAAACCGCCTTTTCCACAGAACGTAAATCCTCAAAAATACAGTAATGAGACAGGATTCTACAACGAAGAACAGGTAACTAAGCTGCCACACGCTAGTGCTGTTTCGCAGTATTGGCTACAACGCGATGAGAGTGAGTCAGAAGAAAGTTATTGACGGTGCCAAGGGGAGGAAGAAGAGTGCGTACTTGGCGCAACTCTAGAAGTAGACCAGACAGGCCCTTTTGTGGATGGAAAGGTAAATAACGAAAACATTACTTTCCTAGTAGATACTGGTGCTACTCGTTCAACTGTTAGGTCAGCTGATGTCAAAAGTCTTCCTCTCTCGGATGAAACGATCCAAGTAGTTGGAGTATGCAACAGACAGATAAAAACGTATCTCACTGAACCAGTTAAAGTTAAAATAGGGAAATTTTCTGAAATGTACCGTTTTGTCGTGTGCGATTCAAGCCCTGTAAATTTGTTAGGGAGAGACTTGCTGTGCAAAATGAACTGCACAATATTCTGTACTCCTGATGGAATAGCTTTTGAAACTCCTGTTGAGGATGTATTGTACAAAATGACTATAGCTAACATGGAACCTGAGATCACTGAGGCATTTGCTGTATTTGACCCCGAGGAATTGCCTCAAGAATTGAAGAAAACAGTAAAAACTGAGGTATGGGATTTCACAGGAGAAGATGTGGGATTAATGAAAAATGTAGATCCCGTAAAAATTTCTGTAAAGGAAGGAGTAAGTTACCCAAATATTCCACAGTACAAATTGACACCCGAAATAATTGCAGGAGTTACTCCTATAATAGACAGAATGATTGAGCAAGGTATTTTGAGAGAAATAATGAGCAGTCCATGTAATTCACCAATTATGGGTCAGAAAAAGCCTAACAGAACTTTCAGAATAGTGCAAGACCTGAGAAAAATCAATAAAATCATTATATAATTTTGTCCCATTGTACCAAATCCATCTGTGATTTTATATCAGATACCTTATGATGCGGAATGGTATACAGTGATTGATTTGTGTCATGCTTTCTTTTCCATTCCATTGCACCCTGACAGCCAACAGATTTTTGCGTTCCGGTTTGGCGAACGTACTTTGGCGTGGTGCCGAATCCCACAGGGGTATACAGAGAGTCCCTCGATATTCAATCAGATTCTGAAAAAGTCCCTAGAAGATTTAAAAATGCCTGAAAGTTCGGTATTGGTCCAATATATTAATGACCTACTTGTGGCATCGAGAACTTGAGAAGCTTGTGTAGTAGATACCATTGCATTGTTAAATCTTTTGGCAGATGTAGAACTTAAAGTATCCCCATCGAAATTGCAATTCTGTCAGAAAGAAGTACAATATTTGGGCCATAAAATTGAAAAAGGACTAAGAAAAGTAACTGCAGATAGAATAAGAATAATAAAAGGAATGAGAGCCCCAATGACTCAGAGAGAAGTGAGAATGTTTCTTGGAATGGTTGGATATTGCCGTCAATGGATTAGTAATTTTTCGTTGATTGCAAAACCTCTGGTACGCTTGACAAGAAGTGATGTAAAAGATCCCATTGAATTAAATAAAGAAGAGTTGAAGGCTTTTAAACAATTGAGAGATGGTTTGTGTGAAGCACCAGCTCTTGGCATGCCTGACTATGAGAAAGAATTTGAACTCTATTGCAGCGAAAGAAATGGATGTGCACTTTCTGTGTTAATACAGAAACACAGAAAATTGAGGAGACCAATTGTTTATTTTTCAGCTATGTTAGACCCTGTAGCTGTAGCATTGCCTGGTTGTTTGAAAGCTGTAGCAGCTACTTGTAAGAGTCTGGAACAGAGTGAAGTAATTGTGATGGGATATCCTGTGAGAGTGTTTGTACCTCATGATGTGGCAATCTTTTTAACAAGGAGCCGCACTCAGTTCATGACGCATAGTCGTCTGACTAAATATGAAAAAGTCATCTTAGGTGCAACGAATGTGAGCCTTGTGAGATGTCTGAATGTGAACCCTTCAACATTGTTACCTGATGCGGAGAATGTGGAAGTCAGAGATGATGTAGATCATGACTGTTTGGAAGTGCTTGATTTCTGCACCAAACCACGTCCTGATATAAAAGATGTACCTTTGACAGAAAGTGACTACGTGATGTTCGTGGATGGATCATGCCTGAGAACGGACGAGGGAACTTTGAGTGCAGAGTATGCAGTATCTACGGTAGCAGGTGTATTGGAAGCATCTTGCCTGAAAGGAGTAAAATCAGCCCAGGTTGCTGAACTTTTTGCATTAACAAGAGCATGCAAGTTGGGGAAGAATGTGAGAGTGACTGTGATAACTGATAGTCAGTACGGCTTTGGTGTGGTGCATGATTTTGGCCTGATCTGGTCCCAGAGAGGGTTTTTGACATTGATTGGAACTCCTATAAGGAATGCTGAAGTGGTTGGAAAATTGCTTGAGGCGATACAGCTGCCTAAGCAGTTAGCAGTGGTGAAGTGTGCTGTACATTCGAAGTCTGCTGATTACATTTCAGCGGGCAACCAGTTTGCCAACGACATGGCTCAGTATTGTACACGTAATCAGAACTCTGTGAATCGGGGTAGAGAAAAAGAAATGAATTCATGTCCCTTGCTGTTTGCTAACACTGTGAATACATGGGAAGAAGTGAGGCAGTTGCAGGAAGAAGCAGGAGATGAGGAAATGAGACAGTGGGTAAAAGCAGGATGTGCATCACAGGAAACAGATCATGTGTGGGTTTATCGGGATGGAAGACCAGTCATGCCTGATAGCATGGTTTCTACCATGGCACGGATGTATCATCGACAAGCACATGTAGGAAGAGATGCTATGATCAGACTTTTCAAACAGACATGGTATAGTGCCAAATTCAGACTTGTAGCTGAAAGCCTTTGTCAAAGATGCCAAATATGTCAGCAATACAATCCTGGAAGAAAAACAGTGGTAAGTCTGGGAATGATAGGACAAGAAGGAGGGCCTTTCACAAGAATGCAGATTGACTTCATTGAAATGCCCCCCTGCAACAGGTTGAGGAATGTTCTAGTGATGGTTTGTCTGTTCTCTCGATGGGTGGAAGCATACCCAACTAGAAGGAGTGATGGAATCACAGTAGCCAAGCTAATATTGAGAGAGTTCATTCCTAGATTTGGTTTTCCAGTCAGATAGAGGAAAACATTTCCATAATGAAATAATGAAATTAATTTGTGAAGCATTGAATGTACAACAGAAACTACATTGTGCCTATCGCCCAGAGGCTTCTGGTGTGGTGGAACAAGTAAATGGCACTATTAAAAACAGATTGGGAAAAATGTGTTTAGCCACAGGTTTGAATTGCCTGATGTCTTGCCTCTGGTACTCATGACTATAAGATCTATTCCGGATAGGAATACTGGCTTGAGTCCTCATGAGATATTGATGGGGAGAGCAATGAGACATGTTTTCATACCTGTCAACAAGCTATTGCCTATATTTGATGACTTGGTGTTGGATTATTGCAAGGGGTTGGCTGATTCCGTTCATTCTTTGTTTAATCAGGTTGGATCGGATGCAACAACTCTTGAAAAGAAGCCATCTCATGATCTGAGCCCAGCTGACTGGGTGAGAATAAAAGTGCATAGAAGAAGAAATTGTTTGGTCCCAAGGTGGGGTAAACAACGTCAGGTGATCCTGACCACGACGACAGCTGTAAAATGTGCAGGAGTGAAGAACTGGATTCATGCTAGTCATACCTTGCGAATTCCAAATCCAGTGGATAACAGAGAAGGAGAATACTATGAAGAATCTGATACAAGTTCCGAATCAGATACAGAAGAAATAAGAGCAAGACCAACTCCTGAAAGGGGGGAGTCAGAACTAAGTTCAGCGATAGCACCAGAGAATTTACCATTAAGAAGAAAATTACAAATTTCTGACACCAGCTCAGAATCAGACACTGAACCAGTACAAGCACATAAGAGTGTAAACAAAAACAGTGGAGAGACTGTCAAATAAATTCTTTATAAAGAAGTTCCGTATG
Source organism: Triturus cristatus (assembly GCF_964204655.1). Lineage (NCBI taxonomy): Eukaryota > Metazoa > Chordata > Amphibia > Caudata > Salamandridae > Triturus > Triturus cristatus. Next base: position 1,063,967,683 of record NC_140593.1, on the reverse strand, counting down.
AAAAGTCAAGAGAAATTCCACCTGAAATAACAGAAGTAGATGGTACGGTACCAGATACAGAGAGAGAGGGAAAGATTGTTGAGGAAGATCCCCGAGGAGATGTAGGGAAACCATACATCCAGGTAGAAGAAGGGACAGTTTGCCAGCTGGAAGATTGTATGGAAGAATCACGAGGAGGGACAGAAGTAGATAAGAAAAAGGAAGTGGTGGAAAGAAGGACTATTGAAAGTAAGAGTCAAGTTGGAACTGAATCTGAGGACAGTGACGAAGAAGTACCAGAAGGTCGAGTCCTGAGAAAAAGAGCGTGGAGAACTGAGAGAAATGAAAAGGGAAGTAAGTTAAAAAGGCCAGCAAAGGATGAAATTTGGCCAAACAAGATAAAGAGATTGAGTTACAGATTGACATGAGTAAAATCATCCAGAGCTGAACAAGTGAATGAGGTGTCTAGCCAAGAGAAATCAAAAGACGTTGAACAGACACCATCAGAAGAAAGCAAGCAAACAAGAAAACCTAACCAGAAGTATAAGTCACCAGAATGGTCATATGTGGCACTTCCTGAAGTACAAGAAGAGGCAGACAGCCAAGGAGATATAGAGGTGACTATACCAGAAGGGGTGGAGGACGATGAAGATTCGGAAATCCTGAGAGTTGTCTTGTTCGACATCGGGGAAGACGGATGTCCAGGAAATTCTGAATCAAGGTTGTGAAAGAAAAGGGAAAGACGATCAAATGCCAAACTGAAGAGACAAAAAGTGCTCTCAAAGGAGAATTTTGAAAATTACTAAATAAAAGACATAACAGAAAATAACCAAGTAGGTGCTTAGTGCCTTGGGTTTAGACAAAACTAGTTGTGAAGTAGACGAGGCTAAGTCAAAAGACACTGATAATTTTCCGTAATGGCAAACGCACAAAGTAAAAAATCTACATGTGTGTTCCTTCGAAGATGGTGCAAAATGTGTTGTTGTACAGGATTACTAATGCTTTTGTGGAATGTGTTAGCTTTAATGGTCTCATTTAAGGTTACATTAGAAATGATAGAAGGTCATAGTGAGAATAAAACTGATGTAGAAAAGATTCAGAAGATTTATCCGACTAAAATAGATAGAAATTATTTACATAAAGATAGGTCCATAACTGATTTTTCTAACAATGTTTTCTCAAAATTATTATATGAATACGTAAAAACAATGGATGTGAGAGACTGCTATGTATGCATGCAGTTGCCTGCATCAGTGTCTGAGGGAGTGACGTACCATCACCTTCCAGTGACATATGGAATAACATGTAGCGTATTAGGAAGTTTGTTTTACAAAATAGGGAAACTAGAATATTATTTTTCTGATGTAGATAACATATTTTCACAAGTACCTGTAGTCCATAAACTGAATAAAGTAAAACCTGGTAAAGTGTTAGGTGAATTTTTGTTAGAAACTAGAGAATTAACATTAGAGTCAGTATTAAAAAATAATCTCACTTGTAGTCTGAAAAGAGAAGCGAAGACTTTTCTAGATATGGTAGAAGAAAGGAGAATAAAAATGCAAAAGAAGGTACCTGAGGGAAAAGAAGAAAAGACTGTTTGGGATGTTGAAAGAGAAAAACTTTTGAAAGGAGAAGCTAGTCCAGCAATGGCTCTAGATTGGCCTCAGAAAGGGAAATTGTGTATTAGAAGAAATCAAACTGCATATGATAACTATTTTATAGGTGCAAGTGATTGCCATGTTACTTATAGAATCATGGGTGGATGGGGATTTAAATGAGGAAATGATCCGGTATTTCCTGGATTATATTTTATCTGCGGGAATAAGGCTTATTATCGATTACCCGACCATTGGTATGGCACATGTTATCAAAGCCTGGTTTTCCCAAAGATATTTCATGTGGGAAGTGGAAAAGATGGTGCACATGAGATAGGCAGACAACTAACACGTAGAAGAAGAGAATCTTGGTCAGATATCGTAGGAGACATTTTTGGAGCATTGATACCAGCAGTTGGAATATCTCTGAATGCACATAAAATTTGAAAATTATCAACAGTAGTGGATCGCTTGTCAACAAGCACTGCTGGAGGATTTTTATTGGTAAATACCAAAATGGTTGCCATGAGAGCCATGGTAATGCAAAATCGACTTGCCCTTGATATAATTTTGGCAAAAGAGGGTGGAGTCTGTGGAATGCTGAAGGTTCAACATTGTTGTACTTATATTCCTGACGAAAGTCAAGATTTAAAGACGTACATAAAGAATATAACTGATTTGCATGAGGAGATTGTTCCACTGGAGGTTGAAGGAATTTGGGAAAAGATTGGAAAAAAGTTTTCTACTATTAAAGACTTTTTACTAAAATTAGGTAGTACTTTTATTGGTAAGATTTTATTTCCAGTAACGTGTGATTATTCTAGTATTAATTCTGAGATTAGGATGTTTATATAGCAAAAGAAGGAAAATACGAAATAACATAAAAAGAGAAACTGTAAAGAAAAGAGAGAAAGAAAGAAAAGAAAGAGAATTTGAAGAGGTAGAATTAGAAGAATGGAAAGAGAATATGTATAAAAAGACAAGAGAAGAAGAAACAGGGGAAACAATCATGTGATCTAACAAAATATTGAGAGAACTGAATTCATTTCTATTTCCAAATTTTATCAAAATTTAAGGGATTCTGGTGATATTAAAAGTCAACAAAGGGGGGATTGATGGAGCAGGTAAAGCAAAATTTTGTATACCTCCTCTATTTTGCATGCAAATACTAATTATACAACCTACTTGTATTATAATTTGACTAACGGTTTGCTGTGTTATACTAAATCAACCATTTGCATACACCAATTACACGTGGGACATATTGCTATTTGCATGGCAGAATAACTCTAATAACTAAATTATGTACGCATATTAATAGTAGTACATGTGGTAATAGGATATCGCACGATTTATGTTGCTTCTGTGATGTTTGCGTTCCCGTTATGGATCGTAAGGGTGAGTGTTATTGCTTTAAATGTCGCTAAAAGCTAGGAAAATACTAAAACATAAAGGGATTAGTGAGGGTTTAACATTAGAATCTTCATTTCTTTGTATTAATTACTCTTTTGTGTTTGTTTAGCTTAAGTTGGCATTTGAGCCTACCAAAATATGGCATCCAAAATGGAGTTCAGAAGTGGCCACCGTCTTGTGAGCGCGATACCTACTGCGCAGACTCGGATGGCTCCGTAGACCTCCAGGCGACCCCAAGTCACAGTGTTCCTGGTCAAGGATAGGATCATGGAGGACTGCCAAACTTCAGTCAGTAAAATCTGGTCTAAATGAACAATTGGGACATACAAGCCAAACTTCTACAATGTTGCATAAGGGCAACATGGACAGAGGAAGTGAACCAGCAAAATCCATGAGAACCTCACGCAAAATAAAATCGACGTTTCCAACTAGCCAATCTTCGGCCTTCTTAGCCTAAGAATGTTTCATATTATCCCGAATTTTATTATGAAAAGGGTAGTAGAATAGGGAGGGATTAGATGAAGATGATGCTGATGCTGCCTTCTTACTCGATGACCGCAAACCCCTATCGACCCCACCGGCGATGACAAATGCTTGCACGATTTCTGGTCCTTTGGAGATCTTTGGGACTGTAACGTGCTGAGCAAAGAACTTTCGGACTTTGAGCTTTGGCCTGCTTTATTTGAACAATTTAACGGCTAAATTTGGTTATACAGAGCCAAAAGAATTAGGAAAAATCCAAATAGCAAGAATAGGTAAATATAAATGTCATGCGATTTGTGCTTTGATTGACCAAAATGCTAATATTAATTGCAAACAATATTTAGATAAACAAATATTTAATTAACAGAAAATTACGAGTTTGTGTTTTTTCAATGAAGGGAAGAAAGGAGTCTTAAATGTGTTTAGCTGGTTCTAAATCACCATCAACCAGTCCAACTAATTGGTCCGTCGACCAAGTGGTGGAGTGCCTTGATGTTTAAGGTTAGGATTCTATAGGTGGTGATGCTAATGTATATTTCTGTAAAATAACTTTTCTTCCCTATAGGTAATAAGGTACTCCCCCACATGTCCAGCACTTGATCCCATCATCCCTCCTGTGTGCAGACTCGTGAGTGGAGACGCGCAAGTGTTGGTGTTATGGGCCCCACCAATGAGTGCGTGTGTGAATGAGCTAGTGTGACGTCGGGTCTGCGACGCAGGGAGGATAAGTTGTAACAATTTGCTCTACCTCTTTTTCCCCGGTCTCGCGCTGGATCACTGGGTCAAAGTAGGATAACTAAAGAACAATTGAAAATGTATGTATGTTCCGCACACCGTTTTCGTTCAAGTTTATCGTAGGATATTCCGTTGGGGGGAGCTATCCCGGAGTACGTTTCATCATTGGAGCGCCAAAATAATATCCATGAGATTGTTGATATTCGTAATATCAGTCCCGGGATGCTCACGCCATGTAAGGATGATGAATATCAGCAATCTCATGGATATTATTTTGGTGCTCCAAGGATGAAGCGTACTCCGGGATAGCTCCACCCAACGGAATATCCTACGATAAACTTGAACGAAAACGGTGTGCGGGATATACATACATTTTCAATTGTTCCTTAGTCATCCTACTTTGACCCAGCACCCAAGATTATACTAACTATGAACTTGAAAAGAGTAACCAAGGACATTATTACTTGAACAATTTTGTTGATTATCAAACATCTGTGTTACATTTGATGTATTGGAAAATGTTAAAACTGTTTTCACCGCATTATATTTTTATTTATGTTTTGGTTAACAGGCCCCTTGTATAAATATTGCATTTGATTAACCATCCAGGGAAGGGAGGGGTATTTAAATTTATAATTGGGGCTAGTGAACAGCAGGCACGTGAGTACATTCACAAACAGGCAGTAGGGGGTGGATTATGGGAGTTGTATGCTTGGGAAGTTAACATTGATGAGTTGAGTCAAATAGCCACTCAGGTGGGTGTGGTCATGACGAGGGTTACAAAACGATCGTATCACGTGGAAAGGTGAAAGGGATGTCATTTTTACAAAACAGACAGAAGGTGCGGCGCTTGCATCTGATTAAAGGAAGATCAGCGGTACGTTAGTGTTTCTGTACTAGTTAAATGCTAAAAGCAGCGTCGAACACGAAGATTAATGTTTAAGTTTCAGATGGTTGGTAATTCCTTCGGAGTGATGTGATAGACCATGGGTACTCACAAAGTTTTTCTCGGGGGCCAAATTTACTGTGTGGTTTATGGCCGAGGGCCGTACCGGTGGGGGCGGGGGCAGTAGGGTGAGGGGGTGGGGCTAGAGCAAAAAACAAAACTATTCCCATGAGGTTAAACACAGGCCCCTGCAGCGGACGCCTTCGTCCACTGAGCCACCATACACACATCTCTCTCTCTGTTTAGCAATCTCTCTCTCTCTCGCTCTGTCTCCCTCCCTCTCTCTATCTCACCCTCCTTCTCTCTATCTCTCCCTCCCTCTCTCTCTCTGTCTCCCTCCCTCTCTCTATCACTCTCTCTCTCCCTCTCTCCCTCCCTCTCTCTCTCTGTCTCCCTCTGTCTCCCTCTGTCTCCCTCTGTCTCCCTCTGTCTCACTCACTGTGCTTGTCTCCCTCTCTCTCTCTGCCTTCTCCCTCTCTCTCTCTCTCTCTCTCTTTCTCTGTTTCCCTCCCTCTCTCTATCGCTCCCTCCTTCCCTCTATCTCTCTCTCCCTCCCTCTCTCTCTCTCCGTCTCCCTCCCTCTCTCTATCACCCTCTCTCTCCCTCTCTCCCGCCCTCTCTCTGCCTCCCGCTGTCTCCCTCTGTCTCACTCACTGTGCTTGTCTCCCTCTATCTCTCTGCCTTCTCCCTCTCTCTCTTTCGCTCTCTGTCTCCCTCTCTCTGTCTCCCTCCCTCTCTTTCCCTCTGTCTCCCTCCCTCTGCCTCCCTCTGTCTCACTCACTCTGCTTGTCTCCCTCTCTCTCTCTCTCTCTGTCTCCCTCCCTCTCTCTCTCTCTCTCTCTCTGTCTCCCTCCCTCTCTCTCTCTCTGTCTCCCTCTCTCTGTCTCCCTCTCTCTCCCTCTGTCTGTCTCTGTCTCCCTCCCTCTGTCTCCCTCTGTCTGTCTCTGTCTCCCTCCCTCTGTCTCACTCACTGTGCTTGTCTCCCTCTCTCTCTCTGCCTTCTCCCTCTCTCTCTCTCTCTCTCTCTCTCTCTCTCTCTCTCTGTCTCTTTCCCTCTCTCTATCTCTCCCTCCTTCTCTCTATCTCTCTCTCCCTCCCTCTCTCTCTCTCCGTCTCCCTCCCTCCCTCTCTCTATCACTCTCTCTCTCCCTGTCTCCCTCCCTCTCTCTGCCTCCCTCTGTCTCCCTCTGTCTCACTCACTGTGCTTGTCTCCCTCTATCTCTCTGCCTTCTCCCTCTCTCTCTCTCTGTCTCCCTATCTCTGTCTCCCTCCCTCTCTTTCCCTCTGTCTCCCTCCCTCTGCCTCCCTCTGTCTGTCCCTATCTCCCTCCCTCTGCCTCCCTCTGTCTCACTCACTCTGCTTGTCTCCCCCCCTCTCTCTCTCTCTGTGTCTCCCTCCCTCTCTCTCTCTCTCTCTCTCTCTGTCTCCCTCCCTCTGTCTCTGTTTCCCTCCCTCTGTCTCGATCTGTCTGTCTCTGTCTCCCTCCCTCAGTCTCCCTCTATCTGTCTCCCTCCCTCTGTATGTCACCCTCCTGCCTCTGTCTCACGCTGTCTGTCTCCCTCCTTCTGTCTGTCTCACTCACTCTGCTTGTCTCCCTCTCTCTCTCTGTCACCCTCCCTCCCTCTCTCTCCCTCTGTCTCCCTCTCTCTGTCTACCTCCCTCTCTCTCCCTGTCTCCCTCTGTCTGTCTCTGTCTCCCTCCCTCTGTCTCCCTCTGTCTCCCTCTGTCTCCCTCTGTCTCACTCACTCTGCTTGTCTCCCTCTCTCTCTCTCCTTCCCTCTCTCTCTTTCTGTCTCCCTCCATCTCTCTCCCTCTGTCTCCCCCCTCTCCCTCTGTCTCCCTCCCTCTGTTTCTGTCTCCCTCCCTCTGTCTCCCTCTGTCTGTCTCTGTCTCCCACCCTCAGTTTCCCTCTATCTGTCTCCCTCCCTCTGTCTGTCACCCTCCTCCCTCTGTCTCCCGATGTCTGTCTCCCTCTCTCTGTCTATCTCCCTCTCTCTGTCTCCCTCCCTCTGTCTACCTCCATCTGTCTGTCGCCCTCCTCCCTCTCTCTATCTCTCCCTCCCTCTCTCTCTCCATCTCCCTCCCTCTCTCTATCTCTCTCCCTCTCTCTCTCTGTCTCCCCTTTTCTCACTCACTCTGCTTGTCTCCCTCTCTCTCTGTCTCCCTCCCTCCCTCTCTCTCTCTGTCTCCCTCCCTCTCTCTCTCGCTCCTCCATCTGTCTCCCTCCCTCTATCTCCCTCCCTCTGTCTGTCTCCCTTCCTCTGTCTCCCTCCCTCTGTCTGTCTCCCTCCGTCTGTCTGTTGCCCTCCTCCCTCTGTCTGTCTCTCCCCCTATGTCAGTCTCCCTCTGTCCGTCCCCCTCTGTCTCCCTCTCTCTGTCTCCCTCTCTCTGTTTCCCTCTCTCTGTTTCCCTCTCTCTGTCTCCCTCCCTCTCTCTCCCTCTGTCTCCCTCCCTCTGTCTGTCGCCCTCCTCCCTCTCTCTCTCTCCCTCCCTCTCTCTATCTCTCCCTCCCTCTCTCTCTCCGTCTCCCTCCCTCTCTCTATCTCTCTCCCTCTCTCTCTCTGTCTCCCTTTGTCTCACTCACTCTGCTTGTCTCCCTCTCTCTCTCTCTGTCTCCCTCCCTCCCTCTCTCTCTCTGTCTCCCTCCCTCTCTCTGTCTCCCTCTCTCTCTCACTCCCCCCTCTCTCTCCCTCTGTCTCCCTCCCTCTTTCTCCCTCTGTCTGTCTCCCTGCGTCTGTCTGTTGCCCTCCTCCCTCTGTCTCCCTCTGTCTGTCTCTCCCCCTCTGTCAGTCTCCCTCTGTCCATCCCCCTCTGTCTCCCTCTCTCTGTCTCCCTCTCTCTGATTCCCTCTCTCTGTTTCCCTCTCTCCATCTCCCTCCCTCTCTCTATCACTCTCTCTCTCCCCCTCTCTCTCTCTGTCCCCCTCCCCCTCTCTCTCTGTCTCCCTCCCTCTATCTCTCTCCCTCTGTCTGTCTCAGTCTGTCTCCCTCCCTCTGTCTCCCTCCATCTGTCTCCCTCTGTCTGTCTCTGTCTCCCTCTGTCTGTCTCCCTCCCTCCGTCTGTCTGTCGTCCTCCTCCCTCTGTCTCCCTCTGTCTGTCTCCCTCCCTCTGTCAGTCTCCCTCTATCCGTACCCCTCTGTCTCCCTCTCTCTGTCTCCCTCTTTCTGTTTCCCTCCCTCTGTCTGTCTCCCTCTGTCTCCCTCCCTCTGTCTGTCGCCCTCCTCCCTCTCTCTATCTCTGCCTCCCTCTCTTTCTTCGTCTCCCTCCCTCTCTCTATCTCTCTCTCCCTCCCTCTCTCTATCTCTCCCTCCCTCTCTCTCTCCATCTCCCTCCCTCTCTCTATCTCTCTCCCTCTCTCTCTCTCTGTCTCCCTTTTTCTCACTCACTCTGCTTGTCTCCCTCTCTCTCTCTCTCTGTCTCCCTCCCTCCCTCTCTCTCTCTGTCTCCCTCCCTCTCTCTGTTTCCCTCCCTCTCTCTCTCGCTCCTCCATCTGTCTCCCTCCCTCTATCTCCCTCCCTCTGTCTGTCTCCCTTCCTCTGTCTCCCTCCCTCTGTCTCCCTCTGTCTGTCTCCCTCCGTCTGTCTGTTGCCCTCCTCCCTCTGTCTGTCTCTCCCCCTATGTCAGTCTCCCTCTGTCCGTCCCCCTCTGTCTCCCTCTCTCTGTCTCCCTCTCTCTGTTTCCCTCTCTCTGTTTCCCTCTCTCTGTCTCCCTCCCTCTCTCTCCCTCTGTCTCCCTCCCTCTGTCTGTCGCCCTCCTCCCTCTCTCTATCTCTCCCTCCCTCTCTCTATCTCTCCCTCCCTCTCTCTCTCCGTCTCCCTCCCTCTCTCTATCTCTCTCCCTCTCTCTCTCTGTCTCCCTTTGTCTCACTCACTCTGCTTGTCTCCCTCTCTCTCTCTCTGTCTCCCTCCCTCCCTCTCTCTCTCTCTGTCTCCCTCCCTCTCTCTGTCTCCCTCTCTCTCTCACTCCCCCCTCTCTCTCCCTCTGTCTCCCTCCCTCTGTCTCCCTCTGTCTGTCTCCCTGCGTCTGTCTGTTGCCCTCCTCCCTCTGTCTCCCTCTGTCTGTCTCTCCCCCTCTGTCAGTCTCCCTCAGTCCGTCCCCCTCTGTCTCCCTCTCTCTGTCTCCCTCTCTCTGATTCCCTCTCTCTGTTTCCCTCTCTCCATCTCCCTCCCTCTCTCTATCACTCTCTCTCTCCCCCTCTCTCTCTCTGTCCCCCCCCCTCTCTCTCTGTCTCCCTCTCTCTCTCTCCCCCCTCTCTCTCCCTCTGTCTCCCTCCCTCTATCTCTCTCCCTCTGTCTGTCTCTGTCTGTCTCCCTCCCTCTGTCTCCCTCCATCTGTCTCCCTCTGTCTGTCTCTGTCTCCCTCTGTCTGTCTCCCTCCCTCCGTCTGTCTGTCGTCCTCCTCCCTCTGTCTCCCTCTGTCTGTCTCCCTCCCTCTGTCAGTCTCCCTCTATCCGTACCCCTCTGTCTCCCTCTCTCTGTCTCCCTCTTTCTGTTTCCCTCCCTCTGTCTGTCTCCCTCTGTCTCCCTCCCTCTGTCTGTCGCCCTCCTCCCTCTCTCTATCTCTGCCTCCCTCTCTTTCTTCGTCTCCCTCCCTCTCTCTATCACTCTCTCTCTCCCTCTCTCCCTCCCTCCCTCTCTCTCTCTCTCTGTCTCCCTCTGTCTCCCTCTGTCTCACTCACTCTGCTTGTCTCCCTCTCTCTCTCTCTCTGTCTCCCTCCCTCTCTCTGTCTCCCTCTGTCCGTCTCCCCCCTCTCTCCCTCTGTTTCCCTCCCTCTGTCTCCCTCCCTCTATCTCCCTCCTTCTATCTCCCTCTGTCTCCCTCCCTCTGTCTCCTTCTGTCTGTCTCCCTCCCTCCGTCTGTCTCCCTCTGTCTGTCTCCCTCCGTCTCCCTCTATCTGTCTTCCTCCCTCTGTCAGTCTCCCTCTGTCCGTCCCCTTCTGTCTCCCTCTCTCTGTCTCCCTCTGTTTCCCTCTCTCCGCCTCCCTCCCTCTGTTTGTCTCCCTCTGTCTGTCTCCCTCCCTCGTTCTCCCCCTCTCTCTGTCTCTCTCTGTCTCCCTCCCTCTGTCTCCCTCCCTCTCTCTGTCTCCCTCTCTCTCTGTCCCACTCGCTCTCTGACTCCCTCCCTCTGTCTCCCTCCCTCCATCTCCCTCTCTCTGTCCCCATCTGTCTCCCTCTGTCTGTCTCCCTCTGTCACCTCATCCGCTGCTCTCACTCCCTGGTGCCCTCCGTCACCTCACCCGCTGCTCTCACACCCTGCTGTCCTCATCACCCTCTGTCACCTCACCCCGTGTGTGTCACCCCGGGCTGAGAATGCTTCCCAGGCACACACACAGCCGCACCCGAGTACTTCACAGGTCTTTAAAAGACCATTCACTTGTTAATGACTCTTTGTTGTATTTCGCCTCTTCTTAGCGCCCCTGCATCTCCACTCAATCAGAGGGGAGATGCAGGGGCGCTAAGAAGAGGTGAAATACAACAAAGCCTCATTAACAAGTGAATGGTCTTTAAAAGAATCGCCCGGCCCCCATAGCTCCGCGCTGCTGCAACCGGCTGTGTTTGCTGACACTCTTTAAAAAAAAAAAAGCACAGGTACGATGTCTGCAAGGTCTGCGGGCCGCCAAGGAAAGCTTGCCGGGCTGCTGGCGGCCCGCGGGTCGTACTATGAGTACCCGTGTGATAGACTAATCCATTAGGGGGTAAATTCTGATACCGTTTTGAATACTTTTTTAGCGGGAAAGCGTTATTGTTGGGAGCGTTAAGATCGGGTACCTACATGAATATATAGGTGATTAATGTTAGTTGCGTAAAAGCTCATGCATTATTGTAACAGCACTTTTTTTATTTTTAACTTCACAGATATAAACCCCTGACGAAGGGCAGAAGGTGCCCGAAATGCATTGTGTTAGATATTTTGCATTTTTCACATGAAACTGGGATTTTAACATGCTGTATCAAAGGCGATTGAGCATAATGCATGCATTTGAATATTGGAAATCACTGGTTTCATAATTCACACAAACGAACAATAAAATGAAGATTTTACAATTAAACGTGGTGAAGCCTTGAATGAAGTTGATTCACAATGATTATCATCATCCTTACATGGCGCGAGCATCCCGGGACTGATATTACGACTATCAGCAATCTCATGGATAAGTGACAATGTTGCCTTCACTTCGGCTGTTTGTTGGCATTTCATCTACCGCGTTTATTCTAAATATCGAAATCAAAATATTGAGGGCACTAAATATCAAGCACAAAATGTTGACCAGTAAGTAAGTCTAGATTTTCTATACCTAGCTCCAAATATATGTGCCCACTTCGTACATTAAATCTTCAAGGTACGTATATGTGAAGTTAGGAACAGTAAATTCATACTTACCCACATGCATTTACCTTTCCTTCGTCATCTGCAAATAACAATGTGATTATTATTAAAACCCAATTAACTCAGCATTTTATACCTCAAACAAAGCTTTAAAAATAATTAAAGAACTATCTAGCACAGAATACTGGGCCATTCCGGTCTCAGTGTCCCTTTGTGGAGAAAAAGGGCATAATTTCTTCTGAAAAAGTGAGAACATTAGAGCTTTCTTCAACAGTGAAAATGTCAACCATAATGTTTGAACGCCTGCAGGAGTTCCTCCTTTAATGATCCCTCTTTCTTGCATTCAGCTGGTATCTGAGGAGTGTTTTTCTGAGCAAAATTTGATACCTATGTTCCATCTGTCACGTAGATCCTTTGCATTATGAAAATTATTAAATGGGCCTTTGCATAATTTGGAAATGCAGCTACTCAAATTGGTAACAGCTCCATAGCTTCTGCTAGTATGTCTGACAAATAGAAAACGTAATGATTTTGTCTTTCTTAAAAAATAATGCTAGTACCTCCAATTTAGTCAATAATAGGCCGATTTAGCTTTTGTAAACTCTAAAGTTACAGAAACAGGAGCTAATCTGAACATGACCTTTTTTTATTTAATTTTCCCTTGTGGTCGTCTCTCGAAATCCACCCCCCCCCAGCCGACCCCAACGCTCTTGCCTGCAGCGGCCGTGGCTGCCTGTTTAATGGAATTCTTCCCGATGTTAGATCTTACTGAGGTAGATTTCTACCAACTGGACAAACCAGAATGAGTCTTCAATGCCTCATTAGATCATCTCCATATCTATCTTAAAACAAAAGGCCGAGCTAAGTTAGTTCTTCTGGATTTATCTGATTGGTTTCTTAATCCCTGATTATGGGAGGAAGGATTCCAGGGTCCAAAACTGCCCGTATTGCAGACTGGATGCATAATAATCAACCCCCTATACAACACTGATCAGACAGAGGTAATTATCTTTGCTGGTAAAATTTCCAACTTGTCTGATATTTGGTGGCCTCATTGTTTGACCCCTTCACCCCTTGGTATGCCAGAAATATGGGGGGAGAGGGATAATGGCAAGAACTTTTGAGATTCTTTTTCATTTGGTCTTTCTTTCTTGTAAACCTCAAATCACAATCAACATGCTTCTAGGTGTTGAACACCCTTACAGGTTATCTCCAGCTTCTCCCATGGCTTGGCGCAAAACAATAGTCCAAGCTCTTATTTCATCTTGTCTAGAACATAGAAATGCAGTCTATCTTGGAGTATCTTCCTATCTTTTGCACCAGATTCAGCCAAGCAAGAACCAGACAGAAAGACTATCTCTTGGGCTTTTAAAAAAGGAACATATTTATTCCCACTAGTGTGCCTCACACTGACTCCTGTTTTACTAGGCAATGTTGTTTATTAGTCTATGTATCTGTCATAGAGCTTAGTATGCTATTGGTTCTCTATTTCCTGGCTCATGGTTCTATAGATATGCCCCTACTCTCGCCTTAATTTGAGTTTTGCTAATCTTATGTGTATACCGCATATTAGGAAAATCCTAAATGACAAACCACATGTGTTTTTGGACATATGTCACAAGATATTCCTATGGAAAGGACACAGAGTTATGTATGTAGGTAAATAGTAAATGTTCCCAAGCCCTGGTGAGAGTACATATTCTAGATAATATTTCTGGACATAAAAGTGATGATGATGACAGTTACAGAAATAGACAAATAGGACTGATGCTGGCAAGGCAAAGACCTTTAAACATATAACCCACGGGGAAAACGTTCAGCAGATGATGTTGCAATTCACAGAACTGGAAAAATATAACCAGAGAAAAAATGAGGGAACAACATGTTCATACTAAGGGGCCAGATGTACGACGGTTTTTAGCGTGCACAAACGGCGTTTTAGACCTGTTTGCGCATGCTAAAAACCTTGGGCCCATATACAAAACCTATTTTGTGACTCGCTAATCAATTAGCGACTCGCAAAATAGGTTTTGCGGCTCGCTATTAGGAAGGTGCATTCCCTTCCTAATAGCGACTCATGAGGCATCTATGAATGTTTTGCAAGCGCAATTGCGGTCACAAAACACTCACAAATTACCACCTACTTCAAGTTGGTGGTAATGCAATTGCAAATGGAAAGGGGTCAAATGGAAAGGTTTTTTTTTTAAATGCATCCCGTTTTCCTTTAAGGAAAACGGACTGCAGAAAAAAAATAAAGAACTGCTTTATTTAAAAGCAGTCCCAGACATGGTGGTCTAATAAGCCCAATAGGCCACCATCCCTGGGAGGGCCATCCATTCCCAATGGGGTCACAAAATGCGAGTGCCTCATTAATATCAATGAGTCTCGCGTTTTGCGACCCCATTGGAAATCGCAATCAGTTTCTCTGACACTGTAGTACATAGTAAATTGCGACTCGCAATTTGCGAGTTGCAATCGAGCGCAAATTGCGAGTTGCAATTTACTATGGTCGTACATCTGGCCCTAAGTTTCAGAACCTCGATGGAGAAGAGGGAAGCTGGGATGGATCCAATTCAGAAGCAGTACACGTTTGGACAGAGTAATGGACAGAAATTAGGTAGTGCAAGAAAGGTCAGCTTCCTAGTAGTAACAAAGTCCACAGCCCAAACCAAAGAAAGTCAGGAAAAAGTTGGATAAACATTTAAGACACCAGGGGCCCCATTGAGAGTTGGCTGGAGCAGTATCCTCAGTGGAAATACCGCGTTGGCCAATTCATAGTGACCCTGTGTTCTTTCTTCAGGATTGCCAGGTGCATGAACATCGGGCCAGGTTTCACGAGGTGCAGATATGCAAGTGATAAAACCACTGGTTCTTTGGGGCCAGCAGTGATTAGTGACCCAGACTGGCCCTGAACACACCTCCACACTGAGCACTGGATGGAGGATGCAATGCTCTCCCAGCCCAGGAGCCTACAGTGCCCCCTGACACACCCAACGTCCCTGTGCAGCAACCCTCTATGCCACAATTGCTCCTATTTTCTCAGTAGCGGCTCCTGCAGGGAGTGCTGCGGGGCGGTGGGGCGGTCTGGGGTATGGGCAGGGTGGGGTCAGTAAACTCCGGCTCACGGCGGACCGGAGTAATGTAAATAAATACAATAAATAAAACGAATTTCATTGCGCGCGCTGAAACGCCAAATGGCGATGCCGCGCTCGCAATTAAATTTGTTTTATTTATTTATTTATTTACATTACCCCGGTCGGCCATGAGCTGGAGTTTACTACTCCTCACCCTGCTCCTCCCCCGCCCCACCGCCCCGCAGCACTCCCTCCATCAGCAGCTACTGTATTTTCTACATGCTCAGAGCGGGTGTGTAAGAAATCAGGGTATTCGTTGAGCGTGGTAAAAACCCACCTCACATAATAATCACAATCCTTGTTGGGGTGAACCACAAAAGTCACTAAATAAGCCAGTGCATCCCCTTCTGGTAGCTTGACACAAAGCAGTCAGACTTAACATTTGAGGTAATGGGTTAAGTATTTATGTTGTAATAAAACAGTAATAAAGTTGAAATGTCAAACAGTAAACATCCCAGAGTGAATTAGAAAAACAGAGTATAAATTATTAAAAACATTGGCACCAAAATGACAGAACTCTGATAATAGGAAGTGGGGTTATGAATTTTTAAAGTTTACAGTACAAATGACGCCAAGAAATACAAAGTGCCAATAATAGTCAATGGCAACGGTACAACAGGACCCACAGGCAATTTAACACTAACCACAAGAAAGTGCAGGTCAGATACATCACCCAGGTTTGTCCTGGTCAAAGATTTTACCTTTTGACTTTAGTCCTTTAAGTCTCAATACACCACAGGAGTATACTGTGAAAGCCCCCTGGGACCTGAGAGAAGGCCCTTAGAGACTCACAGGGTGGCAGGTAGGTAGTCCACAGCAGGATTCCGTCTTTATCGACTGGGCAGATGCTGTAAAAGGCCTCTTGTAGCTTATTGTGTCCCTGTAGCTTTAACATGAGATCAGCCAACTAACCTTTGGAGACACTATTGGAATCCTGGGTTCAAGGTAAACAGGTCAAGTTGTCCTTCATCAGATAGCAGGTCATTTGTTTGTCTGAATCTTCTCAAGTCCTGGAGTGTTCTGATTTCAGATTCTGAGGGTGCCTCTTTTATACCCAGTGCCAGCCTGTGGGTGGGGTACAATACTTTGTCTACCCCCAAAGCTAGTTCTGGTCAGTTCTGCCCTCTTCCCTGGGGTTCACTTCAGCCTGGCTAGTGAAACAAAAGGCAGAATCAGGCTTGCTGTTCTTTGTATAGGCAGGCTCCTTTGAGGTGTAATCAGGGCAGAGCAAAGCTCCTCCGCAGCCCCCCTGTTAGGAAGACCCACTCACATCTGCACCCCAGCCATGTGTTCACTTTCTGGCTTCAATACACATTTCCCAGCAGGGGGAGCCATCAAATGTCCAGGGATAGCTTACAATGGCAACTTTTTAAAGTGGAATTTCCAATAATTTCAAATCCGACTTTACCATGAAAAAGGATTTAAAATGACAATTAAAATGAGTGGAAGAAGTATTTCTCTAGTTGCTCTCAAACTGAATGTATCACTTATTATTAAAGTGAACCAGTACTAGTCAATGGGAGATTAGCCTTACCACGGCGAAAAAACACTTTAGAGGATTTTCACTGCCAGGACATGTAAAACATTAAAGATACACGTCCTACTTTATAAATACAGTGTCCCCTGACCTATGACCATTTAGGGCCTACATTAGGGGTGACTTGTAAGTATTAAAAAGGAAGGTTTAGGCCTAGCAAAAGATTTATTTTGCCAGGTCGACATTGCAATCTACAACTGCACCAAAGGCTGCAATGGCAAGCCAGAGACTATTTGTACAGTGTTACTTTAATGGGTGGCACAATGAGTGCTGCAGCCCACCAGTAGCATTTAATTTACAGCCCCTGGGTACTTTAGTGCCATGCACTAGGGATCTATAAGTGAATTATTTCAGCCGATTAGGTGTGCACCAATTTTACCATATTGGCGGGAGGGAGGACAAGCACTTTACCACTGGTTAGCAGCAGTAAAGTGAAGAGAGTCCTGGAGCCAACAAAAGCGAGTTCAGCAAAAATAGGGAAGTAATGGAACAAAGTCTGGGGAAACACGCATCACGAATGTCGGGTCTAATAGCAAGTACTTTCAGTTTTGCCCGGTGAGCAGCATAGCTTATGTTCCAGCAGCTTTAAACATAGGTATCATAGGTTTGAAAGTTTTCTTCCTTTTAGCAGGCACAAGTCACATACATTTTTTTAAACTCCTTCTGTTTTATAGCAGAAGTCAGTATCTTTCCCTTTATTCAACAGTCACCAAATGCCACCAAAACAGTCCTGGGCCTAGACTGATTGGGTTTAGCAGACAATAGTACTCAATGTGCTCTGCTAATTTTAATGCAAGACCAGATGCTCCTATCATGCTTCTTTGATCTTGCTTTAATTTTAATTCAACAGTAGTAGCCAAGAACTACTAAAAAAAACTACAAATCCCATGAGGCCTGGGGACAAGTAGCCAATGGGAACACAACACACAGTACAACAGTGGCCTATAGTAGTACAGTACCATGTATAATACTCAGCTTGACTGCAAACAGTCCTCTTTTCTTGCTGCTCGCAGTGAAGATAAGTATTATAATTTTACCTTTTACATTTGTTGTCTTCTGGTTGCCATATTGCTTATTTTATTGTATTTAGGCACATATTGTTAATTTCTTACTGGTTTTTCTAATTCCTTCATGACTCCATTGCAGCATTGCTCCAGAGAGCTCAGTTCCGCGCGCTCTGTTCCTTACGCTCTTGTGGTCTCGGACCGCGGCCATCATTTTTTTGGAGTCTGAGACATGCATAATTCTCCTCAGGATGCTTCTTCCCGGCTCTGTGGTAATTTCGCCTTCTTTCTTGAGCTCTTGCCTCCACGCTTCGCTTCGGTTGATGTTCTCCGACACCTTGGCCTTCTTCTCTTTCCTCTGGCTTCTTTCCCTTTGGTACTGACACACTCAGAAGGAGGGGTTTGTCTTTTCCTTCCCTTTCCTCAGTGTTAACCCCTTGTTTTCCTTTTTCTTCAAATAATACATTAATGGAAATGGATAGCTCTCCTTTATTACATGAACAAGATGATGGAAAGAATTCTCTTTAGGACAATCTGAATGATTTTATTCAGACATCAGTAGAGCAGGCTGTCGCAGCCTCCATGGACAAAGTAACAAAGAATATTGAGAATTCTATGGCAAGCCTAATGTCTAAGATGATTATGACCGATTCTGCGGAGGAAAGCAGAAATCACAAGGCTATGGATTATCCTTTAGCAGCTAATATTAAGGCTACATCTAAATCTAATGCTGCACTACTGACTGTTGAGGTTTCCTAACGCAAGGCAGAGGATGTGGTTCCTCCAAGGCCTCTTTCCAAGGAGGGCAGTAACACTTTGCTGTCTGCAAAATGTAAGGCAAAGTCTAAACATGGCAATATTAAATTGTCTCCTATTTTAACTACACACACTCCTGATACAGATGATGATATGGGTGATCTGGTCCAGACAATGGCATAGATGGAGTTGGGGACTCTGACTATTTTGCTGCCCCTCCCCCCCCCCCCCCCCCAAGAAATCCAAGTTGTGTTCTCCCTCTAACAATCGTTTTGACCCCAAAATTGTGTTAGACTTTGACAGGGTCTGATGTTTGATCCTAATTTGATTCATCATTCCTGTTCCACTTAGTGGTTTCCTACCGAACACGTTGGAGAATACATTGCTTCTCCACTACGCTTACCTCTAAACAAGCAAACTAGAACTGAATTAAAGTCAGAATGTCCTAGACCTTCTTTACCTTCCAAATTTACTGTCACTCTTACTATCGACCCCTCTATGCTCACCTACTTCTCAAAATTTGGCAAAGATCCCTGCAAAGGGGTGGAAAAAGCTTGGTCCACCTGTGAAGGTAAACTCGTCGATATCGTTGCTCTCCTGCCCCGTATTTTCTGACCTGGCAGAGTCTATGAGACTTGATCAGTCCTCCATTATGCCTGAATTTCTCTCTTCCTGGGTCCAATGGGCCTTTTGTTTATGCACGTCGGAAAGGACTCCTGTTAAATTGGATCCCAAGTTGGTAAACTTGGCGTCCTTGGATCTGGGAATAAAGCCAGAAGGTCTACAGTTTTGAGATTCTTTCATAAAGAAGTTAAGTAAATATGTGTCCTCTTTTCAGTTTTTTCAACAAGGCGCAACAGTCACTTAAGAAAGATTTCTTTCAGTGGCTTTTCGCCAGGGCCGGTAGAGGCAGGAGCCACTTAACCGGCTGCAATTACCACAACCAAGGTTTCAGAGGCTCCTTCAACTCAGGATATCAACACTAGAAGCCTCATTTCTATTCCCATTGAGGTAGAGGGTTTCGAGGTTGTGGACACAAAGGTTCCAGATACAATACCCAAGTCTTGCTTCTGGTCTTCCTGTATGAAGCTATCCCCTAATTTTCCTACCAAAGTGGCAATCCATAACGTCAGATCTATGGGTGTTAAACACCGTCCAAGGTTATGCTATAGAACTGTATTCCAAGCCTTTTCAAATAGTGTTTCCTTCTCCTCCAAAATTCGTTTCCAAAATGTCCAACAATATTTCTCTGGAGATACAGTCTCTCTTGCAAAAGCAGGCTATTCAAATGACTTTTCCCGATTCCTCAGGTTTCTTCAGCTCTATTTTTCTCATCCAAAAGAAAATCAAGAACATGAATCTAGTCACCAATCTCTGACAATTCAACCAATTTGTTGTTTATCAACATTTCAAGATGGAAACCATTATCCATCCCAGAGACTTTTTACTCCAGCATGACTGGATGGTTTTGTTTGGACCTTCAAGATGCTTATCTAACTGTACCCAGTTTCAGAACACAGAATTTAACTCCAATTTCAGTGGCAAGGTCAAACATATCACTTTTCCTCTCTTCCTTTCGGACTTTCGTCAGCACCATGGACAGGTGTGGCACAGCAGCCAGAGTGGCTGACTCTGGAGCACTCGGCGCATGGTTCGATCGCCGGCATACGCTCAGCCTCATGTGACTCTGGGAAAAAGCTTGCTTAATCTCCCGGATGACCCCCAGCACCTTGAAACCTTAAGGGGTGATATGTTTATGCTTTACAAATAGGAATTAATATTTATATCACCAAGCTAATGAAACCTGTGGTCACTTTTCTCAGTGCCCAAGGCAATCAGCTCATCATTTATTTGGATGATAGCCTAATATCTGCTCACTCCAATCTCTGGTATCGCTTTGTTCGCACAGGGTCAGACTGATTTGCATATGGCCAATGTCTGAACTAGGGTGGTGGAGTGAGCTAAAGAATGATTATGGATTAAACCCAGATCAGTTGACTGGGGGTGAGTGTTTGATTTGCTCAAACGCTCCGTCCAACATCCCCTTGGGTATCGCTTTGTTCGCCCTAAGTTGGCAGGGTATGCCCAGACGTGGGTCCCTTGCTCACTTTGCCACTGGATTCAAGATAGCCTGGCTGAGGAGGGTTATGAACCCGAAACCGGTCCCAGGATGCTTGTTTCCGGTCCAGGGAAGACATGGCTTGGCAGTTCGGGCTGGACTGTTCCCATGAGGCACAGGGTCGGACTGATTTGCATATGGCCATGTCTGAACTGGGGTGGTGGAGTGAGCTAAAGAATGATGATGGATTAAACCCAGATCAGTTGACTGGGGGTGAGTGTTTGAATTGCTCAAACACTCCGTCCAACATCCCCTTTGGTATCGCTTTGTTCGCCCTAAGTTGGCAGGGTATGCCCAGACGTGGGTCCCTTGCTCACTTTGCCACTGGATTCAAGATAGCCTGGCTGAGGAGGGTTATGAACCCGAAACCGGTCCCAGGATGCTTGTTTCCGGTCCAGGGAAGACATGGCTTGGCAGTTCGGGCTGGACTGTTCCCATGAGGCACAGGGGCAGACTGATTTGCATATGGCCATGTCTGAACTGGGGTGGTGGAGTGAGCTAAAGAATGATGATGGATTAAACCCAGATCAGTTGACTGGGGGTGAGTGTTTGATTTGCTCAAACGCTCCGTCCAACATCCCCTTTGGTATCGCTTTGCTCGCCCTAAGTTGGCAGGGTATGCCCAGACGTGGGTCCCTTGCTCACTTTGCCACTGGATTCAAGATAGCCTGGCTGAGGAGGGTTATGAACCCTAAACCGGTCCCAGGATGCTTGTTTCCGGTCCAGGGAAGACATGGCTTGGCAGTTCGGGCTGGACTGTTCCCATGAGGCACAGGGTCAGACTGATTTGCATATGGCCATGTCTGAACTGGGGTGGTGGAGTGAGCTAAAGAATGATGATGGATTAAACCCAGATCAGTTGACTGGGGTAAGTGTTTGATTTGCTCAAACGCTCCGTCCAACATACCCTTTGGTATCGCTTTGTTCGCCCTAAGTTGGCAGGGTATGCCCAGACGTGGGTCCCTTGCTCACTTTGCCACTGGATTCAAGATAGGCTGGCTGAGGAGGGTTATGAACCCGAAACCGGTCCCAGGATGCTTGTTTCCGGTCCAGGGAAGACATGGCTTGGCACTTCGGGCTGGACTGTTCCCATGAGGCACAGGGTCAGACTGATTTGCATATGGCCATGTCTGAACTGGGGAGGTGGAGTGAGCTAAAGAATGATTATGGATTAAACCCAGATAAGTTGACTGGGGGTGAGTGTTTGATTTGCTCAAACGCTCCGTCCAACATCCCCTTTGGTATCGCTTTGTTCGCCCTAAGTTGGCAGGGTATGCCCAGACGTGGGTCCCTTGCTCACTTTGCCACTGGATTCAAGATAGCCTGGCTGAGGAGGGTTATGAACCAGGGCCAAGGGGGTGATCAGGAGAAAACAGACCAAAAGGGTGGAGATCAGAAATCTAAAGACCAGAAGTCTTCAACAGGGCCCCAAACTACTGCTAAGGAGGGTGGGTCCCAACAACAATCTAAGGGAAAGAAGGTCAAAAGAAACCCTGGTGCAATCATTGCAAGAATACAACTCACTGGACTAGTGATTGTAAGAAGGGTGGAGCCCCCAACACTGTTGCCCCTAAGGCACCTGCTCCCAGTACTACTGTTAGCAGTGTTGGTCCCCAGACAAAGGGTGTAGTAGGAATCACTATGGGAACTGAAGGAGATTCTGACTTAGACAGAACCCTGACACAGGCAGTCCTGATCTTTGATGGGGACATAGATTTGTCCCTGACTGTGAGCCCCAGTAACCTGGGCAAGTACAGACAGACTCCTTTAATTAATGAAAAAGTGGCTCAAGCCTACAGGGACACATGTGCCAGTGTCACTATGGTGACACCAGGCTTTGTGGACCCTGGACAGTACATACCAGGTGAGAACTACCTGGTGACCAATGCCAGCAATGCCACTACTTCCCATAGTGTGGCAGTTGTTAACTTCTCATGGGGAGGGGTAACTGGCCTCAAAAGGGTTGTGGTTAGTGCAGACCTCCCAGTAGAATGTTTGTTGGGCA
This sequence comes from Triturus cristatus, assembly GCF_964204655.1. Taxonomy (NCBI): domain Eukaryota; kingdom Metazoa; phylum Chordata; class Amphibia; order Caudata; family Salamandridae; genus Triturus; species Triturus cristatus. Next base: position 1,063,945,650 of record NC_140593.1, on the reverse strand, counting down.
ATGACCTAGAGAGTTCTCTATGGTCTGAAGTGGAGTACAGGACACATGCAGAGATGTTAGGTATATCACCACATGTCCTTGCTGTGACCAGGTCACAGGCCAAAAAGTGCCTTACTGAACCTCAGGTCTTGGATCCTGGAACAATGGACCAAGCACCTACCAAGAAGAAGAACAGGAGGGTCAAGGCTGTGCCTTCCCCCCTGCCTCAGAGTGATGATCAACCTTCCCAGGAAGCTGATCTAGAGAACCCTGAAGGAACTGTCCCTGAAGAGCTTGAACCTGATCAGGTTGAGTTTCTGGGGACAGGGGGACCTTCAAGGGCTGACTTGAGGCAGGCTCAGTTATCCTGTCCCTCTCTTGAACCCCTCAGACAGCTGGCTGCTGCTGAGGTTGCTGGGAATGCTCAAGGTACCCATAAAGTGTATTGGGATGATGGGCTCCTTTATTCAGAGGCTAGAGACCCCAAGCCTGGTGCAACCATGAGGTTGGTTATACCTCTGCCATTTAGGGGCTCCCTTCTTACCTTGGCCCATGATATTCCTTTAGCAGGACACTTAGGCCAGAACAAGACTTGGGACAGGCTTGTCCCTCACTTTCACTGGCCTCACATGAATGAAGATACAAAGGAGGTTTGTCGCTCCTGTGTGACCTGCCAAGCCAGTGGCAAATCAGGTGGCACAACAAAGGCCCCCCTAATACCACTACCTGTAGTGGGGGTCCCCTTTGAAAGAGTGGGAATAGACATAGTGGGTCCCATGGATCCTCCCACTGCATCTGGGCACAGATTTATACTGGTGGTAGTGGATCATGCCACCAGGTATCCAGAGGCAATTCCCCTTAGGACCCCTACAGCACCTGTTGTGGCCAGGGCCCTGCTGGGAGTATTCTCCAGAGTGGGGTTTCCTAAGGAGGTAGTTTCTGACAGAGGTACCAACTTCATGTCAGGATACTTGACAGCTATGTGGAAGGAATGTGGTGTCAACTACAAGTTCACCACCCCTTATCACCCACAATGCAATGGGCTTGTTGAGAGATTCAACAAGACCCTACAGGGTATGATCAAAGGATTACCTGAAAAGCTTAGGCGAAGATGGGACATCCTTCTACCCTGCCTTCTGTTTGCTTACAGAGAGGTCCCACAAAAGGGGGTTGGCTACAGCCCCTTTGAATTGTTGTTTGGGCACCCTGTAAGAGGCCCACTGTGTTTAGTGAAGGAAGGATGGGAGTTACCTCTCAAAAAGCCTAAACAAGACATAGTGGACTATGTACTTGGTCTCCGCTCCAGGATGGCTGAGTATATGGAGAAGGCATCCAAAAACCTTGAGGCAAGCCAGGCCTTACAGAAAGCTTGGCATGACCAAAAGGCTGTCTTGGTTGAGTTTCAGCCAGGACAGAAGGTATGGGTGTTGGAGCCAGTGGCCCCAGCAGCACTCCAAGACAAATGGTCTGGACCCCATACAGTCCTGGAAAAGAGGGGAGAGGTCACCTACTTGGTGGACCTAGGAACTCCCAGGAGTCCCCACAGGGTACTCCATGTTAACAGGTTAAAAGCATATGTTGACAGGGCAGACATGGGCTTGCTCATGGCTACAGATGAGGGACAGGAGGAAGAGAGTGACCCTCTCCCAGACCTGTTGTCTCAGAACCCTGAAGATGGCTCAGTTGAAGGAGTGACCCTTGGAGGCAACCTCACTGCCCATCAGCAGACTGAATGTAGACAAGTTCTACAATCATTTCAACATCTGTTTTCCCTAATACCTAGCCAAACTGACTGGTGTACCCATGTGGTGGACACTGGTGACAGTCTGCCTGTAAAGAACAAGCTTTATAGACAACCTGACCACGTCAGGGACTGTATAAAGGCTGAGGTACATAAAATGCTGGAATTAGGTGTCATTGAACCCTCAGAGAGCCCCTGGGCTAGCCCAGTGGTTCTGGTCCCCAAACCTCACACCAAAGATGGCAAGAGAGAGATGAGGTTCTGTGTGGACTACAGAGGACTCAATGCTGTCACCAGGACAGATGCACACCCTATTCCAAGGGCAGATGAGCTCATAGACAAACTAGCTTCTGCTAAGTTTTTGAGCACATTTGACTTGACAGCTGGCTATTGGCAAATCAGATTAGCTGAGGAGTCTAAGGCCAAAACAGCATTCTCAACCCCAGGTGGGCACTACCAATTTGTGGTGATGCCCTTTGGTCTGAAGAATGCACCTGCCACCTTCCAAAGGCTGGTGAACCAAGTCCTTACTGGGTTGGATGACTTTTGTGCAGCATATCTTGATGACATTGCTGTCTTTAGCTCCACCTGGGAGGATTACCTGATCCACCTGAAGAAGGCTCTTGAGGCTCTGCAAAGGGCAGGCCTCACTATCAAGGCTACTAAGTGCCAGATAGGGCAGAGTAAGGTTGTGTATTTGGGCCACCTTGTAGGTGGAGGCCAAGTTCAACCACTGGAGAGTAAGATACAATCCATCAAGGACTGGTCCCCTCCAACCACCCAGACTCAAGTTCGAGCTTTCTTGGGCTTGACTGGGTACTACAGGAAGTTTGTTAAGAACTATGGGTCCATTGTGACTCCTCTTAATGATCTGACATCCAAGAAGATGCCCAAAAAGGTTCAGTGGACAGTAAGCTGTCAAAAGGCATTTGATGACCTGAAGGAGACCATGTGCTCTGCACCTATCCTGAAAAGTCCTGACTACTCCAAAGAGTTTATTGTCCAAACAGATGCTTCTGAGTTGGGTGTGGGAGCTGTGCTGTCACAACTTAATGTAGATGGTCAAGACCAACCCATTGCTTTTATTAGCAGACGGTTGACCCCCAGAGAGAAGAATTGGTCAGCTATTGAGAGGGAGGCCTTTGCTGTGGTGTGGGCCCTGAAGAAGCTGAGGCCATACTTGTTTGGCACTCACTTCAAGATTCAGACCGACCATAAGCCCCGCTTGTGGCTAAACCAGATGAAGGGTGAAAACCCCAAACTGCTTAGGTGGTCCATTTCCCTACAGGGGATGGACTTTACAGTGGAGCACCGGCCAGGTACTGACCATGGGAATGCAGATGGTCTCTCCAGGTACTTCCACTTAGGACATGAAGACGAGACTGGTCAAGGCTAGTTTAATGTCCCTGCGTTTGGGGGGGGGTTGTGTAGGAGAGTAGGGTCTGCTATCCTATGGTCACCCCAAATTTTTGCTTTTAGCTTCACTGGTTTTTGACATATTGAGGCTGTGGGCCTGCCAATCAGACCCCCAGCCTGCTGTTCTCTCTACTAAATTCACACTATGCACCCTAGGTGCATAACCAATTGGAAGTGGATCACCCTGTGAGCCCCTGTACCAGTGTACACTAGGTAACCAGGGCATTGGTGTATCTAAGGCCTGCCAGGGGCTGAAGCATGTATTATGCCACCCCAGGCTTGGCCTAACAAATTTGACACAACTGGCTGATCACTCAGCTGGGGTAAGTTGGTGTAACCACCTCTTACTTAGGTGTAGTATACCTATACCTAACCTTAAATGGGACACATGTTAACCTATAAGTCACTCCTATGGCAGGCCTTAACAATCCTGAAGGCAGAGTGCTTGGTTCCATGTGAGATGGTGCTCTGGCATGAGCTGAGCCTGTCTGCAGTGGTCGGAACAACTTCCTTCTACTGTTTCCAGATATCGTCATACCATATACTCTTAAGTGCATTATGAACCTTGCGGTTAAATGCTAACTTTGGTTTGGCTTTATCAAAACATGTCGAGTAAGGTGTCATACGAATTGGAATACTAACCCCTCGCCAATTCTGGTGACGGGGTTAGCATTCCACCCTTCTAGAGGGACACGACATGTACAGTACCTGAAACCCGGGTAAAATCAGACATAGCCTCAGCTCCACAAAATGGATGCTGCCACCACAGACACAAGTCTGCCCTCCTGCTGCTGGGAGTCCTTCCAGCTTGGGAGGTGTGGACAAAGGGTTTCCTGCCAGGGGAGGTGCGTGCACCACCCCAGACAGGATTTTGTGTATTGGTCAGGTAGGGCTTGAAAGAAACCAGACATGCCTGAGGCTCACAAGGAGCCTCGGTGCATATGCCAGTTCAATCCGGTCCTGGGGCACACCAGTCCCGGGCCTGGGGCGAGCTGGACAAAGGATTGGGGGTGTAACCACCCCCCTTCCTGGTCCCACCCTTAGGGAGGGACCTAGCAGGTAGTCCGGCCCCTAGAATCCGCTTAAAGGTAGGAGCTGTGTCCTAAGACTTCAGACATCCTGGAATCAACTTGAAACTGAGAAGAAGACGGGAACTTCGACGCTCTGCCGCACAGAGGACTGAAGCCAATCTCCCCTGTGGTCAGGGAGTGACCACCTTGCTAACGCAAGCACCATCCAGCGAATCAACGTCTGCTTTGCCGCCGCCTCCCGCCGGAGCCCGAGCCCAGAGACTGACAAGACCTGGACCTCCAGACCTCTCACCGCCCGATCCACAGTCCCTGAAAAGAAGAGACCCGTGGAGGCACCGAGACACGTGGAGCCAGCCATCTTGAAAAGACCACGACAAGCTGCAAGCGCAACAACCGAGGCTCCCTCCAAGTTGTGCTTTGGGATCTGAGAAGCCCAACCCCCGAGCAGCATCTGCACCAAAGGTGAGCCCTCCAGCATCTCCACGATCTGCGTGGGGCCCTTCTGCATTTTGCCACTCGACGCGCCTAACCGGTTGCTGGCCCGCTGGCTAGTGGCCATCTTGGCGATGAACTTCAAGAACTACACCGCTGGTCTGGTTGCTCCAGACTGGCCCTCGCTCCCCTTCAAAGGAGCAGTCCCTCTGACCTTGCTGGTCAGAACCATCAGCTTATTTCGTTTTCCACAACAATTGCTTTTGCCAAGGCTTGTTTGCTTCGACCAAGTCGCTGACACCGCCGACAGCGAGAGCCTGTTGGGACAGCTCGTGAACCGACTCCTGGACGTCGTCGACCTTCAGGGACCCCGTGGCTGCAGAGACAAGCTACACCTTTCTTCCTGTTTGCACCCGACATCGCCTGGTACCCACCTGGTGCCACGCTGGTCACTGGCTAGTGACTGTGAACACTGTCCCCTCTGCTTACAGGTCTTCTACAACTCCGATCCACTCTGGGATCCACCGCATCTCTTCCGGACCGATCGCCTGCAGCATCTTTGTCCACAGGCTCCATTGAACAGATAGAAGAAACCCGACGCACTTCGACACCTACGCACCCGCTTCCTGTGGGTGAGGTAAAGCTGGCACTCCGGTGCCCCAGTGTAGAGCCTCATCTCTAGTGTCTGTGTTTCCAATCTTGAGTTCATAGTCCTTCCGGAAGATCCTTTTTGCAGTAACTTAGTGCTTTTTACGCACCCATTAAAAACCTATGGGAGCACGCGTGTGACTATTTGCTCTGCACACGCAACCCATGGACCTCCTGGTCACTAACTGAAGTTAGCTCCTTGTAGGCCCAGTGATTCTAGAGGCCCTAGGCCTTTTCCCTTTTCTGTTCGTGGTACTTATACCACTATTTTAGTATATGGTTTGAGCGGCCACCAGGGCCTATCCATATAAAGTGCAACTTCTGTGTATTCTACTGTAATCTTGTTTGACGATTTGTGCTCCTGTGCTCATAAAGAGACTAGGGGTTACTTTGAGAAATAAATACATATATATTTTGAATATATATCTGTGTGGTGTCCTTTCATTGGTATAAAAGGGGGTTGCATTTGGTAAAACAGCTTGCTTAACACGCTTCACGAGTTTAGCCTCAAAGACTGCTTAGCCTACGCTACCACTAGGGCAGCTAGTCCGAAAAGGTTGACTTACAACCACACCATAAGGGTTGCTTGGCATGGTACAAGGTGGTCACTTTAACTAGTGAACATCATATACCAGGCCAACTTCTCACAGGGGGTGAGTGTTTGATTTGCTCAAACGCTCCGTCCAACATCCCCTTTGGTATCGCTTTGTTCGCCCTAAGTTGGCAGGGTATGCCCAGACGTGGGTCCCTTGCTCACTTTGCCACTGGATTCAAGATACCTTGGCTGAGGAGGGTTATGAACCCGAAACCGGTCCCAGGATGCTTGTTTCCAGTCCAGGAAAGACATGGCTTGGCAGTTCGGGCTGGACTGTTCCCATGAGGCACAGGGTCAGACTGATTTGCATATGGCCATGTCTGAACTGGGGTGGTGGAGTGAGCTAAAGAATGATGATGGATTAAATCCAGATCAGTTGACTGGGGGTGAGTGTTTGAATTGCTCAAACGCTCCGTCCAACATCCCCTTTGGTATCGCTTTGTTCGCCCTAAATTGGCAGGGTATGCCCAGACGTGGGTCCCTTGCTCACTTTGCCACTGGATTCAAGATAGCCTGGCTGAGGAGGGTTATGAACCCGAAACCGGTCCCAGGATGCTTGTTTCCGGTCCAGGGAAGACATGGCTTGGCAGTTCGGGCTGGACTGTTCCCATGAGGCACAGGGTCAGACTGATTTGCATATGGCCATGTCTGAACTGGGGTGGTGGAGTTAGCTAAATAATGATGATGGATTAAACCCAGATCAGTTGACTGGGGTGAGTGTTTGGTTTGCTCAAACGGTCCGTCCAACATCCCCTTTGGTATCGGTTTGTTCGCCCTAAGTTGGCAGGGTATGCCCAGACGTGGGTCCCTTGCTCACTTTGCCACTGGATTCAAGATAGCCTGGCTGAGGAGGGTTATGAACCCGAAACCGGTCCCAGGATGCTTGTTTCCGGTCCAGGGAAGACATGGCTTGGCAGTTCGAGCTGGACTGTTCCCATGAGGCACAGGGTCAGACTGATTTGCATATGGCCATGTCTGAACTGGGGTGGTGTAGTGAGCTAAAGAATGATGATGGATTAAACCCAGATCAGTTGACTGGGGGTGAGTGTTTGATTTGCTCAAACGCTCCGTCCAACATCCCCTTTGGTATCGCTTTGTTCGCCCTAAGTTGGCAGGGTATGCCCAGACGTGGGTCCTTTGCTCACTTTGCCACTGGATTCAAGATAGCCTGGCTGAGGAGGGTTATGAACCCGAAACCGGTCCCAGGATGCTTGTTTCCGGTCCAGGGAAGACATGGCTTGGCAATTCGGGCTGGACTGTTCCCATGAGGCACAGGGTCAGACTGATTTGCATATGGCCATGTCTGAACTGGGGTGGTGGAGTGAGCTAAAGAATGATGATGGATTAAACCCAGATCAGTTGACTGGGGGTGAGTGTTTGATTTGCTCAAATGCTCCGTCCAAAATCCCCTTTGGTATCGCTTTGCTCGCCCTAAGTTGGCAGGGTATGCCCAGACGTGGGTCCCTTGCTCACTTTGCCACTGGATTCAAGATAGCCTGGCTGAGGAGGGTTATGAACCCATAACCGGTCCCAGGATGCTTGTTTCCGGTCCAGGGAAGACATGGCTTGGCAGTTCGGGCTGGACTGTTCCCATGAGGCACAGGGTCAGACTGATTTGCATATGGCCATGTCTGAACTGGGGTGGTGGAGTGAGCTAAAGAATGATGATGGATTAAACCCAGATCAGTTGACTGGGGGTGAGTGTTTGAATTGCTCAAACGCTCCGTCCAACATCCCCTTTGGTATCGCTTTGTTCGCCCTAAATTGGCAGGGTATACCCAGACGTGGGTCCCTTGCTCACTTTGCCACTGGATTCAAGATAGCCTGGCTGAGGAGGGTTATGAACCCGAAACCGGTCCCAGGATGCTTGTTTCCGGTCCAGGGAAGACATGGCTTGGCAGTTCGGGCTGGACTGTTCCCATGAGGCACAGGGTCAGACTGATTTGCATATGGCCATGTCTGAACTGGGGTAGTGGAGTGAGCTAAATAATGATGATGGATTAAACCCAGATCAGTTGACTGGGGGTGAGTGTTTGGTTTGCTCAAACGGTCCGTCCAACATCCCCTTTGGTATCGGTTTGTTCGCCCTAAGTTGGCAGGGTATGCCCAGACGTGGGTCCCTTGCTCACTTTGCCACTGGATTCAAGATAGCCTGGCTGAGGAGGGTTATGAACCCGAAACCGGTCCCAGGATGCTTGTTTCCGGTCCAGGGAAGACATGGCTTGGCAGTTCGGGCTGGACTGTTCCCATGAGGCACAGGGTCAGACTGATTTGCATATGGCCATGTCTGAACTGGGGTGGTGGAGTGAGCTAAAGAATGATGATGGATTAAACCCAGATCAGTTGACTGGGGGTGAGTTTGATTTGCTCAAACGCTCCGTCCAACATCCCCTTTGGTATCGCTTTGTTCGCTCTAAGTTGGCCGGGTATGCCCAGATGTCACGATGCAGCGAAACAGACTGAAAAACGATTCTGCGAGTGTACGATTGTACTCTAAAAGACAGTGTCCTTGGAAATACCCGCTCTGGAGAAGATTGACTCCCACTTGGAAGACATCGCTTAGATCCATTCTGCTTGGATTGCGATTCCCTTCCACTTCCAGTTAAATTCTGTAGATCATTTCCTGGAAGAGTACTCGGTCTAGTTGTTATAGTCGCGAGACTCTTCACAGGTCTCAATGCGCATGCGCGAGGTTCGCGCGGCGCACTTCAACTGTTGAATCTTAAGAAAACGGTTGCCTTATCTTTCAGAGGCCCGTTCCTTCAGAGAAAATCTTTTGAGAGAGTTATCTTCGTGGGTTCCAGGTTCCTTTTTTCAAAGGAAAGTATTCACAGTACAGTTTGTGTGGCACGGAAAATATTATCTCACGTGCTTTCTGGTATTTATTATTTTTTCAGTTAAAATTCAGTCAGCAAGTCGACAGTTTTGACGAGAGAATCTTTGTAGTGAATTCAGAAGGAGATTCTACGTCACCAGCAATATTTCGGAGAAGCGTCTCTGTGAAGAGAGACCTTCTCCTCAGTCAAGTAAGAGTGTTGTTTTTTCCATCTAAAAGCATATGCAAGCAAAAGAGAAGAAATATTCTGCTGAAGTACAAGTTAGAACTTATTGATTCTGAATAGCTCTCAATGAGAGAGTTTTGAACTGTGAAGTGACTTCAGACTAATATCAAGGGCGAGCAGCGAAGTATTTTCTTCAACCGTGTTATGGATTGTACACTATTAAGATAAGAGGCATTAAGCTAATTTTTTCTACAATAATTTAATCCTGAATAAAGACATTGAGATTTCAGCCCTTTCACCTGTGGTGCACACAAGTTCACGAAGTAAAACCACGAGTGAGATTAAAAGACCTACAGCCTCTTAAAGCTGATCAAGTAATCAATAGACAAACAAGCATAGAGAGTGGCTTAGTTCTCCGACACTAAAGGTAAAAGTAGTTCTAGCGAAGAAAGCTTAAAACTATCTATAGAGTTAGGGAAGACTTAATTTGTGTGTTATGTTTTTTAGGAGTCTTCATAAGAACAGAAGATACCATTAGCAGATCCAGTGTCCGGAGGCAGTCTCTCTTTTGTTTGTCTTCCACTTCCCCTTTCCCCCTTGGCTAAGTCCAGAGGCAGTTGTATATTCCATCTGTCACTGGCTTGGATGAGAGGGAGTTGAGGACCTGTCATCTGCTCCTGGGGAAGTCGCTCCATTGATCTGACAGATTGAAGTGCCCAAAAAACCTCATTTTTGAGGGTTTAGATTTCCCCCCGAGCAGTATGGCGGAAGGGATAGATTTAAAGACCCTAACTTCTATTTTAGAAGGCATGCAGAAGCAACTTAATTGTGCCCTAGAAGATAATAAGTCATTGAGAGAGGAAGTTAGGAGGTCGAGTCAGGAATCAATTCAGACTAGGCAAAGATTAGACGAGTTAGTTGCATCAGGTTCAGGATCTAAGGGTTCTCAAGGATTATCAGGCAATCTATCTCCTTCAGATATTTCAACTCAAGTTATTCATGCAGTTTCACCTATTATTCCACTGGCGCCCCCAGAAAGATTTGGTGGGGATCCACAAAGAGCACAAATATTCTTAACTCAGTGTTCCCTGCATTTTTTGTGTCGGCCAGTCATTTTTGATGAGGATCAATCAAAGGTGGCTTTCATACTGTCGTATTTGAATGGTGATGCTGCAGCTTGGTCCATGTCGTTAGTCTCTCAGAATGATCCAATGTTATACAACTTTAACGATTTCAAGATAGAATTCTTACGAATTTTTGATCGACGTTCAGCCTCCCAAGCCACAGACAACGAGTTATTGGAGCTCAAGCAGGGGAATCGAGATTTAGTTGCCTACTTGGCCCAATTTAATAAACTAGTGGTGGAATCCAAGTGGCCTGAAGACAAAAGAGCAGCAATTTTTTATAGAGGGTTAAAGGATGACCTAAAGGATGCTTTGGCTCAGATTCCTAGGAGGCCCACCGAAATATCTGAATTAATCGATTTGGTGTTGCAGATAGACCACCGTTTGAGTGAGCGTCGAAATGAAAAAAGAAGAGATGTTCGCCCGCTTCCACCACGTTTTGATCGAATGAAGTCGGAAGCTCACAAGTCATTAGAAAACTCCTTGACCGAGGAACCTATGCAGATAGGGTCAATACGAGGACCCTTGTCCAAAGAAGAAAAGGAAAGGCGAAGATCTAGTCACCTGTGTTTGTATTGCGGCCTCTCTGGTCACTTTGTAAAGGATTGTCCGAAAAAACCAAAGAATTCTCTGCCGGGAAAAGGTCAGCTTCACCTGTGAAGAGAGTTGCCCAGGGTGGAGCAGATTCAAAGTCAACTCCAAATTTGCAGCAAGTGGTAAATACCTTACAATCATCCTCACCTCATGTGGTAGTTTCCTTTACGGCTAGATTTCGAAATCAGGAGATTAGCGGAGTCTCAGTGATGATAGATTCTGGGGCAACTGGAAATTTCTGTGACATCAAGTATGCCCGTCGCAAAGGGATAAGATTTGTAGAAAAGCAGGTTTTGGAAGTGGTCACAGCTGTTGATGGAACTAACCGATCTTCGGGACCAATCACTCATGAAACAGAATTAATCCAATTGACTGGATTGAGTGGACTTTCGGAATTGTTGACATTTAACTTGATTGATGCTCCTCAATTTGAATTAATTTTGGGCCTTCCCTGGTTAACTGAACACAATCCACGCATAGATTGGGCTAGGAGAACCATCACCATGGATTCAACCTTTTGCAAGGAAAACTGTTTTTGTGAGCAATCCCATCAAACGGAAGATTCTCCTGCCCGGAAGTTAGCTGGTCGTCCTGCTTTAATTTGCTCTTTGGAAACCAAGGAAATTCCCGAAGAATACAAGGATTTGTCATCAGTGTTCGATGTAAAAGAGGCAGAAAGGCTACCCCCCCATCGCCCCTATGATTGCAAAATTGACATTGAGCCAGGGGCCGTGTTGCCTTGCAGTAGAATCTATGCATTGACTGAGACTGAAAATCAATATCTTAAAAGTTATTTGGACAAACACTTGGAAAATGGATTTATTCGTCCCTCTAAATCTCCAGTATCGTCTCCCTTATTTTTCATTCCGAAGAAAGATGGAGAACTTCGAACTTGCATCGATTACAGAGCCCTGAATCAAGTGACAATCAAAAATCGTTATCCACTCCCGCTAATTTCAGTTTTGTTGGATCAAGTGAAAAATGCAAAGGTCTACACAAAATTGGATTTACGTGGGGCTTACCATTTGATTCGTATTGCCCCCGGAGATGAGTGGAAGACTGCATTTCGTACCCGTCATGGCTTATTTGAATATTTGGTGATGCCATACGGGTTATGTAACGCTCCAGCGGCTTTCCAGCATTTTGTGAATGACGTTCTCAGGGAGTTTTTGGACAGAATTGCCGTTGTTTATATCGACGACATTTTGATCTTCTCTGACAGTCTGGAAGAGCATGTTACCCATGTCAGATTGATTTTAACTAGATTGCTAGAAAATCATCTCTATGTGAAACTGGAGAAGTGTGCCTTTCATGTGAATAAGGTGGAATTCCTTGGGTTTGTGCTATCCCCTGAAGGTGTAAGCATGGATAAGACTAAGGTGAAAGCTGTACAAGATTGGCCATCTCCCAAAAGTGTAAAAGAAATCCAAAGTTTCATCGGTTTTTCAAATTTTTACAGGAGGTTCATTTCAAATTTTTCCCACAAAGTAAGTCCAATCACACGTTTGTTAAGAAAAGGAGTCAAGTTTGTTTGGGATGAGGAAGCAGAAGAGGCTTTTCAGTTCCTAAAGAGATCTTTTACTCAAGCCCCTATCCTGTTGCATCCAAGAACTGATGAACCATTCTATGTCGAAGCGGACGCCTCAGATGTTGCCATAGGAGGAATACTGTCCCAACGTCATAAGGATACAGGTCAATTACACCCAGTGGCCTACTACTCCAGGAAGTTATCTCCTCCTGAATGCAACTATTCAATTGCAGACAAGGAATTGTTAGCAGTCAAGAGTGCCTTTTTGGAATGGAGGCATTATTTGCTAGGGGCCTTGCATAAGGTCACTGTTTACACCGATCATCGTAACCTTCAATTCCTTAAGTCTGCCAGGACATTGACGGCCAGGCAGTTACGTTGGTCATTATTTTTTGCAGATTTCAATTTTGTAATCACCTTCCGACCTGGGACCAGTAATGTAAAAGCAGATGCTCTTTCCAGAATAAATACTGATCATTTAGAAACTGATCAAAAGAAACAGGCTATAATTCCGGAAGAGAAGATCATTGTTGCCTCTCTCAACACAGATTTTTCAAGTGAGATCCAAAAGGCCATGCCATATGAAGAAATGATTCTGTGGGCAAATGAAGAATCAGAGAGAGAAATCAGAGATGGTCTGCCTTATATACGAAATTGTTTGTATCTTCCGACTAAAAGACTGCAAGATCGAGCCTTGAAACTATGTCATGACGAATCTCTAGCAGGTCATAAAGGAGTTCAAAAGACCTTGGAGTTGGTTGAAAGAAATTTTTGGTGGCCAAAGATGAAATCACAAATACGACAGTATGTTTCCACCTGCGAGAGATGCCTGCAGGGGAATTCAGATCGAAGGGCTCCTCAAGGGTTGTTGATGCCAATGCCTACCCCACCTCACCCTTGGCACACTGTTTCGATGGATTTGATTGTAGACCTCCCTCCAAGCCAGGGTTTTAACACCATTCTGGTTATGGTAGACACATTCACTAAGATGGCGCATTTTGTCCCTTTGAAGGAAATCCCCAGGGCACGTCAATTAGCTCAATTGTTTACTCAACACATTGTGAGACTGCATGGGATTCCAAAGGTTGTAGTCTCTGATCGAGGCTCTCAATTTGTCTCCCACTTTTGGAGGGCCTTTACGAAGAGGCTAGGCATTGATGCACGCTATTCCACCAGTTTCCATCCCGAAACTGATGGTCAAACCGAAAGAGTCAATCAAGACTTAGAGCAGTATCTCAGGCTTTATTTGATGGATCAGAAAGCTGGGTGGTCTGAATTAATTTGGTCTGCTGAGTTTGCCTATAACAATGCCAAACATTCCACTACTGGTTACTCCCCTTTCTATTTAAACTATGGTAGGCACCCGAGTTTAATTTTTGAAAAAGATGAGGGATCAGTACCTGCAGTAGAAGAATTGGTAAATAAGGTTCAAGATTCATTACGTCAGGCAGGTGAAAATATCAAAAAGGCTAAAGACTCTTATAAATTTCAGGCTGACAAAAAGAGAAGAGAGAGTCCCGCTTTTAAACCAGGAGACAAGATTTGGTTGTCCACCAAAAATCTAAAACTAAAAGAAAACCGTAAATTCCAACCAAGGTTCATTGGCCCATTTAAGGTAAACAAGATGATAAATCCAGTGTCAGTTAAGATCCAGTTGCCACCCTATCTAAAGATTCACCCAGTGTTCCACGTTTCCTTGTTAAAGAAAAGTCCACCAAATTTGAGGTTCCGATCTACCCCTAAACCCATTAATGTAGGTTCAGTGGAGGAGTTTGAGGTTCATAAGATTCTAGACTCAACCTTTAGAAAAGGTAAATTGTATTACTTGATCAGTTGGAAGGGTTTTGGTCCTGAAGAAAGATCTTGGGAGCCACATTCTAATGTTCACGCTCCAAAGCTCATTCGAGACTTTCACCAGAAACATCCTACTAAGCCAAGGTTGAAGGGACGTCTTTTGGTGGGGAGTACTGTCACGATGCAGCGAAACAGACTGAAAAACGATTCTGCGAGTGTACGATTGTACTCTAAAAGACAGTGTCCTTGGAAATACCCGCTCTGGAGAAGATTGACTCCCACTTGGAAGACATCGCTTAGATCCATTCTGCTTGGATTGCGATTCCCTTCCACTTCCAGTTAAATTCTGTAGATCATTTCCTGGAAGAGTACTCGGTCTAGTTGTTATAGTCGCGAGACTCTTCACAGGTCTCAATGCGCATGCGCGAGGTTCGTGCGGCGCACTTCAACTGTTGAATCTCAAGAAAACGGTTGCCTTATCTTTCAGAGGCCCGTTCCTTCAGAGAAAATCTTTTGAGAGAGTTATCTTCGTGGGTTCCAGGTTCCTTTTTTCAAAGGAAAGTATTCACAGTACAGTTTGTGTGGCACGGAAAATATTATCTCACGTGCTTTCTGGTATTTATTATTTTTTCAGTTAAAATTCAGTCAGCAAGTCGACAGTTTTGACGAGAGAATCTTTGTAGTGAATTCAGAAGGAGATTCTACGTCACCAGCAATATTTCGGAGAAGCGTCTCTGTGAAGAGAGACCTTCTCCTCAGTCAAGTAAGAGTGTTGTTTTTTCCATCTAAAAGCATATGCAAGCAAAAGAGAAGAAATATTCTGCTGAAGTACAAGTTAGAACTTATTGATTCTGAATAGCTCTCAATGAGAGAGTTTTGAACTGTGAAGTGACTTCAGACTAATATCAAGGGCGAGCAGCGAAGTATTTTCTTCAACCGTGTTATGGATTGTACACTATTAAGATAAGAGGCATTAAGCTAATTTTTTCTACAATAATTTAATCCTGAATAAAGACATTGAGATTTCAGCCCTTTCACCTGTGGTGCACACAAGTTCACGAAGTAAAACCACGAGTGAGATTAAAAGACCTACAGCCTCTTAAAGCTGATCAAGTAATCAATAGACAAACAAGCATAGAGAGTGGCTTAGTTCTCCGACACTAAAGGTAAAAGTAGTTCTAGCGAAGAAAGCTTAAAACTATCTATAGAGTTAGGGAAGACTTAATTTGTGTGTTATGTTTTTTAGGAGTCTTCATAAGAACAGAAGATACCATTAGCAGATCCAGTGTCCGGAGGCAGTCTCTCTTTTGTTTGTCTTCCACTTCCCCTTTCCCCCTTGGCTAAGTCCAGAGGCAGTTGTATATTCCATCTGTCACTGGCTTGGATGAGAGGGAGTTGAGGACCTGTCATCTGCTCCTGGGGAAGTCGCTCCATTGATCTGACACCAGACGTGGGTCCCTTGCTCACTTTGCCACTGGATTCAAGATAGCCTGGCTGAGGAGGATTATGAACCCGAAACCGGTCCCAGGATGCTTGTTTCCGGTCCAGGGAAGACATGGCTTGGCAGTTCGGGCTGGACTGTTCCCATGAGGCACAGGGTCAGACTGATTTGCATATGGCCATGTCTGAACTGGGGTGGTGGAGTGAGCTAAAGAATGATGATGGATTAAACCCAGATCAGTTGACTGGGGGTGAGTGTTTGATTTGCTCAAACGCTCCGTCCAACATCCCCTTTGGTATCGCTTTGTTCGCCCTAAGTTGGCAGGGTATGCCCAGACGTGGCTCCCTTGCTCACTTTGCCACTGGATTCAAGATAGCCTGGCTGAGGAGGGTTATGAACCCATAACCGGTCCCAGGATGCTTGTTTCCGGTCCAGGGAAGACATGGCTTGGCAGTTCGGGCTGGACTGTTCCCATGAGGCACAGGGTCAGACTGATTTGTATATGGCCATGTCTGAACTGGGGTGGTGGAGTGAGCTAAAGAATGATGATGGATTAAACCCAGATCAGTTGACTGGGGGTGAGTGTTTGATTTGCTCAAACGCTCCGTCCAACATCCCCTTTGGTATCACTCTCCAAAACAGGTGCATCTCACATGCTCTCTTCTTCAGGACTTTGGTTTTCTTATCAACACAGATAAATTAATGATGAACCCTTCAAAACAGATGGAATTCTTAGGTTTTCTGATGAACTCTTTCAGCACGACTCTCCATCTTTCTTCAGCAAAACTCAAGGCTTTCATATCTGAAACCCCGCAAATTGTGGGCCTTCTCTCATCTTCTATACAGGCTATTTCTCCAGGCCCTCTTCACTATCAGGCTCTTCAAAGACTAAAAATTCACCACCTGTGCAGAGACCTCGGCTACTCTGACCCCGTCACCTAAAATCCAGAATCCTGTTTAAAGCTTCAGTGGTGGATAGACCATTTGGATGCCTGGAACAGCAGGGCCATCTTCGCGTCAGCCCCGATCTTGTGTTGTAACTCGATGCAAGTCGTACTGAGTGGGTTGTCCAATGTGAACAATTCTTAACTGGCGGTACTCGATCGGAAGCTTCATCCTTCAGTGTTCAAGTCTGTGCTTCACAAATGTGGTCCCTTTCAGATAGACCTTTTTGACTCCAGACTGAATTTTCAACTTCCTCTCTTCTTCTGTTGACACCCAGATACCTTGGCTATAGCATCAGATGCTTTTCTTCAGGACTGGTCCCTTTCAACCCATTACGCATTCCCTCCTTTTCTAATGATCAACAGGGTCTTGCCTCAGGTCAGACACCAACAAGCAACTCCGATTTTGGTGGCTCCCTTCTGCCAATCACAAGATTGGTATCCCCTTTCCTGGAACTGGCGATTGATTTCCCAGTTCTGCTTCCTATGTTCACAAACCTTCTCCTAGATCCCTTCAGCCTTACTCACAAGCTGGTACTAGACAATCCACTCATTCTTTCGGCTTGGAAGATAGCAGGAGATCCCAATCTGTCCCTTGTCACTTTTCCTGAAGCTTCAGCTTACATCAATAGATCCTGGGCGCCAGGTACCACAAAAGCTTATAAGTCAGCTTTGTCTCTATGGGTAGACTGATGTGTGGGAAAATGTGTCAATCCCTTTCCCGCAGACATAACCTACATTGTTAACTTCTTGGCAGCAGTAGCTAGTTGGGGAAACACTTACCATACTATAAATGTTTACAGATCTGCAATATCTACTAATCAGCCTTACATCAATGGAAAACCAGTGGAAGAACATTCACGCATCTGTTGACTGATAAAAAGAGAGTAAAATTTCCCAATCCTCCTCTTCCTAAGTACAGTATGTTGTGGGATTTTAATGTGGTTTTTAACTTGTTTATATCATGGCCGGATAATGCTAAACTTTCATTTAAAATGTTGTCAGCAAAGCTTACCATGCTATTATGTGTGATTTCTATCAAACGTTTGTCTGATGTTAGAGCTCTCGACATCTTCTCTCAACAGTTTACTCCGACAGGTTTGCTTTTTACACTTCATCGCCGTACTAAAACAAATTTGACCTCTTTTTTGTATCCCTACTTTCCTGATCAACCCAAGTTTTGCGCTGGACAATGTCTCAAAGTATATGAACAAAACACAGTTGATCTCAGGATGCCCTCAGACACCCAGCTTCTTATTTCATTAAGAAAACCCCACAAACCAGTATCTTCCCCTACCCACATGTTCTGGGTCAAGTGAGTCATGCCCCTGGCAGTTTTTGATACCACCATTTTCTGTGCCCATTCCTCTAGAGGGGCCATTGCCTCCAATGTTTTTTGGCAGGCTCCCTTCTGGAGGACATTCTGAGATCAGCTGATTGGTCTAATGACAATGTTTTCCATACTTTCTATTGTAAACCTGTGCATACTGCTTTTACTGTTATAGTTAACCTGCTTTGAAAAAAAGAGCCTCCAGTCTTGCATTAAAATGTAGATTTTCCTAGTAAGTTATGAAGGAAAGTCTTAATTTTATTAAGGACACAGAGGCACGTATTATCCCATTGCAACCTGGTTTAACGTCATGTTTCTTCCCCACCCTGACAGCGACTCCAACACCAAAGAAATTCTCAACCTGGACTGTTCCTTGTGGCAGACTTTTCCTCCTATGGATTTTCCTGATGTTCCTGTTTCTTTTCCTTCTCTATTTGTGATATTGGGTCACCAAACAATTGACTTTTGCCAGGAACTGTTCACTCTTATTATGGCTCTTTCGATTGTGTTATCTATTTTTCCTTTATTAAATATTTATTCTTCATTTCTTACACAAGAAAAGAGGAGTGTTCGCAGTCAAGCTGGGTACTATTCATGGTACTGTACTATTAATAGCCACAGTTGTACTGCGTGTTGTGTTACGATTAGCTGGTTGTCTCCATGCCTCATGGGATTTGTAGTTTTTTAAAGTAGTTCTTGACTGCTGCTGTTAAATTAAAGTAAGATCAGAGAAGCATAATACTTGCCTCTGTGTCTTTAATAAAATTAAGACTTTCCTTCATAACTTACAAGGAAAATCTACATTGTTAGATCAACTTTAGTCCCCGGTATTGCATGAAACCGAATAAGTTGTTCAATGACTTCTGGGATACCAACAAATTTGAGAATGCATCACCATTAATAGTAAATGGAAAAGAACAAAAAAATATCACCATTTTACAAGGCACCCAACAGGGTTGCCCTCTTCTTTGTGATCCACTAACAACTGCAGTAAGATCCTGCCAATCAATTAAATCAACATTTCGGAGCACTGCAAAATTGAAACAATACGCAGATGATATGGTTCTCCAGCTAGACCCCAAGCAACTGTTAATTGTTTCACTATTCTCAGTTAATGAGGAATTTTCTAAATGATGAGGATATACAGTTAATTAAAAGTAAAAATTAAAAAAAGCAACTTCCCAGGGAAGGTGGGAGGATAGCATTAACTGATTTCAGGAAGTACTGTCATGCAGCTCCTATATTGATGCCTCCTCATTTACACGACTGGTTGCACAACCAGACATTTCAGAATGTATTTCTCCAGGTAATAAGAGGAAGGATTTTCATCATAACCATCACCAAAAATGTTTGTGTATACGAAGTCCTGAACCGGTACGCATCCGACTTACATCAATTTGTAGAAAAAGGCAAGAACGGCTGTTTGACTTTCTTTCATTACATAGCATACACGCAGAAACTATGTTAGCAAGTATGCTGACGGAAACTACATCAAGCAGGGCTAACCAGAGAGAATTAGGAGGATTAGTGAAGGGAGGGGCTGGGTTAGTAATAAACAACCCCCCCCCCCCCCCCCCCCAGCGCCTTTTAGACCCTCACGGGTGAGTAGAGCGCATAAAACTCCCTGATTGATTGATTTACTTGGAAAGTTATTACTGAAAAACTAACAATACATAGGGCATGGTGGAAATTTTCCTCTATAAAAATCTGTGGCCTGAGACTGATTACCTCCGTTTGATCAACTGTACAAGAGAATTAGTAAAGCATCTCTATAAAGATTGGTTAATCCAGTTAGGAATCAGCTACTCTGCTGCCCCTGAACAATAATTCCTGCAGTTACACAATAGCATTTCTTTAATACATGGGAGCAAGCACATTGAGAGAGTAAAATCAATGTTACATCTTGTTGGGAAACATCAGAGTATGATATGACTGGTTTACAAGGCACTGATTTTAAAAGGCTGCATCTGTGCGCCCAATGGTTCTTCTATTATACTGCGATCTTTCTTCTTAGTAGAACTCAAACATCAATGAACAATTCCCTAGCTGTACTGAACCCGGGAACTGGGTGCAAACAATATGGCTTTGCCACAGTTTAATAGAATTTTGGAGTGAGTTTCCCAAGTTTGCAACCAATTGTCAAAAATGCCAGATAAATTTAGACACAATAAGAATATTGTTGGGTAGTACAGCTCACTTGGGAATTTGATTCAGATCGGTGAGACGTTGGTGGTTTATCCCTACTGGAGTCACGCTAGCCCAGCTGATGAGGGGTGAAAACCCGAAACAAGTTCCAGGAGGCTTGTTCCAGTCCAGGGAAGACCTGGCCTGGAAGTTCTGGCTTGCCTGTTTCCATGGGAGACCAGGGTCAAGACTGATTTGCATATAACTGGTTTATACTGGAATGGCATGGGGAGGGAAAAAAACGATGGATTTAGGCCCAGATCTCTGTACTGGGGTGAATGTTTGACATTGTTCAGCATTTTGTCCATCAATTGTTCTTTTTGCATTTATCACTACTCTAGGCAAAAGGTTCGTAAACACCATCCATTGGCAAGCAAGAAATCACCACTTTTTACGGCCTGGCTCCTCAAAATGAAAAATTTATACAACAAGGAGAGAATCTGCACAATGAAAATAGTTGCTAGTAATGAATCTCATAAGTTCTGGAAGTTTTATGAAAAATATACGGAAATTATTTAGGTCCCTCTTCTAGAAGGATAAATAAAAAAATGATTGCATAATGATGGAACAATAAGGCGAAATACTAGTGCAGCTATTTTGATGGACTACGGTTACAATGTTCTTTCTATTTTTATACTATGTAAAATGCTGCTACAATGTATAACCGATAAAAGGTTTTAATGATGGGAAGATCTCAAAATCAAATAATAATAATAATTTAAAAAGTTATTATTGTTAACCGGGGTCTGCTATTCAGCATAAGAACAGAGAAACTTTAAATTAGGTCATCTGGGTCTCCTCGTAGAATATATTATAGTTTTAACTATTCAAAAGGCACAAGTTTTTCTGGCCATTTCAAAACATCTGGAGGAGGCTTTCAATAGACTCTTTCTGACTTTGTAAAGCTTAATTAGAGGTGTTTTGTTCGTCATGGTTGTAATGTAAGTGTTGGTGTAATGTGTACTTATCCGATGTAATAGCGGTCTCTTTATTCCTGAGTTAATTAGGACATAGCTGCTACATTGTTTGTTGTGATAATTATATGCATTGTGTCTCTTTCAGCTTTTGCGTGGTGAGATGGAGCAAAGGTGAACTCATATCTTCCAGGCAATCAGAGGGAACAGAACATCCTTTAAATGTATAGTTTGCTTGAACTCATTTCTCAGGGCATGCATCATCTATCAGATACACAGAAAATGATTATCCATGCCCTTGTTGGCTGGGAACTGTAAATGGCCATGTTGTGATGAACAAAAAACAAAAAATGCAGGCGATTAATGCATCTCGCACATGGATTTAAAAGAAGCAACATAGGGGTCACGTGATTGGAGGGGGCAGAAGGTGAACTGCTGGGTTGCAAAATATTAAATCATCCATATTAACTGGTGAGGAGTTCGTTTCTACATTGTGGGCTGTAACTCTCTCCTTGCATCTATGCACTCCCTCTCTCTCTGTTCTCTCTTCTTTGCTCTTACACTCTTGCTCTCTCTATCCCTCTTCCCCTCTTCCTGTCTCCTTATCTCTATTGAGGCCATTCTACCTGCTGCAGTAATCTCTAGGGGCTTGGGAAAGTGACAGAGGCACCATCAGCGGCCCAGGCCTTACAAAAACCTGCCTCCAATTGCACCGGCCCGCTGGGGAATTGCCCGATGGAATAAAAGGCCAGTCCGGCCCCGTATGCAGGTGCCATTATCACCTGGGGTAAGAGGGTTTCCAGTGCTTAGAATAATATTATCAACTTAGTGGCTCACAGAGGCGGAGCTTCTACCTCTGAACTTCCTCCCCTGTGAAGACTGCCCCCGGCCTCCAAGGCCACACTGCAGGGAGGGCCCTGTTTTAACACAAATAACATCCCCTTTTGCCATAAAACTGATAAATGATGGTACCCCGCCAGTCTATTCTGGCAATAGAGAGAGCAGAAGGAGAAAAAAAGCATCACCATTGGGGGTGCATCTGTCAACATCTTTTGAGGCAATAAAATCTAATTCTATTGAAGGGGAAATATTTACCATAAATGAGGGACCCACAGACCATCCATTGGGTTACCCCAGTGGGACGACAATGGATTTTGTGCCCAGAAAGATCTTACCAGAAGAATGTGTTTTACAACATGGTCACCTTGAGAGGTATCTCCTTTTCTGTAGTCTCGAATAAGGAGCACATTTTTTATGGAAACTTCTCAGGGATTTTATAAATAAAAAAACGGGGCACAATCACACAAGCATGAGAAGCAATATAAGAGTTGTTCGATATGAAAAACATCTGATTACTGTAATTATTTAATTGATCCTGTGGTATTTGAACATTCTGTATTTTTAAGGTTGTTGTATATTGTGTTTTCGATGAATTGTTAATACCTGTTTTAAGGGACATAGTCCCATATAAACTTATTTTTCTACACTGAATTGAAACATCTGGTTACTGTCCTGAGAAGTCCAGGGAAGGCCAGAAACCATGTTAATTAAACAAAGGACCAAATTCAGGGAGATGATCAAAACTGTCAGCATAGATAGGAATATTTTCAAACCTCGAGCCTGGATCCCAAAATAAGTCCAGCCAATGTAGCTGTGTTTACTCGAATGCGAACGCGGTTTTCTGATTCATAAACATTTAGGCCTACGTTACACAAGGATCTCCATTGCACAATGACCTGTCTGCAGCAATTTTGAACTAATGAAAAACTCAGGTAATAAATTTGAAAAACACCCAACACAAATGTTAATTCAATAAATATTTTTTTGTGTCCAGTTGTTCCATCCGTGTTTAAATGAAGAATTGAGAATTGATTACAAGAGTCAATTGCCTTCTTGCCCTTATTGCCAGAATTCACTTATATCGCCAAGCATAGCAATGAGGAATATGCACATTTACGCGAGCCGTCTAAATGCAGTGGAAGCAGCGCTATCACTATCATCGGTGTGTCTCGACACCAAACAGGAAAGCCCTCTAGAGCCATCCTCTCCAGTGACAGTGATCCCAGAAAAGATTGGACAATAGTGTGATACACTGGTCTCATAAAGGAAAAAAGACTTTTGGGGACATGTAGGTGAATTTCCCCGCCCTGGTGTGATGGTCAAGTGTGCATCATGTGTTCTTCAATATAAAGCGTGAATATTGAAAATTGTTAAAGGTTGCAAAAGGACAACCCGCAAAAGGAGAAGGCTATTATCTCTTGCACCATGTTGCACAATTTCAATTAAATAGAAGAACAAATTCCTACACTTAAAAAAAAAAGCACAAAAACGTATTTGTTTCACTAAAATTCGAAAACAGTGTAAGAAATTTGGGAATCTACATCCACACAGACCTCTCACAGGTATTCCAGTTCAGTGGAAGA
Source organism: Triturus cristatus (assembly GCF_964204655.1). Classification (NCBI taxonomy): domain Eukaryota; kingdom Metazoa; phylum Chordata; class Amphibia; order Caudata; family Salamandridae; genus Triturus; species Triturus cristatus. The sequence goes on along the minus strand of NC_140593.1, from coordinate 1,063,922,530 downwards.
GACTGGATCAAGATATTAGTAAGCCTCGAGGAAGTTTGCTTCCAGTTGATTGAACGATACACTTCATTGGCATGCATTGAGGGTGTAGCGAAAAGGGTATCGTCAATTGTATCAAGGCGGGGATAGCAATTCAGATGAAGGCACGGATAAAGTCATGGGGTGCAACTCTGGTGGATAGAGGATGTGATATTCAGGTTCCAGCTTTCTTATACGAACCTGACCCAAGTCCATTAAAAACCTTTAGCCACAACATGACATGATTATTAGGTCAATGCATGCCACCTTGCCTTATCACACCCCCCCTTCCAGACAATATTTTTTGTTTTATATCATCATTATTTATGATTTTCAAGATACAACAGATGAGCAGCTGAAATAGGCAGATTAAGCAGGTAAAGACCTTTGTGATTGTCACAGTAAAAGAATATTGGCATCATGGGCACAGCGTCCAATGCTCGAGGATGCCTGGAATAGGGCATTCCCCCTGCCCTTTCAATTTGTCCCCTCCCCCTCTCCCATCACCTCCCTTTCTAGACTCATCTCCGCATTAGCATGAGTTCTCCACCCTATGCTCATGAGCCGTGGCTGCCTGTGCGACCTGCATGTCTTCGTTCCCCCAGTCTGTGTTATCCCATCTAGAATCTGAGCTCATACCTGGCAGTCTTCTTCCACCTTGTCACCCTTCCTCACTTCCCGCAAACATCTTTCCTCCGCAAGCGCCCATTCTTTCATACCCCTCATCCATGGACTCACTATGGGGCTCACCAGAGATAACCATTATTTTGCCCCACCTACGCTCCGCAAGTACCTCTGTGCTATGATGCAGGGTGATCAAGTATTTCCGGACCATGACATTGATCACAGCCTGGGTCACTACCTGCTCCGCCTCCTCAACATTCAGCATCATGATTGTCCCAGGAGGGCAACAGCGAGGCCAATAACAAACCAGGTTTACGCCCCTCTCGATGGAGCCGTTGCCTTTAGTCTCATCCCCTGGACAATAGGAGAGATTTCTCTGTCCAACAGAAGTGATATGAGTCTTAACTTGGGATCGCATTGATGGCGTGGAGCCTTCATACTTCTCGAGAATATAAGAATTTGTTTAAGGAGCAAGAAATCAGTAACACCAGGAAACGCATTTAACGAGGTTCGTCATCTGCTTCAAACTCTGAGCCAAACCATCCAATAACAGTAAAGCTCTGTCAGAAGGACAAGTTCAAAAGATGACTGTCACTGGGAGAGCAACTTGAAGAAATGATGAGTCTCACTATCAGAGCGGAGGCTAGATCCCATTGGCATATTGTTACATACCACCAGGGGCAATATTTAGGTTATGGTATGTCACTATATTTCTTTGACTATCACCAGCACATAGGGAGTTTCCCCAACAACCTGTGGAATGTCAGCAGTTAGCCTTGGCTTAAAACTGTAGTTCTAGAAGTGATGCCATGTGTTTCCTAACTTCTAATACAGCACTTTTATTTTAAATTTTCTGCTTCTTGCAGGGATGCTGGTGTAGACGATTGTATGACAGAATCCCGCATGCGTTTAGCACGCATGTTTTTACAACACCGGCATTAGAACCAACGCGTCATTACAACGCATTTCTTTAAAATGCAAGTCGTTGCAACGACTTGCCTTGGGGGGCGCTGAACTTTGGAATAGTTTTATTTACTATATCAACTCCAGTCTGCGCGACAGTAGGGAAAGTGTTGGACTTAAAATCCAACACCACTCCACAAATACGCCCCCTAAAGCAAGTTGTTGTAACGACTTGCGTGCTAAATGAATCCATGATAACGATGCGCTTATTCTACTGCTGGCATTGTAAAGGCACAGAGTGATTTTGGCTTCATAATAAAAGATTTTTCCCAGTATAGACATGGGCACCCACAATGCTTAGCATTTCTTGCGTGCTTCATTGACGGATAGAGCGCGGGTTGCAGTAGGCAGCGGTTCCTGTTAGTTATCTGCACAGACGTGGCCTGTGTGCTGTTAGTCCTTGGGCAGAATGAGATGGATCATAGCATTATCATACTGCAAGAGTAATGCACACTGTTCCAGCAATGGCTTGGTTCGTGCTTCTGACACAGGTTAATGTGTTACACTGGCACACTGTGAAATCTTGGTGCACACATAATGAGCATCTGCCATGAAACCTTATGTGCTTCTTGTGATTGGTGTTTTTAGAGTTTGTTTAAAACATTCTTTTTATTAATAATCCAGAATGTTAGAGCCATTACATTATCAAATTTTTTGTATGTAAAGAACATAGAAATAAATCATCAACAGTGTTACAATAAGGAAACAACCCAAATATTAGGGACATATACCCACAGAGCAGTCACTCAACCTAAGGGGGACATTTGGTCCAAACAATGTCAACATAGAGAATGGTCAATTAGGGAAGCGTAAAGAGACAAAGTCGGGACCATGAAAGAGGGAACAAATACTTACAGTTTGAAATGAATTGAACAGAAATGTATGAGACATACCTACGGATCGAGAGATAGGCGGTGAAAGGTAGACTCCCTCAGGTAGGTCATGGAATGCGTCGGGAGGCATTAGAGGCGCAGACGCAAAAAACTGCACAAGATCTCCAAATAAAGTTGTGATTGGTCATTCAAAATGTAGCTCAAGTGCTCATATACCGCTTTTAGCACCATACTATCCATACAGTCCGCAAGGGATGGGTGATCTAGGTTTAGACCAGTTCTGAAGAATACACCTTTGCTGCCGCCAGACAGTAGAAAGTCAACGCTTCTCATGTCTAGTGTCCGCAGAAACATTTCAAGTGTCATGTAACAGTATGAGTGCTGCAGAAGGAGTGCAGCTCATGGTACAGGTGTCCGTGAGGACTTGCACACCTGGGTCCAATAGAGCTCAAGCACTGGGTAAGACCAAAGTATCTGCAGAATATCACTTTGCAGTAAGGCACACATCTAGCAGTTGGAGGAAGGAATTCATTTTGCCAGAAAAGACCATTCTGAAGTCCAGTGCCAATGTAGGAGAATTTTAAAGTAACTGAATTTCGCTTTCGCCTCCCAGAGTTCTCAATTGTGGTCAGCCATGAGATGTGCCCATTGTGTTGGAGAGTACAAAGAGGTGAGTCTGTGTTTTCACTGATGTAGGAGGAGATGTTCCATTGGAGCAGAAAATTGTCTAATGATTAGCAGGTCATAGAGTCCTGTGATCAATTTCTCGTAGTGGCCGCAGCGAACCGACTACGTATGCAACGATGAGGGCATGTGGAGCCATTTAAGCATCCTCGGCATTGAATGGAAGCAAATGCATTGTTTTAGGTATCGCCAGAAATGGGATCTGGTTAGTCCGTACGTATCAGATAGTTCCGCAGAGTTTACTTCTTCTTCAGTGCCTTAAGTGAGGTATCATTCAGTGGTGATGTGAAAATGTCCAGCAGACCTCTGTCATAAGGAGCAGGATCACACTCTTTGTCATCATCTGCATCAAATTCCAACTCCACAGGAAGAAGGAGATCAAAGCACCAATGTCTGTGGAAGGTGATGAGGCACTGTGCTCATGTACCCTTCGCTCCTCCTTATAAATCCTCACTTGCTCCAGAAAACTTAGATTCGGAGCCCTCAAGAACACTCCATGCTGCCAAAGATCCTGTGGGCTGTGATGTTTTTATCTGCTGCAGCAATAGTTTGAGTGTACTTTTCTGATGTCAAGGCAGGTTGACTTTAGCTGGCTTAGGGGAGCTGTTGTTGACCATATCACTAGCTGCCATGACTGGTGTTTGGGTGCTGCATGTTTTGAATGCACATGATCAGCTGCCAATACTAGAAAATATTGGCTATGTATAGCAGCTGGGGTTTCACAGATTTCATGAATTCATGAATTATACATACCTTACCTATTCTTATATGCACCTGTATTGTACATCTTGGAGCAGGAAATGACATAACAAGGGATGTTTCCTCCGATGAAGCAACAGTAGGTTTGGAGAAGGGCAGTGCATGGGATGTCTGGAGATGACTGAAAATGTGGGCAGTAGGGGTGCAGCCAGGTACAGACGGCAGGTGCGCAGGAAAGCCAGGAATGCTGGGACCGGGCTGAGGTTTTTGGGTGGCACTGGCATATAGTTGGGGTGGTCGAGTGCCAGACGGGCACCTGTCCCCCAGACGCTCTGAGCTGTCCCTATATTTTAAAGCTACCGATATCTATGCACTTTGCCTAGTAATGGGTCGTTTTATTTAAAAAAAGATGCAGAATTGTACCCATGAGGCATGGCAATTTGATACTCCTAGCAGAATGTGCATGTAGCCATGGCCAATGTGCTAAGTGTGGTAGCCAACTGCCCAGAACCACATACAATCTGTGGAACCCCAAAACGTGCCATAACAACAGTGCAGTCATAATCTACCCAGCTCACATCTGTCCACTTAAGATATGTCGTTAAGCATATTATGTCTCACACAGTAGATATGCTGACAACCAAGGGTGAGCTGATTTGCTAAATTTAGCACTGTGTGTTTTAGGACATAAGGCCCAATTTAGAGCTTGGCAGAGAGCATGCTCTGTTGCAAATGTGAGTACTCTGCCCTATAAACTCTTGGTCCCCTCGCCTCATTTAGAGAAACGCCTTCCGTAAGTATTTCAAGCCCATGTTGGGTCTGTCAATGGAATAGGTCCTCCAAAGGCTCAACAAAGTTGGGGCTGTTGGAGAAAGAGCATTACATCATCTGCCCTATTCGGGTGAATTGTGTAGTCCCTTTTTTTCCCTGGCAGGGAGGAACAAGAGAAATCCAAAAATGACACCCACATCATGGGAGAAAGCTTTGGGAGTTTGTTTTTGAAAAATAAAACACTTTTGAAAAGTTTGACATCGGGTCATTCTGGTTGACCGTAACATCCATCAGAATTTTCCTACTTTGACAGAAGCCACCATGATGGCCGACTCTGTCCACCAGACTCTAAATCGGCCCCATCGTCTCTCACTTCATGTGATGTGTGATCAATGTTCCACAAATCCAAAAGCAGTCTGAATCATGGCACACTCTTACCAACTTTTCAACACCTGCCTTCCTGCACAAATTGCATCACTTCCAAAAGTTGAGATGGAATGTAGCGTGACAAATGTGATTAATAAAGCAATGGTACAACATCACACTCTTCACAACCCATGAAACCTTCCATGCTCAAGAAAAGTTTCGTCAAAGGAGGGGCTAAATTAAGTTTATGCAGAATGTGATCAATATGTAGTGTATTGTTGAAGCATCCAGAGGGGTAAACAACGTTTACTGCAAAACGTTGTCCCCGCAGGAAATCACATCGCGGTCGTTACAACGACCGCGTTGTGATTCCGCATAGCATTACTCCGCAAGTCGGAACAACGACTTGCGGAGGGGGGGGGGGGAGGTGTTGGATTTAAAATCCAACACCTTCCCTACTATCCGCACAGACTGGAGTTGGAATAGTAAATTATACTATTCCAACATCCAGCGCCCCCCTCGCAAGTTGTTGTTCTGACTTGCGGAGTAATGGTATGCGGAATCACAACGCGGTCGTTGTAACGACCGCGTTGTGATTCCCTGCAGGGAAAAAGACTGCGGGATGACGAGATAGATTCATCCAGAGGGTGTGCTATGTGACACTCCTAACATCTTAACAACCTGCAGAAACCCTCACACTTCTGCCAATTCCTATGCTGCATCAAACGTGTATTGGGAACGTGCCCTCAAAGCCCTTGTGACTCAAAACTCCAATAGCAGATTAACCTAAATTAAAATCTCTAAAATGTATTGCTGAAAACCACCCCAAACATGCCTGATTGCGAAATGTAGGTAAACAATGCCCATTAAAATGTTTGTATTCGTTTTCTCGCTCTCCCTCTATCTCTCTCTCTTTAATTATATATTACTTACACCAGAATGTAGTTATTTTGTAAGGCTCTGCTTCAAAGGCTTTCCCATAAAGCCCTTTTCATAAATAACTGTAGTAGCTTCTCTATTCATTATTACTTTGAATACAAGAGCAGGTACCCTTCTCTTCCTAAGCTTTTGTAAGACTGTGGAAAAGTCCTGAAAGCTATGCCCTTCTATAACTTAACAAACTTGTTTGCACAAACTCCATTGCTCAACCAACTACTAATAGCAAGAAGATTCCTCTGGTTTGGAGATCAGCCAGATATGTTCCATAGCCCAAGTAGCAATGCTATTCGTTGGACTCCATTACGCCACCCGTGGTAAATTTGGCATGGTAATACCACACATAGGGTCTGATTACGAGTTGCTCGTAATATTCCAACACCTGCCTAAACTCCTGTTTACCCATGGGTCAGAATTATGAGTTTGAAGGTATTACTAAACCTTCGTTAAATTTCAGCAGGCCCAACCTGCCAAAATGTAACAGGGGAAACACTGGCGTAATAAAACTTGAGGGGACCACCTTGCAAGGTACATGGAGGGGCCCCCTCCAAAGTCATTCAGGAGCTCTCAAGCCTGAGTATTGTGCTGAGGGGGCCCCCTGGAGCTTGGGCCCACCCGCACCACAGGGGCTGCAACGGCCTGTGTTACGCCACTGAGGTGAAAACATATGGTATTTCCTATACCATGACGATTTTCATGCGGATTTTGATGCATTAAAAACCAAAATCTACATGTAAGTCTCCCTGGACTCGTAATCTGTGTTATTTATCGCACCCAATAAATAACATACCCCATGGTATCAGTATTTATGAGGGGCAATAAATATACCTTAACTCGTAATCAGGGCCATAGCATTTCTGATACGGGGTAATTCTGAGTTTCCATATTTCTGGTAGAGTTCAAATGACCTCCATGGAATTGGAAATAGCATGAAGAAATGGTGTAACATGATGAAATGGTGCAACATGATGAAATGGTGCAACATGATGAAATGGTGCTACTGCACTGATTAATGCATGCTGCCCTATAAATCAGGTGCTTGTTTCCTAGCGCAAATGTCTCCAGGCTTGACCTGGCGGATATGCCCTCAATGCAATAATACAACTCATAGTCATAATTCCACAAGCAGTATTACCCCAGGCCACGTAATATAGATTTGGATAGAACTCCCAGTTTCATCCGAAATCAGTGTGAATCCTCATCTTGTAATGTGGGTCTCAAAGGTCTTCTGTTCTTCAGCTTTTTGCATCTCAAAGCTTCTCCAATCAGAAGCTCAATGGAAGAACTAGTTCAAGGAAATGGGAGACGTCCTTGTCTTTCTGGTAACTCTCGAAGGGGCATATCTACAAGGTGGCGATATAAAATTATCGCCGCTTTTGCGTCCGCTTTCGGCCGAAAAGCGGCGATAATTTTATCGCTATATTAGCAAGGTCACGCTATCGCGTGAAACCTTGCCTTAGCGCCTGAATTCCTAACGCCCATCTTTGCATCTCTAATGAGATGCAAAGTGGGTGTTCCTCCCCAGGATAACGGGAGAAATGTCGCTAAGCGACATTTCTCCTATTATCAAGCCTCACGCAAAGCAGCATAGCAACAAGAAAAGTAGCGATGTCCTCTGTTATCGCTACTTTCCTTACGTCTGCTTTGAAACTGGCTTAGCCATGATATCCTATGGAAGGTGGATATCATGGCTAAGTATGTGAGGCCCTATTAGCAAGCTATCGCCAAACTTCGTGGGATTATCGCTGGGTTTCCAGCGATAATCTCACGTTTGGCAGTTAGTGCTAGGATTTTTATCGCTTTTGAGATAAGCGTTGCTAATAGCACGCTATATCAGCGATAAAAATCCACGGTAGCCGGTGATAATTATCCTAGCGCTAAATGCGCTGAGCGATAATTATCGCCGGTTGTTGCTGATATGCCCCGAAATGCTTCAAAACCAGCTGTTTTGTTCCTTATTTTTTGTATTATGTAGCTGAATTGAACAATATTGGAGAAAACTGTCCCTCCACGGGGATCTGATCATCACTCCAGATCTCCTTTAACGCCATCCGCTCCAAACAAACAATATCTAAGGAACACCCTTGAAAAAAAAAAAGCAACAAAATATTAAACTAAATCCCCACAGAGGATTACTGGGTCATGCGATTATTACTGTGATTCTATTTGCAATTGCCTCAGATTCTTATAAAACACTAAAAATAATCCAGTTTTAGACATTTTCTCTCTAGGGAACAAATCGTTCTCGTGAACCATATGTTGCGTGACAGGTACAGTGCAAATATGGGACATCATGTAAAAATAATTTAAAATATTCCTTTTTATTAATAATCCGCCATGGATTCTCAGTTCAGCTACAACAATGTGGTACCAAATTAGAAGGCAACCTGGAGGGACACACTGAGAAGACCAGCAGCAGCTGAGAGGGTAAACACAAGAGCAGAATGTTTTTTAGATCCTTACTCACACTCTCATTGCGAGTTGAGGTATCCGACATCAAGCGTTGACTCTGGGTGGGAAGACCTGGCTTTTAAGAATTTTAAGGTAGTGTATTTGTGCTCTAGTGCAGTCAGCACCAATGCACCTCAGAGTACATGTGCGCTTTATACATTTTATTAACATAACATATTGCAAATGGTCATTACAGTTAGCCGGGGTTCTCTAGACTTGATATTTACAGGTCTTAGACATTGCAATTCTTTACTTATCTTTTGCAAAAATCGGAAGACTTGGCTATTCTAAATCTTTGTCCTGGGACACCCTATCTACGTCTTTTCCTCGCTGGGAAAACCCTTGTGGTAGCTGTGCGCATTATAAATTTGCAAAAAAATAATAATAATCTGGAGTAACTACTGGACCCGGTTTCACCAGCTGGGGATCCACACTCAGTGAAATTGCTGGAGCCGGGGCAGTAGACAGGAGATCAGCTAGCCTCCACGTGACCTCGGTAACTTCACAGTGGGAGGAGACGAGCTCTCCCCGTGCCTACCTCAAATATGTCCCGGCCTCCCTCATCCTCTGACAACCTCAAGCCCCACCTCTGGTCCCTACCAGCCCTCCTGCACGTAGCTGGTTGGATAGCCATTCTGTGAATGGCATGGTGGGAGCATGCAGTGGTCCCCACACCATTGTCTGCTCCCCCAATTCACAAAGTGGGAGTCGTCCCTCATAGACAGTTTCAATTTTGAGAACGTATGTTATTATTATTATTATATTTGTGGATTTGTAGAGAGGGGTTCATCCTCCGCGAGGGTATCCAGGCGAGCAAGAGCCCGAGAAGGTGGAAGGATGGAATCATGCCTGTTTTTTCTGGAAGAGTCAGGTCTTGAGCCTCTTTGCAATGTGCATGAGGGAGGGGGCAGTTCTGAGGGTTTGCAGGAGGTCGGCCAATCTTTGACCGCGAATAAAGATACCGTCCCTCTTTAAAGAATCAGTATCCAATCAATTATGATTCTGAAAAGGAGGAAAATGCCCCTTTCCCACATGCTCCTCCTTCCTAATCGCAGAGAGTCATAAAGTGCACATTCGATTCGCAATGTGATATGGCATATTAAAACTCGTGCTTTTTGCGGTCAGAAGGTCTTTTTTTGTGAACCACAGGTTTTACTACTGCAAAACCATTTGATCCATCAGGCCCATTATCTCTTCTTTAAGTGAGTGCTTTAAGCTAAGAGTGTGATCTTGGCTCACCTTTCTTCTTGCATACAGTTTGATGTTGCCTCCCTGTGATTGGCCGCGGGGGGTTCCTCAGAGACAGCAGAAACAATTAACATACAAGGAGAATGCAACATTGTTGCACTTAAAGTGTCAGTAAATGTACCAGTTTCCCATTATTTATATAAATTGATGCAATTATTTTAATGATACTTACAATATGCCTTTCCATAAAAGATTTATTTAGTGTTTGTCTTATAAAATTGCATTATTCTCACTGAACTTGGAGAACTGTTTAAAGCTGAGGTATCTGAAATTAGCGAAGTTGGATAAAAAAGGTGACTTTTTAAACAAATTTTGCTATCTTTAAAAAGTTCACTTCCTTTTAAAATAGGAATGCCTGATAAATCTCACAGCAATGCTTTCCTGGCTGAAAAAAATCCCTAAAAATGTAAATTTGTATTTGTTTGCAAAAGGAAAAAAGTTCAGGGTAAAGTATCCAGTCACATAAAAAAATGTATAAAATATTTCATGCGCACGCATACTTTGTTTTGTGGTGGTGCCTGTCAAACTTTGCAACTTTATGAAGATGCCAATGTAGTAACCCCTGCAAAATGATGTTGACAAAATTACAATTTTGCGCACCACTAGGCGAAAGTCACATTAGTATCACAAACACGTATTTCTTTTCGTTTAGTGGACATATTGAAACATAAATGATCTCTCTAGTCGTCCTTCACATAATACAGGGATATTCCCATTTCACAGTTCAGGGTAAATGAACAGGCAGAGAGAGAAAGTGAGTCACAGAGAAAGCCAGGCCAAGTGGCGTGTGGTGTATTTTTGGTAAGATTTACCAAGATTCTCACAGTGCAACGTTGCATTGTAATCAGCAGTGTTGCATTGTATGAACGGTAAAAATAAAAACAGAACTCCACCGCACCATAGGTATCAAGCGGTGCACGTTGATCAATCAAGCAATCAGGGGATTGTAAGCGTGCTACTCAACCGTTAGCTTCTCAAGGCGCTGGGTGGATCGGGGGAGGCATGTGGGGGAGTCAGCAGATCCGTTAGCCGAAGAGCCAGGTCTTGAGGGTCTTCCTGAAGGTGTTCAGGGAGCGGGCGCTTCTGATGTCCGCTGGTAGCTCGTTCCACGCCTTGGCTGCAATGTGGGCGAAGGATTTTCTGCCTGCTCTGGTTCTGTGGATACGTGGGGTTTTGGCCAGTGCGAAGTTGGCAGATCGGAGGTTTCTTTTGGGTACGTGGAAGTTGATCCTGTCGTTGAGGTATTTGGGTCCGTTGTTGTGTAGGCATTTGCAGGCGTGTGTGAGATTCTTGAAAGTGACTATTTTCTCCACGGGGGCCAGTGGAGTCCACGTAGGTGTTGGCTGATGTGTTCATGCCGCGGGATGCCGAAGAAGAGTCTGGCGGCGGTGTTCTGTATCGTCTGGAGTTTGCAGAGTAGGGACCTGTTGATGCCGGCATAGAGAGCGTTTCCGTAGTCCAGTCTGCTGGTGATGAGTGCATGGGTGACTGGCTGCCTTGATTCCGGGCAGATCCATTTGAAGGTCTTGCGGAAGATGCAGAGAGTGTTGAAACAGCTGGAGGCAAAAAGCCATGTAAAACTGATGCAGTGAAATCTACAAAATTTCACTGCATCACTCTATGCCTTCATTATGTCAAAATCCCTATGCCTGCTCAGACCAGGCGTAAGGAATGGCGCAGGGGTCTTTGCATGGGACTCACCCATCTGTTGTGGCGTATTGTTGGAGTTGAGTCACTTTCATGAGCAACTCCAGCAATGCGATACATTTGCGTCAACAGATGCATTAGAATTTCTGACGTGTCTCTTAATCCTTGCGCCATGGAGCACTGTATTGTAAATACAGCGCATCCATAGTGGCGCAAGGACATTCGGCGCTGAGGCAAGGAAACTGACGCATCTATGCAGATGCGTCAGTTCCTTGTACATCTGCCCCCTTGTTTTTGCAATGTTAAACGCAATTTAGAGTTGCGATAAGGCAAGTGAGCGGAGTGCAGGTATTGTTTCTATTTGCAGACAAACACAAAAGTGTAAATCGGTTCAATTAATATTTGTCATTTTGCGGAAAGAGCATATATTATGTGCAGGGACATCACACAATTTTTTTTTTACCATTGTTTTTTTTTTTTTATTTGGCACAAGAATTTCACGCACAGCCCATTGTGTGCATGATTTCACGTAATTGGGCTTAGTGTGGAGTCCCAGGGATGTTAGTTTGCGCTGTTCCTATAACCTGTTGCATCATTTTTTATGATCTGACTTGACAGCGCAGCTCTCGCCAGGAAATTGTGTGACAACACTAGTGAGGTGTTTGGCTCCGCCCACATGTTGGGAGCCAGGAGTACATGTTTTGATTGGGCAGACATTGTTTGCTTCTCCAAAAGAATGTGGTTGCCCTCCACACATCTGTTATAATTTTGTTTATTTATCCAGCTGCCTAAGCTTGAACTGTAAAGGGCATACACGTGACATTGGAATACTACTAAAGCGTCTTAGATAACTTGATCATTTATGATGTTTTTCTCTGGACCAGCACAGATTGGAAGAGGGCCGTCATTAACCCCCGTGGGCTTTTAGGTTTGGCTTCAGTGGCGGCTCCTCCGCTATGACGGAGAAGCATCGCCCTCCTGCTTTTGAGCAGTGTAAAGTAAAGGAAATATAAAATGATAATAACTTTGAGTTATTATCATTTTATGTTTCCTTTGCGGGCGGCTGGGTGGGCAGGGCTGCTCTGCTCTTGGATCAGGACAGAGGAGGAATGGTGTGCCAACTCCTAAGTGCACAATGACTGTTTGGTCTGCCCTCTTGGGCCTCCCAAACCAGTCATGCGCACTTTCCCCATTCTCCATGCAGGCTGCATTACAGCCTGCGTGGAGAACAGGCCCAGGACCCCATTCCCTGGTTGTGTGTCAAACCAGGACGCTCAAAACCAATCAGAACGCTGCATTACAGCTTTGTGATTGGTCAGGGGAGCCTGGGTGCTTCCAATCAGAACAGTACATTGGTCAGGGGAGCCTGGCTGTTGTTCCTACCAGGCATGTGCAGTGCTGGAATAATGGAGACGAATGTTTTTAGTGGTATTGTACGCAGGGCCAGACTGGGAATCCAAAGCCGCTCTGGCAATTTTGTAAGACCAGCCCCCCACCCTGGGTGTGGGGGGGGGGTGATGCAAGAGTGAAGTACTGCTTCTTTTGTCACTGGGGGCCGATATTGAAGCCCTGCTGCAAAACCGCCCCCCCACTAACAAAACCGGCTCCTACCACTGCTAAACCGGCCCCACCCTTCCAGTCTCCCGGGGAAACGCCCGATGCCTCTACGGCAAGTTCGGCCCTGATTGTACTGCACAACCAAAGACACTCCGTGTGTGTGAACCAAAGGGCTAGAGCTGCTGCTATCCTTGCAGTACTTATTCTGGGTGTTAGGAAAAAGTTCACTGTCGCTGCATTTGTTGCTGTTTCTGCCTTTGTTGTGCAGTGTGTAGGAATAAAGCTTCCATTGCTTCTGTGCATACTTCATCTGTTCTGGGTATGAGGGAAGCTTTTTCTTCTGCAAATGTCCGTGGGTGAGAGGAGACTGCACTGCTGCCGTCTTCACTGTACCTGTATTGTGAAATGGGGGGATCTTGAACTCTGCTAACAGAACTGCACGTGTCATTGTGTGTGTTGGTGAGAAACCACTGCCTGCCTGCAATATTGCTGCTGCACTCCTGCTACTAGTGCTGTATCAGTGGCGTGTGTTTGAGAGTCATTTGCCTTGTTATTGCCTGTGGGGTACCTGTGCTAGGTCTGTGAGGGAAGCTCTTACTAGTACCGGCCTCACTGTGCCTGAGCTCCATGTGAAGTAGTGAGTGTGTGTGTGTGTGTGTGTGTGCATGTGGGTGTGTGTGTGTGTGTGTGTGTGTGAGGGAGATGCTACCACTGACAGTGCTTAATTTGTAAAAAAAAAAAAGATAATAAGTGCCAGTGCTCTCAACAGGAGGCCACTGCAGCTTGCACCACATATTTCTCCTGCCATGCTGTCAATAATAGTTCACAATTACTAACCACCACAAGTGTGACACTTCAGACTATTCCAGGCCCCCAAAGCTAAAAGAATGGCTCTGGCGGCAGGGAAGAGTAATTTTTATTGTATTTTGAATTAATAATTAACTGATGTTGTGATCATCTCTAAATTAGCCAGACAGCACCACATTGTGGTAGACTGTCAAATGTTCTGCGTTGACAATAAAGTGCCGGTTCCGAGCACCGGAAACAACCGTCTCAAATTAAGCACCGCCACTGCAGGCGTCCATCCTACACGAGTTCTGTGGGTAAATTGAAGCTTGACAAAAACAGTTCCACTATATACAGCCTGCACTATTAGCACTGTTAAAGCCCCTTTTGCATGTCCACAGCATTATTAAAATATATGTGTATATTTACATTAATAAGCATAACGGGAAGAAGTGCAAGTAGAATGGGGCAGCAGTATGTTATATCACCCAGATATGTGAAAGTAAAAGTGTGTAAAATGGAGGCCCTGCACACATTAAAATGCCCATTCATCCACAGGTGAGAAATTGCAGGCTAGAAAAGCTGCGTGGGTGGCGCTCGGGATCGATTGACTTTTATTTTAGAAATGCTTCTTGCTGCTACTAGTGTATTAAAGGGTTTGAACGCAACATTATGTACCTCAGCATGCAGGGTCTGGCCACCGGTTCCCTGCTGGTTATAAGCAGCTACAGGTGAAGTGTTTCTGAGGCCTGTCAACAATCGTGGATATTTGAAGTGCTAGGCAAGAGAGCTGACTCAAAAATGACTTACAAACGTAGTGTCAAAAATATGTTGCAAGCTCTTCAAGAGTGGCAGAATGTTTCATTCAATAAACTTGCAAGTGACAACAGGCAAGATGAGGCTCTTTTGCGTTGCAAAGTTTGTCATCAGAAAGTTGTCAATGTACATTGCATCTGAATAAGGAAGGTGCTCAGAATAATTCTGTAACAATAATGTAATGAATCTTATGACCTACTCAAAGTGCAGGAGTTAATTATATTGCCACAAAAAAATAAAAAATAAAGGAGGCGCTGAAAGTCAAAAACCTAAGTGTAAGTAAATAATAGAGATGATCATGCATTGAGACAAAAGTGAGGCTCTTATTTACAAAATATTTTTAGCATAATTGTAAGTATTAATATGATTGGATTTATTGTACTGGGAATATGGCCGCCCATACTTATGAGTACAAATACATCACTTCCTGGGAAGGACTTCCTGTTTCTTTTTTCTACAGCTGATTACCATCTTGGCTACATGTATGTTTTTCTATTTTTCTTTAGTTATTACAGACCTGCTAAAGTGGTTTGTCTTGGTTTTTGGTGGTCTCTGTTGGTATTCAGGGCGTGCAAGACCAAAGGGGGAGTCTGTGGCCTGCTGGGTGGCCTCTGAGGGCCTCAGGGATGTTTTTTTAATGTCTTTTATTTATTTTATTTTTACATTGTTCCCCTGGTTATTTTTTAGCTCATTGAGGACTTCGGTGAGGGGCGTGCAGCACATCTTTGTCTACCTGGTCCAATTTTCAATGAGATCGGCAGATGTGTGGCACCTGCTTGATCTCAAGATGGCATCTCCGCTCTGTCGATGTGGCATGTCTCGTTGCTTCCGCTTGTCCTTTGCTACAGGGGGAGCATGAGGCGGGCAGCAGCGTTTACATGGTTTCCAGACCCGCTTTGCCATGAAGTTGGCTCCTGTGCTGGTCTCGTTACCGCTTCGTATCGCCCACATTTGGAGGTTGTTTGTTTGTGGTTGGTGTCTTCTCTATTTGCTGACTGCCTGCTGGTGGATTAGTCTTTGGCAGCAGTGAGTGACTCAGAGGACGTCCTAGTGGTGGCTGGGTTATCTATAAGGGGCTCTTTATACCCCGATCTCCAAGCTATTATTGCAGCTGTGGTGGATGCTGCATTTCAGGCCCGGGAAGGGACTTCTCCTCCAGCAAAAATGCCTAGATTGGATCCTATCCTGGAGGGTGATGAGGATGACCTGATGGGCCGTTTTGGAAGGGCGCAGATTTTTCTGAAATTATGCAGCATGTTTAAGACAATTTGGACTTTGCTGTGTCAGATCTGGCACCGACTGAGGATGAATGTTTCTCCCAGTATCAGCAGGCTGAGCCTGAATCTTTGTCCTTGCCTGCTTCCATTCGATGTGTCTTTATGAATGAATGGAAGGATGCTGAGAAGCAGTCATTTCCTCATTTCTTGTTGAAACGTTACCCTCTGGAGAAGTTTGGGGATGAATTCCCAGATTCCATGAAGATTGATAACTTCATGGCTGGGTTGTCCACCCAAGGGACTGTGTTGTCGGAAGATGCCTTTCCTTCTGACACTGTTGACAAGAAGGTGGAAGGGGCTGTGAAGCAGGCTTATGTAGCTTAGAACTTTGTGGTCCGTGCTAATGCTTACTCCATGTATGCCCTTCATCCCACCTATGGACTTCCATTCCTTGGCAGAGAAAGTGCAGGAGGGTGAAGATTTTTCTGACCTGTTGGCAATAATGAAGCAGCAGGTGCGGTTTCTTTCAGACGTTACTGTTGATAATCTCTGAGCTTCTGTGGTGCCTTCCAGCGCTGCTATTAGATCCGGGCGCTATATATGGATGCTCCTTAGAAGTGATAGAGCTAGATTTCATCAAGATTAGGCATTGCTTTATTTTTGTGCTTCAGACAGACTGCAATTAAAATGATGCAGATTTTGGTGCAAGTGGAAAACACATGGCACATGAAACATGAAATGAGGCCTAGACAAATGCTTATTAAAAGTGGCACTGTTGGTGCAAAGCAAAGTGAAAGACATAAAATGAGGCCTGGTCAATGCTTTCAGTCTGAAATGCTTGTGCTGAATTAACATGTGTTTTTGCAGTGTAGAGAAAACTTGTTATTTTAGTGGCCTCTTTAGCTGTGAAGATAATCCTTGAAGCGCAGCCCTCCCTCTCAGAAGGCAGTCCTTTTAAAATTGCCCTTTACAGGTTCCAAGGTTTTAGGAGGTGATCTGGAGGAGCTAATTAAGAAGCAGCAGAGAAAAGGATGTTGGTTACTCCTATTCGGTCTGTCTCCAGTGGTAGGGGGTTTGGTTACAAATAGGCTTTTCCATCTCGGGGCAAAGCTCCTCAGTACCAGCCCTTTCGAGGCCGGGGTCTTGACCGGGGCACCCCGACTGCTGGCAAATCCTGGAACACTGTAGCAGCTGCAGTTGGCCCCACCCCTTCCAAGGCCTGACTGCTCCAGGTTTTGTCCAGTGCGGGGGTAATTTGCAGTTCTTCTGGAACTTTTGGGCCCAGATCATCCCTGATGCACGGGCTGTCTAAATGGTTTCAGACTGATACAGCACACTCCTCTTCGCCATTTTATTTTAGACTCCTGCTCCTAGCTCCCTGGCGAAGTTGGCGGCACCAATACAGTTGCTGCTCAAGAAGACTGCCATCATTCCGGTCCCTCCGGGGGAGATATTCCATGGCTATTATTCCCTGCTTTTTCTGGTGCAAAAGTTGTCAGGAGAGTACCGCCCGGTGGTGGACCTGAAGGGGGTCAATTAGTTTATCCCTCAAGTATCCTTCAAGATAGTGTCTCCCCTACTGATTCTGCCACTCTTAAGGAAGGGCAAGTTCCTGACTTCCATCGATCTCAGGGATGCCTACCTACATGGCCTATGGCATCCATCTTAGCAGAAGTTCCTCCGGTTTGCTGTCCTGGGCAACCACAACCAATTTCAGGTCTATTTGCACCAAGAGTGTTCACCAAGCTGTTATCACCGCTGGTGGGTATTTTTCATTGTGACGGTGTCCAACTTTCTCCATATCTGGATGACTGGATGATTGCCTCTTGTTCTTTTTCTAAGGCCCAGTCGAGGGTTCTCAGGGTGTCCGCGCTGTGCAAGACTACGACTTGGAGATCAACTGAAAGAAGTCCCAGGTCCAGCTATCCCAAGATCTTCTCTTCATTGGGGCGTGCTTCTGGATGGATGTGGGGGAGATCTTTGTGTCAGAGGAGCGCTGTGTTCATCTCCGCTCCCATTTGTCCTTTCTCCTTCTTCGCCCTTCGGCATCTGCAAGAACATGGCTTCACAGCCCGAGGAAGATGTCCTCCATGTTACCCATGGTTTCTTGGGGAAGGTTGCACCTGTATCCCCTTGTTCACCATCTCATGAGGCATTGGAATCTGTTGTCTGGGATGTACAAAAGGCTGGTTCCGGTGTCCCCTCAGATCCGAGGGGATCTCCAGTGGTGGTTAGGCGTCGCTTATCTGCACAAGTGTTTTTCTTTGATTCCCCTTCCGGTTTTGGTGTCACTACTGATGCCAGTGGGATAGGTTGTGGTGCCACTCTGGAGGGGTTCATGACACAGGGAGATGAAGTTATTTGGAGGCTCTGCGGTCTCGAATTGGAAGACTCTGGGAGCAGTCTTTAAGGCTTTTTTGTTTTTCAATCTCCTGTTGTTGCGCACTGCGGTGTGTGTGCAGATGGACAATCAAAATGTCCGCTCCTGTCTGAACAGGCAGAGCAGCATGTGCCCATCTCTCTCCTTTCCCGGAGGATTTGCCTGTGGGGTGAATACCATCTCATGTCTCTCCCTGCAGTCTATCTTCTGGGGAGGGAAAATGAGCCTGCTGATGCTCAGAGTCAGAGGTTTCCATCCTCTGTGACAATGTGTCTGAGTCTGGCCATCTTTCAGTCTATTCTTAGTCAGTTCGCCACCCGTGGCTGGATTTGTTTGCCACCGAGGAGAATGTGCATCTTTCCCACTTTTGCAGTCTGGCCCCATCCTTGAGAGCTTGGGCAGTAGATGCTCTGGCAGTTCCCTGGCCCAAGGGTCTCCTTCACTATTTTCCTCCCATTCCTCTCCTCCCACTGGTGGTTCAGAAGGTAGTACAGGACCAGGTGGAGATTCTGGTAATTGCCCCAGCCTGGACGAGGCACCCTTGGTTCCCCAGTCTTCTTCGTTTGTCAATCCAGCCCCAGTGGGTGTTAGTGATCCATCCGTGCCTGCTGCATCTTCTGCTTCATCCTCTGGACACTCTTCGCAGGTTGAGGCCTGCGGTTCGCCACTTGCGAGGCAGCCCCTTTTAGCCTGTGGGTGTTCTTTGGATGTTGCAGATTTGATCCTGCAGTCTCTGCGTTTGTCTACCCTTAAGGATTATGGCCTCCATTGGCAGAATTTTACAGTTTGGTGTCAGGACAAGGGCTTGTCTTCCTTTTGTGATCCTGTGGCTGTTTTGGAGTTCCTTCTGGATGCTTTTCAGCTGGGGTTTGCTGCATCTGCCCTTTGTAGCCAGTGGGCTGCAGTTCAGGCTTTTTGTGGAGCTAGTGTGTTATCTGTTTCCCCTCTGGTGGCGTTCTTGCTAAGCAGTTGCTTTCTGAGGCGTCCTGTTGTTCATTCCCCTGTGCCATTATTGGATTCTTTTGGGTTTGCAGAGTGCTCCCTATGAGCCTTTGGAGTCCACTGACTTGCAGTTCCTGGTGGCCAAGGTTGTTTTTCTGGTGGCCATTTCTTCCGGGAGACGAGCGGGGGAGATTGGGGCTCTGTTGTCCTCCGTTTTTGTTTTTCCAGACAAGATGGTGTCTTAGACCTTCCTTTCTCTCTAAGGTGGTATCTTCATTTTATTTGGATTCTGATATTGCTTTGTCTGTTTTTTCCCTTCCCCGGTGTCTGCAGAGGTGGTACATTTACATTCTCTTGATGTACATTGATGTCTTTCTATGTATTTGCAATACACAGCTGTGCTTCGTAAATCTGATAACTTGTTTGTCTCCCATGCTCTGGCGAAGAGGGGTCTAAAGCCGTTTCTCTCTACTTTTTCCTCATGGATTAAGCTGGCCATTTTTCATTCTTGTTCTTTGGTTGGCCAGCCTGTCCCGGTGTTGGTGCCTGGGAAATGTACTGGGGTGCTGGGGTGTCTCTGGTTCTTCGGTGGCATTTAAGGGTGCTTCCATTTGAGACATTTGTTTTGCTGCCACTTGGGCTCTAGCCCACACTTAATGACCCAGTACTGTTTACAATTGGTGCCGATGTATCATCTGATTTTGGTAAAGCTGTCTTGAGTTCTGTGGGTTCTCCTGCAGTGTAATTTTTTGGGCCATTTGTTTAATTAAATTCATCTATTTTGTTTACACATGGTGTGATTTGGTTCGAAATCAATGTTTACCTTGGGAACATACTCATATGTAAGGTTTGTGAGAGGAAGACGGACAAGGAGTTAATGCCTGGTTACTGGTTACTTACCGGTAATTTTCTTTACTCAGAGTCCATGTCTTCCTTGTCACAGTCCCACACCTCTCCCTGTTGTTTCACTGATTTCTTTCTTGCTAGATTATTTCAGGAAGTTCTTCCCAGGAAGTGGTGTGTTTGAACTCATAAGTATGGGGTCCATCTTGGATTGGGAAGGAAAAGTATTGTTTGGTAATTAGGTTCTGCATGAATGAAGATAAACACATGTGTATGGACTGTGATGAAGAAGACATAGACTCGGAGTAATGAAAATTACTGGTAAATAACCTGTAATTAATATGCATGATGGTAAGAGAATCGCCGGAAGGGCAAGTGTGATGGGCAAGCAGTATGTTATGTCACCCAGATATGTGACATGGAAGTTTGTACAATGGAGTTCTTGCACACATTAAAATGCCTATTTATCCACAGGTGAGCAATTGCAGCCTAGAACAGCTGTGTGGCTGGTTCTCAGTATCGATTGTCTTTTCTTTTAGAAATGCTTCTTGCTGGTACTGGTATATTTAAGTGTACGAATGCTAGATTATGTACCTTAACATGCAGGGTCTGCTCCCTGGTACCCTGCTTGTTATCAGCAGCAACAGGTGAAATGTTCCTGAGGCCTGTCAACATTTCTTTACAGTCCGAAGATTAAATGCCAAGCCAACCTTATGGGGTTATTTGAAGTGCTAGGCAGGAGAGTTTACTCAAAAATTACTTATAAACGTAGTGTCAAAAATATGTTGCAGGCTCTTCAAGAGTGGCAGAATGTTTCATTCAATAAACCTGCAAGTGACAACAGGCAAGATGAGGCTCTTTTGCGTTGCAAAGTTTGTCATCAGAAAGTTGTCAATGTACATTACATCTGAATAAGGAAGGAGTTCAGAGTAATTCTGTAACAATAATATAAAATGAATATCATGACTTACTTAAAGTGCAGGAGTTAATTCTGTTCCCACAAAAACAAGAGGCTCTGAAATTCAAAAACCTAAGTGTAAGTAAATAATAGAGATAATCATGCATTGCGTGAAAAGTAAATCTCTTTATTCACAAAATATTTTTTAACACAATTTTAAGTATTAATATGATTGGATTTATTGTTCGGGGACATGTGATTTTTATTCAAATTATTGTTTGTGCTTTTATGTTCACATTTCAAAACGCCATCATAAACTTGATAGCCCTGAGCAAGAAATGGTTTTAGGTTGCTAAACATGTGTCAGTATAGGCACTTCTTTAAGTATGCACAGTCACAAAGAGAAATTTTCATTTTAGGTTTCTACTTGTAGATGTTCAAAACTCGTGTATTATTATTTTATGTGATGTAAGGAGTGTTTATGGTAAGTACCGCCTAGATTAATGGGGCTATAGCAATGTTAACCCATTGGGTATTGCCCAAAACAAGTTTTTGAGAACAGCACTTAGACTCCCACTAGGCACACCACGGATTTTTTACCGAGTGGATTTAAAGGTACGCTCTATCAATGCCACAGTGAGACTGAAGGGAATTTTATACTGGCTGAGATTATGGTTGGTCCCAGAGCTGGAATGTTTTAGAAATGGATTGAAGGATATCCTTCTAACCTCAAGGTTTGCCAACACTTTGCTGTGGCTCAGCTACTTCAGGGAGCAGTCGTGCTGATTCTTGCTGTATCAAAAAATTGAACCAAGGTTCGAAAGCATCTTTGAAGAAATTGACCCGCCATTCACTAGATCCCTGTACATCAAATTCAGGCTGGGCACTCTGCCACTTGCAGCCTTTATCAGCAAATGAAGATCCCACCCAAGGGGCAGTGCTGTTTGCTCAGTATGTGGCACAGGAGACAGACACCCACTTACTCTTTTTTTGCCCTACATACACCAAACAGCGAAGACGGTGGATTGCCCATTTGTGCGGACGCCTTGGAATAAGGCTACAAAAACAAGCATTGCACATTTACAGGTCAGATACTGGTTCTTGCGTGGTTTTCTCAATAGCTAAATGTTTAGCATCAGTCTGTCCCATTCCCACTAGGATACTTATGCAAACGCCAGAACCCGACCATTGAGCATATAAATTGACTGTAACCATGACATCTTAGCTACAGTTGCACACCACCACTTGATGAACCACTAAACATAATCGCCCAAGAATAGACTAACTTTTAACAAAATATAGATTTTATACATCATCACCTCCAAATGTATGTTTTAAAGTGCGAAAGTTCTTATTCAGATTTTATTTAAAACAAAATCCACATACTTCTTATTATGGCATTGTCCCTTTGAGAAACTTCAGCATTGAGTTTATTTAATTGTTTGCAAACCCAATGTGACTTTTACCTTATGCTGCTTTTATGGTCGTTGACCAAAATAAAGAATTTACTGACTAGATTAATCAGTAGTACAAACAATGTTAAGAATACTTATGGCCATTACGTGCTAATTATAATGAGATTTGCCATTTACAATGCATGAATAAAATAATGAGTTTCTTTATTGTAGGCAATACTCAATGCGTGGGTACAATTGGCGTGGAGGAGACAACAATATGCAGGGCCACTAACCATGAAGTACCCAAGCATTATCTAGAAGAGTTAATTGGAGGAATATTTGTGTTTTGATTTTATTTGTATTTATTTAAACATCTGTAGCCCTTCGAATACAAGTGGTGCATACAATAAAATAGCATACAATAATATTTTCAGAGCAGTTTACATATATATGGTGAAGGTGGATGATGGGATCCATAAATGGGCAGTACATTAGATGCTATAATGATACTGCATAGAATCTACAAGGGCATTCGCATATTTGCATTTATGATGCATATTAGGATTAGGAGGTCACCTGAAGGTTGCAATGGGAAGTCATTAGTGACAGACACAGTAGAAAGACTACCATGCCCATTTCAACGAGCAATTCTATTTGCATGGCAGTTTCCCCGTGCTCATACGTAATGCCACATCCTGCGGTCTACTTGGGTGAGAGTGGATGCAATGGTGAAGCAATTGTGCAGGGGTGTCGGTCCAAGCAAGCAAGGAAAACGCCCCCGCCCCACGAAGAAAACTACAGCTATCATTTGTAGCCTTCTGAGACTGGGTGTCACTGCTCTTGCTGCACTATTGACAGCTACGCCTTGTGAGACGGAGTGTGCAGCTCCCAATGTCCCATTTCGAAAGGGAGGGATGCGTGTGAAGTTCCTCCCCAACACCCTTGGGTATGAACAGAAAGGAGAGACTTAAATCCATTCCTTTTGGCATGAGAGCAGGTGGGCATGATTTTTAGTGCAGTTACAAGAAAGGAGTGAATATCCCGCAAGATATTTTACTGATGCCAAAAACGTATTGTTTGAAAGACATGCACCATAAAGAAATAAAATGGCTGTGAAAAAAAGTGTTCTATTCAGTGGGGAATATTAAAATTAGTTCTATAATTTAAAGGCTTCTAGAAAGGGGTACTCTGCCAGAGCAGAGCAGTTAAACTACAAAAGGAGGAAGTGGTTCAGGAGCACACAGGCCATCAAACACAGCCTGCTTTGTGCAGCCCACAAAAATCAGCCAATAAAGAAGTCAAGTAATGGCACCCTAAACAAAGGGCAGACTCAATACTGCAATCTAATGCAAATCAATAACACCTTTTACACAGACAATACAGGACGGCAGAGCCCAGAGGTGCAAGCAAGTACTTTGCACTCTTTGTTTTCTCATCTGATGACCGTAAAACACCGAAAAGACTACGCATTCAACACTCCCATGCCAGCCTGCGCCGGTGTTTATGCCTTTGATAAAGTATTAGCTTCTATATTGTCTGCGCTCATGCTGTGCCAATGATTACCTGCGATGACCCATCACGGGTTTAGAATTAACGCCCTTAGATAAATGGTGCGGATTTACCCAGAGAGAGACATTTTCGTCAAAACCTGTAGAAGCGAAAGAAAGGTCCAGGGAACGTTTTAGAATAAAACAACGTTCTTTACTGAGCTTTGAGAAGATTTCCAGGAACATACTGTGGGGGCATAATCGTGCGATAATTGCCCACCCCTCATAATATGTGTCTCAAGGCAAGGACATCTAAGGAAGGTGAAAGGCAATTAAGACACAGTAACTGCCTATATGTAAAGTGTATGAAGCTTCTTGTGAAGTTGCTGCCATTTTTGGTGCTCCAAAGTCTTGTATCCTGAAGTAGAATTCTTCCACTGGTGCGGGTTGCAATGGGCATTTTCATGCTTTGAGGTACAGTGTCCCGCGTTGGGTGTGAGTCTCACTTCTTGGAGCACAGTTCCACTCATTCTTTGAATGTCTCACTTCTTGGAGAACAATCTCATTTAGTGTGAGCCCCAAACAGTCTCACTGTCACGGAATCAGCCCCTGCTACACAACTTTTCCCACTGTGTGCAAATCTCACTCCTTGGAGCGCAGTTTCACTCAAAAGGTACAAGTTTCACTGAGGGCCGGCCTGAGAACGCAAACCAGCCCTAGCAATTAAGTCGGACCAGCCCCGGTGAGTGAGGGGGGAGGGTTATTTGCTGGTGGGAAACGCTGCTGCTTTTGTTACAGGGGGTCGAGGTTGCAGAACTGCTTAAAAACCGGTTCCGAGTAACAAAAACGCATCCCTCCAATCCAAAACCGGCCCACCGGGAAAACGCCCGGTGCCCGCTAAACCCAGCCCGGCCCTGGTTTCACTTCTTGTAGCACAGTATCACTCACTGAGTTAGACTCTTACATCTCGGCGCAAAGTCTCCCTCCTTGGGTGAGTATCATGTCATGTAGCACAAAGTCACTCCTTTGAGTCATTTGTTGAAAATTGTACTCGAATAGTGCAGAGTTTTTGTGTATTTGTGAGACGAGCGGGTTTACCGCATCAAATATGGTTGACAATACCACTCCTCTGCTCAGTATACCAATGGCGGTTTGCACTTGCAAAAATCTGATGAAAATGTCACTCCATCAAAGGTGGAATACTTGTAGAAACCCTTTCCACATGTTATTCCTTATATAGTTGTATATTTGAAGTAATGTCACAAACTGTGGTAGGGTATTTACTGGGATTGTGGTGTTATCACAAATACCGCCGATGAACTCTTCAAATAGGGGCAGAATGGGGGAGAATCATTAACATCATGGAAAAAAGGGTTAAAAAGCTTACGCCAAGCACTAACTGGCACATGCATCAAGAAAAGCTTTTGCGAGTCCTTAATTGCGAATATTAAGGACTCGCAATTAAGGACTCGCAAAAGCCTATGCATGTAGGAATCGCTATTAAAATAGCGATTCCTTAACATTCATTAATTGCGACTCACAAATTGCGAGTCACAATTAATGAATGGCTTCCCATTCATTCCTATGGGCCTCCAGGCCCATGGGAATGCATTGGAGATTGCGGGAGCAATTTGCGAGTACCAGTAGGTACTCGCAAATTGCTCCCCCAATTTCTAGGGTGCAAGGGTGTCAAAATGACACCCTATTGCACCCATGTATTTGAACTCTGCACACATGTTGCATACACACATGCTCTAAGGGCATGTGTGTGCGCAACGTGAAACTTGAGTCCAGCTTCATGGTAATTTGCTCCCGCTAGTAGCGAAATCGCTATTTTTTAAACTTTCATGCATTGCATTTAAGGAATCTCAATTAGGGATTCCTTAAATGCAATCGCTATTTAAGGAATCGCTTTTTTGGGATTCCTTCAATAGCGATTTTTGCATTTGGGATGATGCATCCCAAATGCAAAAATACCGGTCGCAAAGGGGCAGATTCTGAGAATCTGCCTGTTTGCGACCGGTTTTTACATTGATGCATGTGCCTATAAGTGCTCTTTAAATGATAGTTACCAAACTGCCATTACACATCTAAATATTTTAAAAATCCTAGAGGGGGCACCTAAAAAAATCGAAAATGCAATTCCATATTCTCAAAATTCATTTGATTAGTTGCAATATATCAATCTCGTTTATAGCAAACCGATGTTTGTCTAATCATCAACATCTAATAAATATTTTAATCACATTATTCTTTATGTGCCATTACCAAACCAAATGTTTGTCTCACCATCAACATGTAATAAATATTTTAATTTCATTTATCATTACCTTTGAGTACCATGTAAGAATTTGATTAAGAATGAAACTATATTGTACATAAATTCTGAAATTAATAAACAAATCCTGAAATTAATAAACATAATCTAAGCCAACATGTTTTATACAACATTGCTTTTTCAAGTCAATTACAAAAATAGCACTATTTAATTACAAAATGGTCAGTCATATCATCCAGATAAGTGTTCAAAAGGTTTCCAGGAACAGATTATCTGCACTCTCCTTAGTAATTATTAAGTTTCTGCTTTCAAATCCAATACACTGTTTATTTTCATAAGAAATATTAAGCTCTATATTCTCACATATGGGTAGTTGTTGGAAGTGGGGGTCCTTATCGCTTACCGCCGACACCAAATGCTCGAGGCGGGAGTCCCCGACCCCTCGCTTCAACGTTAGGCTAAGTAAGGATACCGTCTGAGATAGCCCAGCTCACCCACTTAGTAGCTTGGCACGAGCAGCCAGGCTTATCTCGAAGGCAAGAGTGTTCAGTATGTGCACCCATGCTCACAGTAACCCCATGATGTCACCACAAATAGACGCCACATGAGTTTTAATAAAATGAGTATAATCTTTATATAAGCAATTATGTGATACGACCACACGATACAAAATCAACATATAAGAATCTGTAGTATTCTTTCCGGTGGGTTGGTAGGTTCTAATCCCAACCACCGCTTCTAACCAAGAGTTAAGCTCACTTCTAACCGTTTCCAAAAGGTTAGGCCAGTCGTATTGCTAGAATCACACACGTTGCAAAAGGAAACAAATACTGCAATGCGTAACGATATTCTCTTATACTGTGCAACAGAGAAATAATGCCATACGTAGCGCCACAGTCATGAATTTTGCAATTGAAGGAATAATGCAAGGCATATCACCACCAGCATGCCCTGTACCAGGAAGAAACAAAGCAATGCGTCACGCTAAAATCCTGTACGGTGCAATGAAGAAATAATGCACTGCGCCACGTTATACTCAGATACTAAGCACTGAAGAAATAATGTAATGTGCCACATTACAATCAGGTAATATGCAAGGGAAAAATAATGCAGTGCGTAGTGCACCAAGCATGTAGTTCGTCAGGCACAAATGAGGTCAGGCGTCATACGATAGTTCGATAATTCGTTAGTAGCAATAATGCAAAGTGTAATATGACAGTTTTACGTGCTCCATTAACAGTGCCCCCGTTATGGATCAAATGATGACACAAAAGTACTGCTTCCCACTCCGGCCCCAGCACTGCCCCTCCTTGGGTCAGCACGGGCCGGAATCCGAGCTGAAGCAACCGCTCGCGCAGCTGACTGAACCGGGAGGCAGAGAGAGTGTCCCTCCGGGCCCGCACCCCACTCCAGGTGTTGATCCACTTTACCTGGGGGGCGCGACCCCACTCTCCTCCCCGAAGTCAGCGACTTGAACCTTGATCCAGAACTCCGTCATGGGGTGCAGCGGACTTGGGTCGGCGGCTCAGCTCTTCCGTGGCTGCCGGTCAAAGCCGCTGCGGGTGACTCCGAGGGCCCCAATGACTTGGCCCTCCTTCCGGCGGTCTCAGTCCACACCGAGATCTGCCCTCAGCACTGTGGAGACTTTACTTCCAATTCGGTACACCCCCTTACTCAGGCACTCCTCACCAGCGCATCAGGTTGCACTTCAACACGCACACCGCGCGTCTGAGACTCGCCTCTTCTCTGGTGCTCCCGAAGACCCAGCACTCTTCACCAACTCTCCGCTTGCACCTCCACACGCACCCTGCACGTTCGAGTCTCTTCTTTCCTCCCGGTGCACACGATGTCCAGGCGCCCTTCACCAAATCCCTGGCTGCACCACGACACTCACTCTGCGCGTCCGAGTCTTACCTCTTCTCCCAGTGCCCACGATTTCCAGGCGCTCCTCACCAACACCCTGGCTGCACCACGACGCGCACCCAGCGTGTCCAAGACTCACTTCTTCTTTTGGTGTCTACGAGGCCCAGGCGCGCTTCACCAACACCCGGGCTGCACCACGACACGCACCCAGCGCGTCTGAGACTCACTTCTTCCGTTGGTGCACCGGATGCCCAGGCGCTCCTCACCAACGCCCTAGCTGCACCATGACACACACCCAGCGCGTCCGAGTCTCGCTTCTTCCTTTGGTGCACACGAAGCCCAGGCGCTCTTCACCAACACCCGGGCTGCACCATGACACACACACTGTGCATCCAAGCCTAGCTTCGTCTCCCTGTGCACATCACGACCAGGCGCTCCTCACCAACGCCTTGGCCTGCACTTCAACACTCACCCAGCGCATTCAACACTTAGTTTATTCCTGCGTGCCCATGATCACACAGCACAACTTCTGAGGGACTCTAGCGGCAAAAGCACTCGCACACCGCGTTGCTTGTGACTTCTCTGGAAACTTTTATGATCCTGTATTTCTAAACAGGGAGCCAGCTCACCTCGGACCCTTGGGAGTTACAAGACACAGCACAAAGCACAGTCTTCTTCAAGCAGGGGGACCCAGCGCCTCCAAGCACAGTCCCAACAGCCTCTCCCTTAGTTAGAACAGCAAACTGCAGACCAGTCCCAGATCACGAAGCAAGGATTGGTCTATCCGCAGCAGTCTCTTCAGTTGTTCCTTCTTTAGCAGAGGTTCCTCTTTACCACAGAATGGGTCCAAGCCTTTACAGTCTGAATCCATATCTGTTTCATTCTGACTTTCAGGGGCTTCAACTCTCCTAGTTATACCCCTTAATGTCTTTGAAGTTCGTATGTGTTCAGGGGTCCCTGACCCCTCCATAAATCAGTTCTGGGTGTCTCCTTCCCAGTGTCACCTCTCTCCCTTTGGTACTGGAGGTCTGGATCCTTAATCACTCAGCAGGAGATGGGTAAATTGGTTTATAGCACCAGCCCAAGCCTTTTCACCTCCCGGGCTTCTCCTCCCTCTACTCTCCAGATGCAGGGCAGCCTGGTGCCATCTCAACCCCTCCCTGGGTCAAGACCTCTCCCAGCTCCTCTCACCTTTCAATTCCAGACAGACAATCCACATTTCAGAGACACACAGAAATGCTCAGAGCTCAAAACTCAGCCACTTTCTAAAAGAGTGGTTTATGAACACAGAGTGATAAAGCCACCTTCACAGAAAGATATGTTATAACACTGTGAGTTCATACATACTAATCTTCACTTCTCCATTATAAACTGACAGGAAACTAGGCTAACAAACACAACACCCGGCCTCCCCCATTCTGTCCTATGGACAGAATGGCCTTTCAGCAGTGAAAAATGAAATGGAGAGTTTTTCACTGTCAGAACATAGCAAACACCTCAGTATGTGTTCTGCCTTTTACATACACTGCACCCTGCCCAGGGGTTACCTGGGATCTACCACCGGGGTGCCCAATGTGTATGTAAAAGGGAAAGTCAGGCCTGACAAGTGGTTGCACTTGTCAGGGCAACATGCTAACTTAGCATTCTGCGCGCAGGCCCTACACTAAAGACCTGAGTTTCCTTCTCTGCATGCCCTTGCATTACTAGCCCTGGCACACACAGTGCACATCACTAGGGACTTTTACTAGTAAGGCAAACATGCAAACCATGGCCAACCAATCACCATTACGTTTTATACAGGGAACTCTTGTACTTTGACACTGATCAGCACTGGCAAAGAACCCAAAGCATCTAAATTGGCTATTCTTGGTCAAGAAAACGGTCTAGGGGGAAAGCAAAAAGTTTGGGGAACTTTAGCCAAAAAGGCCAAGTCCTATAGTAGTCATATATCTTATGGAGCAGATATTCTTTCATTCACAGAACAAACATCCAGGTTCTACCAAAGTGATCAATTGACCAAAAATATGCTCTAAAACAACAATAGTGTACCAGACGTTATACGCATTCCAATTTCAGTTTCAGTATATTCCCAACCCATGATAAGGTCAGTAGACTGAATAGCTGAACATCACGCGAAAAGCAGTAAAGGGAAGTAACATGTGGTAACGATACGCAACTTTTAAAACCTCTTGCTATTTTATTTTCCACACTATTATTCCTTTAGGTATTATCTGAAGATATTTGTACAGGTAAAACCCAGAACCAAGCACGATTTACACATAACTTAAAATGTGAAATTGGGAACAAGCACTGCTTGTGTCTGATTTCTGATTTTTACTGCAGGACTCACAAGGAGGTCTTAGAGGTAGTGTGACATCCAAATGTGCCCTTTGTGTCCATTTTAGCAGCAGCAATAGCTGTAAGAGCCAGACATAAAACCACCTGGGGGTAAAATCTACACTGCATGAGGGGTAGTGCCTGTTTTTAACCTCAGTCATTACTACCTGCTTATCTAAATGTCGTAATTTTTTCGGGGCTTATTTGCTTGCCCTAGTGCAGGATTCTCCAAAGTCAGACTGGAGGGCCAGATCCATGCCAGATTTTTAGCATATCCCCATTTAGATGAATGAATAAAACGGCATTTGTAGAGTGCACGCCTACTCAGAGGAGTGTCCCGGAGTTGGCGAAGGATATCTGCACACTAGAAACTGGACGATTACCTCATTTGCTAAACAGTCAGGTTTTCAGCTTCTTCCTGAAAATAGAAAGTTCCGGGGTGGCGTGAAGTGCAGTCGGAAGTTGATTCCAGACATTAGCACCGAGATACGAAAATGATCTTTCACTAGTTCTGGTCCGGTGGATTTTTGGGATGATGGCTCGATGGCCAACAGTTGACTGTAGTGTCCTAGGAGGTGTAATTAACCCCTCTGAACCCCGATATAGGCATAAGCAGTTGCACGATCTTGTACTACATTGGTCCTACCATTGTTCTACATAACGGTTCTGGCCCTTACCGGCTGTATGTTCGGACCTGCCACCGGACTGCTGTTGCTGCCTTCTTTGCCCTCTGCCCTCTGCCCTTAGAAACCACCAGCAACTCGCCGGACCCGCTTCGCGGGTCCCGCAGCGCATATACCAACAGCGAGAGCTGCTGCTGGTAGAGGGGCTGTCTCCTGTCTAAAGACTTGGGGCGTGTTGTCGCTGGCAGGGCTGCGAGCACGTTAGCAGGGACTCCATCACCCAGGAGTCCCTGCGAGCCCAATCTGCTTCACCTGGGCTGCTCTCCCTGCTGGCCCCGCCCCCCCGCCCATCACTCCTTTTGTGTTATTTTAGAAGGACGCACGGCCGCAGCGCGGGAGAGCGCGGGAGCGTCCCGGGAGAAGCCCGGGACAAGGGTGGGCCCTCTGTGGCCCTCCGAGGCCTGTAGGGTCTGGTCTGGGCCATAGCTCTTGGTTTTGCTCACCCCACTGTATTTTGATTCTTGTTTAGCTGTCTTGGGTATATTTGTTGTGAGTAACTCCGCCTACCCTTATATTATTTGTCGGTATTCTGACGTTGTAACTGTGGTTGTATATGGTTTTAGCTAGTCAGTAACCCCCGGTCATAGTGATGTGCACACGTGAAACTCGAAGCAAGGCTGCGGCTGGTGCTTCGAAGCTGACAGGCACATTAGATAACTTTATTGTGCGTACAAACACTCTAATTGATGAGGGGATTGCCCTCATGGAAAGAAGAGTGTCACAGGATCTCGCACAAGCGAGAAGATCATCTCTAGGCCTCATAGCCTCTGCGCGCACACCAAGTAAAACCCAATGCACTCACCAACCAAACCCCATTCAGTCTATACCTGCAACCCATTCCATCAGTACCAGTCAATCTGTACCCCTGGACTTTACTTTTTTGATGCCCCCACCAGTAGCCCCTCTTACCTCTCCCATGGCTTCCTCGTTAGCTATCGACGACCATGATAAAACACTTGCACAAAGGGGTTTAAGGGAGGGTGCCATTCCCAAATGCTCCCAAATATCTAGTATGGACAGTGCTGATTTAGTAGTTATAGTTGATGGGGCAGGAGGCCCCAATGACTCTGTTAGCACTTTTTGTGGGCCAGAGGTGGGGAGGGCTAATGTGGATACCATAGATAATAGTGGAGGAAGAGCTGAGGCGCATCGTGCTTCACACCCGATACCATTGGGTATTCCCGACGATACAGCCTCAATTTATAGTTTAGCAAGTCTCCTTGAAGAGAGTAGTCTGGATGAATCTTCTGAGGGGGCCGAAGACAGGAACGGTATATTTATGAGCTCCATATCTGAGCTCATTAAATCCTT
This sequence comes from Triturus cristatus, assembly GCF_964204655.1. Taxonomy (NCBI): domain Eukaryota; kingdom Metazoa; phylum Chordata; class Amphibia; order Caudata; family Salamandridae; genus Triturus; species Triturus cristatus. The sequence continues at coordinate 1,063,890,498 of NC_140593.1, read as the reverse complement.
ACTGTCTCCCCTGGAGACTAGACTACAGGGTATTGATCATCAACTACAGGCTCTAAATCTGGAGTTAAAAGCCAGATCCAAAGTTTCTGCCCAAAAGGCAATTGGTGGACCAGCACTGGCTGGCATCAAACTGCCTCTGTCTTTTAAACAACCAGCAGGGAAGAACCCTTCCCCTCCAAAGTGTCCACTAAAAATACCTACACCTAAGGGTAATACAAATAGTACTACTAAGTTGCCTTCCATGGCACCCAGTAAATCACAGAAAGTAAATGGTCCCATTATTCCTGCTCCCAAACCCCTTTTATCCCTTCCAGCGAATCCTAAGATACGCCGGAATATTAATTTACCTCCTGACGCCCACTCCTTTGTAATAGTTCTAACAGGTGTCCCCGAGCTTGCCCCCTCATCAACAGAATCCTTTTGGGCTCTCAAAAACAAAGTTTGCCACTGGTTAGATAGAAACTACCCACTTCCACCTAACATTCGCAGTAATTTGCTTATGGTGGAGAGAGCACCTTGGGTGGGTGAGAATAAAAAAAATCTCCAGGGCGACTGCGTTGTTGTAACATTTGAGGACCCACGTACGGTGGAATATATCCGTGCTTGGCCCCCATGTAATAACAACTCTTCACTCTTAGTTAAACCCCTCTCCTATTTCTATATGCTTGCAGATCACCGCAGTAATAGGTGGAGCTGGTTAAGAGCTCAAAATTACACAAGAAGGGGGATGAGAGAAGAGCCTTTTATGGATTATAATTCTAACCAGTGGGATGCGGGTGAGGCTGGAGGGTGGAGCACAGTACACAGGAGAGTAGGTAGCCCCCCTTTTGGTTCTACTCAGTTTCAAGGGGAATGGCATGGTCATCAGCATAACCCCCCTCCATTACCCTGTTTCAATCGCTTCAGTGGCCTGGAAGCAGTTGATTGACATTCGATCCAGCACTCTGGCCAAGAGGTTATGAGGGAGGAGGTAGGGTTACCACGGGCTGTAACTCCAATTGGAACGGGGGTTCAAGTGTTTGTGGATAATGGTTGCCCTTGCAGGGGTGAATTGGATTGTAGTCCAACAGCCACACCCGTTGCACCAACTGTAGTACTCTCTTCGATTAACATCCTTTCTTGGAACATAGCAGGGCTCAGGAAAAATCTTGAAAATCCGGAATGGAATGACTTCATTGACTCCTTCCATATTTGTATGTTTCAGGAAACTTGGAGTTTGTCCCCGCAATATAAAAATGGTTACTCTACATACTTTGTCCCAGCAGTTTCCATAGGAAAAGGCCGCCCCTCAGGTGGTCTGCTCATCTGGGTAAAGGTGAATTTGAATTGTACTATTATTACACACAAGGTCCAATCCAATGATATCTTGCACATTTCCCTGAAAAGCCCACGCGGGGGTATTGTTCATTTGTTTTGTGTTTCTGCAAGAGGGGTACAGGGTGGTTTAACCTCGCAAACAATTGAGCTGCTTGATGTAAAATTGTCTGAGCTTCCACCTAGGTCCAAAATCCTGTTGGGGGGTGATTTTAACTGTACATTTGAACCCCTGGATGACGAGGATGTATTGGGTTTGAACTCAGAGGACTGGAGACAGACTATACCCCCTTTATTACTGGCCCCTATTAAGAAGTGGTCTGCCATAGCTATACAGTTGAATGCACTGGCTTTGGAACATAATCTACGGGCATTAAATGGCCAGACCACTTCTGATCGTAACGGGGCAATGACCTATAATAGGATAGGATCACGTATCGATTACATCTTTTTAGATGTTCATTCATGGGCTAGTTTAGTAGATATGGAGGTCAGGCAGTCTTCAGATAGCGATCATAACCCATTATGTATGGGAATCAACTGGGCTAATGGGATTAGTAAGAGCGGGGGGATGGAGCTGATCACCAGGGATGTCCTCCCCTCTAATTGTAACCGGAAACTTAGATGGGACGTGGTAAAATGTGAAGAGGGGAAAATTAATAGTATTGGGGACTTATTTAAAGCAGAAACCTCCAGCCTTGCAGCGGTGGATCTGGGAGAGGTTCACTCTCTGGGGCCCAAATTATTGGGCCAGTACCAAAATTTCACAGATAAAATAGGAAAGTATTTCCTCAAAAACATCCAAGGGAACCCCCCAGCGGATCTTAGACCCCTGAAGGCGAACGCGTGGTATACAGTGGAATGTAGGAAAAAGAGGAAAGCCATTGGTTTGGCGATAAAATTGAAGGACCCAATAGCAGTGAAACTGGCTAGAAAGGAGTACCGTAGTTCAATAGCCTCAGCCAAGAAAAATTGGGAGGAGGAGCATTGGCAGCAGCTTAAGATCGCTGCCAGCGGGAAGAATTCTACTATTTTCTGGAAATTGATCAATGCTTTAGACCGTAGGGGAGTTGACCCCATTTTAAATCATATTAATGAACAGCAATGGCACGCCCATTTTTTAAAATGGTATTGTGAGGAAGGCGATCAAGTCCCTCCATTGCCATTAGCAGTGTGCAATAAGCGCAACCTTCGTTTGGAGTTGCCCAGTAATGAAAACTTATTCTCCCCGCGAGAAGTCAAGGACGCTATTTTAAATATCCTTCCAGGCAAAGCGGCTGGTCCAGATGGCCTGCCCGGGGATCTTCTACTTCATGACCCCCAAATTTGGGCAGACTATATAGCAAATCTAATGAATCTCATCCAGCGAGGCCATCCCGTCCCGGAATCATGGAAAGGGGCGGAGGTGATCACGATTTATAAGAAAGGTGATAGAGAGGACCCTGCCAACTACAGACCAATTAGTTTAATTGACACCATTCAAAAGGTAGTTGGCAGGGTCATTATAAATCGAGTTGAGACATGGCTAATGGATAATGATATTCTAACCCATTTCCAGGCTGGGTTTAGGCGGAATGTTGGTGCAATGGATCAAGTCTTCCGGTTTTGCGCGGTCTATTGGAAGTCAGTATCAATTATTAAGGGTTGTCTTTACTTGGCTTTCATAGACCTGAAAACCGCGTTTGATGTTATCCCACGCGCCAAGCTATGGGAGGTTTTATTAGCCATGGGGTTTCCTAGTTTCCTGCTGCAATTTGTTATCAAACTCCATGAGGATAACTACGCAAGGATACGTTGGGGGCGCCAGGGCCAATTGACAGGGAGGGTATCAGTCAACAGGGGGGTGCGGCAGGGATGTGTGATGGCTCCGACACTGTTCTCCCTCTTTATAAATGGGGTGGTGGACCATTTGAGAGAGGACCCTGCGGATGCCCCCGTCCTTGCCGGGCAGAAAACCCCTGTTAGATCTGGGGGTCTCTAGTTGGCAGAGGTATTCACCTTAGACCAAATAGGGACCCTTGCTTCTAGTCAGGGTACAGGGACACACACGGTAGATAACCCCTGCTCACCCTCTAGGTAGCTTGGCTCGAGCAGACAGGCTTATCCCCAAGGCAATGTGTAAGGTATTTGCACGTAGACACCACAATGACCCCTCCTCCGCACACCACAAACTTAGACCACACAGGTGAGTTATATCAAAAATAATATATCTTTATCTAGTTTCCGCAGTTGAAATCAAGCATCACAGGTTTACACAATAGTCGCTTTCTTAGTTGGTCGGGACCGTCAGACGATAGTCTCTAGCCTCTTGAGTGATTCGATACTCACTGAGAATGAATCAGTTTGTAGGCTCTCGATGTTTTAGGCAGCTACGTTGCTCCGGCGGTGTCACTGCGCTCGCTATACAAGCGCTCCTCGGGCTGTTCGGTGCAAGGATTCCACAACTCCCTCGACGAGCCCCCAGTGACGATGTCGACGTCACCGGAGTCAGCCACTCACAGCGCGGCTTCGTAGAGCAGGGAAATACGACTCTCGATCTGCCTCAGGCCTCCGGGTCGCGGCAAGGCACGTGCCGACGAGCACGTCGATCTTCTTGATGCGGTAACCGGTGTCGGGCCCGGCTCGGTGTGGCACTCTCTAGCAAGACAGAGAGCAGCCAGCCCACCTCACAGGCAGATGTTGAGAAGCTTGGTAGAACAGTCCACGGTCCCTGCGGCACACAGCAGCGCAGGTGGGACACAGCAGAGTCTTGAGTTCTTGGCAACCTTTCTATCCCTGGGTTGCGAAACAGGAGGCCAGCTCTTCTCAGGCCCTTGGAGATTCAGTTGAAGACACAGCACACAGCAAAGTCTTGTTTGGTCAAGTGGATAGGGTCAGCACACAGCAGGACCCCTTCTTCTCCTTAGCTTCAGTTGTACGCCAGAACAGGTCAGCCTTTAGAGCACACAGCACGGCAATCTTCCTTTAGTTCTTCAGCGGTCCGTCTTTCAGCAGAGGTTCCTCTCGATGGTCGAATCTAAGAATCTGTTGTCAGGGGGTCTTGTACTTATACCCCTAGAAGTCTTTGAAGTCTTTGTGCAAGTGGGTCCTGAGCCCGGTCTGATCCAGTTCTGGGTGTTGCTGGAGCACTTTGTTTTCCTGGCTCCTACATTATTTTCAGAGCGAGGGGCAAGGTCGTCAGCCGCCCAGCAGGAGGTGGAGCCAGCAGAGTGGCAGGCAGGCACAGCCCTATTCAATCCCAGGTGCTATCTCCTCCCTCCACTCTCCTTGCGATTGCCGCCATTCAGCAGAGGGCTGACTCAGCCAACCTCCCGGGGGATCCCCAGCCCCTGTCACTCTCAAACCAGACAGTCAATCCACAAGCGCGCCCAGGCACACAGAAGGGTCAGACAAGAGAACAGCTACTCTCTAAAAAGTACTGTTCTCCAACTCAGGATTTAAAAACAATCTCTCCTAAAAGATGTGTTATTAAATTCTGAGCTCAGGGATATCAAACACTCATGTTTTATCTTGTTCGTATGAGAAGATAGGCGGATAGCCATTGGCACCCGCCTCCCTCATGTTAGCCTATGGAACAAGATAGCCTTGCAGTAGTGAACACACAAAATGGCCGGTGTTCACCACCAGAACATGTTACCTGCACTAGTACATGCTCTACCTTCTACATACACTGCACCCTGCCCAGGGGGGTACCTTGGGCCTTCCATAGGGATGACTGACGTGTATGAAAAGGGAAGGGTTAGGCCCGGCCAGTGTGGACACTGGCCAGGGGGACATGGCAGTCCGGGGACTGCAGGCAGGCCTGCGGCGGCAGGCCTGAGACACTGTTTTAGGGCTACACAGGTGGGTGGCGCAATCAGCGCTGCAGACCCACTAGTAGCATCCGTCATCACCAGCCCTGGCACACACAGTGCACTTTACTAGGGACTTCATGGTGATACAGATATGCCAATCATGTATATCCAATCGATACGATATTTTACACAGGGAGCACTTACACTCTGGCACTGATTAGCAGTGGCAGAGTGTCCAAAGCATCTAAACCAGCAAAACGAAATCCAGCACAGCATCAAAAATCCATGTAGCAGAGGCAAACGATAGGGGAAAAACCCACGCCAAGGATGTCAGGTCTAACACGTGTCCCCTCCAGCTGAAAGCGGGGAGAACTACCCACCCTCTTGGGAGTTCTCATCGCTAAGGCGGAAAAACCTGGACAGGCCATCAGCATTGGCGTGCTCTGTACCGGGACGGTGTTCCACCGTAAAGTCCATTCCCTGTAGGGAGATGGACCACCTCAACAGTTTTGGATTCTCACCCCTCATCTGCATTAGCCATCTGAGGGGCCTGTGGTCGGTCTGAACACGGAAGTGAGTCCCAAACAGGTAGGGCCTCAGCTTCTTCAGGGCCCAGACCACAGCAAATGCTTCCCTTTCAATAGCGCTCCACCTCTGTTCCCTGGGAAGTAGCCTCCTACTAATGAAAGCTACGGGTTGGTCCCCGCCCTCGTCGTCCATCTGTGAGAGTACTGCTCCCACGCCTTGCTCTGAAGCGTCTGTCTGCACTACGAACTCACTCGAAAAGTCAGGCGCCTTAAGCACCGGTGCTGTGCACATTGCAGTTTTCAGGGCATCAAAAGCAGTTTGACAGGCCTCGGTCCAATTCACTTTCCTGGGCTGATTCCTTGAGGTTAGTTCCGTCAAGGGGGCAACAATGGTGCCGTATCCCTTGATGAACCGTCTGTAATACCCGGTGAGTCCTAGAAAGGCTCTCACCTCTGTCTGCGTCTTGGGGGGTTCCCAAGCCAGAATGGTATCGATCTTCGCCTGTAGGGGCGCCACCTGGCCGCTCCCCACCTGGTGTCCCAAATACACCACTGATCCCTGCCCTATCTGGCACTTACTAGCCTTGATAGTGAGGCCTGCCTTCTGCAGCGCCCTCAACACTTCACAGAGGTGTTGCAAGTGTTCGTCCCAAGTGGAGCTGAACACAGCAATGTCATCCAGGTATGCGGCGCTGAATTGCTCCAGCCCGGTCAGTACCCGGTTGACCAGTCTCTGGAAGGTGGCAGGGGCATTCTTCAATCCAAAGGGCATGACTCGAAACTGGAAGTGCCCCTCTGGTGTTGAAAATGCCGACCTCTCCTTTGCCCCGTCAGTTAAGGCAATCTGCCAGTACCCCGAAGTCAAATCGAAGGTGCTGAGGTACCGGGCAGCTCCTAACCGATCCACGAGCTCATCAGCTCTGGGGATGGGGTGCGCGTCAGTCTTGGTGACCGCATTGAGCCCGCGGTAGTCCACGCAAAACCGAAGTTCTGACGGGCCACCGGGTGTAGCAGATTTCTTGGGAACGAGGACCACTGGGCTAGCCCAGGGACTGCTAGAGGGCTCAATTACCCCTAACGCCAACATCTTGGAAACTTCTTCCTTGATGCTGGCCCTGACCTTGTCAGCTACTCTGTAAAACTTCTGTTTCACAGGCAGGCTATCTCCAGTGTCCACATCATGGACGCACCAATTGGTGACACCTGGTGTCAGGGAGAACAGGGAGGCAAACTGACCCAACACCTGGCGACAGTCGCTCTGCTGCTCCGGGGTCAGTGTGGGCGAGAGGACCACACCATCTACTGACCCGTCTTGCTCCTTCGCTGCCAGGAGGTCAGGGAGTGGATCACTATCCTCTTCCCCACCGTCATCTGTAGCCATGAGCATCGTCACTTCAGACCTCTCGAAGTGGGGTTTGAGGCGGTTCACATGCAAGACTCTAAGGGGCTGCCTAGGAGTCTTCATGTTGATCAGGTAGGTCACCTCACTCTTGCGCTCTACCACCTCATATGGCCCGGTCCATTTGTCGCGGAGCGCACAAGGCTCCACCGGCGCCATCACCCACACTTTCTGCCCGGGATGAAATTCTACCAGAGTGGTATTCTGGTCGTACCATCTTTTCATCTCCTCCTGGCTGGCTTCTAGGTTCTCCTGAGCGAGCTTCCTGAAGCGCTGCGTTTGGTTGCGGATGGCCAGCACATAGCTGAACACATCCTGGGGGGTTTTCCCACGGGATTTCTCCCACCCCTCCTTCACCAGTGTGAGAGGTCCTCTAACAGGGTGGCCATACAGCAGTTCAAAGGGGCTGAACCCTAAGGACTTCTGAGGCACCTCCCTGTAGGCAAACAACAGGCATGGTAACAAGACGTCCCACTTCCGTCTCATGGGCTCCGCTAGGCCCATAATCATACCTTTCAGGGTGCGGTTGAACCTTTCAACCAACCCATTTCCTTGAGGGTGGTAAGGAGTGGTGAACTTATACGTTACTCCACACTCCTCCCACAGAGACTTCATATACCTAGAGATGAAGTTGGTACCCCGGTCGGAGACCACCTCTCGAGGGAACCCTACACGGGAAAAGATCCCCATCAATGCACAGCCCACCACGGGTGCTGTGATTGTCCTGAGAGGGACTGCTTCCGGGTACCGAGTGGCGTGATCCACCAAGACCAGGATAAACCTGTTGCCTAAGGCGGTCTTGGGATCCAGGGGCCCTACGATATCAATGCCCACCCGCTCGAAAGGGGTGCTCACTACAGGAAACGGCTGGAGGGGCGCCACGCACTTCCCTCCGCTCTTGCCACTGGCTTGACAGGTTTGGCATGACTTACAAAAGGTACCGACGTGCTTCTTCATCCGGGGCCAGTAGAAGTGGGTGACAAGCCTGTGATAGGTCTTGTCTTGCCCCAGATGTCCTGCGAGAGGCACGTCGTGAGCCAGACCCAGTAAGAAGTTCCTGAAGCGCTCGGGTACCACCAGCACACGGGCTGCACCGGGCTCAGCGAACTTAGGCTCACTATACAGTAAGTCATCTTCCCAGTAAATCAAATGTTCCTTGGACCCTAGGCCTGCTGCCTGGTCTGCAGCCTGCTGCCGCACACCAATGAGAGAAGGGCACTCCTTCTGAGCCTGGCAGAATTCCTCCCTGGAGGGACCACCCTCTTGCTGCCAATGGGTCAGCTCAGGCAACTCCCCCAGTTCGGCCACCTGCTCCCCTGTAGGTTCCAGGGCATCCCCCTCAGGTTCCGCTTCCTCCTGGACCGTGGGAACAGTGGGGGCCGGTTTCCCGCGCCCTCTGCCCCTTCCCCTCCTGGCAGGTTCCTGGGCCATCGTTCCAGGCTCCAGTTCTACCAATCCACCCTTACTGGCTGTCATGGCACGTGTGGATACACAGATCCACGCTGGCAGTCCTAACATCTCCAAGTGAGTTCTGTGCTCTACGTCCTTCCATGGAGAACTCTCCAGGTCGTTACCCAACAGACAATCTACCGGCAAGGCATCACTGACACAGACTTCCAAGGTACCAGAGACTCCCCCCCATGTAAAGGGAACACGCGCCATCTTGCAGAGGCGAACTGAAGTGTCAGCTGCCACTACTGGGCGGAGCACATTGGGAATTACTTGCTCTTCAGACACCCACTGACACCTGACAGATGTCACACTAGCCCCGGTGTCTCTCAGAGCCTCTATCTCCCTCCCATTGATGGTCACCTTTTGCCCGTATTTCTTAGTGTTAGCGGGTATCAAGGTATCCTGGACCATCTCTTGGTCTCCTAAAGAGACAAGGGTCATCATAGCTAATCCCGCTTCCCCACTGGAAATCAAATCCCCTCCCAAAGCTACACTAGCTAACCCTGGGACTGGAGCAGCAGCTGGTGCTGGGGGTTTATTGGGACATTTAGGGGCGATGTGCCCCACTTCCCTACAAGCATAGCAAGTAGGCGGTGGTCTGTTGCCCTTAGGGGGCCAAGACCTCTTCGGCTTGGGGGCTTGGGACTCCTTCTCCTGGGAACTGTTTTGGGGCCCTTTAGAGAACTCCTTACTGTTACCCTTGTCCTCCCCACCTTTCTGCTGGGGACCCTGTCCACCCTTGGCTGGCATACTTACCACCCCTTTGTTGACCCTGGTGCTAGTCCAGCGGTCTGCCTCTTTAGCAAGCTCGCTGGGATCAGTTAACTTGCTGTCTAAAAGATGCTGGCGCAGCTCTGGAACACATAGACTACTCAAGTGCTCCCAACTAATCAAGTGACACAACCCCACATAATCAGTAACTTTGCTGCCCTTTATCCAACCTTCCAGTGCACGCGTGTACATACTCACACACTCCACCCACGTACTCGAATCAAGTTTCTTGAAGTTCCTAAACTTCTGTCGGTACTGTTCTGGTGTAAGCCCATACCTGAGGCATAAGGCCTCCTTCATCGTGGGGTAGGTTAAGGTCCCTGCTGCTTCTAAGGGTGCTAAGACATCCCTCCCAGAGGCCTCAAAATGCTTCCACAAACCCGCTCCCCAACTTTTCTCAGGCACTTCATTCATCTTCAAGGCAAGCTCATAGGATCTAAACCACGCATAGATATCCTCACCCCTCTGATAATTCTGCACCAAATCTTTCGGTATGTATACTTTACCCGCCTGTACTGGTTGTGCGCTGCCACCATTCGGACTGGACGCCACCTGTTTGGCTTTAATGTCCAGCTCCCTCATGCTCAACTCATGAGCCAACTGGAGTTTCTTCTCTTCTAACGCAAGAGCATTCCTCCTCTCCTCCGCCTCTTTCTCACTGTCAAGGCGCAGTTTCCTCTCTTCCGCTTGAGCTTTGAGCTTAAAAAGTTCAATCTCATGGGCTCTGACCCTTTGGTTTTCCTCCAGCTCCTCTGGAGAGAGGCTCCTACTGGAATGGGCGCTGCCAGCCCTAGACGCTGGCCTATTCACTGGCAGATCATCGGATCCAAATCCGTGCTCCGGTGTGCCATCCCCTTCCGTAGTTTCCTCGGTTGCGCCATTCTTGGCCTCCCACCAGGCCCTTAGAGCTTTCTGTAGCTCCGTCTTGTTGGCGCTGCCCTTCGCTGGGCATCCAAGCTGCTTGCAGAATTGCTTTAGTTGCTCCTTCTTATACTCGAGCAACTTTTTCACCTCGAATTGCAACTCCAGCTCCTCGCCTACTCCGTTCAGAGACATGATGCTTCGTCGATCCTCCAAGAATAGTCTTCGCAAAAACTTCGTGCGATGCAACTGCTTACTAGATTAGTGATGTCCGAAGAATCACTGCAGGTCAAGTGCAAATACTGGTTCTAATCCGCACCGCTGACCACCAATGTTAGATCTGGGGGTCTCTAGTTGGCAGAGGTATTCACCTTAGACCAAATAGGGACCCTTGCTTCTAGTCAGGGTACAGGGACACACACGGTAGATAACCCCTGCTCACCCTCTAGGTAGCTTGGCTCGAGCAGACAGGCTTATCCCCAAGGCAATGTGTAAGGTATTTGCACGTAGACACCACAATGACCCCTCCTCCGCACACCACAAACTTAGACCACACAGGTGAGTTATATCAAAAATAATATATCTTTATCTAGTTTCCGCAGTTGAAATCAAGCATCACAGGTTTACACAATAGTCGCTTTCTTAGTTGGTCGGGACCGTCAGACGATAGTCTCTAGCCTCTTGAGTGATTCGATACTCACTGAGAATGAATCAGTTTGTAGGCTCTCGATGTTTTAGGCAGCTACGTTGCTCCGGCGGTGTCACTGCGCTCGCTATACAAGCGCTCCTCGGGCTGTTCGGTGCAAGGATTCCACAACTCCCTCGACGAGCCCCCAGTGACGATGTCGACGTCACCGGAGTCAGCCACTCACAGCGCGGCTTCGTAGAGCAGGGAAATACGACTCTCGATCTGCCTCAGGCCTCCGGGTCGCGGCAAGGCACGTGCCGACGAGCACGTCGATCTTCTTGATGCGGTAACCGGTGTCGGGCCCGGCTCGGTGTGGCACTCTCTAGCAAGACAGAGAGCAGCCAGCCCACCTCACAGGCAGATGTTGAGAAGCTTGGTAGAACAGTCCACGGTCCCTGCGGCACACAGCAGCGCAGGTGGGACACAGCAGAGTCTTGAGTTCTTGGCAACCTTTCTATCCCTGGGTTGCGAAACAGGAGGCCAGCTCTTCTCAGGCCCTTGGAGATTCAGTTGAAGACACAGCACACAGCAAAGTCTTGTTTGGTCAAGTGGATAGGGTCAGCACACAGCAGGACCCCTTCTTCTCCTTAGCTTCAGTTGTACGCCAGAACAGGTCAGCCTTTAGAGCACACAGCACGGCAATCTTCCTTTAGTTCTTCAGCGGTCCGTCTTTCAGCAGAGGTTCCTCTCGATGGTCGAATCTAAGAATCTGTTGTCAGGGGGTCTTGTACTTATACCCCTAGAAGTCTTTGAAGTCTTTGTGCAAGTGGGTCCTGAGCCCGGTCTGATCCAGTTCTGGGTGTTGCTGGAGCACTTTGTTTTCCTGGCTCCTACATTCTTTTCAGAGCGAGGGGCAAGGTCGTCAGCCGCCCAGCAGGAGGTGGAGCCAGCAGAGTGGCAGGCAGGCACAGCCCTATTCAATCCCAGGTGCTATCTCCTCCCTCCACTCTCCTTGCGATTGCCGCCATTCAGCAGAGGGCTGACTCAGCCAACCTCCCGGGGGATCCCCAGCCCCTGTCACTCTCAAACCAGACAGTCAATCCACAAGCGCGCCCAGGCACACAGAAGGGTCAGACAAGAGAACAGCTACTCTCTAAAAAGTACTGTTCTCCAACTCAGGATTTAAAAACAATCTCTCCTAAAAGATGTGTTATTAAATGCTGAGCTCAGGGATATCAAACACTCATGTTTTATCTTGTTCGTATGAGAAGATAGGCGGATAGCCATTGGCACCCGCCTCCCTCATGTTAGCCTATGGAACAAGATAGCCTTGCAGTAGTGAACACACAAAATGGCCGGTGTTCACCACCAGAACATGTTACCTGCACTAGTACATGCTCTACCTTCTACATACACTGCACCCTGCCCAGGGGGGTACCTTGGGCCTTCCATAGGGATGACTGACGTGTATGAAAAGGGAAGGGTTAGGCCCGGCCAGTGTGGACACTGGCCAGGGGGACATGGCAGTCCGGGGACTGCAGGCAGGCCTGCGGCGGCAGGCCTGAGACACTGTTTTAGGGCTACACAGGTGGGTGGCGCAATCAGCGCTGCAGACCCACTAGTAGCATCCGTCATCACCAGCCCTGGCACACACAGTGCACTTTACTAGGGACTTCATGGTGATACAGATATGCCAATCATGTATATCCAATCGATACGATATTTTACACAGGGAGCACTTACACTCTGGCACTGATTAGCAGTGGCAGAGTGTCCAAAGCATCTAAACCAGCAAAACGAAATCCAGCACAGCATCAAAAATCCATGTAGCAGAGGCAAACGATAGGGGAAAAACCCACGGCAAGGATGTCAGGTCTAACAACCCCCACACTTCTTTTTGCGGACGATACCCTCCTGATGTCCAAGACCCCCAAGGGTCTCCAAAAATTGCTTGACCGCTTCTCCCTCTTCTGTAACGACCGCGGGTTAATGGTCAACACTTCGAAGACAAAGTTAATGGTTTTATCTCCAAATAGAAAGGTTAGGAATGTTCGTCTTGCTTTGTATGGGTCCCCTTTAGAGGTGGTGAATGAAATTGATTATCTAGGGGTTAGGTTGTCATGAGCATGAACATGAGCTGGGATTCCCATATATCAAAAATGGTACTAAACCTCAAAAGGGTCTCCGGTGCCATACTAAAGAATCAGTGCCTCTCTATTAGTAGACCGGTTGCCCCTGCCTTGGTAGTCTATGAAGGGAAGGCTTTAGCCTCGGCAATCTATGGCTCCGAATTATGGGGTGCTGAAAACACTAAGGTCCTGGCAACTACAGAAAATAAGTTTATCAGAGATCTAGTCTCACTTCCAGTTTCAACCCCTCTGTTACCATTATTTTTTGATATGGGTAAAAAATCAATCTCGGACAAAGTTCTTCTAAGGCCGCTGTTATTTTGGGTGCGCCTTAGAAGAACCCAGGAATTAGCCGGATATGCTCGAGTGTTGGACGAGTTAATATCCCTAAATGTTTCTCACCAAATAAAGTGGCTCAACAACCTTAAGAATAAGGGTGGGCGTAGTTCGCGAAGTAGCACTTCGCGAAGCTACGCAAAGTGAAGTTCGCACTACGCGAGCTACGCGTAGCACTTCGCGAACTGCGAAGTAACATGTTCGCACTGTGCAAGATGTTGTTTTCAATGATTGCACAGTGCGGACAAGCAACCGGCACTGTGCAATCATTGAAAATGGCATCTTGCACAGTGCGAGCTGTAGTTTTCTGCTGCTCGAGTAGATTTTGACTCGAGCTGCAGCTTTCTCAACGCGAACTGGTAGTTTCTCATCGCGAGCGGTCGCGAGCATACGCGACCCCTCGCAATGAGAAACCTGACCATCTCGCGTTGGGAATCTCGCCGGGAGGTTTATTTTCCATGCTCGCGATCGCGAACAAGGAAAAAGTCTCGCCAGGATGTCATTTTGCTTGCTCGCGGTCGCCAACTTGACGTTGAGGACCGCGAGCAAGCAAAAAATGACCGCAGCACTACGCAACACTACGCTACGCGTGTTCGCACTGTGCTACGTGCAGTTCGCGTAGCGCGAAGTAGCGCGAACTTCGCAAACTACGCGAGCGTAGCGTAGTGCTTCGCCCAGGCCTACTTAAGAAACTGGTAGCATTAATAGGCCTGGGGGAGTCCTGGGCCACACAAGTCCCACCTGCAAAACAAATTGTAAAGAAATTATACTGGGACTGGGTTGAGGCCAAGGTTAACAATAACTTAAACCTGGGAACTTTAACGATGAACTTTCTTGACCATAAACCATCTATGAAGTTGGAACCCTTTTTAGATTTTATCCAACTACCTAGAGATAGAACTTTGTTCTTGAAATTAAGATATGGCACTCTTCCCCTTAAAATTTTTTGGGAAAGGTGGAAGGCCAAGGGGGGGGCTTGATCTAAATTGCCCAGGTTGCCAATGTCCAGAGGAATCCCTTGGCCATTTTTTATTTGCTTGTTCAGCCTACAAGTTCGTTAGGGCTAAATGGTTGAAACCTGTATGCAGGGAGCTGGGAGTAAGGGCCCACAGATCAGCCCTGCGTATTATTTTAACCAATTACTGTTTCTATGTATACCATCTGTGGGGTTGCTAAATACCTCGCGGGTGCCTGGTTAATCCGCTCTAGGCTGCTGGGTAATATATAAACTCTCATGAATGAAGAATGCATTGTTTTAAATTCTGTTTTTATTTTTTGTCCCTTTTTTCGCTACTTGCTGTTCTGGATGTAATTGTAGCACTATGGATGGATTGTTTTTATGTACTTTGCATGTTTGTACTTTTATGATAAATATCTATCGAATAAAGTATTAAAGAAAGAAAGGTTCTGGCCCTGACCTTTTGCCTAGTTCAGTGCCGTATAAATGTCGTGTGGTTTTCTCTGAAAACTAGCCTAATTTATTATGCATGAGAATTCTCAGTATCGCAGTAGGAATACCATCTTCTGTATAATACTCTGTATAAGGTTCACCACTATCATCATCCTTGGCTGACATGCCCAAAAGTACCATGACACATCTAGGGAGAACCCCTGAGGGTACCTTTCGGGTATTTAAGTACCACATCTTCACTGGGTAAACAAGAGGAGAAAGTCTTCCATGCTGACACACTGATGCGAGATGCTGAGGTCCCTGCACGCAGACACTCCAGTACGCAGTGGTCTGACATCCCTTGCGGGGTGTCCATCTCGAGAACAAGACAGGGTCCTTCGCTCTCCCACGTCAGGTAATGGGGTTGGCTCTATCATAAGGGGATTCTTGGCTCTACACCTACATACATGCTAAGTACACTTAGGTACATCTAGTTAGGGCTCGCATCGTAAGAGTATGCATTATTACTGTCATGTGTCCATATGACTGCATATATTCATTGTTTTAGCACTATGGTAGAATTCAACCTTTTCTTTACTCTGTTGGTGCTCATAACTGTATACATATGTTTCTGTTTAAGGGTTGTTGCAGCACACATATTTTATACTAGAATGACACTGGTTCAATAAATGCTTATTGAAAACATCCCCACCATTTATTCTGTGTATTTCTCTGCGATTAAGTAAGCACGAGTAACTAAGCGCAAAGTACTGTGTTGTTTCCAAGATCCCTGAGGGGTCAGGGTTGTCATGTTCGATAGTTGGCAGAAACTATTCGCTCCTTGGTAAGAGGGGCTCATAGTGGCACTGTGAGCTAGCTGATCTACACACTAACATATCATTTGGGGGTGTCTGGAATCAATCTGGATGCCATTCCCTTAGTTTATGTTGTCTAAAATGTGAAGATCCTATATAGATTTGTAGGAACTACACAACAGAGGGGCATAAGCAGAAAGCCTCCTCCTAAGGTATACAGCGCCATTTCTGTGCCAAGCTTTATGTGCAAGGACCAGTGTCTTGAAGCAAATCTTCTTTTTCAAGGAAAGCCAGTGGAGTGAATATAAATGTGGGGACAAATTGGTTCTAGGGGCGAGATCGAGAAGCAATCTGGCCACTGCATCTTGAAGCATTTGCAACCGGCTCAAAAGATAGTCAGTCAGACCTAAATACAAAACGTATCCATAATTGAGTCTGGATGTGATCAGGTCCTGGATTACTGTTCTGCCAGTTTCAACTGAAAGAAGCAGTAGGAACTTTTTCAAGGTGCGGGGTAGACCAAAGCAGGTGACCACCAGAGCCTGAATTTGGGGTTGCAGTGACAGAGCACTGTCCATTTCAATCCCCAGATTTTTTACCAAGCTCTGAAGAGAGTCTGGAGGAGGAACATCCTGAGGCCACCACGATCTCCAGATTTCTGATGGAGTTGTGCCAAAACAGACAATCTCCGATTTGTCTGAATTGCGTTTTAGTTGGTTGATGGACAACCAGTTGAACACCTTAGACAGGCATGTTTTAATGATTTCTCCCTCGAATTCTGCCCCCATGTCACAAGTAAAGAGAAGCTGAGTATAGTCTGCACACAATATCACCTTGGTGCCACATGTTTCAGCAAGAATGGCTAGAGGAGCAAAATAAGCATTGAATAGCATGGGGCTCAGGGCCGAAGCTTGAGGAACACCCACATTCAAATTCTAAATAGGGGATGCAAACCGGGGGATCCATACTTCTTGGCTTCTATTGTCCAAGAAGGAAGTCAGCCACTTCAGGTCCAGGCCGCCGATCCCGATGTCATGTAGCCGATCCAGTAGTCTTTAATGGGGGATGGTATAGAAGGCAGATAAAATATCCAACATAATCAAGACGGCCTTGCACCCATAATAAAGCTTATCTTTAATGTAATCTGCTACCTCTAGCACGGCTGTTGCAGTACTACAGCTTGCTCTAAAAGCCGATTGAGTAGGATGCAGATTGTTTCTTTCAAGGTAACCTGAGATGATTGAATTTACATGTTTTTCTAGCACTTTTGAGAAAGCAGGAAGAAGAGAGACAGGTCTATAGTTGGCCAGGACCTTGTGGTGGGCAAACGGTTCTTTAAGGAGAATGAGGATTTTTGCATGTTTCCATTTAGGAGGCACCCTTCCAGATGCTAATGATGCATTCAAGACTTTGTTGGCCACTGGGTTAGTAGCCTGAGCCACTTTAGCCAAAAGCCATGGCGTGCAAAGATCAGCGGGAGAGCCAGCCTTCAGGCACTGAATGGCTGATAGAGCCTCATCCATGGGCATGGGTGGAGAGTGAGGGCGCCTTGCCGAGGGAAGTACTGGGCTTGGGTGCCTCAGTAACACAGTTACCAGCCTGTCACACATTCGTCAAACTAGCTTGGATAGGGACTATTTTCTCATGAAAATTGTCTGCCAATTGGTTAACCCTTTCGGCAGTGGGTTGTTGGTGTTTCATAATAGCCTCTGGGTTAAAAAATGTTTTAACAATTTTGAAAACTTCTTTAGATTTTTTATCTGATTCTTTAATTTTTTTCTCAAAGAAGACTTTTTTCTCTAAACTAACCTGGCATAGTATTGTTTTAAAGCTGCTCTATATGTGTGTTTGTCTGGATTGTAATTTTTTTGCCATGTCCTTTCAAGGCGCTTACAGAGTTTATTTTACGTATCTTAAGGTTACCATTAAACCAAGGGGCTGACTGTTTAAAACTGAGAGAGTGTGTCACTCAGAGAGTAGAGCTAAGTCATTTATGTTGTAGGCTATCCACTCATTCCGTTCTCTTACAAATCTGGCATGGATCTGGACCTCCAGGACCTAGAGGAGTCAGTGGGGTCGGATGAGAGGCAGGAGGTTTTCTGCTTCTACAGTGCTGAAGTATGAGTGTGCATGGGGGCTGGACACAGAAGCTTCTTACAAGTCTCCAAGGCCAGGTTCTTAAGGCCCAAAATGATCAGATCCAGAGTTTATGAGGGCTCCGTATTCAGGGCTTCATTTATGAAATGTGTCGCATTGCTGGACAAAAACAGCGATGCAACACTTTTCCATGCACCCTCCTTGTGTCACCATGGATGTGCTGTTTTTAAACTACGGCGCTCCATGTCACAAGGATTGAACAGATACATCAGAAATCATGATGTATCTATTGGCACATTAATGACACATTGCTGGAGTGTGTCATAAAACAGACACAAGTCCAGCAATGTGTCATTACACATGGACGAGACTCATGTAAAAGGGCCTGCGTCAGTCCTTACGCCTTCTCTGAAGCAGGCGTAAGGATTTGATACAGTGAACTCGTAGAAGTGGCGCAGTGAAATCTCATAGATTTCACTGCACCACCTCTATGAGCCTTTTTTACGGGGGAACGCCTGCTGGAGCAGAGTTTTCAGTTTGAAAATTCTGGGGCTTTTGAAGCTCTGGCATGTCTATTCGTTGTATTAATTTATTAATAATTAATAATTAATTATTTGTCTTGTGCAAGTGCGTTTATATTAATCAATCCGTTTGTTCTAACAAGAGAGTGTTACACGTGAGGGTGCATAAATGTGCTGTTTTAAAAATTAATGTGCATGTTTTCATGTTTAAACGTTGCTATGTGCTGTTTATTTTTGAGCACAAAACGCTTTCCGAATTAATGCTTTTCCATGTTGCAAGTGCTAGATAAATGCATACACATAAGGGTATTAGTGGGGTTAACACTGTTTAATCACTATGCTGTAGTAATGTTGTTTTTGCCTCTTTTAATTAAGATGGTCTATTAAGGCCTATGTTGGCCTAAGAAAAGATGGCCGAATTATGAGCCTGGCTGTGTTTATAATATGAAAACTGTGACGAGGGAGACCCCTGCTGGAAATGGTCCTGAAGCTAACTGACCATGGTCCTTGTTGAAAAACTTTCCATGAGGACAGCAGCAGTTTTTGGGAAGTCTCCAAGAGAAGTGAAAGTGTCCTTGGCAGCCTTGGGAAACAAAGGAGCCTTAGAGGGAAGCTCTGAACTGTGGCTCGATGGCCGAGGAGAAGCAGGATAATTGTGATACATGTTTTATTCTCTTGGTTCCTGTTCCGTAGTTTTCGTTATGTGTACTTTTCCTGAGCGGAGATTCTCAAATGTAGCAATGTTACATCCTTTCCTTCTCGCTCTGCTCAGCAAGTCCGGCGGACATTATGGTTTTTTCTATGTTCCCAATGTATCTTTCTATTGTTTAGAAACTATAAGATGTTAGTCTAGAGAGGGTCTTTGCCACTTGCCATTTTGCCTTTGCCGCGTACCGAATCTGCGTTGCTGAGGATTAATGCTGAAGGGACTTCGTCTTGAGAGACATTTACCGAGACACTTGTCCTGACCCGTTCTGACATTTAGCTAGAATAGGTAATTATGAGAAATGATTTACTCTGATTGATTTTCTTTGACTAATTTTAGATAAAGCAATATAATTTTAAACATGGTGTTGGATATTCTTTCTTGTCAATTATTGGGTTTACGTTATTGATTATTGTTGTATATTTTGTATAGATTATGCTTAGGGACAGTCACAAAAACCAGGTCTTATCGACCTCGGTATAGATGCAGGGTGTTTAGGAGTGTTTCCTTCCACAGGTTTATTGGTGGTAGAGTATTTGAGCGTATGTTAGTGAAATGGGCCCTAGCGTATGATGTATGCATGTGCGTGTAACTGTGAGATTATTCTATCCGTGGTAGTGGGGATATTGTACACACCCTGATCTCTATCAATTTCCTGGTAGCAGAGATTGATGGTTTTTGATGATTGTCTTGATTAGATAAGATTGTTTTTATTGATTATTGATTATTGATTCATGTTGGTATATGTACTAATAATATATGTTGGAGTCGTAATGTTGAGTTATATGTAGTGCTTCTGGAACTTGGAAGCTGTAGCAGTTCCGTAGTAGGGCAGAGGGAAGTAAATGCTGCTCTCAGGAAAGACGGAATTGTAAGGAATAACGTGTGACAATTGAAGTTGCGCGTCACATTGTCTGGGTTCGGAATCAGTGACATCGTCGTATGTTACTATTAGATATTTCTAGTATATAAGGAGTGTGTATGATAGTGAAGGTTATCTGTGAAACTCTGGTCTTAAGTCCCAGGGATCCGTAAGGATTTCCGTTAAAGCTTATCGCGGGAGGAGTAATAGGTATTCTCTGAGCTTATTTGAAGAACTGGGCAAAGAAAGCTTGCTTAGTTGGTGTATGTTATAATTCTGTAGTGGAGCAGATTGTCTGTTCTCGGGAAGCAGGATTCTGTGCGTATGTACTATATTTCCTTTGTATGAATGTGCGTGAATGTTTGTACATTTAGTTGATTGTAAGACTCTTTGGACAAGTCCTAGAGGAAACAGTTAATGAATGTATGTTAGTAGGGCAGAGTAGAAGAAGTGCTACTGTGTCAATGAAAGGTTTCTCATGAAATAGACTCTCTTTTACTATTCTGTGGTTAGCGAAGCAGACAATGGAGATGTTTTTTATGTCGT
Source organism: Triturus cristatus (assembly GCF_964204655.1). Taxonomy (NCBI): domain Eukaryota; kingdom Metazoa; phylum Chordata; class Amphibia; order Caudata; family Salamandridae; genus Triturus; species Triturus cristatus. The sequence continues at coordinate 1,063,870,350 of NC_140593.1, read as the reverse complement.
AACTAATAGATTTTGTAGAAATTTTGACACGAAGTCTACTGAAAAGATTTTGTAAAGGAGGGGTAGACAAGTGACAGAAGACGAGAGACAAACTGCAGCGACTGTTGACGTCAGAAAGACCGCGCTCTGATTGGATGGTAGATCAGAATAGTGCTCGCGCTAGGATTGGTGCGTTAGTGTGAGCCGCGCAAGGATTGGAAGAGCTATTTAGTGACGTAGACGTTCCAGGATTGGTGCGTTAGTGTGAGTAGCGCTGCAATTGGTTGAAAATTGGTATTGTATATTTATAATACGGAAAGAGTAGAGAGTTCTTTATAAACGCTAAAATGTATTACCAAGAAGAGAAAAAGAAGAAAACATTTTTTGGTAAAGTTAAAAAGTGGTTTAGCAAGGATAAAGATGTTAAAACAAGAGAGGGCGAATTGTTACCTCCACCGAAAACACCTGCATCCTTCATGGCTGCAAGACATGGGTTTCATACCTGTATATGGTTGGAGAATTGGGTTAGGTATACTAAAGAAGATGGTGTTCTAGCATTTCCAGAACATGGTTCATTTAATCTGGCCGTGTTGAGAAATTTACGGGAAAAGATGTTATGTCTTGACCCGAAACCGAGACCTACACAGTTCGAGGCTTTAGTGGAATGGGAAGAGGAAGTACATGAGAGAGAGAAACAAAGATCTGGGGGGTACTATAGGTACATGTTTGGGAGGAGACATGATCGTGAGACTCATCATGATCGAATGAAAAGGTGGTGAGATGTTAGTATGTCAGAGGGATTATATCCGATGAGAACAGTTGAAGGAGGAGCAGAAAGGGTTCCTGAGTCAGAAATAAGAAAATATGGAGTTAATGAGTATGAGGATGAGGTCTTGAATGACATGATTTACAAAAGACCACCTCCATATAGACCAGAACCGGATAAAAGTACACCAGTTGTTTCTCCGATAAGGGATACAGTTTGTGTTAGTGAGACGGAAAATGAAACACCTGAAGTGAGAAGTGATCATTACCTTGATGAGAATGCCAGACAATTAGCCAGAACTACAACAGAGTTGACTGAGAAGATTAGGGAGTTAACAAAAAATCTAGAAGCTGTTACGGTGCCTGTAACAATAGGTCCAGTTATGCCTGTGTTTGATAAACAGAGGACAGGTGAGAATGGACTGGTGATTCCATATGTTGGGAATAATCTGACAAATTCAGTTGGTCCTTCAGGAGATTCAGGCAAAAGAGCAGAAAGAAATGACCTGAGACAATCAAGACATGACACATGTAGTGAAATATTGGATGCTAGTGAAGCTAGTTGTTCAGGGATGCCAATTTTAGAACCGCAAAAGAGAGTGGTTCCAGTGAGAAAAACTGCTGAAATAACAGTTGATGATTTGAATGATTGGATGAAGGTTCTACAGAAAAAAGATAAAGATTCACAAGTAATTGACGTAGCTAAGTTACGTGTAGAACTAGAAGAGCTTGTCACAGGGACAGTTCCAACAGAGATTCTGAAGAGTCATCATGATGGTGAACTAATGTTTATGTGTAAAAGTGTTACCTGGAGAGCAAGGAATACACATGACAGGCTAAGAGCAATAGCAAATGAACAGGGAGTTGACATTGATAAAGTGAAAGCTTTACAAAGAACTTACAGGATGGATTTTACAGAGAAGGACATTGAAAATTTGAATGCTACTGGTAGAACAGGACAGATTAAGGAAATGGTAGCATTATTGCGAAGATGGGGTGATGTTGAAAAGTGGAAAGATAGGTGGTACAAGAAAAGAGATGAGACTGAAGATAGAACAACTTATTCAGCATTTCCAGTGAGAGAAAAGGAGAAACCAGTGGATAATTATCCTATGAGAGAAATACCTGGAGGAGGATATGTACATGTTCCATGGACCAGACAGGATATTTTATCATTCACGAATGATTTCCCTCGATTGAGAGAAAAGCCCGTCGAGTGGTATAGGCAGGTAGATAGGTTTGTGAAATTGTCAAAAGTGCTGTGGGTTGACCTGAATAGTCTGTTTGATATAATTGTTCCAGCAGACTTGTGGACTGAATGTAAAATAGTTGTGAGTTGGCCTACTGAGGAATATCCAAGAGACCCAAGAACAGGGGCACCAGATCCAGAGGTAATGAGGAAGTATGATCAGGTGATGGTATACCTGAAGAGTAAAGTACCTGCAAAAGAGACAGACTGGGTAAAGATAGATCGAACACAACAGGAAGCGAAAGAATCAGTTCATGCTTTTTATGAGAGGCTGATACTGGCATTTAAACAATTCAGTGGAGATGAACACCTGGGTGACAAAGATTTGAGTCATTTTGTATACAGATTTGTATATGGCCTTAGACCTGAAATTGGTGAGAGAATTCGTGAGCACACAGTGGATTGGCAGAGTAAGAAAGTAGATGAGATCCTGAGACATGCAAAATACTTCAGTGATGAAATTGAAGCAAAACAAAGAAAGCTGAAAGAGAAAGCAATGTGGGCACAAGTGAAAGTTGCAGAGAGACAGGAAGCACAGTTAGTGGAACAAGCGAATAATCCAGGAAATAATGCAGGGAATAGACCAAGATAAGCAGGAAAAGGAAAAGGAAGTCTTGAGGAAGCGAAGAAAAAGTTCCCTTGTCACAACTGTGGCCAATTGGGGCATTGGAGATCGGAGTGTCCTAATCCACCATTAGTAAGTAATGAAAATAAAAATTTAAATCAACAGGTGCAGAACGAAGGAAATAATCAACAGCAGCAACAACAGAAAGTTGTGAGACAGCAGAGTCAAGAGCCAAAACCGCCCTTGCCGCAGAATAGAGGGTTACAAAAGTATAATCAGGATTCAGGATTCTACAATGATGAGCAGGTAAACAAACCAAGACGTTCTAACAAAGTACAGCAGTACTTGTTAAAGAGTGAAGGGAGTGAGTCTGAGGGTGATTATTGACGGTGCCGAGGAGAGGAAGAAGAGTGCATACTTGGTGCAACTCTAGAAATAGACCAGGCAGGACCATTTGTGGATGGGAAAATAAATGAGGAGAGTGTTACTTTTTTGGTAGACACAGGTGCGACAAGATCAACTGTCAGGTCAACAGATGTTAGAAATCTTCCTCTCTCGGATGAAGCAATCCAAGTAGTTGGTGTGGCCAATACACAAATCAAAACACGTCTTACTGAACCTGTAAGAGTACAGATAGGGAAATTTTCAGACATGCACAGATTCATTGTCTGTGACACGAGTCCAGTGAACCTATTGGGTAGGGACTTGTTGTGCAAGATGAACTGCACCATTTTTTGTACACCGGATGGAATAGCCTTTGAGACACCAGATGAAGATGCTTTGTACCGAGTGACTCTAGAAAATAGAGAAAGTGAGTTAATTGGTGCATTTGCTGTGTTTAATCCGGAGGATTTGCCTCAAGAGCTGAGAGACACAGTGAAAAGGACAGTTTGGGATTTTACTGGAGAGGATGTGGGATTGATGAATAATGTAGATCCAGTGAAAATTGCAGTAAAAGAGGGAATCACATATCCTAACATTCCTCAATACAAAATGACACCAGAAATAATTGAAGGGATAACTCCTATAATTGAGAAAATGATTCAGCAAGGAGTCCTGAGAGAACTACTGAGTAGTCCGTGTAATTCACCGATAATGGGACTAAAAAAGCCCAATGGGAAATTTAGGATCGTACAGGATTTGAGAAAAGTTAATCAAATTGTGGTGGCATGTTATCCTATTGTGCCAAATCCATCAGTGATCCTGTATCAAATTCCACATGATGCTGAGTGGTATACAGTGATTGATTTGTGTCATGCGTTCTTTTCAATTCCATTGCATCATGATAGCCAGCCGATTTTTGCATTTAGGTTTGGCCAGCGTATCTTAGCATGGTGTCGAATCCCACAGGGATATACGGAGAGTCCTTCGATATTCAATCAGTTATTGAAGAAATCGTTGGAAAGTTTGATCATGCCCGAGAGTTCAGTGCTAGTGCAGTACATTGATGACCTACTGGTGGCATCAAAGACACGTGAAGCTTGTGAAGTAGATACCATAGCTTTACTGAATCATCTGGCAGATGGAGGGTTAAAGGTATCTCCAGCCAAATTACAGTTTTGCAAAAAAGAGGTGCATTATCTTGGACACAATATTGAAAAAGGTCTGAGAAAAGTGACTACTGACAGGATCAGAATAATCAGAGAAATGAAAGCTCCAAAGACCCAGAGAGAAGTGAGAATGTTCCTGGGTATGGTGGGTTATTGTCGTCAGTGGATAATTAATTTTTCCTTGATAGCAAAACCACTGATTAAACTGACAAAAAGTGAAATGACGGATCCATTGGATCTAGATGCAGAACAAATGGCAGCATTTGAAGAGCTCAAGAATAAAATGTGTGAGGCTCCAGCTTTGGGTATGCCTGACTATGAAAAAGAATTTGAGCTGTACTGCAGTGAGAGAAATGGATGTGCACTTTCAGTGTTAATTCAGAAACATGGATTACTGAGAAGGCCTATTGCGTACTTCTCATCGACACTTGACCCTGTAGCTGTGGGTTTACCAGGTTGTCTGAAATCTGTGGCTGCAACATGCAGGAGCCTGGAACAGAGTGAGGGAATCATAATGGGATATCCTGTAAGGGTATTCGTACCTCACAATGTGGCAATTCTTTTGACAAGAAGCAGAACTCAGTACATGTCACATAGTCGATTGACCAAATATGAAAAAGTGATACTGGGAGCATCAAATGTGACTCTCGAGAGATGTGTGAATGTGAATCCAGCGACGCTTTTGCCAGACATTGAAAATGTGGGTGTGAAAATGGAAGATGATCATGACTGTTTGGATGTGCTTGAGTACTGTACAAAACCAAGACCAGATATAAGGGATCTACCCTTGAATGAGAGTGATCATGTGTTGTTTGTGGATGGATCATGCCTGAGAAATGATGATGGTGTGCTATGTGCAGCATATGCGGTATGCAAAGTTTCGGAGGTCATGGAAGCATCACCATTGAAAGGGGTGAAATCTGCGCAAGTTGCTGAATTGATAGCATTGACAAAAGCTTGCGAAATTGGGAAAGATTTGAGGACGACTGTGTTGACTGATAGTCAGTATGGATTTGGAGTGGTGCATGATTTTGGCCAACTTTGGCTACAAAGAGGTTTCTTGACATCGAGTGGAACTCCAATAAAGAATGCTGAAATGATTGGTAAATTGCTTGAGGCGATACAGCTGCCTAAGGAGTTAGCAGTTGTAAAATGTGCTGCCCATGGACTAGGGGAGGATTTTATAACGGTCGGAAACCGTTATGCGAATGATGTTGCACAGTATTGTGCAAAAACAAATCAGTCCATCAACAGGGACAGAGAAGGGGAAATGTCTTTACTCTCTGTGATGTTTACTAATGTCCTAGAGACCTGGGATGAAGTGAAACAGTTGCAAGATGAGGCAGGAGAGGAAGAGAAAAAAGATTGGATTAAGGCAGGATGTGCTCCAAGAGAAACAGACCATGTTTGGGTCTACAGAGATGGCAGACCAGTGATGCCCAACTCCATCTTGTCGTCAATGGCAAGGATGTATCATGGCCAGGGACATTTGGGGAGGGACGCGATGGTTAGGTCGTTCAAGCAGACCTGGTACAATGCAAAGTTCAGGACAATTGCAGAAAGCATCTGTCAGAGGTGTTTAGTTTGTCAGCAATTTAACACAGGGAAAAAGACAGTGGTGAGTCTGGGAACAATAGGCAGAGAAGGAGGTCCTTTTACAAGAATGCAGATTGATTTCATTGAAATGCCCCAAGTAAACAGACTGAGGTATGTTCTAGTGGTAGTCTGTTTGTTTTCAAGGTGGGTGGAAGCTTACCCGACTTGAAGAAATGATGGATTAACAGTGGCAAAGTTACTGTTAAGGGAGTTGATTCCTAGGTACGGGTTTCCAGTAACAGTTGAGTCTGATAGAGGTGGACATTTTCAAAATGAGCTTATGGGTTTGATTTGTGAAGCATTGAAAATACAGCAGAAGCTACATTGTGCATACCGACCAGAGGCTTCTGGTGTGGTTGAGCAGATTAATGGCACAATCAAGAATAGGATTGGAAAAATGTGCTTAGCCACTGGCATGAAATGGCCAGATGTTTTGCCTCTAGTTCTGATGACTATGAGATCTACTCCAGATAGGACTACTGGTTTGAGTCCGCACGAGATAATCATGGGACGTGCTATGCGCCATGCATTCGTGCCTGTCAATAAATTGGTGACAATAACTGATGACATGATTTTGGATTACTGTAAAGGCCTGGCTGACGCAGTTCATTCTGTGTTTCACCAGGTTGGAGAAGAAGCTACCACACTTGAGAAGAAGCAAACCCATGATCTGAGTCCAGGAGACTGGGTGAGGATAAAAGTTCACAGAAGAAGAAATTGCTTGATTCCAAGGTGGGGAAGGCCGAGACAAGTTATTCTGACTACGACGACTGCAGTAAAGTGTGCTGGAGTGAAGCACTGGGTACATGCAAGTCATACTCTGAGAGTTCCAAACCCGAAAGAAGGGACTGGTAAAGAGTATTTTGAAGAGTCAGATTCCAGCGATGATGAAGATACAGAATCAGTGGGGAAAGAAGTAGGAAGAGCTTCGAATGAACCACTGCGAGTATCAGATAAGAGATCAAATTCTGTAAAAGAGCCTGAAGTTTCAAACAGCAGTGAAGGAAAAAGAAAAGAAAAGAGAAATCATACAGAGACTACTCCTGAATCAGAAGAAGAGGAGATTGAAGAACCACTTGAGATTATACTTGAAGAAGTAGGGTCAGAAGAAGATAGAGAGGGACAGATTGCGGAAGACCCCCGAGGAGGTGTAGGGAACATTCTTGATGAGCCAGGTGAAGGGACAAGTAGACAGCAAGAAGATTGCGTGTCGGAGACCCGAGGAGGGACAGGAGTAGGGAAGTCTCAAACAGTGGTGAAAAAATCTGTGGAAAAGAAGAGAGCTGCTGGAAAACGGAAACAAGAGGCACTTGAAACAGATACTGAGGATGAACAAACAGAGGGTCGAGTTCTGAGAAAGAGAACTTGGATTGGAGAAAGAAGTAATAAAGAAATAAAGCCGAAAAAGGTGTTAAGAGGAGACCGTTGGCCTAACAACAGAGTTAAGAGGCTGAGATACAAAATAATAAGAGCAAATACATCGAAAGCTGAACAAGTGAATGAAGTTTCGAGTCAAAGTTCAAAAGCTGAAGGAGAAGAATCAAAGGAGTCAAACGAACCAGTGGAAATAAAAAGAGTAAGAAAACCCAACCAAAAGTACAGATCACCGGAATGGTCTTATGTGGCACTGTCTGAAGGAGGAAAAGAAGAAGCAGTGACTCGAGATAATCCGGAAGAGATCTTGAGAGAAGTGGTTGAGGAAGATACTGGTGAAATTCTGAAAGTACTCTTGACTGACATTGGAGAAGAGTCGAGTACTGAGGATTTTGATGTTGGAGATCTAATACAATTTGATGTTGAAGAAATTGAAGTGAAGAATGACAAGTATCCAAACTGAGTGAAAGAAGGATTCACTTGGATTAAGTGAACAAAGAGATCATTTGGATAAACTGAAAGCTGAAGAATTGCTGGAGAATTGAAATTGAAAAGTTCAAACAGTAGTGGAGTAGTAGAGGCTAAACTAAAATGGCTAACATAGAGGATAATAGAAATAGATGTGCCTTCTTTAAAAGGTGGTGTAGGATGTGCTGCTGCTGTACTGGATTATTAATGCTTCTATGGGGTGTTTTAGTTTTATTAGTTACTTTTAAAGTAGAGTTTGAGATGCATACAGAAAATGTGACAAATATAGAGAAGAATTCACAAAAAGTAGTTCCAATTAGAATTAGTAATACTTACATACACAAAGATAGGTCAATTAATAACTTTTCTAGTAATGTTTTTTCGAAACTGTTATATGAATATGTGAAGACAATGGAAGTAAGGGATTGCTACGTCTGTATGCAATTACCTGCATCTGTTTCAGAGGGTGTTACTTATCATCATTTACCAGCTACATATGATATTTCCTGTAGTATTTTAAGTAGTGTTTTTTATTTGTTAGGGAAAGTAGATTATAAGATGTCTAACAGAGATAGTATTTTTGGGCACTTGCCAATGAAGAAAGAGCTGAATCCAGCTAAAGAAGCTAACACTTTTGGTGAGATTTTTATTGAAGAAAAAGGATTAACATTAGATTACATTTTTAAGAATAATTTAACTTGCAGTTTGAAAGGAGAGGAGAAAGCTTTCCTGGATATGGTAGAAGAAAGGAGATTGAACATGCATGAGAAAGCAGGAAAATATAAAGTGAGTGAGACAATTTGGGACATTGAGATGGGGAAAGAGTTGTAGAATGGGGTTAGTCCAACTTTAGCTCTAGACGCACCACAGAAGGGTAAACTTTGTATTACGAGAAGGAAATCCCAATATGATACATATTTTGTCGGGACTAGTGAGTGCCATGATACATACTTCATTGCAACAGGTTGGGGTTTCAGAGGTGAAGAAGATACAATTTTTCCAGGAGTATATTATGTTTGTGGGAATAAGGCTTATTACAAGTTGCCTGACCATTGGTATGGCACGTGTTATGTGGGCCTAGTTTTTCCAAAGATTTTTCATATAGATAAAATAACAGATGTAGAGCATATTAATTTACTAATGCGTTTTAAGAGAGAAACTTGGTCTGAAATAGTGGGTGATATTTTTGGGGTTTTGATTCCAGCAGTGGGAATTTCTTTGAATGCTTATGGAATTTGGAAACTGTCCACAGTGGTTGATCGCTTATCGACAAATACCGCTGGAGGGTTTCTTTTGGTGAATACGGAATTAAGTGCCGTACGTGCCATGTCTATGCAAAATCGACTTGCCCTTGATATTCTATTGGCCAAGGAGGGTGGAGTCTGTGGAATGCTGAAAGTTCAACATTGTTGCACTTACATTCCAGACGAAAGTAGAGACCTGAAGGTCTATATCAAAAATATTACTGATTTGCATGAAGAATTAGTACCACTTGAAGCTGAGAGTTTATGGACTAAAATAGCTAATAAAATGATAGCTGTTAAGGATTTTATTGCAAAAATAGGTAGTACTATTATAGGTAGAATATTGTTTCCCTTGTCTTGTATAATTGTGGCTTTATTAATAATAAGATTGGTGTGTGTGTGTTGTAAAAACAGGGGAGGGAGGAAGAAATTGATTAAAGAAAAGAAAAACAAGAGGTTGAAAAGAGAACCTCAAGAAATTGAATTAGAAGAATTGAGGGAGAGTGTTTACTTAGAGACAAAAAGGGATGATGAAAGAGTGACTGGTGTTTAATGTTGTGTAAAGGGGAAAAGACATTTCCGATTTCTCCTAAAATGGGACTACATTTTCACGAATTTTTTTTTTTTTTTTTGGGTTTATTTGGTGATAAAATCACCAAAGGGGGGATTACTGGAGCAGAGTTTTCAGTTTGAAAATTCTGGGGCTTTTGAAGCTCTGGCATGTCTATTCGTTGTATTAATTTATTAATAATTAATAATTAATTATTTGTCTTGTGCAAGTGCGTTTATATTAATCAATCCGTTTGTTCTAACAAGAGAGAGTTACACGTGAGTGTGCATAAATGTGCTGTTTTAAAAATTAATGTGCATGTTTTCATGTTTAAACGTTGCTATGTGCTGTTTATTTTTGAGCACAAAACGCTTTCCGAATTAATGCTTTTCCATGTTGCAAGTGCTAGATAAATGCATACACATAAGGGTATTAGTGGGGTTAACACTGTTTAATCACTATGCTGTAGTAATGTTGTTTTTGTCTCTTTTAATTAAGATGGTCTATTAAGGCCTATGTTGGCCTAAGAAAAGATGGCCGAATTATGAGCCTGGCTGTGTTTATAATATGAAAACTGTGACGAGGGAGACCCCTGCTGGAAATGGTCCTGAAGCTAACTGACCATGGTCCTTGTTGAAAAACTTTCCATGAGGACAGCAGCAGTTTTTGGGAAGTCTCCAAGAGAAGTGAAAGTGTCCTTGGCAGCCTTGGGAAACAAAGGAGCCTTAGAGGGAAGCTCTGAACTGTGGCTCGATGGCCGAGGAGAAGCAGGATAATTGTGATACATGTTTTATTCTCTTGGTTCCTGTTCCGTAGTTTTCGTTATGTGTACTTTTCCTGAGCGGAGATTCTCAAATGTAGCAATGTTACATCCTTTCCTTCTCGCTCTGCTCAGCAAGTCCGGCGGACATTATGGTTTTTTCTATGTTCCCAATGTATCTTTCTATTGTTTAGAAACTATAAGATGTTAGTCTAGAGAGGGTCTTTGCCACTTGCCATTTTGCCTTTGCCGCGTACCGAATCTGCGTTGCTGAGGATTAATGCTGAAGGGACTTCGTCTTGAGAGACATTTACCGAGAGACTTGTCCTGACCCGTTCTGACATTTAGCTAGAATAGGTAATTATGAGAAATGATTTACTCTGATTGATTTTCTTTGACTAATTTTAGATAAAGCAATATAATTTTAAACATGGTGTTGGATATTCTTTCTTGTCAATTATTGGGTTTACGTTATTGATTATTGTTGTATATTTTGTATAGATTATGCTTAGGGACAGTCACAAAAACCAGGTCTTATCGACCTCGGTATAGATGCAGGGTGTTTAGGAGTGTTTCCTTCCACAGGTTTATTGGTGGTAGAGTATTTGAGCGTATGTTAGTGAAATGGGCCCTAGCGTATGATGTATGCATGTGCGTGTAACTGTGAGATTATTCTATCCGTGGTAGTGGGGATATTGTACACACCCTGATCTCTATCACGCCCGCCCTGCATACATTATACCTGACACAGGTATAATGTAGGGCAGTGTATTACAAACTGACGCATCTGCCTAGATGCGTCACTTTGTAAATATGGCGCAGTGTGGTGCATTGTTACTGCAGCGTCACAAAGAAGTGATGCAAGCGCGGCGTAAGCCTCATAAATAAGACCCTCAGGGGCAGATTTACAAGCCCCTTGTGCCACTTTTGCGTCACTTTTAACATGGGAAAAGAGACGTAAAAGTGGCGCAAGGAGCTTGTAAATCTGCCCCTCAGAGTCTAGAGAGACCGAAAAATGTCTAATTCCACAGATCGGTCCCTCTTAGAAGGCAGAATGGCAGCAGGGACCAGACACTCGAATTCACCAGAGCTTGAAAGCTGGAGACATGCCCTGGTTCCCAGGGTCTTAGCAAGGTGGCTTAGGGCCCCAGTGCAAGCAAGGAAGACCCCAGCTAGATAGTGAAATACAGTCCCATTCTGGGTGCTCAGGGCCCCTCACAGACGTGCCCTGCTCCTGCTGCTCCCTGGATTGCCATGCCCAGGCCTCTTTGATTTTCAGACTTCTTGTAGTAAAAGCACTTCTTTTCTGAGGAGCAACCCTTAAAGCATAATAAAATGGAAAGGAGTGAGAACGAAGAGATAAAAGCTGAGCTTTACGGTGGCTCTTGCTAAAGCTGTTATCCTGCTGATAAATTCTTCCTCCAGAACATTTCATTGCTGTTATAAAAGCAAAGGTTGCCGACTTATTTATTTAATTTCAAAGTGAATCTTAAAGCTGCAGTCACGAATGTGGAATGTTAAGTGTCACTTACGATGAGCAATGACTTTGGCATCACATTTGTTGATGTTTTTCCTTTAGTTCTTAGTACATTTTTCATGAGCTGTCGGCATTGCATCGTTTTTCCTGTGTTAAATAAAATAAAAACTACTAAAGTCATATTCATGAACCATAAATCTTTCAGTTTGACTACTTCATTTTCAACTCTTCGTTTGTTTAAGTACAGTTTTTTCAAAGATAAAACACTGCAATAACAATTCATGGTATTAAAATGGGTTAAAATGATTTATGTCACGTTAAAAACACTTTAATCTCATATCTCGATTTTTTTCAAGTTTGTACTTTTATTATTTATTATATTTATTATTTTTCTTTAGAACTGAGCATGTCGGCGTATAGAAACTGCTATACTTTCATATGGAGTGAAGTGTTAGAAAGTGCATTTGTTTGATACACATAAATCATGATGACTTTAGAGGTTTCATAGAAAAACGATAAAAATATGAAAGAGTATAATTAGAAGTGGAAGTCAATCAGGAGTGAGTGGGCACCCTGAGCAGCATGCAGTAAGAATCGGGCCCTTTAGTGGACGCCCATTTAAGGTTGATCAGGTTCCCAGGTCAATTGAAAGACAACTAGAATCGTTTATTCATGGGCTGGTTTCTGTAAAGGTGGCAGGCCTCCGGGGCTGACGGTGATGTGCTAGTCGTGGTCCAGAGTGTGCAGTCCCATGGTGCTCTATGTCTTTTCTGGTTGTATTTTATTTAGCATATCATCCGGGAATGTAATAGTGGCCTGAAAAATGTGCATATTAAGCTTTTGCACAATCGTGAAAATCTGCAAAAATTAAATTATGCAAAATTATGCGAAAAGTAAAACTGGAATTTAACTCTATATTTTAGTGTGATATGCTTACTTGCATCCACTTTGGATGCGCTGACACATTTCAAGATAAAATAATTGCAAAAAACTCCAGTACTGCAAACAAAAGCTAATTTCTTGTTGGACGTTTGCATTTTCCTGTGCTCCCACACTATAATATTGCTGCGAATGTAATTTGATTAAGCCAAGTGGCATAGTGTTGGAATTTCGCATAATAAGCATAACACAAAATTCCCCAAATTACGCAAGCTTACACCACCATAGCAGACATTTCACCCAGTCTAGAGTGTAACTAGTGAACTGTAAAGGTTGTGCACAATAGCAAACTGCTGCAAGTACTATTTTCTATTATTTGGTAGTTGCATTTATATTGAGCTTATTGTCCATGACTGGGCACCCACCCAAGGGCATTTGAGGATGGGTAGCATGCTACTCTATAGCAATACTATGGGCCTCATTTAAGAGGTTTTGCCATAGGGCAGCGCCGCAGGCCTTCCTGCTGCGCTTCCCTACGGCAAAAGAAGAGGGCAGGAATGCCCCGTATCTATCAGATGCGGCGCATTCCTCTCCTTTTTCCATGGTGCAAGGGTGCCTGCATTGCGGGGATGACCTTCCTGCACCAAAACATTCACAAGAGGCTTTTTCCTCTTTCTATGTGTGCTGCAGAATAAATATGTTTCTCCTCATTGTGCCTCCCTTACGCCTCCCCTGGGCAGGCATGAGTTTTTTACGCTCCCTCAGATTTACGACTTCTTGTAAATCTGGGGCAGTGTCAAAAAGCCATGGATGTTGTTGGGAGCGCCCCCAGAAACACCCATTGCACGCCCCATTAACGCAGACAACCGCGTTAAAGGTAACAATATTTACAAGGCAGCATTAAGCCAAAAAAGTGGCTTAGTGCTGCCTCATAAATATGGAGCAGAGAAAAGTGAAGTTCCGGCGATGCAAGGCCCTATGAATGGGAATATCCGTTTCTGTCATATGATCTATCTGAGTAGTGTAAGATATAATGTATGAATATCAGGGTTGTGTTCTAGTTGTGCTTTGTCGTCGTGCATATGTGTATATGTGTGTAGTTGAAGTGTAATGGAGTGAGGGACAAGAGGCTTAAGCATTAGACACTGTTATGGCTGGCCTGGAAAATGTGTTAGTGTATAGTGGCTAGTGTTTTCATGTCCTCCATACATGATAGAGACTGATCCCTTGAACTCCTATCAACCTCGATGGGTTCTACTCATCATTTCAAGCGTCTGATCACTTCTTGGGTTTGCTTGATGTTCTTGAGTCACATAATTTTGCTGCTTGGTGGCGGACCTCACAGACCTATGCATATATTGTGACTGATTGTTCCTTAGTGCTACAATCTCGATGGACTGCACTATAACTATTCTCGGGTGGACCCATTGACCCATGCACATGCAGAATTTGATAGTACCATGACGTTTTCCTCCACTAATCCTGCACTAATTTCTTTACAACATATTCCATACTCATTATATTATGCCTACTCCTATTAGTTTGTCTCTGTAGCACCCCATTACTATGGCCCAACCTCTGCTACACTTGGATGAGATATTCAGATATTTTCTAAGAGTTGATGGAACTTACGAAACTTCACTCCTCGGAGTTACATAAAAACTCAGCGATATTCCTCAGAGTTCCACCAGCAGGCAGAAATGTGCATGTCGCGCTGCTCGTGCTGCAATTTTGCGCCAGTAGCGAGATCAGTTCGAAAAAAATCGACACAAATGGCACCATGCGGTGCTCAACAGCGCGTGTCCATTCGAGTTGATTTTGCTGCTGCTTGAGTAGTAAGTCTACTTGAGAAGCAGCCCTCTTACCGCGACCACTTGTGACTATCTGCGCTAGAAAATCGCATTGGGGTGCCAAATCTCCTCCCGTTCGCATTTTTGGAGCCTCACAGGAAAACCTTCTGACATGTGGCGATTCGTGAAATTCGGCCGGAACTCCGCATTACAAGAGTAATGCAGAGTCGGCAAAATTCTGCCAATTCCACGGAATGAAACATTCCGCCCACCCATAGTATTTTCTACACTAACTGTGAAATGTCTTTAATGTAGGTTGAGCTCTGACACACTGGGTGATATCGTATCACGAAATGTATCATTCTTCCTGCTACTGGTAGTCAGTAGATTGCCCTTAGAGGAATCTGATCTGGTTATGCTGTCCAACTCTGCATCTGTAGCAGTCAAACTACAATCACTATTGGATTTTTTGGTGTATGAAATTAGCTCATATTACCATTATATTGGCCTGTGGTGCGAAGGAGAGTGTGCAGTACTGGACAATAGTGTTTTCAATGCAGCTCTATAATGGGCCCTAGAGAAACAGAAATTACACCAGCATATTTTGAATAATTCCAGGAATTTTGCAATATTAATGTTACATGAAATTACGGAAATTCCTCCATCGCGCCACTCCGTGTATTATGCCTCTATTTGCTGTAGAATTATAGCCCTGGAACGTGGAGCAATGCAAACAAAAGGAACAGGAGCGACTGCACGAAACATGAGTGACTGTTGTTTACAAAAGTGTGTCTGTTGCAGTGTTTTTTAGCCTAAAATGCATCCTCTCATCCAAAAATGAGACGTAGAGGCGTTTAAGGCTAAATATAGCGCTAAATGACATATTTAGATTTCGTGTATTTATGTGTAATTTCATCGAGCACACTAAGAGTAAGACCATCACCGCCATAGATGTGGTCTACACCCTTAAGTGCAAGGGGCACACACTCTAAGGATTTGGCGACCAAACACCCTCTCATGCTCCCCAAACAAAGATCTTTAGTGTAATTGACACAAAGGAAGCTCTCTTGGTAGATGTAATTCAGGCAACATCTCATGTTTGATTTTCTTCCAGGCATGTTCCCCCAACCAAAAATTAATTTGGATATCATCTGTATTTGCTAAACATTGATTTGGTATTGATTTATGAGTGTAGCGAGTTGGCATATGTGGTTTTTGAAAAGCAGGGTTGATAAGAAAGAATGTTCTAAGATACCTAGGGCCTCATGTAGGTGGGCTTGCATTTACCACTTCATAAATACCGAATCATACCGATTCGGCATTTATGAAGTGGTAAATGCTATGTAGGTAATGAGTCGGTAAATATTACCGATTCGGTAAAATTCTGTAATTACCGAATCGGTATTTACCGATTCGGTAATGGGGGGAACACATGCAAGGGTGGCAGGGTGTCACATTGACACCCTGTTGCACCCCTGATTCGGCCATGTGTGCACATGTGGCACACATACATGCCCTAAGGGCATGTATGTCTGCCACATTGCACACTTCTAAGCGCTTTACAACGCTTAAACACATCCATTCATTATTTACCACCAACTATTAGTTGGTGGTAAATACCGACTCCAAAAAACACCCACACACTCCCCCTACATCTCATTTCTGTATTCAGAATTTACCGAATCGGTAAAATTACCGATTCGGTAATTTTACCGATTCGGTAAATTACCGAATACAGAAATGAGCCCCCTACATCTCAAAAGCCAAAATACCGGTCGGTAACGGTATAATTACCGAAAATCGGCCGTTACCGACCGGTATTTGGCTACCTACATGAGGCCACAAGTATGGCATTTGAACTGGACAATCTCTTGAACCAATTTTGATTGAATGGCTGCAAAAATCCCTGAAATTCCCTTCAGTTCTCACCCTCAACCTTTGTGTTATTATAGCATGATATACTGTAAGACATTTTATGAAAAGTCTGATTAAAGTCAGGGATGGTTCATGGCCGTCATTCCGAATGATGAGGTGGTTCATTTATATATTTGCTATTGCATTGTTTCATTAGCTCTCACAAGCCTGAAACTCAGCTGGTAGTTGTGCAGTAAGTTGTATTGTTCCACATAGTTCTAAAGCTGTAGTGTGATCTACATTTCTAGAATTTTGCTTGGGTAATGGAGGTTTGAAACAGAACTGGTGTCAGCGTTGGGTTTCTTTAGGAGAGACACATCTATTGTGTGCTTCATAAGAAGTTGGTCAATCCCCTTGAGTAAGGGTACATTTTAGTAAATTTAGTGATATAGTGGTATCTGCTGAAACTATTGGGAGAAGGGACTTGAGAAATAATGTGTGGCATACATGTACATGTATCTATGTCTAAGATTTGAAAAGTTCCTGCAAAGTTATAAAACAATGAATCTCTGTCCAGTCTCAGTGGAACAAAGCTGACATTATGGGCAGTGGGAAACATGGATCAATTCATAGTCATTAAAGGGGTGGCATATGGGAATTGGAGTAGGTTTATAGGATGAATCAAAGGTTATATCGAGTGAGTTGAATTAGACATATGGGAGGGCTCTGTGGTATAAAAGTTGCAGGGGTGTGTGCGGTTTAAAATGTGTAGTTATACCAGGGAAAAGTAGAGGGCCATGGTTAAATGAAGCCCTCCTCAGATGGTGAGTTACCAGATAGTCTACATATTGATGAGGTATGGCTTTAAGATCAAGGTCTTTAGTAATTTTAGGAATAGATGTGAAGGTTCTTCTAAGTCCTGCAGTCTTTCAATCTCCTTTCTGCATTTTGTGTGGTGATGCTGCGACTTCAAGTCATAGGTTTTGATGTTGGATGTTAGTCATGGTAGTGCATGCTCACTGGCTGAAAAAACATGTGAATAGAATTTGCACCAAGAAATCCACATCGGCTGCATTTGTCACCTCTATTGGCTTTCCACTTCAATAATTTAGCAGGGGTATAGTATAGATCAAATATGCTCATAAAGAATTGGCTTTTTAAAGATCCATTACACAAGACTTGATCGGACAATGCCAATGCATCAGATACATTAATATTCTCTATACCCAAATCCCTTTGCCATTTTATGTTAAATAGTTCAAGATTGTCTTCTAATCGGTTTATCATTGTCTGATAGATCACCCCGATTCTATTTTGTTTCCAGCAGCATTCCAATACATCAATTTTCTTAATTTTATTAGTGTTCAATACATTTTTTGAATTTAGAAAACTGCGTACTTGCAGATATTTAAAAAAATCGGCTTTGGGCAAATTATACTGTTGTTGTAAGTACGTGAATGTTGCGAATTGTTCTTCCTGATAAAGATCCCCTAACCGGGATATGTTAAAACTTTGCCAGCGCTGCACAATATAATCTGTGAATATTGTTAGCAACATCGGATTATCAAATAGTGGTGTGTAGTAGCTAAAATTGCTATTCAAACAAAATCTTATCTTAAATTGCTTCCATATCTGGAAAGCCGTTAGCATGACTTTAAATCTTGTTTTTTTGTAATAGCTTGGTTCGGTAAAACGTACTAAACATTGTCGTACTTGGGTACCAAGGATCATTACATAAATTGATGGATATGTGGGCTCATCTATAGTTATCCCTTGAAAGATTAGAACACTCATGAGCCTAAGCGATACCGCCAGATAGTATAGACGGAAATTCGGCATTCCCCAACCTCCTCTAAGCATAGGTAGGGTACACCAGTTGAGAGACCTCCTAGCTCTTTTGTATCCCCATAAGAATCTTGAGATTATTCTATCTAGTTTTACAAAAAAGCTAGAGGGGATCAATAATGGTATAGTCCGGAAAAAATAAAGAAATTTAGGAAAAAAAGCATCTTGACAGCATTAGTACGGCCATAAAGAGAGAGATGTAAATTGTTTAACCTTTCAAGAGACCTATTAGTGGAAGCAAGTAATGGATCAAGATTAAGCCCTAGAATATCTTCTACCTTAGCAGACAGTTTCACACCTAGATAAAGAGCCGTAGTTGATAGTGTCAAACCGGCTGGTGAACCGGCAGCAGAGTGGATGATCTGTGTTTTTGTAATGTTTAATTTGTAACCGGAGTATGGGCCAAATTCACGAGCTAGTTCTATGATCTTAGGAAATGCAAAACTAATATCTGATGTGACGATCGCAACATCGTCAGCGTAGGCTAAGATTTTATATCCTATTTGATGGATTATAACCGGGGGGATGCTATCCTCATTTGTGAGTTTTTGCAGGTATGGTTCTATGTAAAGCGCAAATAACAAGGGGGAACAGGGGCACCCTTGCCTGGTCCCCCTTGTTAGTGAAAGTGTGGTAGAAGTATCGGTAGCTATTCGGATTACAGCTTTGGGTTCGTTATATAAAGCCTTCAAGGCTGTTATAAATTCCACGGGGAAGCACTTCCAAGCCAGAACACGCCAAAGGAACCCCCAGTCGACCCTATCAAACGCCTTCTCGGCGTCCAGTAGGACCACTCCGACTGGGGATCCCGAGGCCTGCGCCCAATCCAAGAGGGCAATAATTCTTCTTATATGATCCGTTGTGTCTCTCTTTTTTATAAAGCCGTGTTGAAATTTAGCTACTAAATTAGGCATCAGATCGTTTAGCCTATTTGCTAGAATTTTAGAAAAGATCTTGCTGTCCGAAGTTATTAAAGAAATTGGTCTATATGACCCAAGATCCATAGAATCTTTTCCTTTTTTTTTAAATACAACTATAGTTGCTAATGACCATGAGGGAGGAGACCGGCCATGAAATGCTTCTTGAAATTTTTTTAGCAACTCTGGTTTCAGAACATTACGGAACATACGGTAAAATTCCAAGGGGATATTGTCCGGACCCATTGCTTTACCAGGAGCTAGTCCAAGAATAGCCCCTTCTATCTCTTCCCAAGTGATTGGGGCGGATAGCACTGCACTTTGATCTTCAGTAAGAGAAGAGGAACAATCTAAGTTTGAAAAATAACTGGACGCATCGCTCCTTACACTAGTACCATCATTCGATTTATTATACAGAGATTGATAAAAATCCCGGAATGCCTTCAATATACCAGACCTAGACTCTTGACCTACACCATCTTGATCAGTAATTTTAATTATTTCAGTGATAGCTGCTTTCTGCCTCAATCTTTGCGCTAATATTCTGCCCGTCTGCTCACTTAATTCATAGCATTCTTTTTTAAATAATTTGTACTTCACTGCTACCTGCTCAGCCAGCATTGAATAGATGGCTGACCGCTCAGAGGACAGAGCTTTTTGAGCTTCCTGTACACCAGAACCGAATCTGATACAAGAGGCTAGCTTTAATTCCGCCTGAATTACTTTGTCCAAGGCGGCCTTAAATTCGGCTTGTTTTTTTTTAAAACGGTATTTCGAATAGCTCAGGGTCTCACCTCTTATAATCGATTTAAAAGTGTCCCAAACTGTCTGGAAGCCGTATTATTATTGTTCAAAAAGAATTACTTTATAGTCATATCCATATGAGCTAGATAGTCCTGATCTAACAGTATATTTCTTTGAAATGACCATTGCCTTTTTTAAAAATAATCCTGAGGAGAAAGTAATAATTCTAGTACAATAGGGTTATGATCGGAGACGATTTGTGGTAGAACATCTATACTTATATTTTCAGTAAACTTTGCAGAAATAAAAAAATAATCTAAACGAATACATTTTTGGTGTGGAGCTGAAACATAAGTAAAGCCTGGCTCCGTGGGTCTTAGCTTGTTCCACACATCTATCAGTCCGTTCCCTAAGATTAGTTCCCTGAGGGCTCTAAAGGTTTGAATCTTACGACCTTTGTAATTCCAAGTATTCCTGATATTACAATTAGCATCAATGTTGATATTAAAATCTCCACACAGAATTAAAGGTTGATTCCAATCAGCTAACTCAGAATTAATTAGATTAAATACTTCCTTATCGTCTAGGTTTGGACCATATATAGAGCCAACAGTGAATTTAGTCCCTTCAATAACAATTTCCGCTAGTCCCCATCTCCCCCATTTATCGCCTAAAGTTCTAAGAACAGCAGCTCCTCTTGTGACACCCGTTTGTTTGGAACAGATTAGAAGCTCAAGACCCAAATTTTTCAACAAACTCCTCTTAGACCATGGAATATGTGTCTCTTGTAGGCACAGAATATCAAATTGCAAAGATTGAATCAGATGCCGCAAAATCCCTAACTTTTTAAAATCATTCAGGCCATTGATATTTAACGAACACATTTTTATTTTTCTCCCCAGTTTAGAATTTTGAAAAACACGATGAACAATAATCTTTTTAATTGATTCTTAATACTCTTATGGCTTATAAAAGTCCAACTAATATGTTTTCTAATGCCCGGGTTAACTATTGTTGCTGCATTACACCCCACCCCCCACCACCACCACCACCACCTCCACCCCCTGGTCCGAGACCAGCCACCCACACATGAGGCTCAGGAACTCTCAGTTCCTGTAAAGTATGGAGTGCCGCGTCCCTCCAGCTCCGCACACCCCAAGAGGAAAAAATTAGAATCCAATGTAACCCTAGTGACTTAAGAATTGAGTTTGGTATAGTGATATTACAAGCTAAATAAGAACATAATATCCCGCCTAATAACGATCTAAATTTTATAATTATCTCTGATAAGGAGAATTTTGTTTGCCCTTTCCACAAGATTTTTAGTTTGGCTGGTTTCTGGAGGTAAACGGTGGCCCCTTTTTTTCTGGAAATCAGGTATTAATTGTCTAAGATGCCAGCGCTGGGCCACCGTTGCCTGACAAAAGTCTAGCCGCACAAAAAATGTGCATCCTTTTGCAATTGCTCTTTTCTCGGGTCTGGCTAAGGCTGAAATTTCCTCTCTAGCGAGGAAGTTGTTAAAGCTGACAAGGATTGCCCGGGGATAATCTGTCTCACCCTGACGAGGTTTCTTAATAGAAAAGGGGAAACGATGCGCTCTATAGACTTCTTTTGCCCAGTCCCATGATTTTAAGTCAGGAAAAGCCTCATTTAAAAGTCCAATAACAAATTGTCTAACATCAGTCCCTTCCTTCTTTTCAGGTATTCCAAGAAATCGTAAGTTATTTCTGCGTGCCTGATTTTCTAGGCCCGTTAACTTGTAGGAAAGGTCATCCCTATGGGCTTTAACATTCTCGAGTTCTTGCTTCTGGGACATAGACTCTTCCTCCAGAGCCAGAATGCGTGCCTCAGCTTCAGTTACTCTATCAGCAGTCTCAGCAGAAATTTTAATTGCTCGACGAATAGCATTTTTCATTTTGATACAGGTGGCTTGAGTATGAAGATTTTCAGATTTACTTTCTGCCCGATGCGCCATCATGGTGTTATAGATGATAGTTAACGTAATTTCAGTGGGGGTTTCAACAAGATTATTTCCACCTTCAGAATTAGCAGAAGTCTCTGCAGTTGCAGACCCTGTATCTAAAGGAATATCAGGCCTGGTTACGTAATCTGGCGCAGTATTCTCGGAGCCTTCTACAATAGGTTTGGTGAGGGTACGGTTATGAGACCCACTCTTTTTACGTCTCTTAACTGTAGCAACACTTGCATTAGGTGAAACTGAAATGGCTCTTATGTCCCCATCATCTTCGTCCTCTCCTAGGGAGCTACTCTCTGCAGTATAGTCCGCCCAGTCCTTACTTTGGTTTAGACTATCGTCAGAAGTGTGATCGGACATAGAGTAGAAGTTTTCACCGCCCTCTTGAAGAATTAGTGCCTCTTCCAAAAGGTTAGGATCAATACTCAGAGGAGTCTCAACGGTCCCTGCACACTGTGGTAAATCAGTTTGGACTCTATCTCCCATACTCCCTTGCGGGCCAAGAGCCCGTGAATCTGAATCCATAATAGCTTCTGTTATGTCTGTTGTCCCCTCTGCTACTGCAACAGTAACATCAGTTACAGGCTCGAGTATGTCCGCCGTAGATGTAACAGAGTTTAAGGATACAGTATCCTTGTGTTTTGATGCTTTCTTTTTAAAAAAAACGTGGAGCGGAAAAGTGCCTTGTTTAGAACTACGTTGAGGCAGAGGAGCTTTTTCGAGCTAGTCAGCACCCATGACGTTCTCCACTCTATCAATAGACTCAATTTCTGGTGGAAGCAGAGATTCACTTACGGTATCTTTAGCCTGGGCCAGCTTTCCCTCAGCTGGCTGCTTCGTCTTAACACTCCGGGTCTGAGCCTTCGTCTGAACTTTCGGGGGCATCTTCTTCC
This sequence comes from Triturus cristatus, assembly GCF_964204655.1. Lineage (NCBI taxonomy): Eukaryota > Metazoa > Chordata > Amphibia > Caudata > Salamandridae > Triturus > Triturus cristatus. The sequence goes on along the minus strand of NC_140593.1, from coordinate 1,063,847,876 downwards.
TCCTCCGAGGCCCGCCGCTCCCACGAACAACTGAGCACTGGAATCCTGTAAAAAACCCAGAAAAACGCCACAGCGGGTAACGCTTTCGGGGTTGGGGAATGTCAAGCAGCAGCCGTCGGTAAACTCGGAGTAACGCCGCTAAAAAAGACGGCGTCCAAGCTAAACAAAACCTTCAAAGGCTTCCACGCCCACAGCCACAGGTCCTGGATCCCGGGTCCTAAACTCGAGTCTGCTCCGAGTCTGCACAGTCCGGTATACCGCTGCTGCACGGGTTGCGATACACTTTTCTCTCTCTGCGTGTTGTAGCTTTTTCTCCCCCTCCGGTTACCGTCGGGTCAAGCCAGGATGATAATGGGCAAATTCAGAGAACAAATCCGATGTTAGACAGCGATTCAGTCCGTATCCAACATGCCTTCTCTCAGAAACACGGAGCTGGAGAGTAGAGCTGCTCACACAGCCCACGCCACGGCCGCCATCTTGCCTGTGCAGTAATAATGTGCAATTTGTAATGAACCAGGAAATGTGGAGGCAGATATACTTATTCGCACTAGGCCTCAAAATGCTCAGAGCAACATTGGTTCACAGGTAGTTGGACTAGAAGTGCTGAAACATGCAGAAAATGTTCAGATCTTGACCTTTCAATGACTGTGTCTTTAATGAATGCTTCACATTACTCTGCAAATTATTTCTGATTACAACAATAACTTTTCAAAATTTTGTTAAAAGCTTTATTGTTTAATGGAAATATCACACAAGAAATGCAATGCTTAAACTGAAAAGTTGACCTTTTAACATATTTGTCTTAGATTCTAAGGGAAGATGCTGTGCTAATGTTTTTCATAGTTACAACAGATGTTTTGATTTTACATAGCGCTTTGTTAAACTAACATACAATCTGTCTTTTTAGAAGGTTAGAGATATAGTCATGTTCCTGGGTAAGGAGATTTTAAATTGAAAGACCTGATATGTATCTAGAGTAAAAATGAAACTGAACATTCAATGATAAATGTCTATAGTCCATTATACTTCACGTGGGAAACGAAGGAGTGAGCTTGTTCGCAGAAGAATATGGAAAGCTGATTGGCTAAGAGGAGGAGAAGATGCAACATGGACTGCAACATTTCTTTTTGACTGTTTTTATAGTACATGTTCCTAGAATAGATTTTCACAATTCCGAGGCTGAACGCTGAAGGCTTAATGCTGGACGCTGAACCTGGCTTTCCCCATTTCACCTGCCATATCCCATTTGTCTTTATGACATACTCTTTTCCAGACCCTATTGCTGATTGGAGTTGTTACTGCTACTGCACATTAATCCTGCTTTCTTCCTTAGTGCTTTGAGACGCTAATGGGTTTCTTGAGCCACTCTTTGTGGGAGGTACTGTTGTTATCGACTATTGATTTTAAATTGAATTTTGAGCTTTATGGTTAATCTCACTCTTTTCTATTGAACTTGACTTTTTCATGGGTTCGTAATGACACCTTTTTGCCCCTTTCTTAGAATAGTGATTCTTTCCTTTAAAAAACACACTTAATGCATATTGTTATGATTTGTTCTAACCATATTTTTTATTATTTATTCTGTCAGGTGGTTGAAATTTTAAACTAATTGAATAAAGCTGGTTTACTAAACCTCGATTAATAAAACCCTTAAAAGTTTCTAAGCTCTCATTTTTGACTGAACATAAAATAAGAAATCATGATTATATTTTATGTGATGATTTGCTACTGATCTTCTCAAAATTCGACATCCAAGGTCCATTGCATTGTTGATCAGAGACTAAAAATAAATACGAGCAGGGATCAGACCAGTGTGAGATGGTAAACTGCTTAAATTTAAAATGATGGGGGCGTGGCCTGAGGTGTCAAGATGGCAGTCGCACTCTAAGAGTGCTCTGGACCCCCTCCGTCATCCGCCTTGCATCTGCCACCGATAACTGCCATCCACCGTACCTTTCCATTGCAGGAGATCCGCTACCCTCCCTGGCTGCATCCTGGGCTGTTTCTGCACAGATTTGAGCTCCTGCCGACCTGATTCCATGGCCGCGGGCCGAAAATGGCGTCCTGGTCGGAGGACTGAGCTGGAACTGAGAGTCCTGGGCGCTACAGAAACCTTCACCCAGGACCCCCTCTGTGGCACCGGGAACGACCAATTCCACCTGCGGCCCAGAGGTGCGTCCGGAGTTCAGAACGGAGCAGAAAAGCACCTACCACGGATCTGGACTGTGGGGCGGGCCCAGCCCTCTGCGGTGCACATCGGAGAACGGAGTCCTTGATCGGCTGCTGGCTCAGGGTGCTGCTTCCGGAGACGGACATGCTCATCCTCATCATCCCACGGTTGAGTCGCGGCACCCGGATCGCCCCCAGGCTCGGCTGCCACTGTCGGGCAACGGCAGGGAGCGGTGGACAGTGAACGGGCCTGCCTCTGCACTTGGGGCTTGCTCTGCCCTGTGGACCCTGGGCGCTGGCATGGTGATCCTGCCCGGTGGGGCGGGCTGCTGGAACCGGGCCGTGGCGAGCTGAGGAGAAAGAGCCCGGAGGCCTTGGGCTACTGCTGGGCGCTGGACCTGCCTGCAACCAGGACCTTCCTGCGGGTGTGCGAGCCTGCTGGGGGTGCGGCCTTCTGTTCCCGGGTCGGGCCTGCTTGGGCCCACTACCACTGCCCTGCGGGCCGGCCCCCTACCTGTGGCACACGAGCGGAGAGGGGCCCCGATCCGGCTGGGGCTGAGTTGCGGGGGTGGCCTACCCCTCTCCGGCCCGACCTCGCTCTGATCGGCGCCCTGTGCCATGCCCGCGGCCGGGAGGGCCTGAAGTGAGGGTGGGACCGGCATCCTGTCATTGCCGCACTGGTAGAGGTGCCCTTGCTCCCGCGGCGGTGGTGTTGAGGTGGGGGTACGGCAATCATATCAGGTGCCATGTGCTTGCCTCTCGCTCTCTGGTCTATTATGATGCTGGCGTGCATCTATACCTCTGCTCCCTTCCTGCTCTGTTTCACTTAATACCCACAAAGAACTCTGCCCTCATGGGCTGGAAGCAGTTCTGGTGTGACATCTGATGGACAACTGAAACTACATCATCTGAACTGGAATACAACAACAGCGTACCCTCTACTCACCAAGGTTGGTAGCTATTTGACTGACTTGTCTGGTAAACACCGACCACACCCACACTGCCCTTATCATCCTGAAATACACAACCGCCAAAGTCATATATTGGTTGCACTAGCCTGATTGATATAGGCCTCTCTGCAGCAGTATCAGACAGGCCCTTGAAACACCATAGCCCCTGGCCATGTCTATCAGACCAGTCCACCATATACGAAGAGTAGTTGCTTGAACCACAGTTCACTTTTTCAATATTTTAATCAAGTAGCTTAGGGGCTGATTACGATGGCGGGCGGACTTGGTATGCCCGCCACCATAGCCGTGATTTGGACCGCCCGCCAGACATGCGACAGTCGCACCACTGCAATTAGGATGCACCCGCTATACTGGCAGGCGCATCCTGGGCTTTCAACATTGTGGGCGGTGCTGCTGGCTGCAGCGCCGTCCGCAATGTTGAAAGTGCTTGCACTGCATTCCCCTGCACCGCGTGGCAGGTACAACGCTGTGCCTGCCACCTGGTGCATGGAAATGGTACTCCCAGTGCAGCAACACCCCCCAAACAAGGGGGGCCTACAATGGGCCCCCAAAGCCAATCCCCGCCAGCTTTGCCGCTATGGGAATGCCTCTCCAATACCCACATCCTAATATGCTGGACAGTGCCTGCTAGGCAATGCCACCATATTAGTGGCCCTGCTCCGCCCGCCAGGCAATCGTTACGATTGCCACCGGTGAAAAAGCGGCAGACAGATGTTGCGTCCGCCGTGATATCCACCGCCATCCTAATATGGCGGTGGGTAAATCTCATTGTGATGGCTGGCCGGCGGTGGCGATCGTTCCGCCATCGTAATGAGCCCCTTAATTACAATTTTCTACAGGCAAATACAAATCTGTAGATCATGAATCCCAGACAGATCTTCGGCTATATTTGAGGTCCTCCGATTTGTCTATAATTAATTCTCTTTTTGCAGTGGTTCATAATGTTAATCACACCCATCAACCTCTGTTTCCAAAACAACTTTTGCAAAGTCACATGTGAAGTAATGGAACACACCAGTTCCCCTTTCACGTGTTCTTGCAGTGGCTAATGCTTGAAGAAAACGCATGTTAGAATATTGAGGACAGCAATATTGTGGGACCAAAATATTGGGGCCTAAATATAAAGGATTAAAATATTTTGAGGGTGTTAGACATATCAGCCTTGGGGTGGTCTTTGCCCAAACATTTTGTCATACTCCTTCATATGTTTCTGATCTTGTTTTATTGGCCATAAGACTCTGTGCACTTTATCACTGCTAACCAGTGCTAAAGTGTGTGTGCTCACTCCCTAGAAGCACAGAAACACTGCCTTAGACTAAATTGGCATACTTAATTTACCTGTAAGTTCCTAGTAAAGTTGTACTCCATCTATCCAGGGCCTGTAAATTAAACTGCCTGGCCATCCCTTCATTTCCGTTCCATAATGGGAACAGGGGCAGAATGTGCATAGAAATCTGAGATAGGCTAATGGTCGAGCTGAATTAATTAGCAGCCTACTTGGGCTGTATACAGTGGTCTTCAGCAATACGTCCTAAGATTGCAACCAAATGGCGAGTGAAATTCATAGGTCAGATTCACTGGTGTCACAAAATGAAATGAATGTAAAATTAACATTTGTTTATATGTAATAGTCTAAAAAACATTGAATCACACATTTTATGTGGTTTGAATGTGTTAAACAATAATTTGTTACTTGGAAATAATGAAAAGTTAGCCGTTAAAGAAGGCACTGCTGGTAATCGCAATGAGCGTGTCCTTCCTCAGTGTTAATGTCATGTATCACGTAAAGTTTAAAATGGTGATTAGTGGAAACGGTCAGCATTGTTTAAAAAAATTACATCATGCTAAATCAAACTTAAGTTCCATAAATCACTAAATTAAAGTTCATCACATGAGACCCTTTTGCACATTCAAGTAATAATATTCACCAATTATTATTTATGGTATCTTGTTGTTAGAACTTCAACATTAATAGTAAAGAGCTCCGCACTAAGTAGCCAATCTCACATCTGATCCTAAGTAGAATAGGCACTAGTGCATCATAATGCTCAGAATTCATCCGTAATTAGGGTTGTAGCCTCTACATCTATACACATCGTACTATATTTTCACAATCACAAGTCACATTCTAAAGCCCCAAATGGGAATAAACGTATTGTGCCCTAACAATAATTGTTTACATCAATTATCAGTAACATTCAAACTTATATCAAAAGTTTTTTAGTTTTTATGCATCCCAAACAATGTTTCATCCCTTAGGAGAATTACAGGAAAGAGTGCAAATCCTCTTCCATATTTAACCCATTCGGGTTTTTTCTGTCAAATTCAAGTATATATCTCGATTTCAGCTAATGTAACAATTTCTCCCTATTGTCACCTCTCAGACTTTTAGGGACATGATCAACACCAAAGTACAATAGACTCTCTAGTTCTCTTTTGTGCATGAGATCAAAATAGCATGCAACTGGATATGATTTATCTACTTTCTTTGTAGCTTGTATATGTTGTAAAATACATATATGCCCTTGATGCATCGTGCTTCCTATATACACAGGATCACATGTACATGTGAGTATGTAGACAGCATAGTCAGTCTTACAATTGAAGGCTCCTTTAATCTTTACTGGATCCCTGCAAAATGGTGTACCATATTCAGTTTAATTTATGCCATACTGTCACGCTCTGTATTTTGTACACCTTCTAAATCATTTACCATTTCTCAACCAATTAGTTTTCTCAACTCTCTCAGGGTTGGTATTGACTAAGGCATCTCTCATTGATTTTCCTTTCCTGTATGTGACTAGCATTCTTTTAGGTACCCTTTTTTTTCCAATGATGGGGTCACTTTTTACTAGATTCCGATGTTTTGATATTATTCTCCTGTCCTGTTTCCATTCTGTACTAAAGTTTGTTACAAATCTCTTTTCCTTAGGAGATTGCTTTAATCTATTCTTTTTTCTGCTTCCAAAAACCATATTGGAAGCGGCTAGAAAGCAGGCACACGAGGGGAGAGTTGATTCCCTCTTAACTGATTGAGATATACAAATGTGGTTTTCTTTTAATATCTCTAAAACTACTGAATGGATTTACAACAAATAACACAACGCTTGCTTTCTGGACCAAGAGCTACATTTTTGAAGAATTCGGTGTAATTCCGTCCAGCGGTTTGGGCTGTAGTTGTGCTCAGAATACCTAAAGAAATTAAAATTGGAAATGCACTTTTTTGGAACCCCCCCTTTTTATTGCCCCCTGATTGACGGATCACCCCAAAACCTTCCATGCAAAATAAGACCCAGTTCAACACTTTTTTTGGAAAGTTTCGTGAAAATTCATCAATGGGCGCCAAAGATATGGGCAAGCCAATGGAAACTATGTCCTAACTCTTAACTACTTACTGGCAACCCCTAAATTCAACCACCCCTAAATATACCCTTACTGCCCATGCCCTTACCCCACCCTAAACCTTAAAAACATGCTTATCACCCAATACCCCTAACCACCCTAAACCCTAAAAATACCCTTACCACTCAACACCCTTACCCACTCCTTAATTCACCCTTACCACCTTATCCTCTCAACCACCCCAAAACCCTTAATACACCCTTACCATACATCCTTCGTGGTGAAGGTTGTTTCTCATTACAAGTAGCACATCTTGAAACAGATGTCTACAGCGAGCTACAGCGCATGTCTGAAAATGTGTGTGCAAACCATTAGTGGTCTCAAACCAGGGGCTAGAGTAAACAGATTGAAGATAATCCATCCGCCTTGTTGTCTTTAGTGGAAGCAGAATGGCCTCACACATAGATGGAAGTTATGTTATGTTATGTTATGTTATCTTTAATTTGTACAGCGCACAGCTACTCGAAAGTGTCCCGGTGCTAAACTCCGGAAAAGAGGAAGAAGAAAGGCAAACCAATCAAACTAAAAAAGCTAAGTTTTTAATTTTCTTTTAAACAAAAGAGGGTCCTGGGTAGCCCGAAGCGCTACCGGGAGGCAATTCCAGGCTAGGCTTGCTTTACGAACAAAAGAGTTCCCACCCAGTCTTTGGCGATTAAACCTAGGGGTCTGGATCAAAAGCTGAGCAGACGAACGCAGCAGTCTCCCTGGAGTGTAAAAGGCAAACCTCTTACGCAAATAACTAAGACCCAAACCATAAAGGGCCAGATGAACAATGGAAAGCATCTTGAATTTCAAACGGCATTCAACTGGGAGCCAGTGCAAAGAACGCAGATGGGAACGAACACTAAGCCTAGAACCCACGCCCAGGAGAAGCCTGGCTGCTGAATTTTGGACAACCTGCAGTTTCTTAACTAAATATCCTGGGCTGCCTACCAAAAGGGCGGTTGCATAATCCAAACGAGATAGAATAAGGGCACGAACCACATTTTCTTTAGCCTTACCAGGTAGAAAGGGAAGAAACTTCTGCAGGATTTTGAGAAGACCAAAACAAACACCAGCCAGCTTCTTCACTTGAGTTGAAAATTCAAGTTCTCCTCGAACCAGACGCCAAGATTTTTTACTGCGCCTTTACCAATGGTAGGACGAGGGAAACCCAGTGGCCCAAATCTATCTCTAAACCCAGAAGAAGAAGAACCTTAGAAGAGAACTTCAGATTTGCCTTCATTTCATTTCAATTGGGCATTAGCCAGCCAATGAAAGACAGACGACAAACAATGTTGCGCCACCAAAACCGAGTCATCATCCTTATTCCAACAAAATAGGAGCTGAGTATCGTCAGCATAGGCCATCACTCTAGCCCCCAATGACTCCGCGAGATAAACCAGCGGAGTCATATAGATGTTAAATAACAGGGGGCTAAGGTATCCCTGCGGCACACCCGTAGTCATTTGCAGTTGTACGGAGGCGCATGGGGGGATCCAGACCTGCTGTGACCGACCCTCCAAAAAAGACCGGAGCCACTGCAAGGCAGAACCAACAATGTCAATTTCAGATAGACGATCCAGGAGCAGAGAATGGGGCACAGTGTCGAAAGCGGCTGAGAGATCTAACATCCCCAGAGCCGCTTTCCCGCCGGCATCCAAACAGTCACGGATTGCCTCTGTCACCTCAAGCAGGGCTAACTCAGTGCTATGAGAAGCACGGAAACCGGATTCGGCCGGGTGAAGCAAACCCGAGCTCTCAATGAAATTAATCAGTTGAGCCGTGACCACTCTCACACACACTTTCGCCAGATTAGGCAAGAGTGAGATAGGGCGATAATTCTCAGGGAGAAGCGGGTCAAGCGATGACTTCTTGAGAAGGGGAAGAATCAGCGCCTGCTTCCATACAAGCGGAACATGCGCCTCCCGCAGTGATTTATTAATCAAATGATTAACTTCTAAGTTAATGGTATCTGCCACATCAGACCACAGTCTGGCAGCGAATGGATCTTTAGGCGAACCCGACTTTAAAGCCCTAAGAATCTTGAAAGAGCCAGGAAGATCGATTGGGCTAAATGCAGAGAAGAAAGGAACCGGATTGTCACTTAACCTCACCACCGTGGAACCATCAAGCTTCTCCGGGAAGTTCAAAAACGTCTCTTGGATGCTAACTATTTTATCCCTGAAAAAGTAAGCAAGGGAGTTGCACCAGGTCTCCGAGGAAGTTGTCACTACCACTTGGGCAGTAGGCATCAAGAAATTTTGTACGATGGCAAAAATTTCTTTTGAATTGTTATTGGCCCTCTCAATGCGGTCAGAGTAGTACATCCCTTTGGCTTCTCCAATGGCCGTACAGTACAATTTTTGTTTAGTTCTAAGGGCACGTTTAGCAATGGCACAATTTCCACTGGCGCGCCAGGTTCTCTCCAGTAATTTACACTCATGTTTTAAAATCCTCAGCCCAGGCGTAAACCAAAGGCTTAGAGGGGGACTCTCTCCTCAACTTTCGTTGACATGGAACAGACAAAATCTCAATCGAACTTGAGAGCCAATCGGCGAACTGGGACACATTAGCTTCCAAGTCCCCATGAAAGGAGGGACGAGAGGCTGCCAGAGAGCTCCTAAACCGCCCAGGGTCCACTTTCCTAATAACAGGGGGACGATAACGATTAGCAGAGCGACAAGAATGTTTAATGTCCCACGAAAAAAATAAGGGAAAATGATCTGACCAAGTAACTGGCCTTGGCTTCACCACTAAAATAGGAAAATTGGAGCAGATGATATCCAAGGTATGCCCGCCCAAGTGGGTGGGATCCTTAACCCATTGGGAAAGGTTAGCCAGATTAAGAAAATGCAGAAACACCGCAGGGTCAGTCAGCTCCGAGTGCTCAAGATGGAGGTTAATGTCGCCAAGAAGCACATACTTAGAGAAATGCAGAGCACGCTCTGCCAGAACCTCCTCACAGGTCTCCAGGAAAGCCCCGGCTGAACCAGGTGGTCGATAGATCAGGGAACCCCCCAAAGTGAAGTGAGCCGATAATTGCAATTGGAAGTTCAGAACCTCGCAATCTCCCCAAAGAGTGCAAGAGGAAGTCCTCTTTTCACCTCTGTAGATGCATTTGTAAAGGACATTTTCCCTTTTCAAGCTCTCCCTGTAAGACATATCCCACATTATAGCTTGAATTTACCACTGTCTGTGCTTACGAAAACTATGGCATAATATCCCAGCCGAGAAGTGATGAAGATCCATGTGACATTTGGCTTTTTTTGTACCAATGTGAGGCTCTAAACAGGTTGTGTTCACCATGGGTCCCACGTGGATATCCTGAAGATCTGGTGTGGATCAGGCTTTCATGGACCAATATTCAATAACCCTGGTCTAAAACATACAAATGCTGGCCACCAGAAGCACCCAGAAAGGCAGCTGCAGCAATATGTAACCTGAAAGATTGTAGGTTTCAATATAAGCAGGACGCTCAGACTTTCATTCTTCCTAGGTCAATCAAATGAGTACCACTACATTTTCGGTCATAGTTGGCATTTACAGTACCATCAAAGCCTTGGCCTTAAGTGCTCTATAAATAACTTTAAAAGTTTTTAGACGGGCTAAAACGGGACAGACAGGGTCGTATTCAAAGATGTGCATAAAATGTGCTCGAGGTTCGGCCATAAGGTTCTCTGTATTGTTTTTAAGGCCTTGCACGACCAAGGTCCTGAATTTTTTAAGAATTGTTTTATTTGGTCCTCACCACCGAGATCATTGTGATCCGCCTCTGCTAAATTGGTATCAGTACCTAGGTAGAAGCGCGCCTCCTGGGGTGGCAGAGGCTTTGTAGTGGGAGCCACAAAAGCTTGGAACAATCTTCCCCTTCATATCAAATATATGCCAAATTTGCTGGCTTTCAGGAAATCACCAAAAACCTGGCTTTTTATGTCCTGCTAAAAATGTCCTCGGGTTCATTTCTTTTGCGGTCTTTCAGCTAGCGCCAAGACGCCCATGGGCATTCGAGCGCTTAACACAACTATCGAACACAACATAAGCAGTTGAGCACAAGTTGCCCTGGAGGCACTTGCACATTGTTACCCATTGTTATGCCTGCTCTGGAAAACATTGCGGACACCCAGTGCAAATGCTATTTGTGCAGAGTTTTCTGTATCGCCTATTGTGACACAGAGTCTGTATGGCCTTCATAGTCAAGTTTCAAATGCCAAAAACTGAGGTTTGCAAGTTACAGTATCCTCCATTACAAAGCAGCTAGGCCATTTGCTCATTATTAAACTCACCTTGCCAAATATAGATTCACAGCTACTCTTTTTCTGAAAGTTGTTGGTTGCCTTGAATGTGTAAGTCTAATTTTCTTTTTATTCAAACACTTCCAAGATAATGTTTAAATGAAAGTCCACGGACGCAATTAATTAACTAATAATTAACTCCCCAGACAGCATCTGATCTCTGGTCGCTGCATTAATCAAGTGTTTACTGTTGGTAGTCTAAATATTTGTGTGCAACTCCAATTAAAGAGAGTAAAAGAAATTGAAATGTCCCATTAAAAAACTCATAAATGAATACGCCTTAGGTATATTTCTCTCCAATTATCGAAGGCGCTGTAATATTGGCGAGGACTGCCCTGGATGATTCTTTAGAACATTTGTTGATCTACTGTGGAAACTATTTTATTTAAGGTATTTTTCTGCTTTTTCAGACCTTGGCAATGGCAACTAGTATGGGTTTAGGGCCTAACAGAGTTCGGCGCTCGGGCTACTCTGTCTCAAACGTGACGGATATTCCGTGGATATCCGTCATGCCTGTGACGGAATAATCAATCCGCCAAATTCTAAATCAGACCCAAAGGGCCTCATTTATTAAAAGTGACGCATCGCTGCGAGAAAACAGCGATGCGTCACTTTTCATTGCGCTCTCCTTCAGACACCAATGATGCGTCATAAATATGATGCATCATGTCGCAAGGAGTTACAGATACGTCAGTATTTCTGACGTATCTGCAGGCACAAAAATGACGCATTGCTGGAGTGTGTCACAATAGTGACGCAACTCCAGCAATGGGTGATTACACATGGGCAAGCCCCATGTGAAATGCGCCTGCGTCAGTCTTACGCCTGCCAAGAGGCAGGCGTGAGATATTTACGCATTTGCGTTCTAGAAGTGGGGCAGTGAAATCTTATAGATTTCACTGCGTCACTTCTATGACCCTTTCTTGCGTCGGAACGCACTCCCTGCATACATTGGGCCTCATTTATGAGAAGTGACGCATCGCTGCGTGAAAGCAGCGATGCATCACTTCTCAGTGCGCCCTCCTTGCGACACCAATGATGCGTCCTATTTATAATATGACGCATCATGTCGCAAGGAAGTACAAATACTTCAGTATAACTGACGTATCTGTCGGCGCAAAAAGTGGCGCATTGCTGGAGTTGTGTCGGAAGCCTGACACAACTCCAGCAATGTTCCTTTCAAATGGGGCAAGACCCATGTGAAAGTGCCTGCGGCACCCTTACACCTGCCATGAGGCAGGCGTAAGGTTTTGACGCATTGGTGTCCTAGAAGTGGCGCAGCGAAATCTCATAGATTTTGCTGCGCCACTCCTACGACCCTTTCTTGCAGGGGTACGCCCACCCTGCATACATTATACCTGGCGCAGGTATAATGTAGCGCAGGGGTTTACGAAGTGACGCATCTACCTAGATGCGTCACTTCGTAAATATGGCGCAACATGGTGCATGTTTCACGCCACTGTGAAGCACCGGTGGCGCAGAAGTGACGCTGGGGCTCATAAATGATCCCCATTATACCTGGCGTAGGTATAATGTGACGCAGGGGTTTACAAAGTGATGCATCTATGTAGATGCGTCACTTTGTAAATATTACGCAACAAGGCTCACTTTTTACGCTGCTGGTGAATCACAAAAAGTGACGCACCGGCGGCACAAAAGTGACACAAGGGCTCATAAATAAGCCCCAAAGAGTTTATTTGTCCAGTGAATTCCAATGGAAGTTTTGTACATGATTGTTCGATTAATTTTTGCAATATTGTAATTCGATTTTTTTAACAAGTAATTTTACATTTATATGTGTTTTTATAAGCTGTACGTAAACATAAATTTGTGATGACATCTATGATTTATTGAAGCAGTGATACTGACAGAAATAATGCAAAAATGCAAAATAAAGTTTCAGAATTAAGCATGTTTTGTTCAGGCCGGGCTATCAAAACCCATGGGAGGATAGAAAAAATTGGAGCAGATGGCAGAAGAGAAATTTTTACCTACTTGCTTTATATTTATGAGTTTTATAAATTAAAGACACGTTGACCATAGAGAATGGCTTGCATACTAAACAGAAGCGTCGGGATATATTTTTGACAAGGACAGCAAACTACTGACAGCCGTTCTCTTCATCATATTATGGCCCACCTTTGAAAACAAGTTATTTGAAACACAGGAATCTGTAACTTCTCTCTCTGGAGCCTGGCAAAATTGTTAAAGGGGCCAGACAAATTAACAATTAAACTTCACCCGGTCCATCATCTCTAACCATCACCAACAATAGACATTCTGGAATGTTGCTTTGTTTGATGACATTACCTGCAGTTGTGAGATGAATTGTGACATCGTTCACCAGATGGCCCATTCATGAGGCCCACAGTAGCTAGCGGCTGCTACTAGACCTGGGTGGTGGGGCAGGTGGTACGAAAAAAGAAAAGAAAAACACTTACCTGAAAATGGCCGGCGGCCGCCTCTCCTCCATCCTCTTCTTCCTGTCTCCGGTCCAACAGCAGGAAGCACCCGGGCTACCCAGAGCCAATCACAGCGCTGCAATGCAGCGTTGGTATGAGCGCCGTGGTTCTTTGCTGGGAGTTTCAGAGGTAGAACATATCAAGGATTGGAGGATAAAAGTACCTGGAAATGCGGGGGCAATGTAGCTCCCATAGCTTAAGCCAAAGAGTAGGGGTGGGAGATTCCACATTGGTGTTCATAGAATTTGGGGCATTGGAGTAGAGGTGGATTTTAGACACTTTTGGGAAGTTAAATGGCTATGGTGGAACTGATGGGTAAGGAGGCTTGCTAGAATCCATGGCTCTCGTAAGCCCACGTCTAGGTGTAACTCTCCACTCGCAAATGGTGAACAGCAAGACAGTGTAGTGTTGTCACATCTAGATGTAGCACTGACTTGCATGAGTAGTTTCACATATGTAATTTTACATCTGCGTTCCTTTGTGTGGCCCTACATATGCACCTCTGCATGTACACTAATACACAGGTGCAGATTCACAACCTTTGGTTAGTCATATACGTTTCCAGGAACAAGTGGGGAACCAACACCAGTCACACCTTTTCAGACATACGGGTGGAAAAGTACCTTGACCGCCAAATTTTTGTTTTATAAGTGTTGGTGTTTTCCCAATGTGAAATTGTACACAAAGTACAAATCTGAAGTTTTTGTGGGACGGGCAGCATGCAAATTCACATTGTTTTCTTTTTCTAAACTGAGAAGCATTTTCTCAGTGGAGAAACTCCTTCCACTGCATCCCGTGATATTTCGGGGTGTCTTGCTCACCCTCTAGTCTTGAAAGGGATTTACTCCTTCCCTTGAGAGGTGTAATTCAGGGTGGGAATGGGTCAAATGGACGTTTGTGGAAGATCACAAACTGAGGGGCCGTTTCCGATCCGGGTCAGAAAGCAATCCGGAGTGTTTTCCGACCAAGCCGGACCCCTACAGTCCGACCGAGCGAGTACGATGTGCACGTATGCTGTCGGACTCGGTTCGGTCGGACTCCCATAGAAGTCAATGGGAGCCAGTTGTACGACGCGTACATGGGCTCCCATTGACTGAATGGGTACGTCTCGAACAAGTGCGCCCCTACAGTGGGTACGCGTCGGTGCCATCCGCACCGTACATGCCTGTGTTGGGGAGACCCATAGGTCTCCCACTGTGTCCGAGTCGTAGGGCTGCGGGTGTCAGGGGGTCCGACGCTGACCCCCGAAGTCTGACTCCGGGAGCTTTTGCGAGCCGAACACTCCGGCTCGCACAGGCTGTCCGACGCGTGCATCGTACTGGCTCGGTCGTAAATCGCATCCATTGCACGCCACGGTTAGCTTCCGACCGAGACGTACAGAGCGGTTCGGACCCGGAAACGACTCGGTAGGTGAATCTCATGTAGTTCGCATTGTACTTGCTCGCTCGTACAGCTGTACGAGTCGGCCGGAAGACACGCGTACGGCTTGTAGTTTTTCCCGCCGGATCACGTTCGGTGCCCTTCCGACCCGGATCGGAATCGGCCCCTGAGTGTTTGTTTGTGGGTGTTCACAAACTCACAAGCCTTGAGGAAATTCGATTTTCGATCTTGCTTGTATTTAGCCACCATTTTGTGTTCCACCGCCATTTTGTGTTGCCCTCACTCAGGCAGCACAATAAACAAAGTTTTTCTGCTGATCTCACTGCAACGTGTCAAAATAACCTCCTGCCTCTGTTTACGAGACTGATGTCAGGGACTAGCTAAGTCCACTAATTCCCGTCTGGTCCGACTGATCCCTGTCTCAACTGTCTGTTGGTTCGCACCATTCTTTCCTGACTTTATCTTATCTTCTTGCCTCCGCTATTCTCTACTTGTATTCTCTCATTTCACAACTGTCCTCCAAAGCATACAAATGTGTCCTGCCACCTGCAAGTTGAGTTGTGGACACTACCACTAATTAACTTGTGGGGAGGGGTGACAAAAACAGTTGGAAGAGAGGTTTATTTGGGTTACTTGATATCTTGTTTTCAAACTTTTCTCATTGGTTATATCTTGTTTTCAAACTCTTCCCATTGGCTAAACATGTATGCATTGGGAGTGTTCTTGGTGAATCTATGTGCTATAAAAGATTGTGCGCCATGGAGTAAAGTGGCAGTCTCCTGAGAACCTACCACTGATGTACTTCTAGGACAACTGTACCAGGCTGCAGCTAATAAATTGAAGTTCCGATGCCAACAGAGTGTTCCGTGTCTCTGTACAATTAAGCAGGCGAACTCAGAAGATTTCAGGCGTACCCTGCGCCGCCAGGCCTAATTCAGCCTGGTTCTTCAAATGGTGCCCTCTGTGAGGCGGCTTCAGAGGTAGCGGTTTTGCCTGAAGGTCGTGAGGAACCCCGCAAGAAAATTCTGGAGGAATCGCGAACCACGTCAAGCGACCCCTGTATGTCAAAGTGGTCCGAAGGTCTTTTTCAGTGCGGTTTCTCCTTCCTGACGGCTGCTGACTGCTGCCCTGACTGCCGCCTTGCTTTGGCCCTTTTTGGTGATGTATGGTAATGCGAGACGTTAGACGGGCCTCTGTTGGCGTAAGAAGACACTTAGTTAAGTATTGGTGGGTAGCTCCCACAATTTTGTTTGATTTGGGTCTTTGATTCGGCTATTGCAAAAGCCGAAGCCGAGGGGTGAGTACATTTGTGCTGTGTTATTTGATTTAACCCCTTGATGTTTGTGAACAGTCCAGTGAAATAACGATGCCTGGTCTGAGTAAGTATAGAAAGTTTTGTTGTTTTGGTTGTGAAAGTGATTCCCGGCTGGAGGACTCTTGTCCAATTCCTCCGGTTGGAACTATGTGAATTAATTTAGCCGGCTCCCTTGAGGGAATACCTAAATAGGTTTAGGTATAAAAACATATTTCTTCCTTGGTGATTCTGTATCCCCAGGGAATTAAAATATGGACATAATACATACAAGGATCCTTTGTTCTGCGCAATCTTATGAATGGAGTGTATTTTGGCTTCTTGGACATATAGCAGTCTGTTGGGCTGGTTTTTTTTTGCAGTCTTTTGGAACACTATTAACAAGCGTTTCTTGTAAATATGACTTGCAACTAGTATTTACAAATGGTTTGGTTTAAGTACAGTCTGTGGGCTGTCCTTTGTTTCTGTCCTAAGTGTTGATCTGTGGGTTAAATGTGTGTTTCTGTGGGTTAAATGTATGTGTCCTGAGTGTTGACCCCTTTCTGTTTATGTCTGAAATGAGCTCAATGTGTGTTTGTGGTTTTTCTTGATGTTTTCAGTCTGTTAAGCAAAATGTCAGTTAATTAATATTAAGTAGAAATTAAATAAAAATCCAGAAATGAACCATGTGATATGCTAAATAGCAACTATGCACATGTACAAACTGTTAAATGCTTAAAAAAATAAAATTAAAATTCACATTCACTAGGAATACAATGGCCTCAAAAACGAAATTGTGTGTTTTGTAGAAAAATAAACTTATAGTATTTTTTTTACTTACATACATTGTATTAGATATTAACAGGCAAACACTTCAGCTGAAGTAAATTTTTGCTGAACTCAAACGCAACACGCATTGATATGTCTTCGTTTGAAAAACAAAAACTGCCACGTGCTCATGTTACAACACTGAGAGACAAGCTTTTATTGTCGCTAAGCAAGCAGCTCTAATAGACAGGAATGTTTACTCAGCCAGGACTTCGCCCTCAGTTGAACACGGGTGAAACTTTGCATTTCAAAATATTGTTTTAAAAAAAAAAGGTTCCAAAACTAAGGTTCATTATTTTGTATTACAGGAAGACATTTCAATTAAGGGTTTCCTCTCTTTAAGCATTTTTATAAGTTGTGTTGTACTGCATAATGAGGACATTTGTATATGGAATTTCACTTGGCGCAGGCTTTAAAAAAACTAATTTTTTTAAAGGATTTGCAAGAGATATGTCTAATATCCAATATCTGCAATCTGTAAAGAACATTCTGAGGATGATTAATATGTAGCACAATTATAGGATATTTATTTTTAAGTGCCCCAAATATCAAAGTCGAAATTGGGTAAAATAGACTATTTAACAGCATTCTTGCCCTTTACAATAGCTTTAAAGTGCCTTAGGCTTCAGTAAATGCATACATTTAGGTATAATACAAATTTGCAGGTTGTTCCCATTTGGGGTTGCTTTTAATGTCTCAGTGAGCCAATGTGCCCAGTGCAGAGGTTTGAGTTTAATATCAAGATTGAAGGTTCTAACTCTAGCTAGACCTACTGAGACGTTCATCCTTTTAAGGTTGATGAACTAAGTACCGTTGCGTAGGGTAGTAACAAACATTTGTTCTAAAGCTAGTATGTTACGTTATTATGTTCTGTGAGTTATTCACAGTAACTGTTTTAATAATCTAAGAATAGAAAAAAATTGTAGCCTCTAACAGAAGTAATATATATAACATGTGTTTTTAAATAGGGTGAATTATTTCAGGTTAAAAAGAGTTAGGAAGGCTTTTTGTCTTTGACAGCTACAGGGTGAGGAAAGAGAGACACGCGAGGCAGATTTTGACCTCGAGGTCAGTAAGGTGGGAGTTAGGAGTGAGTGTAAACAGATGAAAAACCATTGCTTGGAAAAGCTTCTCTGACAAGAAGACATTAATGCTTGCACACTATAGGAACCTTGAAAAGTGGCGGGGACCAGGAATGCTGGCAGAGGCTGGATAGCAGCCCAGAAAGTTCTGCTGAGGTGTTATTCTTAGCTCTTGGAGGACTGTGCAAGGTCGAGAAGCGCATTCCTGCACGGCCTCGCTCAAAGCAGGGCCTCAAAGAAAGTGATACATTCATATTTCTGCTTTTGAAAAATAATGTCCACGTAGTTGCCTTCATTTAACAAATGTGGCCTTAGCCTCAGACAAAAAGTAAGATGAAGCTCTTTCTTAGAATTTTGTGGGCTACATGCCTAGGTAAAAACGATCAGCAAATTAAGATTCATTTTTCACAGGAGGAATTGTGGCGCAAGGGAACACAGAGTGTCTGTGAAAATGTTTTCCTTTTAGACAGTTAAAATTAAGGTGGCTTAACATGCTTACATGTTTTAGTCATTGCAAAGTTGACAAGATGGTTACAGTTAAGTACCACTAGGTTTGTATTTTTTATTTTTGGTGTTTTGTTAATGTGTGTTATGTTTTGTCTCCTGATTAAAAGTTATAGTTGATATTTTTGTGTGTTATGTGAAGTGTTTTTCTTTTGTGTGTTGTGTATTTTTTTTTATTCTGTCCACAGATCATTCATGGATTGTTCTGGGTGGTTCGAGGGCTGACAAGACTACAGTTGGACACGTGAGTTGGTTTGACGAAGATGTCAGTTATGAAGGAATAATGGTGAAATGAGCGCCCTGAATGGCTATAGGCAGGAAATCAGGGTGAGAGAAGACTAGAAAGGACTGAGAATGTTACAGTTGGTGAAGAGGAGTAGTGAAAAAGCAGGGGTTAACAGCCAACGAAACAGCGATGGTCCATATCATGAGGTGGTGGAACGAGTGTTCCATATGTCCCTGTGGGACCTAATCAATGTGCAAATTGCAAAAAGGAGGGTGCTGTCAGCTGTGTGTTGAAACAGATGTGTTTTTGCATAACTTCTTTGGAAAGAAATGTTTGTGTTTATTTTTGTGCAGCCTGACAAATTAAGCAGGCCAGAATATTAGTTGTTGAGTTGCAGGTTCATTGTGCATAAAGTACATGATATAGTGTTGTGCGTCACCGTTCATTTACATATGATATTGAAATTTGTCTATGCTTTCTGTGCTTGGTATACAGCAAGTATACCTGATGGCTTGGCATGTGTTTTTTTATTTTATGCACGTTTTTTTTGTTTTTGTGTTGTGTTTACGCTTTTGCTTTTTCCCCTGTGTTGTGAGGGGATGGTCATGATGATGCCCATCGCTGCGCAACACTTGGTTGGACGTATTCTGATACTAAATTTCACAGATAATGATATTTCATGCTGTGAACATGAGAGACAACACTTCACCAGTGCATGTCTATTTGGCTATAATGGTATTGAAGGAAAATAAAAAGAGATATACAGGATTAAAGTGTGTCACCTGCAGTTAGTCGCGTTACTGCCCCCTTCCCTTAAGGAACAGGCAGCCCTAGATTTATGTATCCTGATTGGACGTAAGGATAAATTATAGATCTGTGACTCCTGTACATGGTGACCTAATTTCTATATTACATTAGTCAGTTTTGTTCTGCTACCTAAGTAGTGTATGGCTTTGTTCCTTAAAGGAAACCAGGTTTCATTTTTCCCTGAAGAAGGAACTGGAACATTAGCTGAGATTACCGTATATGGTGTAGCGGCCAGCGGTAGAGTTAAAATTTGTGTACTATTTTGACTTTTGTGTATCACCCATACTCTTGGTATTGTGTCACAAACTTTACTATCACCCGAGTAATTTCTTGTTCTTCCTATAGATTTTTCTTTTGCCACTTCTCCCCTGATTGATGTCGCATTGTGCCTAGTTATTGGGGATTTTAGCTGTGTCCTAGTCCCATTTCCCTTTTCCGTATTCCTTTCACCAGTCAGCCCTTTTATTATTGTTGGAGTATTGTTCAGGTTACACTTCCAGACTGCAGTAATGTACCAGGGACCCCCATATTATGTATAATTCCCTTTTGTATGACCAGACTGGTTTTCAAGAATTTTCTTTAGGCCTACTTCGATGTTTTCCAGTCTGACTGTCAGGGTAGTGATGGACTGGTTAACTGATTCAATACTATAGTAAGACAAGTTTTCCACCTCAATAGGAGATACCTTACATTTATTTTTTTGAACATGATAGAATTCCCATGTAACTATCTACCCTTAGATGGCAGAGGATAATGAAGGGTACCCAATTGAAGAGACTAGAAGTACTGCCTTTGAGAATGACAGTGTATTCTAGATCAGAGTTGTCCCATGGCATATGGTCACTCCCTCGCAGATTGCAGGCCACCTGCTTGCAGTCCCATTGTTAAATACAATGAACTGTTTTTGTACTAAATTGAAGGAAACTAACAACTCTGTCACATTTCCTACGTCACTAGATTCTGCGGGAATTAAGTCATAATAACCTGCAGAACATTGATTTAAGCCTAATTCCCATCAGTGACTGCTACAGATGAAAGGCGGACGTCTTGGCCCTACAGTCCCAGCACCCAGAAAGTAACAAGGCTGGACAGCGATCGCCAGCGCGCCATCAATGGTATCTCCAAAGCATTGTACTTCGTCCATCAGACGGCGTTGGACATCACAAAACCAGAGTTTCAGTGTAAAAGAGCGAAAGAGAAGGATCCCTGTTGTTGATGGCAGGGCTGGTTTGAGGCTTCAGTTTTCTACCTGTCATGTGCTGGTAACCTCTGACAGTGTGCAGTCCCTTGAGCCCCTTGGCCTGAGTTTTGGCCACCGCCCCTCTTTTTTCTTTGCTCCAACGGAAGGGCAGTGCACCGGAGGATCTAAGGCACTACATGATGAAAGGAAAATTAAATGAAAGAACAGCCCGAACATCCTCTGACACTGTATAGCGAGTGTTGGAGTCTGAAAGTGTTGCTGAGCTTCAACGGATACTGAGAAGCACTATTTTCATGGAAGGCCTGAATGAAGAGGCCCAATGCGGAAGAAAACAACAGAAGCAGATTTGATGGACGATAGAAGCCTACCAGAAAGGCTTAGAACGGACTTTGGCATAGTTATGGTTGCACAAGCGGTTCCCGTGCAATTGCATAGAATGGGTGTTAGGAGACTGATTCTTATTGTTTTGCTGGCATTGTTTTAGAGTAGTATTCTGTTTAGTAAAAGCAGAATGAAGTCTATCCTCTGTTGAAGAGTATCCCCATTTCACCTGAGAGCATTGATAAGGATTGCCACTGTTTCACCTGAGTATACAATAGTCACTGAAATGCATAGGAGCCCTGAAAAGGTTCGCTAAATAATTTTAGGATTTGCTTTTGCCTAGGGTTGTGAAAAAATGATAATCTCGTTTGTAATAGTGGTCATTACTTTCTTCTGCTACCTGAATGTTAATTATGACCCGATGCTTTGTTCTCTTTGTATCCCTGTTGATAGCTTACATATACCTGCTTAAATGAAATGTGTAGAATGGAAAATGCTCACCTAGCAATGAATTAGGATTTGCCTGAGTAATGGCAAAAGGAGGGTCTGAGGAAATTCGATTTTCGATCTTGCTTGTATTTAGCCACCATTTTGTGTTCCACCGCCATTTTGTGTTGCCCTCACTCAAGCAGCACAATAAACGAAGTTTTTCTGCTGATCTCACTGCAACGTGTCAAAATAACCTCCTGCCTCTGTTTACGAGACTGATGTCAGGGACTAGCTAAGTCCACTAATTCCCGTCTGGTCCGACTGATCCCTGTCTCAACTGTCTGTTGGTTCGCACCATTCTTTCATGACTTTATCTTATCTTCTGGCCTTCGCTATTCTCTACTTGTATTCTCTCATTTCACAACTGTCCTCCAAAGCATACAAATGTGTCCTGCCACCTGCAAGTTGAGTTGTGGACACTACCACTAATTAACTTGTGGGGAGGGGTGACAAAAACAGTTGGAAGAGAGGTTTATTTGGGTTACTTGATATCTTGTTTTCATACTTTTCTCATTGGTTATATCTTGTTTTCAAACTCTTCCCATTGGCTAAACATGTATGCATTGGGAGTGTTCTTGGTGAATCTATGTGCTATAAAAGATTGTGCGCCATGGAGTAAAGTGGCAGTCTCCTGAGAACCTACCATTGATGTACTTCTAGGACAACTGTACCAGGCTTCAGCTAATAAATTGAAGTTCCTATGCCAACAGAGTGTTCCGTGTCTCTGTACAATTAAGCAGGCGAACTCAGAAGATTTCAGGCGTACCCTGCGCCGCCAGGCCTAATTCAGCCTGGTTCTTCAGCCTACCCATGCCCATTGATGCCCATTACCCATCCATTGCAAGGAATATACATCCACATAATATTACACAACATATTACTGTAGGGTACTTTTTTTTTTAGCACCTTCTAGTTGTGAATGCCTAGTAGTCGAAACTCCAGGTAAAAATACTTTTAAAATGAAAACTTGCTTTGTAAATCTGGTGATACCCTAAATCCTATGGGTGATTCCAGACCTATGCCATAGGTTTCAAGCTATAACTCAGTGTTGAGGCTTAGGTAGACTGAAATCATTCTGGGATTGCTTGTGTTTCTTTTCAGAGGGACCTGTCGTGGAAGTTCAGGCTGCACTGTTGTCATTGGAGCAGGACCAAGGCGGAGTTGCATATTGGAAGAAAAACAATGGAGAGGAATGTGGACCCGAGCGATAGCCAGTGGCTCAGACTTTTTGCAAACATACCACTGATCATCTCAGTGTTTTCCTTGGTGAATCAGGTCTGTGCTTCAAAGTCTTGCAAAGTCCTGCTGCAAATATCTAGGGAACCAATGTCAGAAAAAGTAAAGCTCCATATATAGCTACCTCAAGGGTGAAGTTGGTTTATTACACCTTAATAATGCAATAATGTTCTCACTGGGAACTTTATACCACATCCGTGGTCAGGCAAATCAATCCAGTTAAGATTCACCGCCAATTGTAATGCCCAGAATGTTATTTATGTGATCCGTTGTCCATGTGCTTTACATTTCGTAGGAAAAACAGAAAGGACATTGAGGACACGCATTACGGAACACAAAAGCAGAATTAGAACTAAATCACTTAGTTCACCACTAGCCAGTCATTGGATATCAGCACACCATTCCATTGCACAGCTTAGATTCTCTGTATTAGAGACCATCACCAGTCAATCTGACAGAGACATGTCCAGATATATCACACAAAGGGAAACCTTTTGGATCAGGTATCTCGATACCATGGTCCCAAAAGGTCTCAATGACAAATTAGAATGGTCATGTTTCCTCTAGCGTTAGCCTTGTATATTGACCTTGAGTCCAGTACATATCGACTTTAGCATATTCCTGTGGTATAACCATACACTACCCATTATCTGGTTTTATGATAACTTGTTTACCTGTTATTCAGCATCATCACATCACACAAAGTTGCACGCATGCACTTCATCCAAACATTATATTGTTTAAACATATTGTGTTCAATAGGTTCATTAATCTGCCATTTGCTAATATTCACCGCAATATTGTTTTGGGTCATTGTTCTTAGACAGTTACTATACATACAATTTGTTCTGCTGTTTTTTACATCAGAAGAGTTTTGTATATGTTGACTTGACTCACATCATGTAAGAAATTCAACATTGTGATACTAGCATTTTGTTGCTCCAATTTACTCAGCAAACATGTGGAGCTGATTATTATTATTATTTTTTCATCTTCGAATAACTTCTCACCATAAATCACTGTTTGTATTTTTGCATCACTTGGCAAAAAGGTTGTATAGACATTTTTTATAAATATATGACACGTTGTGTTAAAGCTTTTGCAATGTGAATCATTATGTACATTATCCAATTGTTTGTAACGTAGGTTTATATTTTTCCTTATTTTTACTTATTCTTCCTTATTTCTTCTATAATTCTGGGTATCGTAGTTTCACTTCACTAACCACTTTATAGTATTCACTCGCAGTAATTGACTTAACTAGAGAAAGATGGCCGCCCAATCACTTGGTAACCGTTTTGAACACACACAAGTCCTATTTCTATGGGCATTACGTTTCACACTTACCGCCAAACCTCCGCTGTTCACGAGACACTGGCGCCATTACAGCACCGGATTTTGAACAGTGTTGATCCCCGTTATGTGCGCATAGAAGAAAACGTGAATGGACTTTATCACTTTTACATGAGTACGTTTATGGCAGTCTCATAGTCATTCTTATTCACTCCATTCATCCAGTCATAGAATTTTATAAAGGGTTCTTGCTTTCTTTTTTCATTCAGATTGTCCCTTTCATTATTTGGAGTTACCTTTTCTACAAAGGATCTTCAGTCTTTTCACATACAGGTGAGAAAGACATTCTTGACGCACAAGAGTTTGTTTGAACATTTACACACCTCTAACTATTAGAAAAATTAAGTGTATTCTCATTAATTCTTTTAAGGCAGGTTATGCAACGACATTGCGTACTATGCGCACGACTTTAACTTAAACCAAGCACTACCGTCAGTTTCATCATGTAAGATGCAGTTAGCTGATCACAGCATTTGTGCGCATCATCCCTCGTTATAAGCACATTCATGCATGGACATTTCTTCATGTCTGACATTTCAAGGTAATGCAGGTATCGCACAAATTAGACGTGATTCTTAGATTTACTTAACCACATCACGGTTTGATTAATCATTTTCCTCAAACTGGTGGCGTAGGTATCTATCTTTTTTCCTCTTCTGTTCCCGACCTTTTCACTACATAGTTTTGATCAAATAACAGATTGGTGACACTAATCCACTCGGATATTAAGGTGGTACTGGTTATACCTCAGAGGCATTTTTCCGGGATTCATATTTAAAACGCTCTGTTTCTCATTCTTTTCAAATTTATTTGTTTTTCTCCCGGTCACTAAAAGGCCACATTAATACAAAAATCAACAATGAATATGAATATAAGTGATTACTTATTTTGTATATATTTATTTTAGATTTCCCCTGAAGAAGGGTGCATAGAACACCCGAAATGCATTGGGAATATACATTTTTGTTCTGAATGTCAAGCACTCGAATCATCAAACTGAAGTTTTTTCAACAATTCATGAACTCTTCTTCTGAATAAAGAAGTGTTGGACAACTTTGAACTTCAGTATTTTTCACCTTTGAATTCTTCCAGCACATTACCTTATGATTGGTTTCATTAATCTACTTGTTGAAATTGTTTCATTGTTTACATTTTAGATAGATAAAATTTGCGAATACTCCAGCTCACTTTGTCCAGAACTATTAGGTCCTGGTTCTCTAGTTTCTTTTGAATTGGTGGTTGGGTGGAACCACCACAAAGAGAGCACACCAATTGTGAATATTTGAATGAATACGAGGATACATTGTCACTTTTGAATACTTTGAGTGCACTACGGCTGTTATTGTATAAACTTTTTAAAAGTTGCATTTTCAAATGTGCAATTTAAAATCTGACTTAACCATGAGTGAGGAACTAGTTACTTGCTCCGATTTGGAATTTATCACTTATTAAATGCAATAAGGTTCCTCCAATGTTAGTCTATGGGAGAGGTAGGTCTTGCATTAGTGAAAAACACATTTAAATAAAAGTTTCTCGCTACCAGTCTATGTAAAACTAAAAAGTACATGTTCTGCTTTTTAAATACACTGCACCCTGTCCCTGTCCAGGGCTTACCCTACGGGTGACTTATTCGTAATAAAAAGGAATGTTTGGGCCTGGCAAAAGGTTTATTTTACGAGGTCGACATGGAAGTTTATAAACTGTATACACAGAATGCAATGGCAGACCTGAGACATGTTTCAAGTGCTACTTAAGTGTGTTTCACTATTAGTGCTGAAGGCCCACTAATAGCAATTAATTTACAGGCCCTGGGCACAGCTAGAGCCACTTTATTAGGGACTTAAATGTAAAATAAATGTGCCAATTCAGTATAAGGTGATTCTACCATGTTTTAAGGAGAGAGCACAAGCACTTAAGCACTGATTAGCAGTGGTAAGGTGTGCAGAATGCAAATGCCCACAAATACAAAATCAGCAAAACAAGAGCGTTGAAAACAAAATGTTAGGGGGAAACCATGCCAAGGATGCCAGGTCTAACAAGGAGAATATGTGCATCATTATCCTAAATATAGCAGGTGATGTGGCAGGATTTGATCAGATCGGGAAGTGGTTAGAGCAGTCATCAAGTAAGGACAGCTACGGTAGATGGGTCCTAGCTCGTATGAGATGGGCAGATAGTGGTTTCATATGTGCTGGGTTTTATGGACCCAATGAGGATGATCCACAGCACATTGTAGAATTGGAACTAAGATTGGTGGCTGTTTCAGCTCCTGCGATTGTGGATGGGGATTTTAATGTACTGGTGGATCCTATAATGGATCGTTCAACACGAAGGGAAAGTGCCCCTGTACCCAGAATGAGGAATGCATTGAAAAGTTTGATACAGGATCTAGACTTAGTAGATGTTTGGAGGCATTTGAGAGGGAAGGTGAGAGGTATACTTACCATAGTAAAGAATACCTTCACTTTTTAAGATTAGATTACTTTCTGGTCGATAGATGCTTTACATCTAATATTAAAAAGATCGAGCATCTTGCAGCCCACATCTCGGATCATTCAGCAGTCATCATTACTTTACAGGCTCCAGGACCACAGCCCTGCAAGACATGGACAATAAAGCGCACCCTTCTCCTAGATGAGGGGGTGGCAATTGCTTTTATAAAGGCTGCATCAGAATATTTCATTAATAACAAAGACACTGCCTCCCCTGGAATAGTATGGGATGCTTTTAAGGCATATATACGGCGGGTTCTAAAAAGCCTTACCTGTGCAAAAAGCAGAGAAGAAAGTGCGGAATTAATAAACATCGAAAGTAAAGTGGGGAATCTTTAGGAAGCTTTGCATTCTATAAGTGCAGGAGAAGAAAGGGAGAGGATGGAAAGGAGGTTAGAAGTGGCCCAACTAAAGTATAAGATCAGGCTGGAGCTAAAGTGTAAGTCAAGGTTGCAAGCCGCAAATGTGAAGGAATTTGAGTATGGAGAGAAAGCGGGGGCTTTGCTGGCCTGAAAGTCTATGGTTGAAAGAACCAGAAATGAGATAAAGGAGCTGACGGGGTCGTCAGGGGAGGTGCTTGACAGCTGGGATGTTATGCAGGGACATGTAGTGACACTCTTTTCACAGCTTTATAAGGAAGATATTAACCCAGCGCCCCAAAAGCTCAAAAGCTGGCTTAGGCCGCTTGGCCTCCCTGTACTGAATGGTGAAGGGGTAAAGATGATGGAAGCGCCAATTACTCAGGAGGAGATTAGGGGGGCAATTAAAAGAACTAAGAATGGGAAAGCTGCTGGTTTAGATACTGTCCCCTCAAAAGTGTATAAAATTCTAATAGAGGATGTTCTTCCTGTCTGGGAAAACCTGTTTAATACAGTATATAGGGGGGAGACACAGGTCCCAGAATCATGGAGAGAGGCCTCCATAGTTGTGACCCAGTGAAAGCAGAGTCGTATCGACCGATATCCCTGCTAAATGCAGACTATAAAATATTTGTTAGCATTTTAGCGGGTAGGCTGGCTAAACTCGCTCCTCCGCTCATCCATGAGGATCAGAAGGGTTTCATCCCTGGGAGGCAGAAGTACGAACTGACCCAGCAACTGATTGGTAGTATTGACCTAGCTACATCAAGGTCGGTACCCTTGGCGGTGATTACACTGGATGCCACCAAGGCCTTCGATCGTGTTTGCTGAGAGTATCTATGGGCAGTATTGGAGATTATGGGGTTTGGTTCACGTTTCATAAAAATACTAAAAGCTTTATATCATCGCTCCACAGCTAGGACCCTCCTCAATGGCTTTCTCACTAGGAGTTTCTCGATTCTTAGAGGGACGAGGCAGGGGTGCCCCATTTCCCCATTATTGTTCGATATGTATATCGAACCATTTGCCCAGATGCTCCACCAGGATGGTCAGGTTATTGCCTTCTGTGCAGGTGCATATAAAAAGAAAATCGCGTTATATGCGGATGACCTTATAATCTACACAGCAGATCCAGCTCTTACAATCCCCAGGGTGGAGCTATTAGCCGAAGAATTTGGATCATTTTCAGGGTATTCGGTAAATAATGAAAAAAACGGGATAATGTGTTGGAATGTCCCAGACTGGATGGGAGGTGTCCAGAGAGAGATCAGGTACCTTGGAATAGGTATTATTAACTCATTAGAGGGAATCCCCCAGCTCAATTTAGAGAGGGTAGTGAAGGAAATCGAAAAAAACAATCGCTAGATGGAAGAACTTGCCTTTGTCACTATATTGAAGAGTAAACTTAATTATAATGGTGCTACTTCCCAAGTTGACATTTCTCTTTAACTGTATCCCTCTTACTTTCCCCAAAGGCATGATCGATAAAATACAGGGGAAATTGGGCAGTTTCGTCTGGGCAGCCATGGGAGCAAGGCTGTCTTGGAAAAAATGGAGGCATAAATTGGGAGAAGGTGGATTGGCACTTCCGGATTTAAGACTATACTGCATGGCCTTTCTGTTAAAAAATGGCAGAACTCTCTTAGGCACACCGGGGGCCTTGGAATGGTGTGGGCTATAGGAGGAAATGGTTAAGAAGTGGGGCTCAAAGGAAGTTTTTTTTTAAAGTGAAACTGAAGATGCTAAAGGCATCACTTACCCTATGGGTAGGGATAAGGGACATACTTGGAATGGGGTACTTCTCAGATGGGGAACCAATATGGGATTCACAAGGTACACCAGAGTGCCTGCACAACCAGATAAGTATCCCATTAAGGAGGGCGGGTCTTGAACTATGGGGCGATCTCTTGGTGATGAAGGAGGTCGTGCCATGGGAAATCTTGATGGCAAAGACGGATGGTTCCCTCTCAAGGTTTAAATACCTGCAGTTGTTATCCTGGGGGGAGGCAAACAGGAGAGAGATCGGCGGAATCTGGAAGTTCAAAAAGAAATTACAGAATGAGGCCCCAAGAAGGAAGGATGTCACTGACTGGTACTGGACTCTAGGGCTCTTGGAAGTCAAGAAGTTGAAAGCACCATATGAAATCTGGGATGGTGCTATTCAGATGACGGAGCCGCAGATAATGTGGCAACTCTCTTTTAAACTACTCTGTAGGGGGGTTAAGCCAGCAAATCTGAAGAGGAACCATTTCCTTACAGCCAATAGGCTTTATTGGACACCGCAGAAACTGGCAAAATTTGTAACAGCCGCAGCCCCAGGATGCCCTAGATGTGGTATGTTAAGTGCGGATGATCGACATATGTTTTTCGAATGCCCCCTGCTACAGGACTATTGGCTTGTGGTTGAGAAAGTAATCAATGAAATTCTGCGCACTAATATTAAAATGAGCTTAACGTTGATCTTGATAGGGCTGGAGGATCAGCCGACCTTGTCCCTATCGGCGAATAGGTGAACCCTACTTTTCTATTTGATCCTTCTCACCAGGAGAGAGATTTGCAAAAAATGGATAGACTCTGCCCCACCCCATGGTTCAGATTGGCTTCAGGAGGTTAAAACTATCTGAAAAATGGACACAGGAATCGAGGGTGGCCCACGTACCAAGATCTGGGATGATTTTTTGAATTGGAACGGAATAATAGGAACTTAATCCCTCGCGTCCTAGGATTACACTTGCGTTGAACCAGCAATCAGGAAACTGGTTGGGTTGGATGGCAGGACTATATGTTTAATTGCAAATATGCTAGGGTGGTACAGGTCGGATGTCAGGCTTGACTTTGCAAACAACGGTGGTATGTGGACATAAAAAAAAAAGGGAAGTGGTCAGAGGGTAAAGTTTTATACAATTGTACCAATGATTGCGCCATTAAGGACACCAGAATATAGATGAAGAAGTGATGAAAGAGAGAATTAGAACTGGAAGCTGAACAGGAACATGTCATTTTTTGTCTGAACATTACTTTGCACCCAGGATCTGGATGACATTTTGTATGGAATTTACTGCTGTGTGTTTGATTCTTTGACCAAGATTCACAAAGGTTTAGCATTGGTTAGTGTTACTTTTTTAATGCTAAACTGACGCTAAACTTTTTTGGAGATTAACAAACCAATGTAAATTGGTATTTGCACTGGTTTATATGGAAAAGTAACATAAAGCAACGTGAAATGCTGTTTTACATTACTCTGCTTCAAGGGGTTGTTACATGGGTTTGAACAACAGGCATCAAAAGAAGGAATCTTTTCATTTTTCCTTGCTAATCAGACTTTGCATGTGTGCTGCACTGTACAGCACACATCCAAATAGGAAAAGGGTTTAAGATTGTCCAGCAATAGTATTTTGTACAGGAAGGCTGCTCTCCCTGTACAAAACCTATGGCAGACTCAAGCACGCACCTTAGGACTATTGCGCTAAGGTGTGTGCCTGGTGAACGGCAGCTAAAAGCTGGACTGGCACTAGGGAGAGGGGAGGAGAGAGAGCCATATCTCTGTAGATAATATAAAGCATATAGGAGTGGTGGCTGGGAAAGATGGCGCACTCACCACAATCACAATTATTCACAGTTTGTTTGATCTATTTTTAATGTCCATTAATGTCTGGTGCTCTATGAGGAGGAAGAGCCACCAAGTTTTTCTCTGCTGTTATACCATTCCATCTGTGGGAGGGTGCTCCTGTGTAATCACTCGCGTGGAGTGTTGTGACGCCACAACATGCCACGTGAGTGCTTACATGGGAGCACCCTCCCTCAGACAGAATGGTATCACTGCCTTACAGAACCCCAGACTCCACTTATGATAGTGGGTCCCCATAAGACATGATACTCAAGGGCAATTCTGCTTCTTTTTATTATTTGCATACATCACCAGAAGACTAGCCCTGATGAAGGGTGCTGCAACATTGTTAGCACTAGACGAAACACGTGTTGGCGAAGGCAAAATGGATTAATTGATTTCTAATAAAGAAATGATGTTGAAACCGTGACCTCACCTCTGAATTCTTGAGTGTTCGGATGACCCCTTTTTTATTTCTGCAGATATGACGCTCTCCTGCTTTCTCCATGTCACGCAACGCAGACCAGCAGTTTTGGCTGCTCTGATGCATTCCATGATTTTTGTGAGAATCTGGGCCCAATGTGTTTAAAAAAAAATTTATTTGCGTTTTAGTAAGATAATTGATTAATTATGAAATTGTTGAAATGTGTCTTTTTAGTTGTATTGATGCTTAAATATAAGGGTTTATAAAAATAAATTAGCAGTGGGATATTAGGTTTTATGGGCTAAGGGTGGGGAGATTTTTGAAAATTGTATATTTTAAAATAAATGTAATATTAATTATTTTAATGATATGTAAATTAATGTTGTAAAATGTTGGATTTAAATTGTTACATTAATACATTTAACAGATAATAATTTATAATCAATTAGAATATATATTAAGTATATGAAATAAAAAAATATCATTGTTTAAATTGCAAAAAAATGTAAACAACAAATATATCAAATTTAAATGTAGCAAAGTAAAACATTTTGAAAAAGTTACATAAAAATAGCAATTTTATAACTTTTGTAACACAATTA
This sequence comes from Triturus cristatus, assembly GCF_964204655.1. Lineage (NCBI taxonomy): Eukaryota > Metazoa > Chordata > Amphibia > Caudata > Salamandridae > Triturus > Triturus cristatus. Next base: position 1,063,816,396 of record NC_140593.1, on the reverse strand, counting down.
TCAAAATTTTAATAATTGTGAATTTTATATGTGGAAAATTATAATGTAATTGTAATTTTTTTAATTATTTTTAAATTTTGTTTTATATGTCTTTTCAATTTTGTAGCATGATTTTATTTTTTATTTCATGGTTCAAAGTTTAGGAAAGGTAGTAAATATTTTTCAAAAATATATTATTTATCAATAGTGATAAAAAATATCTTTTAGGTGTTAATGTTTATTTATTAATACATAGGCTTATCGTTTTGGCTTGTGTGTTTTTTAAGTACATTTTAGTTTCTTTTATAGAGAAAAAATTATGTGTGACTGAGAATGGAGTAATGATTGTGTATATAAAATGTTTAGCGTGTCGCACCTTGCATAAAATGTTTTAGATTCCAGTGGTAATAGTAGTGTCCGACACCTTACCCAAACTGGCTTAAATTGGTGTGTGAATATTAAATGTCATCCCTTTAATGCCCAACACCTTCCCCCAATTCGGTTAGATTGGAGTATGAATAGTAAATGCCAACCCTTTAGTGTCCAGCACCTTTCCTAAATTGGTTTCAATTAGTGTGGGATAGTAAATGTCATCCTTTTAGTGTCCAACTTCTTCTTCAAATTGGTATAGATTGGAGTGGGAATAGTAAATGTCACCCCTTTAGTGTCCAGCCCCCTCCCCATATTGGTATAGCTTGGAGTGGGAATAGTAAATGTCACTCATGTAGTGTCCAACACCCTCTTCAAATTGATTTTGATTGGAGTGGGAATAGTAAATGTCACCACTTAAATGTCCAAAAACTGGCCCAAATTGGCTTAGGTTTGTGTGGGAACAGTAAATCCTACCCTTTAGTGTCCAACACTGTCCCCAAAATTGTTTAGATTGGAGTGGGAATAGTAGATGCCACCCCTTTAGTGTCCAATACCTTCCCCAAATTGGTTTGGATTTAAGTGGGAATAGTAAATGTCACCCCGTTAGTGTCCAACACCCTCCCAAAATTGGTTTAATATTGTTTTGGGAATGGTAAATGTCACCCTTTTAGTGTCCAACACCTTCCACAAATTGAGTTAAAAATAATTCATGTTGGAGTGTGATTATTTCTTTTTGTAATTTTAATGTAAAATCCTTTGTTTAACTTGTATTTGTATGTAGTAGAAGTAGTTTGTTATTTAATTGTTGAGGTTTAGAAATAGAAGAAAAATTAATTAGTTGAATATTTGTAATAAATAATATTCAAAAACTTTTTTTTATAGAATAAAGACATGTAACACGGTTTTCTAATTTTATTTATGTGTTCAACGTTTATTTAATTTAATGTATATATTTACATTTCAAAGATATGATTCAATTTATAAATACATTTTTGTATATGAATAATTAAAACATGTTTATACAATTTTATTTTAACATAAAAATGTAAATTGTATTTAAATAGTATTGTATTTTGTAAATTTTCCACTTTTTGTTCCATTGTTTAACATTTTTTAAACATTTCCTAAACTCATACATTATTTTATTATCTCAGTTTTATTGAACATTGTAGTTTTGTTTCATGTTTAGACTGATGTAACAAAATATGTTTATTATTGATATAAAAATGACTTGTGATGTTGGTTGTGACAGTTTTTTGGGACTTTTGTAGGTTGCTATTTATTTTACAGTATGTTTTTGGATATTATTTCTAAGTAATCTATTCCTAGGTTGTTTATGAAGAGTTTGAGCTTAAATTGAAGCATGTCGTACACTCTATTGGTTAGTTTGAAAAGTTTAGGTGCAATTTTGGTTACAGATTGCTCCAGTCATAGTTGTTGGTAGCTTTGCTCTTTTTGTAGTGTTTTTATAGTGTAGGTTGACTTCTACCTACTGTCGATTGGAAGACATTGTGCCATCCTTCTACTGCTCTGTTTGTTTGGCTTTCTATGTTGAGGCACTTTCATAGACATTCCACCTTGGTATTTGGAATTTAGGTTGGCGCCAGTGTCCAGAGTGGTGCAGTCTGCCAACCCAAGTGTCTTCAAAATAATCCATTAGGAAGCTTAGTCTGTCTTCGTTTCGTTGGCAGAAAGGACTTTCTATTAGTAAATTGTACTGTTTATCTACCTCTATGACAGGGACATAGGCCAGTACTATCATTTTTTTAATTTCAAATGTAAATTGGCTATTTGCAGCATATTCTACACTTAGGACCTTATTACAACTTTGGTGGTCCTACATCGGATGGTGTAATGTGTTGTCCACTGTAGGTCCACCAAAGCCATGGTGCTGCCGCTCACCAGATTAGGACTTCAGTCCTGGTCTGGCAGGCAGTCCTGCAGCGGTCTGATAGTGGCAGTCTGTGGGGCACATGCAGACCTCTGCTGCCAGAGCACTGGCTGCACCTTCCTGCACTGTGTGGCCTACATGTCACACTGTGCAGGAAATGGAGTGCAAATACAGGTGTCACTACCCCAGGCATACACCCCCAGGCCCAATTCTGGCAGGGGCCCTGTAAGGGCCACCTTTATTGTCATTCTGACACCCTTTTTTTTCATAGTGGTTTCATCACCATGAAAAGGGCGGTGAAATGGGAGCTCGGAATGTACTTGGCGGTGCCGGTTGCGGCCCCGCCAGCACACTCCTGCTCTTGAAAGACCGCTGGCCCAGTGAGTTTCTTGATCCCAGCGGTCTCGTGGAAGTTTGACCGCCACACTCATAATACTGCAGGCGAGCCTACAGTGTGGCAGTGGTCGGACCGCCCCCACTGGTTCAGTAGTCCTACGGACCGCCAAACGGTAAACAGCCTTTAGTGCGCGGCTGCTAGTGCGCATACCATTACTTCGCAAGCGTTACTACACTTGCGATGTTTCAACGCGTACCTTTAGTACACAAGTTGTTACATCGCAAGCGTTGTTACAACGCATGCGTTGTAATGTTATGCGCTATCCACATCGTTGTTTGGAAGGAGCTTCTGTTTCCAAACAACGACGTGCAGATCTGATGTCGCTGGAAGCCGCTAGAAGCCGGAGAAGAGAGGAACCACGCAGGAGAGAGAGGTAAGTGTAGATTTTTTGTATTGTGCAGGGGTAGTGTTTTAGGTTGTAGGGTTGTGTTTGAGTAGTGTAGGGTCATGCTGGGGCTAGTGTTTTAGGGTTTAGGGTAGTGATGTGGTGTATGAGTAGTGTAGGGTAGTGTTTTAGGGTTTAGGGTAGTGTCGGGGGGTCGTGCAGGGTAGTGTTTCAGTGTAGGGAAGGGACTGGGGTAGGAGCAGGGTCGTGCTGGGGGTAGTGTTTTAGGGTTTAGGGTAGTGTTGTGGTGTTAGTGTAGTGTAGGGTAGTGTAATAGGGTTTAGGGTATTGTCGGGGGTGGTGAAGTGTAGCGTTAGAGTGTAGGGTCCAGGCAGGGGGAAGGTTGTGTAGGGGATAGTGTATTAGGGTTTTGGGTAGTGTAGTGATGTTTAAGTAGTGGAAGGTAGTGGAAGGTAGCGTAGTGTAAGCATGATTTTAGTGTGATGTTTTTAATTAGCATAAACCATAGTACATTTATAACCATTTGCATTAATGGTTTATGCTAAGTAAAACACATCGCACTAAAATCATGCGAAGTAATGGTATGCGAAGTATCGACATACATCCCCGTCAAACTCGTAATAAGGCCCTTATTGCACATTATTGGATGTGTTTCCCTATGCTTTGATTGAAGTGGAAGTAACAGTCTTGTGCAGCTGTGTGGGGGTAAAGCCAGCAAGAAGAGTTCCGATTGAGTTGGTGGGGGCCGCGAGGAGGAGTCTGAGCATCACGGATGGCCTTCACTGTAGCATGAAAAGCAAGTCAAGCCTCACAGATGGTCGCAGCTGTGGTGTGAAGAGCCCGTTGGGTGTTGTTGGCTGTAGCTTTGCAGTGGCGATCGTTGCAGGCTGTCATTGCTCCAGCACGAACTGCAGGTCTCCTGTTGGCGGTCCCATGGACAGTCGTTGTTGTCCACTAAGAACAAGTTTCACCTGAGCTTCGCACAGATTGTCATTGCAGAGCACCTTTTGTTTAAGAGGAGGTCTCACTGATGTCAGTCAAGAGTCCAGGACCTCAGAGGCACCTCTCGGGAATCAGGACTCACTCAAACAAGTAGAGGTGATCAGCAGGCCTCAGACAGGTCCAGTTACAGATCCAGGCAGGTCAAGCTGCAGAAAGGCAGTTGGGCAGCTGTAGGGAGGCCTCTGAAGCTTGTTGAGTTCCTGTAACTCATACGGGAGGGCAGTAAGCCAACCCTTTGAATCACTCTGGGTAACCTGGGATGAAAACAGGCAGATACAATCTTCCTTCTCAGACAGCAGGGTAGTAATTCAAGTAGCAGAGCAGTCTATTTTCACAATCTTCTAAAGGTCCAGGAGTGTTCTGATGAGTTGCTCTGGAGGTCAAATATTTATACCTGGTGCCTGTCTATGTGTGAGGGGACTTCCTGTCCAACCCCCACAACTGGGTCTGGAAATTTCTTCTCCTTTCCCCTGGTCAATGCTCCAAACTGGGAAGTCACAAAAGTAAGGGCGGGCCTGGTGTCAGGGTCCTTTGTGTGTGATGTAGGCAAGGCCATTTGAAGTGCAATTGAGGTTGGGTACAGCTCCTCCACAGCCATTCCGTCAGGATGGCACTTCCTGTCCACACTTAAGCCCCCTTTGTGTCGCTGTCTGTAAATAATAGACACACCCCAACAGCAAAGCCAGTCGCAGTCATGTGATCTAGGACACTGTCAGAAGGCACAGATGGTTGGGACAAGAAAATGGCAACTTTCTAAAAGTGATATTTCCAGAATTGTAACTTACAAAACCAACTTCATCATTAAAGAGGATTTTAAATTGCAAGTTTGAGTGTAAACAGTATAGTTCTATCTGCTCTCAATGAAAGTAGCACATATTAAATGTAATGAGGTAACCCTGTATTAGTCAATGGGGGAGATAGCTCTTGAAACAGTGGAATACGACTTTAGGAGTTTTTCACTGTAAGACATGTAAGAAATGCACGCACACCTACTTTTTAATTACAATGCACTCTGACCTATGACACTTTAAGGCCGACATTAGGAGTTACTTAAAAATATTAAAAGGAAGGTTTAGGCCTGGCAAAAGGTTTATTTTTCCAGGTTCAAAACTGCACTAAAGGCTACAGTGGCAGGCCTAAGACATGCTTTAAAAGACTACTTTAGTGGGTGGCACAATGAGTACTGCTGCCCACTGGTAGCATTTAATTTACAGGCCCTGGGGGCCTGTAGTACCATATACTAGGGACTTAAAAGTACATAAAATGTACCAATCAGGTAGATTACAATTGTACCATGTTTTATGGAGTGAGCACATGCACTTTTCCACTGGTTATCAGAGAAAAAGTGCACAGAGTCCTATTACCAACGAAAAACAGGCTCAGCAACAGAAGGAACAAATCTGTAGGTGACCCTGAAAAGAGGAGCATGTCCAACGCTAGGCCACAAACGATCAAAGAAATATCAGAAACAGCTACTGTCTATATGAGAAATTCTAACTAAACATCAAAATAAGCTTTCTGCTGCCTAGTTCCCAGTGAGTGGTGCCACATTCCTGATTGTATGAAAGTGAATCCTGATCTTGCATTCCAAAAAGATCTAAAAACTCAGTTCTTTAGTCACGCCCCCCTGCTTAGCTCTCTCTTTCTCCTGTTTTCCTATTTCTTACTTCTCTGTATTCTCATGCAATGTGTCTACGTTCACTTCCCTGTGTCTAGGGTCGCCATATAGAAATATTGAACATACATAAAATACAAAATAGGTCCAAAGCTGGGAGATATATTTCCTCACCTGAGTTGCCAATCACTTGCCCAGGTAAGGAGGGTTTTGGGTGAAGTTGTTTAAACAATCCACCTCCAGTGGTGATTTTAAAGGAATAGAACCCTTTGAAAGGCTCTCAAACAATTAGTTAAGAAATACTCTTTGTAGAATAAGAGGTAATCATGCCAGACAAGCATATCTGAGAAAAGCAGGTAAATAATTGACTTAATAGCCAATTGGCCTTCATATTTTAAGGATCTTTCAAGGTCAGTAGCCGTGACCAGATCAAAGCATGTGTTAAGCTGAGCTTGTGACAGGCGGAGAGGTAGAAAAAGGTCTAATTAAGGCAATCAGAGCAAAACGTGATGCATTTCTAATGTCAGATTTTTTAAATGGCGCCATAAGTGGTTTTATATCAGAAAAGGTTTATTATTCGTCAGATGTGTCTGGTGGACTTATAAACGGGTTATACACCATGCATGTGTATTTTTATTAAAGCCGCATTTCCTGCCGATTCAAAACATTAGTTAGGCTGAATGTAACCCCATCTTTTTCTTGCTAGTAAATATGTTCTTGGTTATTTAAATTATTATAACATCGAGAGGTTGAATATTAAAACCTGTGTTGTAGCTGTACTCCAGCAAATCAGCAAGCACTCAGGGGCATATTATCAATGGCAGTGATAATTATCGCTGGCCATGCTTAGCGATAATTTTGTTATCGCAAGCTATCTCTGGAATTTATCGTCCGGGTAGCGCGTTATTAACAACGCGTTTCTCCAGGGCGATAAAAATTCCAGAGATAGCGAGGTTATCGCCGTTTTGCAGGGAACATCGCTGGTTTTCCAGCGATCTTCCCTGCAAAACGGCGATAACCTTGCTGATATGACCCACAGGGTCATATCACATGCCCCGCCATGCCCCCTCCATTGCTCTAACCTGTACTGGCCACGCCTGCTTTTGTGGGCCACACCAAAAACGCACAGTTAGCTTAAAACCGGCCCATTTTTCCGATGAGTTGCCTTTATTGTCCCTCTCCTTTACTTGCTTCTTATTCAATGGCTTGCCTTTCTCTTCTTGCCTTTATACCTTCCCTGGACCATAGCCTCTTCATCATCCATTCTTGTATCCTTCCACTGCTCACATTTCGGGAACTACTTTTGTATCTCTTTCTTTTAGCCTCCCCCAAACACCCACCCCTCTGCAAGCTCACTGTTGCTCCCTCCCGCAAAGGTCAGACACTCTTACCCCATCTTCCTCCAGCTTTTTTATGTTTTTTTGGCCTCCCACAGCCTGGCCTCAAGCACTTCCATTACTCCCTTGCCTATTTGCCATTGCTTGCACACTATCAGCTCACCCTACCAGTCTGCTGCTGCATCAAGAATTCCTTGAAGTCGCGACAGGTGCCACTTCGTGCTGCCTGCTTTCTGCAATACAAAAAGTGCTTTTGCTCTTCTAAAATTATTTTTTTTCATTTGCGTATCGTAGTTGCATATGCCATCCTGGAAATACAAATAAACAATGCGCCCATGTCATTCCATACGTGCGCGCATGCATGGTCTAGCAGCTAAGTCATCCCATCTATTTTCCTTCTTTTTTGATGCTGCACAGCATCAGCAAAAAGTGTTTTGCTTTTAACAGATGCCGCACAGGATCAGAAAAAAACATTGGCAATGTAAAGAGATCATAAAAGGTGAGACCTGTAGGCCTAGCCGTTGATTGTTATCATTGTACATGCATCTGGATCTGGTGGCTCACTAGCCTAATACACACATCTGGGATATGAGTCACAAGTTAAAATAGTGACAGTTCAACCCAGAATGTCACTTTTCAGAGGTTAAAACTCAGTACCACACAAGTAGGCCATGGTAAGCATCTGCTATATGTCCATAGTGCCTAGACACTTGGGTGAATGTGTGATTTACAAATAAGTGTGTTATTTAGTCGGTAGTGGGTTTAATGACATTTTGCTTCAATGCAACTCACTCAAAATGATTGGAGCTCATCAGAGGACTATATCAGTGACGCTTTGTAAGCATTATACATGTGACAATCTTTGCTGACAGGGACCATCCCCCCAGAGTTGCCTCACCAGCTCCAATCTCTCAGGTGTCACTGGATTTAATCGCCCTTCATCTCTTCTCTCTCCTTGGATTGCAGCCCTTGTTTTTGGACGTGCCTCTCTTCATCTGTTACATCACAATTGTAGCGTTCAATGGTTCAAATTATCATGTCACAATGCATTGTTGTCATTGTCCTTGTTCAGACGGTAAAACTAATTCCTTCACATTTCGCCTCACTGCGGATTGTGTTCGAATTGCGCTCTGTTTGGAAGTTGTTCGTTTTTATGTTTTTTGGTTTAGAAGCAGTTGAATATTTCTACATTGTGGATTTTACAGAAAGGGCTTCACAGATAGTGAAGATCCTTTTGTAATATCGGATCACCATGAGAGCACAGCACAGTGGCCGATTCCTGTTGTGCTCTCACTGCAATCCTAGTAATAAATCCTTAGGGGCAGATCTATATTGGAGATGCGCCACTTTTACGCCGCCGTTGCGTCACTTTTGTGACGCAGCGGCGGTGTAAACCCTGCGCCACGTTGCGCCATATTTACATCGTGACGCATCTATGGAGATGCGTCACGATGTAAAGCCCTGCGCCACGTAAAACCTGCGTCAGGTTTCACGTGGGCGTGTCGACAGAGGGGGGGGCGTTCCGTAGCAGGAACGCCCCTGAAAAGTGACTCAGTCAAATCTATAAGATTTGACTGAGTCACTTTCCCAACGCTGATGCGCCAAAACCCTGCGCCTGCTTGAAGCAGGCGTAAGGCTTGACGCACCATGTTAGGGATAGGGTAGGTTGGAACAGTGCTGGAGTTGCGTCGCGAACTGAAGCACTGCGCCAACCTTACGCCATCGGATGCGTCACGCATCTGTTTATTCCTGCGCCATGATGCGCGGCATTGTAAATGCGGCGCATCATGTGTGGCGCAAGGATAAACTTGCGTGACGCATCTTTCCTGGCGCATCCTTGCTGATTTGCAGGGATGCGCCAGGAAACATAAATCTGCCCCTTAATTCCCCCAGAGTGATTCTACAATGACGTCAGTATTGGCGTGCATTATGCCACATTAATGCAATTACTCAAGACTGTTTCTGCCATTGGTTCATTTTCCACTCAGAACAACAACAGTCCAGTGTTTTCATTGGATGCATACAGAGGAGCACCATCGTAGTATGAATGAATGAATGAATAGTGAAATTATACCGCGCATTGTCACTCACAGAAGAGCATCCTAGCGCTAAACTGGACATTAGCATTCCGCAAGAAGACCCGAGGGATTAAGCTAGATTAAAGAGAGAGAGTCCGGAGCAAAAAAAAGCCAGGTCTTCAGGCTTTTTTTTAAATTTGGCTTCAACGCCCATAAAATGAATCGAGCTCGGGAGATGTTTCCAAGCTTTGGCACCCAAGACCATGAAAGTCTTTCTGCCGAAGGATTTAAGTCTGAAGGGTGGGACCTTCAAATGATTGGCTTTGGGTGATCTCAACACCCTCTGGGTCCTGTAAAGAAAGAACCAGGCAGTGAGGCATTTGGGGCCGGTGGAATGAAAGGCTCTAAAGTCCAGTTTGAGGATCTTGAATAGGATCCTCTTATGGGTTGGAGCCAATGCAATCTTTTCAGAGCTGTGGATGCGGAGCTCTGTCTAGGAAGGTTCAGCACCAGTCTCACAGAAGCATGCTGTACCATCTGGAGTGCATGGAGTAGATGCGTAGAGTTTCCTGCGTAAAGGCTATTGCAGTAGTCAAGTCTGGAGGTTATCAGAGCAAAGGCGATTGTTTTCAGGTGGCCAGCGGAAGGAAACCAAAAAAATTGTTTAGAGCTTTGTTTAGGTTAAAGCCTGCCACAGTCACAGCTTGTGGGTGGAAAGAGAGGGGGCGGTGTTAAATTAGACACCTAGATTTTTTTTGCCACATCGACAGGGGCAGAGGGTGAGGTCACGGAGTTGGCCCACCATTGGATAGGGAAGACCAGGTTTGATTTGCCAATCAGAAGAAGTTCGGTTTTATCCGTGTTGCATTTAAGGTGGTTATTTTCCATACAAAGGATGACATTGGTGAAGTAATTTTTTAGGTTGAGTTCAGATCTAAAGGAGCCTTTATCTAGGGATAGGATCAATTGTGAGTTGTCAGCGTAGGATGTGGTAGCGATTCCATAGGAGACCATGAGGGAGATGAGAGGGGATATTGAATAGCGCATGGCTGAGAGACGAGCCCTGCATGACTCCAAACGCAACTGATCTTACGGCTCACGAGAATTGTCCTAAAGCTACCATTTGGCTCCAGTCAGTCAGGAAAGATCTAATCCAGGACAGTGCCTTATGGAAGATGCCAATGTCTTGGATCCACTGCAAGATGATGGTGCAGAAGATGGTATATTATGTTATGTTAAATGAATTTATAGAGGACAACGTATACCCGAGGGTGTCTTGGCGCTGTTAGCTAGGCAAAGTATGCGGGCATGATGTAGGAGGCAGTTTGCAAGTTAAAAAGCCAAGGTTTAAGAATATTTCTAAAAGCCAGCAGTGAGGATGCTGTTCAGATATGGGGGGGAAGAGTGTTCCACAGTCTTGTGGCTCCTGCGTCGAAGCTGCTGCCGCCCCATCTAGTTTTCATAAATCTGAATAGAGTGACTGTATATTTTGCCAGAGATCTAAGGTTCCTGGTAGTGGTGAACCGTGAGATGGTATTTCGCAGAAATTCTAGGCCTATGACGTGTAGGGCCTTGAAGGTAACACAGAGAGTTTTGAATTTGATGTGGTTGCTGACTGTCAACCAGTGTAATTCTTTAATTGCCTGGGATACAGACTAACGTTTTGGAAGATTGAGCAGCAGTCTGGCAGCCAAGTTCTGCAAAACCCGTAATTTATTGAGGTGTTTCTGCAGATTGATGTATAGGCCGTTACAGTAGTCTATTTAGGACAAAATGAGGTAGGAGATAACTGTTTTTCTGGCGTTGATTGGAATATAAGGAAGAATCTTTCTGATGATTCTTAGGGCGTTTTAGGCCAGATGTATGACCATAGCAGTTTGTGACTTGCAAATTGCGACAACTTGCGACTCGCAATTTGCGATTTGCAAAATGCTATGTACAACAGTGTCTGAGACACTGTTTGCAATTCCCAGTGGGGTCAAAAATTGCATGCCTCATGAATATTAATGAGGCTGTCGCAATTTGCGACCCCATTGGGTATGGCTAGCACCCCCAGAGATGGTGGCCTGCAGGGGTCAGCAGACCACCATGTCTGTGACTGCTTTGTCAATAAAGCAGTTTTTGTTTTTAAATGCAGCCCATTTTCCTTAAAGGAAAACGGGATGCATTCAAAAAAGAAAAATTAAACTTTTCAGTTTCATTTTTTAAGGGCAGGCAATGGTCCCTGGGACCACTGCCTGCTCTTAAAAAATATTTGCGCATCCATTCACAAAGAGAAAGGGGTCTCCTGGGGACCCATTCCCATTTGCGAGTACCTTACCACCCTTCTGAGAAGGGTGGTAAACTGCGAGTGTTTTGCTACCACAATTGCAGTTGCAAAACATTCATACATGGATTATGGACTCGCTATGAGGAAGGGACGCCCTTGATATGCCTCTTCCTAATAGCGAGTCGGTGACCCTATTGTGCAAGTTGCTAATTGATTAGCAACTCGCTAAATAGGGTTAGTAAATTGGGCTGACCTATTTGCCGTTGCAAAGGGTCAGAAATCCCCTTTGCGACCGCAAAAAATGGTCGTACATCTGGCCCTTAGTGTATTAAATGAAGTGGATATGATAGAATTAACTTGTTTACTGAAATTAAGTTTGTCGTCCAGAATCACTCCCAGGCTTTTAACCTTCGGAGAAGGAGTCTAAAGCAAGCCTATCTCTGGTGGCCAACAGTCGGGAGTCCGAAAGCAAGGATTTTTTCCAAATAACATCACTTCCATCGTCTCTGAATTTAGCTTAAGACAATGGCTGTCCATCCAGGTGCAGATTTCTTTCATGCACATGTGAAGATGAAAACTCTTTTTATTGGCCTTATGTGCCACAGAGACCACAATTTGTGTGTCATCTGTGTAGGAAGTGTAAGTGAGACCAAAAGAATGCATCAGCGGGGCAAGATCTGCCATATATAGGTTGAATAGAGAGGGGCTCAGCGAAGACCCCTGCGGCACTCCACACGGATGAGAAAAAGTTTTTCAATTGAACTTATCTAGCGTCACAGTGTTTTCCCTATTGTTTAGGAATGAATTAAGTAGGTCTAAGGCTACTCGTTTAATATCCATAGTCTCAAGACGGTGGCATAGTATCGGATGGTCCACCGTATCGAAGGCTGCCGATAGGTCCAACAGGATCAGAGCTGCATTTCCTCCGTCGTCAAGAATAGTTTTAAGTTCATCTGTGGCTTTGATCAATGCTGTCTCAGTACTGTATTCCGATCTAAAGCCAAATTGACTTGAATCTAACAAATTATGTTCCTTCATGAATTGTGTGAGTTGGAAATTCATGATTTTTTCAATGATTTTGGCCGGGAAAGGAAGTCTGGAAATAGTTAAGTAGTTAGACGGAGTATCTGGGTCGAGGTTAGACTTTTTTAGAAGAAGAAGAATGCAGGCCTTCTTCCAGGCTGTGGGAAAGATACCTGATAGAAACATTGCGTTGAAGATGTTGACTGGGCATTTTGCTATGGTTTCATGGATTTGTTTGAGCACGGAAGGAGGGCATGGATCGCTCGGGAGCCTGTTTTAGTGGTCAGAATAAGATGTTCTACCTGAGTTATAGAAACTAAACTGAAACTGGTCATGTCAGAGTGGGAAGTCTTATTTACTAAAATTTGCTGCAACAAAGAATAATGATTCTCTGGAGCACTGTACGTATTGTAAATATGCTCCACCGAACGCTGTAGATAAATCAAACAATAGCAACACCACATTGTTGCCAGTGTCCAAAGTCATTTTAATGATTTCTGACACTTCTAGTAGTACAGGCTCCATGGAGTACTTGGGTTTGAACCCGGAATGACGGGCATGTAATGAATTGGAGTTATCTAGGAACTAGATGAGTTGGCCAGTCGCAAACTTTTCCAACATTTTGGTAAATGAAGGAAGTAGATAGATGGGCCTGCATGACCCGATTGTGGAGTCTGCCAGGGTTTATTTTAGTAGGGGTTTCACAACTGCCAGCTTCCAGACTGCAGGGACTTCAGCCGGGGATAAAGCTGTGTTGAGTATCTGATTGTTTAGTGGGTTAACTGTATTAATGACCATATGTAAGTTAGCTTGGGGGCATGTATTACGGGATGAGCCTGACTTAGAGGAAACAATGGCTTGACGAGGTTGTGGTAGTGAAATCTCTTGGAAGGAGACCAACCTAGTATTTGGTGACCTGTCTTGAGGGAAGCTAGTTGTGGCATTTTACGGCCTATCTGGGAGATGGCCAATTGTGGAGCTGGATGTTGAAAAGCCCTGCTATAGGAGTAGAATCTTGTCATCAAATAAAGATGAAATCTGATCACAAAGGGTCTGGGAAGGGATTGGAGGAGTCGCTAGAAAGGGCTTTTGGCAGTAGGAAAGATTTAGAAATCTGGAAAATCTTTTTGGGATCAAAGTTGGCCTGCTCAATATTGGCGGTAAAGTGTGCTTTCTTGGCCTCCCTAATCAGGTTGTGGTAGGATTTTTGGGCAGACCTGAAGCGGGTCAGGTCCTCAGGTTTGTAGGCCTGAGAAAATTTGCATTCGAGCTGCTTGCCGAACAGCTTTTCTTGTGCAAGGGCAGGCGAGAACCAGGGTGTGGGGACAGCATTTTCAAGGGTGAACTAGGAATGCTAATTTATTGGCTGTGTTCATAAGCCAGTGGTTGAATAAATTAAGGTCAGCTGATAATCTTCCTGTGAGGGACGGAGAGGTGATAGACAACTGGCAGTTGAGATTAGGATTCGTCATCATCTTTCCCCATTTACGCAAGATGGAGGGGCTAAGATCAGCAGGGGAGGTGGTGGGATTCGGAGTGTTGATCAGTAGTTTGAAAGGAGACTGAACTATGATAAGACCAAGATTGGGTGGCTAGATCTTCATCCTCGGGTATATGTGGGTGGGTGCAGTCACTAGTTGAGGGAGGCCTATAATGCTTAGGATATCTTTAACGTTTGTTACTTTGGAATTGTTGACGGCACCAAAATGATAGTTGAAATCACCAAGAGTGGTGAAAGTAGAATATTGGAATAGGAAAGGATCTAAGGTCTCCCCAAAAGTAGCTAGGAAGATGGGCCCTGAGTCCGGCGGGTGATGGAGTAAGCAGCCGGCGAAGGACTGGGAGGGGCTGATTTTAAAGTAGAATCCTAGGCTTTCGGCTCCCTTAAGGGAGTCTATTTAGGATGGACTACATTGGAAGGGGTCGCGAAAGATGATGGCTCCTTCACGGCCTTCAGTACTGTCATGTCTGAGGGTCGTGCATCCTGGGGGAAGAGCTGTGGCAATGTCAAGTTTTAAAAAAAAATGTTGTAGAGTTTTATATAGGGCGAACTAGACTGAAGATATCAGGTATCAGAGCTCTTTACATGAGAACCAGTTTCGTTACAGATGGACCCATTCATTTTTGTTAGGCAGGGGGAGATCAAGTGGTTTGCCCAGAATCACAGGATGTTGAGCATTGCTGCCGAGAGTGGAACCCAGTTCCCCAGCTTTGAGGTCGACCGCTCAGGTTTGCACCATGGTTTGAGCCATCATTCTAATAGGAAGGTGAGGTGTGAATTAGTAATCAAATTTTGAACCCCACACCAACAGCTCCCCCTATTTAACTCTCACTGCTTTCAGTCCGCTACTCTGGCTTCCCTTTCGCTTTCTCAGGCTGTCCTGTTTGTAGCTGAGAGGTATTGGGTGGGTGCATGTGACTGCTGATAGACAGTGGTGGTGTGACATTCAGAAGATGCTGGGTGGGTGGTGGTGAGAGTCAGTTTGCCTTGGTGCCTGTACGGATCCTCCTCACAGGAGGCATGTTGTGAGAGAGAATGTGAATTCGAAAGTTGATATGTGTTGGGCCGGGCCAACAGTATGACTATATTAAGAGGGTGAGCATTCTTCATACTTTGCTGTCACAGTTAGTTGCAGTGATAAAGCTATGTTGCCTAGGGTTTTAGATACAGTCCATAGGAATAGGTGGTTGATACCTGAAGGATGCCTGAGTGTGAGTTACATTTGTATGTTCTGCCTAAATGAGGTTGAAAGGGGTCTCCTCATCCACAAAGTTGTGTTTCGCTGGGTGATCATACCTGGGGATTGCAAACTTTGACCCAGGAGCCTTAAATACAAGAATACACAAGAACTCAAAATGTATGTATTATTCCTTTTTGAATCACCAGCAGTCCCTGTGTGGAGCCTGTCCACACTGCTTTTGCAGCAAAAGAGACAGTGTTAACCACTGGTTATGTCTTTAGAGGAGTCTGGAATGGGAGCAGAAAGTTGATAACTTGCTGGGGGAAGCTCTGGGATTAACAACCATGTGAATTGGCATGGGAACAAAGAGTAGCCCAACCTCAAATTTAGGTGTACATTTTACCCTGAAATTCAATCTTTTTCTCTGGCTAAGGATCATGGTGTTCCAATCCATTCACCTAAAACTGGAGCGAAGAAGATAGCCTCAAAGGCACTCATAGGTCTCGGTATTAGAATCCACACAGCTGTCTCAGTGATCTGCCTGGGGATGCATCAGATCCAGTCCATTCATATTGCATCTAAATCAGGCAGGTGTCAAAAGGCATGCATCAACCATTTGAGGCTTAAACTATGTAGAAGAGGAAAATCCACTGTGCCTTCCAAAAGCACACCAAGCCCTTTGATTGTTTGATCTGTAGGGACACAGAGTGGCGTAGCGTGGGCAGGCCACAAGTCCAGTTTCCCCAGGTGCAAAAATTCTTAGAGACTCAAAATGGGCACAACATTTTAAAGAAAAGTGGAAGGGACTTGCCTTGCTCTGGGCGCTGGCAACACATGCTACGCCATTGAGGACACACATTTCCCAACTAAACCTTAACAGCCTTAAGCAGTTTAAAGCAGAGTATGCTTCTCTGATACATGCATAACATTAATAACCGTATTGATGCGGACCTCAAATATCTATAAGGTAGATACCATTTTCCTAGCATACTATCAAGGTCTGGATGTGGAAGTCTGTTGAGTGCCCTTCCAGATTGCCTCTCAGTAATCACTGTGTCACCCTGCACATAATTAAATACATGAAAGCGGACTCCTTTAGAGGTTGCCAGATTAGAGGAAAACCCATCTCCTTTGTTATTCAAGGTAAATCTTGTTTGAAGATGATGAATGCATTGGGGAAAACAGCATGGCACCAACCTGCTTCTGAACAACAGGAAGCCGGAAAGAGCCAAGCAGGACAAGCAGATCCAAGGAATGGCCTACTAAGAAAATGAGCCAACCTGCTCTAGGAGAATATCAGGGACAAAAATAAATTGCAAATAGGTGTTGAGCATTGCAAAAATTCAGGGAATTAAATGTTTCAACACATCAGGTTCTCTCAAGTGCTGCCTTACACATGCTAATAACAGTACCAGACATCAAAGTTATAAATTCTGCAACATCTTTGATCGGGATACTCTAATAATTTTCAGTGTACTGACCAACATTTTAGAAAGGGTATTTATTAAAGGCATAGTTTCATCCCTCTCTGTAGCCCAAATAAGATATTCACTTGCAGTATACTAAAACCCCATTGCCACCAACTGCACTCTGTGTTGCATCACGCAACCTACGAAAAACCTCTGCAGGTCACCACGATTTCAATAGCAATATAGTGGCTCCAATCCTGAGGGAGTCCTGAGTCTGACTTGACATGCTGATGTGAAACACATAAATGAGTTCCTTCATCTTCTGAATGTATACAAACTTAGGTGAGGTCTTGATACTGTCTCCTCGTGAATACATCACGTAATGGGCAGTCCTTCTGAAGTCAGCTGAGTAATATAGACTATGCTTGGAAATCAATTCTACCTTCTATTTGGATCACATGCTAACTTTTCTAGGTGGGAGAAAGGGGGTCATTCCAAGTCATCCTTTCATCACATTAGCTGCATGATTTTGGTTTCAAACCAAATGACCAACAATCGTTTAAAGGCATCATTTAAAAAGGCTATTGTAATAGTCTATGCAGGAACCTATAATTGCCTTCACTGTTGTGGTATCCTCCTTCAAAAATTGGCAGAGTTTAGTTAATCTTTTCTTCCAAGCTCAGTTGCTGGTTGAAGCTAGAGCAGGGGGTTTTCACTTCCAATGAAGAGGTCATAAAGACCTCTTGACTGTACAACTGGTCATTGCTGTTATCCTCCTTTCCTTCCCAAATACCATTCAGAGCTGGCCAGCTTGATTTCATCCATAATTTTTATTATTTCAAAGTGGCCACTAAATATCCTTTTTTCTTTATTGATGTCGCAAGAAATGCCACGAACAGTACATTTTTAGGGACTGAGTCTGATTTTTCATCATCAGTCTTGACTCAGAGCAATAGAGAGAAAGACAGAAAAAGGACAAAGGAAAAGATAGGAAAATCGCAATAAAGGGAGAAAGGAGTTTCAAGAAGGACGTGCTAAAGTGTGAGAAGATTACAGGATGTGTTTTGTGGTTTGATGTACGAGACACAAGGTGGAATCAAGACTTGGCAACTTTGGTATTCTAGAACCCTAGTTTATGGCCATGATAGTGGAATTCTCCTAAGAAATACATTGGGCCCCTGCATGTAGTATTCAGCATGCTATGAAAGGGTTTCAAGTATAAATACACAATACAGACATGGGTGGTGTTGGAAATGGCCCTTTTTGCAGGGTTATCCCTAAACTTTTTGCTTTTTCCTCCTATTTTTTCCTGACCTGTTTGTGTTGGTTTTAGGACTCTGGGCACTTTACAACTGCTAATCAATGCTAAAGTGCATATGCTCTCTGTGTAAACTGTGTTATGGATTGGTGTTTCCATGATTGGCCTATTCGATTTATGTGTCAGTCCCTAGTAGAGTGCACTGCGAGTGCGAGGGCCTATAAATCAACTGCTGTTGGTGGGCTGCAGCACTGGATTGTGCCACACACGCAAACATCCCGTAAAGTGTAACTCTGGCTTGTCATCGCAGGGCCTGTGCGCAGCCTGCGGCTGCCATGTCGACTTGGCAAGTGCACACACTTGCCAGTCCCTAAACCTTCCCTTTTCTACATGTGAGTCACCCATAAGGTAGGCCCAAGGTACCCCCATGGGCAAGGTGCACTGTATGTGAAAGGTAGGACTTGTCCTGGTGTGTGTGGCATGTCCTGATAGTGAATTACAGACTACTTCGTTTTTCACTATTGCAAGGCTACCTGTTCCCCATAGGCCAGAATGGGCAGATTGATTATAACATCCTATAATCCTAACTGACCCAGGGAACATGGTAGAAATTCGTGTTTAGTATGCCTGAACTCAGAATGATAAAATACATCTTTTAGTGAAGATGGTTTTAGCATTCTGTGTTTGAAAATATCACTTTTAGAAAGTAGATATTTTCTTACCTGACGATCCAGCCTGCCTCTGCTAGCTTGTGTATTGTCTGTCAGGTTTGTGAGTGACAGGGGATGGGGGAGACTCCAGGAGACAGGGTGAATCAGCACGGGGCTGAATAGACCTATCTGCATGTAGATGGGTGGGAGGAGCCGCACCTGGGTCTGAATAGGGCTGTGCCTGACTTCCACAATGCTGGCTCCACCTCCTGTGGTGTCTCTGATGACCCTGGCCCACACTGACAAAGGAAGAAGGTGCACACTGGCAGAATGCATCCAGAACTGCTTTGAACTAGGTACAGGACCCTCTGCCTTCAGAGTACAAAGGATTTGGTGGTATAAATATCGGGGTCCAGAACCCAGAACTTTAGATTATTTCTGAACTAAGGAATCTGCCAGGAAGAAGGACCGGGAAAGCTGGAGGAGGAGTACTGCCCCTATGCTGCGTGTTGAGGGGTTGGCCTGCAGTGGTTGCTTCTGTCTTGGGTAGGGAATGGACTGGACTGTGCTTTCATCATCCTGTTGTTACAGTTTCCTCCACGGGCTTGAAGTAGAGCTTGGTCCTGTTGGAAGTCTTAGGGATAGAAAAGACTTTAGAGAACTCACTGGAATCAAGGAACCTGCCAAGAAGAAGAGCTGGAAGAGTTGCCAGGAGGAGTACTGCCCCTTCGCTGTGTTATTGCTTTGTTGGGTTGGCCTGCAGCTGATGCTTCTGCCTTGGGCAGTGAAAGGACTGGACTGAACTTTCTCTACTTGTGCTGAGTATCTCCAAGGGCTTGAGGTAGAGCTTGCCCCCTGTTCACGAAGTCTCAGGAACAGCAAAGACTTCAAGCCCGACGCCATCTACGACGCCGCTGCCGACTCCATGTCCTGAAGGCACCACAGAGGGCACTGCCGCACCGAGCCGCTGCTTGCACTCACTGGAATCAAGGAACCTGCCAAGAAGAAGAGCTGGAAGAGTTGCCAGGAGGAGTACTGCCCCTTCGCTGTGTTATTGCTTTGTTGGGTTGGCCTGCAGCTGATGCTTCTGCCTTGGGCAGTGAAAGGACTGGACTGAACTTTCTCTACTTGTGCTGAGTATCTCCAAGGGCTTGAGGTAGAGCTTGCCCCCTGTTCACGAAGTCTCAGGAACAGCAAAGACTTCAAGCCCGACGCCATCTACGACGCCGCTGCCGACTCCATGTCCTGAAGGCACCACAGAGGGCACTGCCGCCACCGAGCCGCTGCATGCACCGCAACCTGTGGGCACCGCACTCCGCACCGCCCCGCTTCACACTGAAGCTTTGGCACCGCAGAGAGCCCCGCCGCAACACCACACCCCGACCCTGGTCT
Organism: Triturus cristatus; assembly: GCF_964204655.1. Taxonomy (NCBI): domain Eukaryota; kingdom Metazoa; phylum Chordata; class Amphibia; order Caudata; family Salamandridae; genus Triturus; species Triturus cristatus. The sequence goes on along the minus strand of NC_140593.1, from coordinate 1,063,796,757 downwards.
CACCGCCGCCGCCTGCTGATGCCGCCACCAAGCCGCTGCTCGCACCGCGACCTGTGGGCTCCGCATTCTGCACCGTCTTGCTTCACGATGACGCCTTGGTATCCCCGACGACGACGCTCCACGCCGGACTCGATGCCGCCGCTTGCACCGTGGTTCGAGGGCACCACTCGTAAGGTTACACAACGCACCTCCCTCCTCCCGCACCGCAGCCTTGGCCTACTGACGACGGTGCCACCGATTCCAGTCAGCCGACGACATCGCTTCCGCGGCAACGACGCCACTGCTGTACCGTGACCTGCCTGCACAGTAACGAGCACCGCCTTCATCCCACACCGCGACACTGGTCTCACCGACGACGCCATCTGACGCCGCCACCAAGCCGCTGCTCGCACCATGACCTGAGGGCACCGCACGCCGCACCGCTGCACTTCGCACCGCAGCACCCAACGCCTGCTGACGCCAGTGCTCGTGATTCCATCAGAGAGGAGATCGACCTGCAACGCGTGGGACAACGAGAGGTCATCGACGACCTGCATTTCTGAAAGGTACTGTTTGCGGGTCTTCCCGACACCGTAGCTGACCCGCGACGCTGCGGTCAGCCAGAACTGTTTGGATTTGTTCGTTCACGACTCCGTGATAGCCCCAGACAGAGCTATCGACATCAAGGAACTGTTTTTCAAGAATACTTTGCTAACTGAAGATTTTTAAGTACTGTACTGTGGATTTTTATCATATTAGGTCTTGTCTTAAGTATATAAAAATATTGGATATTTTTCTAAACTGGTGTGGTGTCCTTTTATAGGGCTTACATTGTATTACTGTTGGTTATGTGCAACTGCTTTACACACTGCCTCTAAGATAAGCCTGACTGCTTGTGCCAAGCTACCAAGGTGGTGAGCAGGGGTAATTTTAGGAGTGTAACTCCCTAACCCTGACTAGGAAGAAGGGTCCCTACTTGGACATAGGTGCAAGCTTTTGCCAACTAGAAACCCCCATTTCTAACAGGTGGACCTTGTGAATGCTTCTGTAAAGTTACTGGAATGCCAGATAAAGGGTAACAGAGTAAACACTTATGAAGGGCTCTACATTTTAATGGTTACGGAGCACTGCCTCATAACTGTTCCTCAGAGACTTTACACCAGCATCTGGTCGGGTAGATTTCAAGCTACCTATCTAGTCCCAGAGAGCTGAGCAAATGGCTGATGAGTGGGTACACACTAAGGTGTCCAAAACATCCCTTGGAATTGATCATAAGAAAGGGGGCAGGGCCCCCGTCAGTGGAAATAAAAGGGCAAGGATAAAAAGAAAGAAACTCCCAAAAAGCCTCCAAAAGATGCCTAAGATGGGGAGCCCAAAGTCACATCATATTCCAAGGGGTGGGGGTTACCTGAGAAAAAATTGTGACCCTTCAAAGGCTGGGGTGTGCTATGACTGTAAGCAGCCAGGGCACAAGACGTGAGATGCTGTGTACACCAAAAAGTCACACACCAGTGACAGTCTCAAAGGCATTGTTATTGTAGAAATGGGGTGGAAGTTGTCCCAAAGGATACACAGAGGCCAACCTTGTTTCCCTGGGTGGGGAGGAAAATGACCGCTTTGCCCACTAACCTCCAAGTATGGAAATGTATAGGCAGTGGACAAGAATCAGTGTGGTATATTGAGGGATACAGGTGCCAGCATGGTTCTGATAATCAGTGATGAAGTATACCTGTTTGTCAACTCTGACATTGTTACAAAGTCTCATCCATTAGCTGTGGTAGACTTTGAGTGGGGAGGGGTTACTGACCTAAAGAAGATAGCTGTGTCCCCTGCCATCCTAGTGGAGTGTCTGCTTGGAAATTCTCTTGAGACTTTTGCTGCCTTTGAAGGAAGCAAAACCAAAGGGGGGGATGGACGGAGTGTTGAACATTGCAAGCACTCACCCCCAGTCAACTGATCTGGGTTTAATCCATCATCATTCTTTGGTTTTGCTTTGTTCGCCCTAAGTTAGCAGGGTATGCCCAGACGTGGGTCCCTTGCTCACTTTGCCACTGGATTCAAGCTAGGCTGGCTGACGACGGCTGATTAGCCAGGATGCTTGTTTCCGGTCCAGGGAAGACATGGCTTGGCAGTTCGGGCTGGACTGTTCCCATGAGGCACGGGATCAGACTGATTTGCATATGGCCATGTCTGAACTCGGATAGCAGAGTGAGCTAAAGAATGATGATGGATTAAACCCAGATCAGTTGACTGGGGGTGAGTGCTTGCAATGTTCAACACTCCGTCCATCATCCCTTTGGTTTTGTCTTTGAAGGATGGGCAAATGGTGGACCCACATGAGAGGGCATGTTCTTTGTTGAGGTAGATGGGCTGCTGTCGAGGGAAGGGAGAGGAGAGCAGTTTTCATACAGTTTTTCTGTGGGTGAGTAGCCACACTTCTAGGTTGGGCTACCAAGCTCCACACACAGAGAGAAGGGTTCTGTTTTCTTAGGAGGGGACAGAATTGTGTACTCTCGGATAAGTAGGTGCCACACATTGGAGGATGTCATCATCAGATGGGGAGGGTCCTAGTAGCCCATTGTCTCATAACCGCTGCATCCTTACATTTTCTGGGTATAAATACGGCACCCAGACCTCAGATCACACCTGAACTGGACAGAGGACTGACGAAGTACTGCCCTGCTGTTACCAGGATCTGGCAAGAGAGGCTGCACCAACTGTTGGACTGCACCTGCTGAGCCTTGGACTAGCAAAGAGAGGACTGTGTCTACAGTGCCTATCTCATGGAAAAGTCACTCCGGAGTCCAAGATAGAAAGAGTGAACTCCAAGAGTCAATTGGCTGATAACCTGTTATGGCATCAGGGCCACAAAAGCTAAATAAGCCATTCTGGCCAGTCATTATCTACAATCGCTTGATCGCCTCTTACCGCCGACATGCAACCAGGACGACCATGTCTCAATGTTCAAAAGTTGTGCCCAAGTCTGCTGAACCTTGGAGCATTGTCAGAGCTCAGTTTGGTCACTCAAGGAACACATAAGCTGTCACCGAATGGAATCGCTAGTTTTGTTATGACTGGAGACCAGTTGTCCAGTGACAACTAGACTTTTGTTGGACAAAATAGAACTTCAAGAGACGTCGACCCCTGTGGCCAAAGTAACCCCACCTGGACCGTGAACCAAGGAGTAGCCCCAGGAAAATCCTTGTCAGGATCACTTGTTTAAAGTCTAGGGCGGTTCACCCAGAGAGTCTGCAACTGGACTAGAGACTGATTTGGCGATGAGGTAACTGTTCTTCAACTCTGCTTTGGCCCCCTTGGCCATCCCTCTGCTAGAGATGGTCACCCAAATCAGGCCAGAGTAGCCACACAACTCTTTATTCTCTGTATTGTGAGAATAATACACATTGGGGTCACACAAACACACTATATAATACACCACTTTCTTCACAATGCTTGAAAAGGGTCTTCACACCTCTCAATCAAAACCCTTTTTTTTGTACAATGTTCAAACATAGATTTGTTTTCATCCATTAAATTAGCAAACAGTAAAAATGAAAACTGACCAACAGTGGACAGGGCATTATTTTAGAATCCTTTTTTAGAGGAGCTGGGAGTGCTCAGATAAAGGTTCAGTTTAACATCCAGAAATATTATTATAAAATTGCCTGTGAAGGCACTTGAGATGGGAGGCTTTATATTTTAAAATACAAATTTGTGCACACATCCCTGATGTTAGCTATAATCCATTTAATGGGTAACGGAAGGAGTGTAGAGATGTAAGGGAGTACATGGGTCAATAGCCTTAAAAGAGAAAGATGGGAGAGAGAGAGGGACGGCTGAATAGACAATTTTTCAATAAGCAGATATCTTGAAATGTGGATTTTTTTTCAGTATCATTAAAATACTGGTGGATTGCAATACCTTCCTCTTTCATAAAAATTATACATGATTCCATACATAGACAGAACATAGTGTTAGTGCCATGATGGTTCCATGGGGAATAATCCACAAGGTACCAGTTGTTTACAGTTGGCCGCAAAATCAATGAACCAGCTGAGAACCACTCTTTTAAAGTACAAATGGGTTTCAAGGGTGTAATTTAGGGCCTAATTTAGAGTTAGACAGATTGGTTTCTCTGTCACAAAGGTGACAGATATCCTGCCCACCCTATTATAAGTGTTATAGGATACAATGAATTGGTGGTATTGCGGACGGGTTTTCAATCATACTTGTGAAGCCGTATTGAAACTTGAGGGGGCCCCCCTGCAAAGTTCATGGAGGGACCCTCCCCCCTACGGACCCCGTCAGGAGCTCTCAGGCCAGGGGCTCCCACCCGTGCACAGTGGCAGAGGGCCCCCCCCCGAGCTTAGGACCCCCCAGCACTACAGGGTCTGCATGGGCTAATGTTACGCCACTGTTGAGAAGGAGTGACCCATCCGCCAAACTCTAAATCAGGCCTTAAGTCTTTCCTTTCTGCACCTTGCTATAACTCTTTATCAGCTGCGGCCGGCACAGGTATGTGCGGTGAGGCGGGGCAGGGCGCGGGCAAGGGGGAGGCCGACAGATGACGGAATAGGTATTATTTATTTATTTAATTAAATCTAATTGTCTGTCGACTTCCCCCACCCCACCATGCCCCACCTACCACGTTAACCAGTGCCGGCCGCCGCTGCTCTTCATTCATGCGAGCCGCTTGTTAGCAACTGTGCAATGTGCAATTCTTCTGGAGTGTATGAAATGGCTCATTGTTGGCTTTGGTATGAATGTTTTGAAGCATAGTCCTTTTCAGAGCTCAATCATGACTGAGGTCCACTATCCTCTCATCTTTTTGAGGTTGATCATATGTGTACTGATTTATTTGGGTACTAAGTGGAGGCAGTACACGTTCTCTAAAAATATGTGAGAATCTCTGGAAATGTATTCACAGTTTCCCAAAAAGGTAAAATCTGTGAGGAAACCAAAACTTAAAAATCAGCTCATATGAAATTTTTTTTTTTTTTTTTCTAGTCCAAAATTATTAAACAAAGTACATCATCAAACCACTCACATTTCATGTATTCATTTATTTACAGTATTCCTGAATGTTGAGACAATATTGAAATACATAGGACTAAGCCCTCTTTGCCAGCCTACAATTTGTTTCTCTTTTTGTGTCCGATTTGTCAATCTTGCAAACTCCCTCCATTTTAAGGCTAGAATCGCTTACGACCTCACACTTCATCTTATTCTACCAATGGTGGCTTGTGCCCTTGGGATGCTTATGTGCATGCCATTTTCAGTCATCGGAATGTGAGACAGCTCCACTGGATGACTTAGGTACTACGACTACGAAGCTACCCTGCAAGTTATTCAGCGCTTAATTCGTAATAGAAAGAATGCCGGTACCTCTGCTAAACATGGCAAATACCATGGCTGGTACTGGTGAATTCACACCAGGACTCTATAATTCTATGCCAGATTTTGCTGCCCCTTTATCTAGTTCTTGCAGGGATTTCTACCTTTATGACGTTTTTCCGCCTTTCTCTTCCTTCATCTTTCTGTTTTGTTTATTTTACCTCTCTTGCGGTAAAAACAATGACAGTCCCCAAAAATAAGTGTCAGTGGCCCCCACCAGCAACCACCTGCTCAAATTAAGTACTGGGTACAGTGCCTAATTTGAGCCTGTGGTTTCCGGTGCCCAGCATGGCACTTAATTGTAAATACCAGCACCTATGACAGCCTGCCACATGGTGGCACTGTTTGTGTAATTTAGAGATTAGCACAGCATCAGTTGTTTGATAATTCAATATGCAATAAAAATGACTAATACCTGCCACCCAAGCCATTCTTATAGCTTTCGGGGCCTGGAATCGTTTGAATTGCCACAATTGTAGGGGTGTTATGGCTGGTAGTGGTATTGGTGCTGTCTTTGGCAGTGCTGTGGGGGCAATGTGTGATGCCAGATCCAATGGCCTCTTGACGAGGGCCCTGGTTCTTATGTTTTTAGAAATTAAACAATGACTGGGCATACCTTTAAGGTTCCCCCTGCTCAGACCAGTCTGTAACTCGGATGAGCTGCCATTCCAATAAATTAATAACTCATTGCTTAAGTGGAATCCGTGTTGGTAGTCTGTATTGATACTCATCGTAAAAGCATTAGTCCTGCATCTTTGTCTAAAGTAATTTGTCCTCACTTTGACATACTTTCGAAGGCTGTCTCCAAGCCTTGAAATCAGGCAGATGGAGAAAATCTGCTGGTAATTTCCAAAATTTCAAAATTCTGCAGGCAATTGAAAAATGTGCATTTTTATTAGCAAAATCTACTCCACATATTTGGATTGTGCCTAATGATAATTACCAAGACTACCTCAACGCATAGAAACCTACACCATGATATAAAGCACTTTATATATGAAAAATGAAAATAAAGCAAATGAATGTCTCAGTGTTATTTACTGATTGGTGTATTTGCAGCACAGAGTGATTTTGCACAATCACTGTACATAGCAATATAATATTGAACCTAAGGAATTTAAATTAAACATTATGCGTTATGGTGAGATTACTGATCAGCAAGTCAGATGGATGAAATAAGTTACTCTGGCAGACAGTCACTAGAAATGATAATGGAACGATAGTGCTTTTTAAGGGAGGCAAAAAATAATGAGAGGATAGCAGAGACCAGTCATATGCAACTCAGCCTTTTTGCACGACTGCATCAAGAAATACTCAGTCTAAACCGCCAAGCCATGGCCCTTGGAGAAGGCAAAACAAGTAACCTTAGAAATGGTTTTGGTCTACTTAGGTCTCATCAGTGAGGTGCAGCTTGAGTTCTGTGGCACGACTGGGCATACCCATTGTGAAATGATAGACATCATCAGTGAACAGTAGGCATTTTCATAGAGTATTTCTTTATTTCTCAAATTGTAGAGATCTCAATGTGATGCAAACAGAATGTAGAAAGCAAGGTATTACCAAATAGTGTTTGGTTCATCTGTTTCCATAGGGAGTCAACATAGAGCACTACTGCATGCTCTGCAGCCACTAGAGGTGGTGTGTGACTCACCCGCCCCTTCAGCTTCCTTCCCACGCATCTTGACTGACATGTGGGAAAATTCCCTCAGAGCCAGCGTATCAGAAGCAGCATGCGAGTCAGGGGGAGCAACTGTGAACCTATCGCATACCTGCCAACTTGAAGAACAATCTCACAGTGTGAGGAGGGGGCGGGGCCTTGAAAGGGGCGGGGCATCATGCAGAGAAGTAATTACAAGGCACTTTTGAACCCCGACCCAAGCCCCCTCCTCCCAAAAAAAAATAAAAAATAAGCTTGCGGAGGCAGGTGCCGATGTCCTGTGGTGTTTTTACACCCCTTAATGAACGTTGGCAGTTCTAAGCCTTCGGAAAACAAGCTTGAAAAACACTATTTACAGTGGTTTTCAGCTCGTTTTCCCTGCCATCGTGTGATATCAGTGTGTGATATCGGCTCCTCACTGGGAGACCGTGTGATGGGAGCCGATGTCATAAGTCAGACATCACACGGTGGTACCCTGTGAGTTGGCAGGTATGCTATCATACTTACGCTGCCTACTGCAACAAACCACAGAGTAATAGAATGAATGCTTCAATTAATTTATGGTGAGTATTTAAGTTCATTGGATTGTTTGATGCAATCATTGAAAGCGGAGATGCGGCAAAATAAGTAAATGCTAAAAATACAGACCGGCCTTTAAATTAAGTTAGGTAGATTGGCACAGTCACTAGGCTTGCAAAGAAGCCCCCATAGGCTGCTAGCAACAACATAGGAGTCGAAAGTAACACCTGTGCTATTTATCAGTGATTGTTATCAGAAACAGTGGTTCCTGTGGAATAATAAGACCGTATATTGGTAATGGGATGCGCAATCGCAATTGGAAGGGTTAGAATAATGTCAGAGGGAGAAGAAACCACATATACCTTTGTTTCAGTTTAACACAGTTCTGTTTTTATAATTCACAAAAAGATATATACAATGAAAAAAGGAGAACAATTGTGCATAGTGTCCCCAGTGAAAACAGGAACCTAAGGTTTTGGTGACATATTTGTGACAATTTTTACAAGGTTTCCAAAAGTGTTATAAAAGTCGACATTGTCAAATACACAGAATGAACCATGATATGCGCTGGTTCAATGGTTCGCCTTCTCTTTATTTCGACGACTTTTCGACCCTTTGTGCAGTGTAGGGTCTCATCAGGACCTAAGGATGTAGGGACATCTTGTAGGTAGACTGCGCAGCCGCGTGAAGAGTGTGTGCCACAAGTGAGTGATAGCAAAAGAAACAAGATACTCACAAAGGAACCCAGCCAGGTACCCAAGTGAGGGTGTGGATGGGCTGGCAATCAACGGGTAGCACAGCACTTAGAATGAAGCGATGACACACTACAGCGTGTGTGGACTGATAGTATGATTCGGAATTCGGAGTCAATGAAGTGGAATACCTGGATGTTGTTGCAGTGCAGGGGTGATGCTGGTGCGCTGACTTGTGTCTCATAAAAATGCCACTGATATATTCACAAGAGCAATGTGGTAGTCCATGACCTGATTACAGTGTTTGCAGCATGCGTTCAGAATTAGCGTGCTTACAGCCGACAGCGTGAGTCTGTCTGCATGGGTCTCCTAGTGAAACGAATCCTTGGTAAAATTTGGAGTTCATTTAGCGCGTGGCGGTCCAATGTGTGGGCAGCACGACAGCGTGTGTCTGTCTGCTGTGGGGGCCAGATGACCTTATTAGTGATCAGCACTTACAGAATATTCTAGCTCACGAAAAAAGACAATCGACTCCAAGGACGAGTGAAACAAGCCGCACCTCAATGATTGTTTTAATAGACCTAGCTTCTCAGAACCAACTCTTTCCCAAGGGACAAATAATAATGGTGCATTCAAAACCTTTTTACCTATGCCTCACCACATCTCTGATGAACACCGCCTAGAAGCCCACACAATTAGCGAGCCACCTTCAATCACCTGGAGCCTACACATGAAATTGAGGGGCCCTGTCTGTAAATTTGATACTTGTATAGCGCACTACTCACCCGCATGGGTCTCAAGGCGCTTGTACGAATACCACTGTGGAACCCATCCTGGCTTTCCCTGTGAGGCGTCCACTCCTGGGCACCCCCAAGGTGGAGGCCAGGCATCCTTAGCGTTGTGGGGCCGTTGTGGAGATTAAGCAAGCTATTGCCCAGAGTTGCAGAGTGGGACTCCATGATTGGAATAGGCACCGAGGCGAGAATTATCAGGTCCGTGGAATTTTTGGAGCCCAAGACCCACCGAGACGGGGAATTGAACCCTGGTCCCAGGCTAGACCTCTGCATCAGGGTCTGCCGCTCTAATCATTGAGCCACACTTCTCCACTTCTGTCTGGGATAAGCTTCAGCATGGCATTCCAGACACTTACTGCAATCTGTCCTCCTCAGTCTTCAGAGAATATTCTCGCATTACGTAATTACGTCACTGCCAGTTGTTGCTGTATTCAGGGGCGTAGCTTGGTCAGTAAGTCTGAGGGGGGAGGGTGAGCATCAGATTTTTGGAAAATCATGCTGGCTTATCATGTTAATTGGTATATAAGAAGCAGCATGTGAAGGGCTTCAGGACCAGTGGAAACGGAAAAGAGTGCGGATTGTGAGGTGTACTTAAAACATAGTATTTTGTAAAATAATGTTTTAAGACCTTCAAAAGAGAGGCTAGTGTGAGTTTGTGTCTGTGTGTTTGTCTGAGCGAGTAGTTAAAAATCCTAGATAAAATCTGATGGACACCTTACCATCAGCGACGGCTCCTCTGCAATGGCGGAGGAGCATCGCCCCACTGCCTGGCTCAGAGCAAGGAAATAAAAAAATAAAACAATGTCATTACTTTATTTTTTCATTTGCTGGCTCTGAGCCTGCTTGCACAGGGAGGGGTGGGTCATGGGGAGGAGGAGCGCTATGTGCACTCCCTAAGTGCGCATATGTGTTTGGCCGCCGTCTCAGGCTGACCAAAACACACATGCACACTTAGGTTTCTCCAGCCTGGCTGCATTAAACAGCTGGGCTGGAGACACCCCCACAGACTCCCTGGTCTGAGTGGAGCGTTTTTCCAGCCCACTCAGGCCAATCTCTGTGCTGCTCTCATAGAATGAGAGCAGCGCGAGGATTGCAGGTAGTCCGTGACACAGCCCCAGTGCTTTCTGGGACCAGGAAGGATGAGGCGTGCCGTGGGAGGCGGAAGGCAGCTCCAGGTAAATATTAATTTTAATTTTTTTATTATTAATCCCCCCAAGCGCTCCCCCACACTCACTCCAACCGGCTCACCACCTCTTTATTGTGGTGGCCTCCATTGCTTTTTTTTTATAACAACAAAAAGGAAACCTAGGGTCAGAGCAGAAGAGAAGAAAGAGATAAAGATAAAGCAAGTGGAGACCTCTCTAAGTGAATATAAATCCCATCAGCCACCTAAGTAGCAACCAACATCATTTGGGATTCGATAGCCCTTGCTGAGCCCTCCAACAAATCAGGGCTACAGACTGAGTGGGCAACAAAAACCTTTCTATTGGTTTAAGATGTGGTATCTGTCATATTTCTTAATAATGTGGTTCTCTTGTAAATTAATGGTGGTGAGGGAAGCAGTGCAAAGAAAAATTTTATGTGACAAAGTGAAAATAGTAAAATCATATACCGGGACAGATGAAATGCTTTATTGGTTCTGTCCGAGTGACAAAATTAAAACCAGTGCAGGAGCAGTTTTCAAAGAATAACTGCTCAAGTCCAGCTAGGAAAGGGTCTACATGTTTCAGCCTCACGATTAAATGATAATCAGGCTTTCGTCAGGACCTAAGAGAACCTATGCTACTGCTATATATTTGTGTATGATCCAAAAAGTAAAAACACACCAGTGAAGGAAATTATACAACCTACTTTGATTGCGGATTTTTTCAAAAACTCTCCATGAATTTCTCAGGAGTATTCATCCAAATCCTGAAAAGAGAGAGAGACGCTCAATACCAATTACTGTGCATCAAGACCTGCTTTATCATTGTTAACTTTATATAGTGAATCCTCTTACAACTTCAGGCATAGTGTTCCGTTTTCTAAGTGTGCGTATTTCTGTCATAGAAAAAGAAAGAAAAAGAAAGAACGCTTACCCGTCAATGTACGGGAGCTCTCCTCACCTCACCTGGCATCCGCTCAGAGAAATGAGGCCCCGCTCTATATGGAGACAAACGGGTATGAGACAAATCTCAAAAAACAGACACTATGTCTTTATAATAAAACCAAACAAAAACGCACATTTTTCTTGCCAGACATTATACATAAGTGTCTGGTAGTGTGGTAATCCTTCCATACAACAATGCCTATTTTTTGATAAAAGATATTCATTGCGAGCGTGTCTATGAAGTAAAAACCTCAGTCCGATCGCTCAGCTTAACATATCCGTCTCTGTAGTCAACCACTCATGAATAGTGAAACCCGAATGTTTATCTGGTTTCAACTAACAGCAGAAATAATAACACATGTGGGACAGACAATGCAGATTGCAATTATTCAAATTGTCTTGTTAGTATGCATTCTCTAATCATCCGATGATGAGTCTATCTGAGGCAAGTCGTCACATATAATGTGTGCAAAATCTGAAGACATAACTGTTTCTTTAAGAGAGTGAGAAGGTGACATTAAGAGTTGCCAATGCACCGTTCTATATACTTCACGGTGGTACAAAAACAAACAAATACCGCTCACTCATCAAAAGATTATGACCAAGAACGATTGCCATTTCCCTTAGACCCTCTTGATATATCTGGCCAAATCTAGATACATCTAGTTATTTAATGGCCTCCATTGCTTGCCATACCCAACTATTTATTAAATGATACATTTATAAGGGAGATGTAACACCCAAAGACTCCCCTGAACTACTTCCCTGGCTGTATTGCCACACGAAATACAGTCCTCTTTCGCTGCTCCAGTCCTTAGCAGGTTCTGTCCGTATGTTTCAGGAAAACCAATGTTTCATCAAATCCCAGCATAAACTCAGGGCCTCATTTACCGGTGGTGCAGGCCTCTCAATTATATCTATGCGGCGACGCAAAACCACCCTGCCTTGCCTTACCTTGTACAATCAAAAAATGGTCGTGATAGCAGTTATCAATAACGAAATTTACACAAGAACATTCACCACTCATTGCTTTTTGTGATTACTGAATCATATTTAATAAACTGATTCAGAAAAAACTCGAAATGCATCATATGCGATATTCAGCCAAAGCATTTGTTGGTGGCAACACGATTGCTCCAATCAATTTCAGTACGATTGAAATTTACAGTGCTCTTTGGGTGAAAGGAAAAGGGGAGAAATCGGGTAGGTGGTGGTAAATCAGTGAGTGAGGGACAGAGTAAAGGTACGGTGACATAAATACATCATTATTGCAGAGGACACAACCTTTACAGCCTAATGTAGGTCAATAGTTCCTGAATGTATGCATAGCTCAAGTGTACATATTGTTTGTCAGGGTCAGTCCTTTGAGCTCGTATAGTGGTTGTATGTTGTCGACGTTTCGACCCCTTGAGGTAAAGGGTTATTTATGTCCTCACGGTGGGGTCTTCATCAGGTCTGAGAAGAGCACCTGTGAACAATCATAAACGTGTGTAAGAAGAGTGTGGATGAAAAAACGTGGGTGAATGTTCAGGGGAATAAGATGCTTAACCTACTTACGTTGACACTGTGTAATCCAGGTCAAATAGAGCTCAGATGTAGCTTTGTCTTTAAAGGCAGCACACGAGGTTGATGAATCTCTCGTGTGATGGAATTAATCAGTATCCACTCTAAAGGAGAGAGAGGGTTGTCAGGGTACTACTCATTTAGGAAAGTAGATAGTCAGGCTATGTACAGGAGACTTAATCGAAAGGAAGGGGCGGTTGGGGAAGTGCACCAAACAGGTGGGGTGTTGGGGCTCCGATAGATGGTCTAGGGGCAGGAAGACCTTTGCAGTACCTGGTCAGGGTGGCATATGTGGCAGCTCTATTCATATGAAGTCTATTCTGGGTGTTCAAGTCAAACAATGTGGGTGGGGGAGAAAGAGAAACCCATTAAAAATTACTCATGGGCCATTGGGTGGCAGTATGAGGCTGTAAGGGTAACTACTGGGCCTTGTTAAAAATGAGCGTATGATATACATGTGAGGCCTAATCCAGGCGTTTGAAGCACCACATTGTTGAGGAGGAGAATCCTTACATGGTCTTTTCAAAAACACACGTGCGCCATTAGGTGGCAATGTGTGTCTGTAATAGAAATGACGGCGAGCACACAATATCGATGGGAGTTGGAGCTCGGGGGGAGAGGTTTCGAGAAAACCTTACAAAAATCCTTGCGGAAAAACTCGTAGGCCATTAGGTGGCAGTATGAGTCTTTAATGGAAGTGATCTGCCACATACAATGTGGCGGTGAGCGCACGATTTCGATGGGAATCGGAGCTCGGATAGAGAGGTATAAAGAACACCAGCATGAAATCTACATAACACTTGGAATAAATCAAATAAAATAAAATCCCGGGATGATTCAAGACCTGCGAGCGGGTGCTCAATCTAATGGAAATTCTGGTGATAGCAAGTGAATGGAGCGCGCTTACCTGATCGACGTGCGTTCAGATCAGCGATGATCACGAATGCAGGTGTCTGCGCTAGATATAGCAGGATGTGACCGCGTATGTGCACCGCGAGGTGCAGCCGCTGGGTGCTGCCACAGGGGCTCGTCAGCCGACAGCCAGTAGCAAGCGGTGATTGACGTCATAGGCAAAAAACGGTGAATGTCAGTCAATGAGACTGGAAGGTGAAAGCGCTGATGTATGCGTTACAAATGAATGGAGTTACCTAGTGGTTGTGTGTTATATGATAGCTGTAAAACTATATAACAATGAGTGACAAACAAAATGCTTGTTTTGGTGTCATTTAATACACATACATGGGCAAGATTTTTATAAAAAATTAATTATGGGTGTGTCCCTGATGGTTATACATATAAACTAGAAAATATGTAGGATTGATTAGCATTCATTAGCATTTGCACATTATGTATGAAACATGACAATACAGGGCAGGGACCCCATTTTATGTGTGTGGTAGATGTAAAACCACAAAATTACAGATCATGACAGAAATGAGCATAAACCAAAATGCATTATTCATTGGAAAGACCTGCCAACTGCGTGTTGGTGGTATCTAGCTCGTTTAGGCCATTAGTCACAGTGTCCAAACGGTACATCCATTTACACTCCCTCAAACTGAGGATGGGGCCAAGGTCCCCACCGCGTTGTCCCAGGGATACTTTCTCAAGTACACGTTACACAGTGTCAACGTAAGTAGGTTAAGCATCTTATTCCCCTGAACATTCACCCACGTTTTTTCATGCCCTCTCTTCTTACACACGTTTATGATTGTTCACAGGGGCTCTTCTCAGTCCTGATGAAGACCCCACCATGATGACATAAATAACCCTTTACCTCAAGGGGTCAAAACGTCGACAACATACAACCACTATACGAGCTCAAAGGACTGACCCTGACAAACAATATGTACACTTGAGCTACGCATACATTTAGGAACTATTGACCTACATTAGGCTGTAAAGGTTGTACCCTATGCAATAATGATGTATTTATGTCACCGTACCTTTACCCTGTCCCTCACTCACTGATTCATCACCACCTACCCGATTTCTCCTCTTGTCCTTCACCCAAAGAGCGCTGTAAATTTCAATCATACTGAAATTGATTGGAGCAACTGTGTGTTCACCAACAAATGCTTTGGCTGAATATCGCATTTGATGCATTTTGAGCTTTTTCTGAATCAGTTTATTAAATATGATTAAGTAATCACAAAAAGCAATGAGTGGTGAATGTTCTTGTGTAAATTTCGTTATTGATAACTGCTATCACGACCATTTTTTGATTGTACTGTAATAATGACCCAGGTCATAGCAGTTTTATGTGGGTTTCCCCGTTAAAACTCAACACATTGCCTTACCTTGTGTCAAGGAGGCGTTCCATATTCATTGCTGTCGGTTTTCCCACGCAACACCCATGGGTTTAGACACATTCCTAGATTTACAAGGATATGTATACCTGGGAATGCGTCAAAACTGTGCGTCTCCCCAGGGGAGGCGTAATGGGGAGAAAACACTTTATTTCTCCTCGTTTTTTCCTCTTTCTATGTGTGCTGCATTCTGCAGTATGTAACGTTGGGGGGGCACCGTCATAGGTAACACATACTCGGGATATGCCAGGTGTACCCGCATATGGGTGGCACAGGGCACCCTTTTGAAGATACTTCATACCCAGACTGACACTCAAAGCCGTTATGCAATTGTTGAAGGTCTCATAATGGCTTCCCACTAACACTGGACTGTTAATATGCAACTACACAAAGTTTGACGTAGTAAGCATCCCGCGTTGCATAGTTATTCACACTGTTTGACGATCCATGACCTCCACACGAGGATAGATGCTATATATTGCCAGCCAATGCCGTGCCCAGAGTGTTGCATGCGGAATATTAGCACGCACAATCTCAGATCACAGTCCTCTGTAGCTGCAGCTTTCGTGGGGAACACAGAGAGCCAGGATACCGACCTGGCGTCTTCCCCTCGCAGCACTCAACGATGCTGAGTTCAGAGCCTCCCCATTACAATCCATTACCTCGTATTTCCAAATTAATTCTGGCACTGCCTCAAATGTGGGCATGGAATAGGGCGCATTTAAATCTGTTCTTCGTGGACATTCCATTAAGACAGTCTATGGCTCTCGTATGTCGCTTCCGACAGAACTCCAGAAACATGAGTTGGAAATAGAAAAATGCAAGGGGCTCTCCCCCACAGACCCCCATAATAGCCCCTCGTTAGCTGAGGCTCTCCTGGCATACAAAGAGACATTAGCCAATCTTTGTGCGCTGGACTACAAACAATACCTTGCCAGACGGCACACCGAAGGGGACAAAGCTGGAAAAATTCTAGCATGGCTATTAAAATCTTTCACTTCACAACCCCCCATCACGGTGATATATACCTCTGTGGGCCGCTTAGTGAATACCCAGGAAGCGACTAATGACTCCTTCCATGATTATTATACCTCTCTTTACAAAGCCCCAGACACGTTCGATCTCCCTCTTATTCAGCAGTTCTTATCACATGCCCAACTCTCGCAAGTAACACAACCTCAGTATGACTTGCTTCAAGACTCTATCAACGCAGATGAAATCTTTGAAGCTATCAAACAATTGGCAACAGGATAGTTGGCCATCAGAATTTTATTCAGCTTACTCTGAACAACTTACTCCTCGGCTAACCACTATGTACGAAGAAGCATTTGAAGGGGAGAACTCCCGCCCTCCCTGCGAGAGGCGAGACTGATTGTGCTACACAAACTGGGCAGAGACCTACTTCGAATGGCCTTGTGCCGCCCCTTGTCACTGCTGAATGCAGATTATACAATTTTAGGTAATAGAAGCAATGCCTATACTGATACATGAAGACCCGAGAGGTTTTATACCGGGGAGAAACACCGGGCTGAACTTGTGCCACCTTTTTAAACTTTTAGACTGGGCCCGTACAGAACTTGATACACCTTAGATAGCATCTTTAGACATTGAGAAGGCATTCAACACATTGAGTTGGCAATATTTACTAGCTGTGTTAATTGGTTTCAGCATGGGCCCTAACTTTTTGAGATGGGTACATATATTATATACAGAACCACAGGCTAGGGTAAAGATTGGTCGCATCATCTCCCCGTTGTTCCTAATAGAGCACGGCCCAATGCAGGGCTGTCCTCTCTCGCCCATTCTATTTGCACTGGCCATAGAGCCCTTGGCATGTAAGTTGCGCCAACGCGCACTCGATTGGGGCATATATGCAGACAAACTGTGGCACATAGTGTCTCTGTACACAGACGATGCGTTAATTTATCTATGTGGCCAGATCACCGCCCTGCAAGACTTAATGGACCTGCTAGATGACCATGCCCAGGTCTCGGGCCTAAGAGTTAGCTGGCCCAAGTCAGCAGTGTTTCCAATGAAACCGCTTTCAATGAACTAGAGACAAGCCATGCCTCGCACTCCGTTGGAATGAGCGTTCAACACTTTCAAATATTTGGGAGATCAAGTATACCACTCTTCTACAGATATAATATATGGTAACCTAGGCAGAGCAATCACTAGGGTTCGTGCAGCCCTTCAATTCTAGCTCGGTGTACCCTTGTCCCCTATGGGACAGGTTGCCATCTCTAAAATGATTCTACTCCCTCTGCTCTTGTACTTTTTTTCCACTCTTCCTCATAGACTGCCGCACAGTTTATTTAAAGACCTGGAATCACTCCTTGTCTCCCAGATCTGGGGGGGTCAAGGTCTAGGGTGGCACTCCATAAATTGTATCTGCCACTGTCTGACGGAGGCTTGGGGGAACCAAATTATGAACATTATTTTGCTGCAGCACAACTCCAGTGGCCAATGAGATGGCTCACAAGTAGTAATCTCACGGAGCTGGCCACTTGGGCGCTAACATTGAGGCAACCAGCTGTGTTGAAATGGCTCTCAGGATCTACTACCATACTGCAGAAAAAATCAAGGAAATATGCTAATGCTGGCAGCAAGACGCAGCTGGTCAAAATATATGTTAACGAGAAGCCAGCCTACACCATATGCTCCCAATCTGCCACTCAATGTCCTCCCGGGTGTCATATACCTGTCATGGTCATCTGGAGCTTGAGTCCTGACTAACTGAGTATTTGTTAAGCGCACTATTGCCGAGGCGTCTTGGCGCTGAGGTAAGTGCAATCCAGAGAGCTACCGGATCTAGATCTAGGAGAAGAGCCAGGTTTTGATAATTTTTCTGAAGAGAGTCCTACTGGACTGTAGTCTCATGTGAATTTTGCAGGGAGTTCCACAGTTTGGCTGCTTGGTATGAGAAACAGGCTGAAGACACATTGATTTATTTGGGGGGCGAGCGTTAGATCTTTATCGGTCAAGAAACCTAGGGGGGCATATCAGCAAGGCAATGCAATAAAATTATCGCTGCTTTAGCGTCCGTTTTTGGACGAAAAGTGGCGATAATTTTATCGCCCTATCAGCATGGACACGCTAACGCGTAAATCCATGCCTTAGCGCCTGTTTCCTGAACGCCCAGCTTTGCATCTCCCATGAGATGCAAAGTGGGCGTTTCTCACCAAAATAACTGGAGAAATGTCGCGGACCGACATTTCTATAATTATCATGGTGTACGCTAACATGCAGACCGATAGGAAAAGTAGCGCTAACCGCGGTTGTCGCTACTTTTCTTACGCCTGCTTTTATTCTGACTTAGCCATGTAATCCAATGGGAGGTGGATTACATGGCTAAATCCGCCCTGCCCTATCAGCAAGGTATCGCTGGTCGCAGTGCGATTATCGCTGGATTTCCAGCGATAATCGCACTGTTTTGTGGCTAACGCATGGATTTCTATCGCTTGGCAGATAAGCGTTGCTGATAGCACGCTATCTCCGCGATAGAATCCAGCGTTAGCCTGCGATAATTATCCTTGTGCTAAGAGCGCTGAGCAATAATTATCGCAGGCCCTTGCTGATACGCCCCCTTATTCCTAGCCTTAGGCACAGGAGCAGGACATGTTCCGACTTCTGGTGGCCACTGTAGTTGGCTCCAAACCATAGGTGGGGGACAAGGCAGAGCCCTGGGCCACTCCACATGAGAGAGTGAGCTTTCCTGACTGGAGTCCATCCCAGTGAATTACTTGTTCCCTGGATGCCAAGTATGATTCTAAAGGGGCTAGAGCTTTATCCCTGATGCCAACCGCTTTCAGCCTTTGCACCAGTACCGCGTGGTTTACGGTGTCGAATGCTGCGGTTAGGTCGAGCAATATAAGGGTGGCCCTACCCCCTCCATCCATCACCTTTCTGATCTCTTCTGTCGCCATAATCAAGGCAGATTCAGTTGAATGCCGCGCTCTGAAACCATGCTGAGTGGAATCAAGGATGTTATTCTTATCCAGATATTCCGTCAGCTCACTGTTCAGAGTTTGCTCAAGTATCTTGGAGGGAAACGGGAGGCAAGATATTGGACGGTAATTTTTGGTTTCCAGTGGATCAAGTGTGTTTTTTTTAAAATCAGGTCTGATGCAGACTTTTTTCCAGGTTAGTGGGAAGACCCCCGAACTCGTGATCTTATTTAGTAAGGGGGTCAAGGAAGCACTGATCTCCTCCGGGACTAGGTGTAGTATATACGGGGGGCAGGGGTCAAGGGGGGACTCAGACTTGGTTTTCACCAGCAGGTCTGCCACTTGTTTCTCCCCTAGCATTAAAAACCGTGATAGACTACACTGATGAGCAGTATCTTCCTGTCCTTCTATGCAATTCACCTCTGGCATTGAAACTGTGTTCAGAAGTTCATTATATACTGACTGAACTTTGTTTAGAAAAAAAACTGCCATTTTGTCCACAAAATGTTGGTCTGGTGTAAACATCGTATCCCGCGGGCACTTGGATAAAACAGTTATAGTTTTAAACAATTCCTTAGAGGAGTTAGTGGCCTCCTGAATTTTCGAGGTAAAGTATTCAGTTTTGGCTTGTTTTATCACAGACTTATATTCCTCTAAAGCTACGTTATACCCTATCCTATGTTCCATACTGTAGTTGGACCTTCATATTAGTTTCGGACGTCTGCTCTTGACTTTAATTTGTCTAAGCTCAGTCCAGTACTAGGGTGATGAAACTCGTCTTCTCCTGTGGTGTTTAGTCTCTTCCGGCACCAGCTTATTTACTGCCTGATTTTGCCAGTTTTCATAATTACTGGCTGCCACGTTTGAGTCCGATATATCTGGGAGGTTCTTCGCCAAGGCTGAAATCAGATCATTCTTTTGGATTGATTTCCAAGGGCGCGATTTAACCAAGGAAGAACTAGTCCTGCGACAGCAGCTGGTTGCTGCAATCTGGACATTAAAATGCACTTCGGAGTGGTCTGACCAAGGTAATTGTCGTACACTCTTCACTTCAATAAGGGGGTTGCTGGTGAAAATACCATCTAGCGTGTGGCCAGCTTGATGCGTTGGCTCTGATATGATCTGACTCAGGCCAAATCCAGCCAGGTTATCTGTCAGGCATGATGTATCGGTGTTATTATTTGCTTTTAAATGGAAATTAAAATCACCTAGAACTGTAAAAGTGTCGATGTCTAAGCAAGATTCTAAGAAGGTCTGCAGTGATCTGCTAAAAGCAGCTCTCGTACCTGGAGGCCTATAAATGAGTAGTCCTGGAAACAGTTCACGGTTATTGCTTTTGACACTGAATGACATTGCCTCAGCTTCCAGCGTGGGTTCTGCACAATCTTCACTGTGTAGTGGGACTGGTAAATCAGTGCTAATCCTCCCCCTTTGCCCCTACCCTATCTACATGAGCTACAAGGTAACCTGCTGGCACCGCAGCTCCCTAGTCTGGCTCAGAGGTGCTGTTTGCCCAGGTTTCTGTAAGAAACACCAGATCTGGGTTTCCAACTTGAATCAGGCACTCGAGCACGTATTTATGTTTGATCATGGATCTTGTATTTAGTAGGATGCAACTGGTTATTTTAAGATCCTTCTGAGGGGTTCCTTGAGTTAGTACATGTTAGACCCGGCCTCGTGGCATGGCCATCCCTGTCCCCGCACCACATATCCTGACCCATGCACCTCATGCAGCCCCCGAGCGCACGGCCTAGCCGATCCTTCCCACCAACACACACACACACCCGACCCGGACTTCCCCATCCGTGGCCTTCCTCCTTTCGGCCACACCGGGCCCGCGTGCCCACTTCATGCACCATGATGGCCGCCCGACCCCAGCGCGACCCTGGCCTAGAGGCGCCACTCCGGCTGGAGGACATCGCGCGCCCTGTGAGATGAGAGAGGGAGGGGCAGTTTCCATCGCACCTCTGAGCTCCCCTGGGAAGGTGGGTTTCGATCGGCCCACCGGCCTCCCCGAGGGCTGGCTCCACGCCTGCTGGGTGTCTGGGACTCCTCCCGACCCGGCCCTGAAAGGATCAAAAGACAATGGCAGGAAACCCCGACAAGCGACCCCCAGGTGACAAGACCCCTGCCTGCACAGACCCCGGACATCAAAGAGGGGTCGACCTATAACAAGGGGTGCTCTGTGACTATCCAGCAGATTCGCCTTTGGAAACACCTGAGCCCTGCTGTGTGACTCGCGGCTCCCTGAAGATCGTAAGACCTCCGAACTCGTGCTTGAGCCCTGCTGAGTGACTCGCGGCTCCCTGAAGATCGTAAGACCTCCGAACCTGTGCTTGAGCCCTGCTGAGTGACTCGCGGCTCCCACAGACTCTCCTGGTTCCGCCGGACCTCGACGACAACAAGCGTATCCCCCAGCTCGAGGATTGTGAGCTGTGCGCCGGGTACGCCCCTGCATTTGATCCCTATCCCCAAAGACTGTCCCGCTACCTCCTACCCCCCCCCCCCGAGACTCTGTGAGCCCAAGCTCCACTTGTATATATTTGCCGTGCTGATCATAAAGATCCTACGACTCCGATTTGATAAAGATTTGTTCTTAAGAACTCACGGTGTGGCGTCTCTTTGTCGTGTGGTGCTGAGTGTACGATCCTCCCCTGAGGAGTCTCCCGCCAGTGCCCGGCTACGATACCTCGAGGGTTGGTCTCAGGATAGTCAGGGCCCCCTCCGGGCTCCTCTGAGGTCGCCTTCTAACAGTACATGCAGCTGGGGGTCCCTCGTGTTTAGGGTAACTATGTTGTCCAAGTTGCTGAAAGACCTAGCAGTCTCCCTATCCCTGATAAGGTGATTGGATTTGATGGAGAGGTACGAGGGCAACAGGCCACATGTGAGAGAGTGGGGTTGGACATCTGGGGCGACTTGTTTGTAGACTCGCAACTACAAGACTTTGCAAGTTTAGTGCATGACTTCGGGATTCCACAAGGGACGTTTCTACTCCACATGTTGCCATCCCCACTGTTCCTCCAGACATGGGGCAATACCCGAGCTGAACCTGCCACATCTCAGCCATTACAAACTCTATTGAATCATTGTCGGGCAAACATGCGGTAACAGCAATTTAGAACTCTCTTAGTCCCTACTTTACACATCTATTGGCACCATTGCGCACTTACTGGGACTCGGCATTGTCGATCAATATTACCTATAAACAATGGGCACAATGCATTAGTTAACCTAAAATCATATCCACAAACGCCAGGCTGAAGTGCACGCAATTTAATTATTTAAACCACAAATATTTAACATTACATAGACTGGCACACATGTACCCTACGTCCGCTAATGTGTGCCTAGCCTCAGAGGCAATGGTATGGACTTGCCGTCGTATCCGGGCATATTGGAAAGAGGTGGCTGCGACATTAACAGAGGCGGCCGGACAACCTAATAACAGCTCAGGGCCCCCTGATGGCTCACGTAAGAGCCTCAATAAATTTTTAGACTTGGCCCTGGGTCGGGCAAAATGCAAAATAGCTATGTCCTGATAATCGCAAAATGTCCCCAACACACGATCATGGCTTCTGGACCTCCGCAGAGCACTAGTGGCAGAGCATGCAATGCACGTAATCAATACCCCACATACACCTTCACGGATTAACCTTATACAATGGAGAGAGTACTTGAAGTTCATAGCAACTAAACTGTCCATGACAAACCTAACTTCATCTTAGAGCACGCCCTCGCCTTGCATTCCTAGCATGCCATATTGCCACATGGATACATATACAGCGCGTCCCCACAGTCCATATATCTACACCCAGTAACGGTCTAGACCAAATTATATACACGATTACATGGGTTATGAGGTCTCTCCATTTCTCCCTCCCTCCTCATGCCACTCACAAACACATACAGTTACTTACCCGTGATCACCAATGGCCAGATCCAAGTACAAACACAAGACAGACGAGATCGAATAACTCCGAACAGTTAGCAGTTTACTTGTTGTGTATTATAATTTTATTTTTAGAGTCAATGGCATAAAATATTAATACTGCTTTAAGTCTATTAAATATGATACTGCCTGGTGCCCCACCAGAGCTGCTCTAGTAATTGTTGTTAAAATGCTATGCATAAAATCATTGCCAAAAGTAAAGCCCTTGTATAACTTGCTGAAAATCAATAAAGAATATATTTTTTTTAAAAGGCATTGCGTGGTTAATGCTTTGCTGTCAAGGTTGTTTCCCTATCTAAGTGCCCATCTGAGACTGAGGCTGTTTCTTTGCGATTTCCACCATTTCACCTAAGTGGAAATGGCAAAGAAATAGTAGATCTCCCTAGATGGCCACAGAGCTCGGGATCAAACACCCAGGTGCCCCCCCTGCAAAACCAGGTCCTTTTGTGATAGGTCATTTTGATGTCTCCACAATACATTTTGTTGCGGGTACTTGGCCCACCCACACAAGTGAGATACCATTTTTATTGGGAGACTGGGGGGAGCACTGGGTGGTGGGAAACTTGTGTCGGTCCCGTGATCCCACACAGAAACGGGTGAAAAATTTGTGGTTTTTCAGCTAAATTTGAGGTTTGCAGGGGATTCTGGGTAGGAAAGCGTTGTGGGAACTACGCAAGCCATACCTCCCTGGACTCAACCAGGTATCTTTACCTCCGATCCCTGCAGGACGCCATAACTTCACAGATCCGGTCCCGCAACGCCGGGAGACCGCTCTACAACGCTAGCACTCTGCACTTTCTGGAAGGACCCTGACTCCTTGCTGGGCACATTGCACTTTACCTCCGATCCCTGGAGGATGCCATAACTTCACAGAGCCGGTCCCACAGCGCCGGGTACGCGCCAGGCGAAGACCGGGTAAAGACAGGCCCGTCTGAGCCCGTCAGAGACTGAAAGAGGCCGGGCTGGGCCACCTCCCCAACAAGTACTGTAAAGTTGGATTTTATTAATATTATTCAATATATAACTGTGGGGATATTAAATATGGTGAAAAGGAAGGCGGGCTCTTCTGCCACAGCCTCCATCAGTGTCGGAGGACAAAAATCTTAAATGAATTACCTGACGGGAGCTATGGGGGCAAATGAGGCCCAAATTAACTCAGTGGAGGAGACCCTGACACAAGGGAAAACGGGTGCGTTGGTCATACCAACAAACACAAATAGTTTACCGGTTGTCTCTCCCAATGGTTCACAGTAGGGAAGGATAATACAGGTCCATCACAACGGGTGTGCTCAAGAATCTCTGGGTCATATCTACGTCAGTGACATGGAATGTGACCCACGACCACTGCTTAAACGAGCAAAAAATCCTGAGGCTCATGAGGGGTCTTGTGACGTGACACCACGAATAAGTAAGAAAGTCGTAATGAGGAAAAAGAAGAGCACTAGTAAACAGGCTAAAGGGGTACAAGGAAAAAGGGAAGCTGTTTTTATGACACCTTCAGCTAATACATTGCTTCTTGGTCAGACGGTTGAGCTTGAAAAAATCTTGAAGAAATTAGATGATTTACATAGTTTTGTGGCTGACACATTGACCGGAATAACGGCTAGATTAGGGGTCATTGAAGGTAGTCTGAAAAATAAAACTATGTATAATGAAATTCTAAACAACAAGAATGGCCCTAAATTAGCAGAAATTTGACATGAGGTTAAATCATCTCATACCATGGATTTACCACCGAGTATGGATACAAAACATAAGGGGCATGGGGCGCACTCTGGATTCTGGTAGCCCCGCCACCACCAATGAAGGTGCAATCAAGATATGAGACAGAGAATTATAGGAGGGTCAATGCAGGGAAAGCGTTATTACAGGAGAGTGCGCAGTACGAGCATTTCAAACCCAGGAAACCATTAGGAAAAATGTATTGGAGTTGCCTCCTGCAGCAACCCCATATATAAGAATACCGGCTAATGTCCCAAGTATATCCCCACAAGTGAGTGAAACATGGGAGTCATTACGTAATAATTCTCTATACTGGCTAGGTGGCAAAACTGGATTGACAGATGCCCTTTT
Source organism: Triturus cristatus (assembly GCF_964204655.1). NCBI lineage: Eukaryota > Metazoa > Chordata > Amphibia > Caudata > Salamandridae > Triturus > Triturus cristatus. The sequence goes on along the minus strand of NC_140593.1, from coordinate 1,063,771,792 downwards.
CTTAAAATTTAAAATGGTCAGACGAGTAGCTTGGGTAGGGTGAGACTTTAAATTCCTACAGTGAGACTGTTGTTCTGACTTTTAGTGACCCATATTTAGTCTAGGCTGTTTTATGCAGGGCTGGGAACCCAGCTATTACACACATGGGCATTAATGTTCTGCCTCTAGGTTTCTTTTCTCAACCACACACTGTCAGCCAATCCATGACTCAGAGGGGGGAACCAATGATAAATGCTTCGTGTTATTATAATGTCCCGCTTCACAATCGCTTTGATATTCTTCCCTCACTTGAGGATATAGATTGACCGATTGTGGCTAACGAACGCTGTATTAAAAAAGGGAGGCGGATTAAGGCAAATATAATGGATGTAAGAAGTGTCCCAAGGTGCCCTTTTTTAGATCCTGTGAATCTGGGAATTGGCAGAGAGGCACACATAGTTTCTGTGGAAGCATTGCCTGTTTTGGCGGGGCATGATAATGGGCCAATCGATGTAAATAGCATTGTCATTGCTAGAACAGCACATGATGAATTACCTAAAGCCCTGTTTGCATGTAAAATATTATTCTGGAATGTTGCAGGGTTATCTTCGAAAATTGATGATCCCCAATGGTTAAGATTTGTTGAGACGGCTAATATACTGTGACTCCAAGAGACCAGGACGGTGGAGGAAAAACACAATAATGGGTTTCGAACATTTTATATGCCAGCAGTCATAGCGGACCATGGAAGATATAAGGGTGGCCTATGTATATTTGTTTCCAACTGCATTGGTGTGAATAAGATAAGTCTTAAAATTTTTACACCCTATTACAAGATTTTACTAATCCAAGTGGGAAAAAAGTTTGGTGTGGATTTGATAAATTTTTATGACAACATCCCTAAAGAGCAGATAATTATTGTTTTGCAGAACCTGCAAAATTTTAGGATGATATGCTGCATGATGTTTGTATGCTATGGGGTGGGGATTTTAATCATGTTTTGTGTCCAAAGACTGGACAGGGTATTTGTGGTTTATCGTATGATGGGAAAGATGAACAGGTACATTTTATACATTCCGTGGCAGGGGACCTGCTGAATCTAATTGCCTCCCAGTTCGATATGGGTTTCGCTAATGACGTGTGTGTATCACCAACACCCTTTAAACCTACATATAACGGTAGAGGCTGTAACTCCATAATAGATTTTATTTTGGTTTCAAATAGATATGCCACAAAGGTACATAACTTTACAACTCATTCTAATGTCATGAGTGACCATTATCCAATAAGTCTTGATTTTGATCTGGTAAGACCCACCAAAGGTAAGAGGGAGGCCACAGCCCAATATGTTTTTGACATCAGTCTTACCAGTATGAATGGATACTCTATGAGCTGGAATAAGGTTGATTCAACCGCTTTTATGGAACAACTTTTTGTTTTATGTAAAGAGGATTTTGCGGTGTGTCTAAGTGAGGTGGAGAGGAAGGATGCTGTTATAAATGCCTTTTGCCACATAACGAGTGGGATCACAAATGTATTAAGAGTGGAATCAGCACAGAAAGAGTGCAAGACCCGGGGATGGTTCGATCAGTCATGTACAAAGGCCTATTCAAATCTGAAGAAAGTATTACATACGAAGGACAATAGTCCTGCTGAAATTAAACAGGCTAGAAGTACGTACAGGTGTGCCCTTAAAGCCCGAAAGGAGAAATTAAGGGAGGATTCTTGGCAGGCATTACATGACACTTGCCAAGTGAGAGATAACATCGGTTTCTGTAAAACAGTTAATGCTCCCTTTCTGGGTCCAAACGATACTCCCTCAGTAGTAAATGCAATAAGCAAGTATAGTTGGGTGCAACATTTTACCACCCTATATAGTGACGATAATAAGATCCAGACTGAAGGTGATTTAGATTCAGATATATCTGATGTTACCAGAAACGCACAGGTCCCATTGCTCCCGCTAGATATAAGTTTCTCGCTAGAAGAGGTAGTATGTGCCATTAATGCTAGTGCATCAGGAAAAGCTCCAGGACCAGGCGGAGTCCCTGTATACGTGTATAAATCTAACCTTTCCTTATGTGCCCCTTTATTAACCAACGTTCTTGACACTTGTCAGCAAGGTCTGATCCCCTCATGGTCCGAGTCAATGTTGATCCCAATTTTTAAAAATGGGGATCGAAATGACCCAGCATGTTATCGTCCAATATCCCTGCTGGATTCTCTCCTCAACATGGTAGGACGGGTTGTCTTAAACAAGTTACAAAACTGGGCAGATAATGCTACCGTCCTATAAAAATTTCAGTATGGGTTTCGAACAGGTCTTGGAACCATTGAACAGGGGTTAAACCTAAGTCTTATAATAAGTAAATATACACAGGCTAAGGAGGAACGGCTTTATATGGTATTTGTTGACCTTAGCTCAGATTTTGACTGTGTGAAGCATAATAGGTTGTGGGGCATTCTTGAAGAGATGGGAATTGACCTGTCACTCATACATTTCATGAGAGAATTATATAAAGATGCAGGGGCGAGAGTTTGGTTTGAAAAAGTAGGTGAGTGCACTGCTGAGTTTCCAATTAGAAAAGGAGTGAGACAGGGTTGTGTGCTCGCTCCTTTTCTTTTTACTTTATATATGAATGGCCTTGGGCAGTTTTTAACAGAACATTGTCAGGACCTTCCTAGTATTACTAATGGCCCAGTACCGGTTTTATTATACGCAGTTGATGCGGTTTTAATGGCGAGAACCCCATTAGGTCTACAAAGAGTTGTAAATAGTTTTGCCTCTTTTATGCAATCCAGAGGTTTGAAAGTGAATGCTCAAAAACCTATTCTATGCAGCATGGGAAGAAGAATGTTAAGAGCTGCAACATTTTTATGGATAATATGAAAATTGAAAGCACTAAAAGATTCTCGTATTTAGGGATTAACTTGGAGAACAAGGGGTCCTGGTCCCCTGCAGTTCTTGCTAGGAACTTGTCGTTCTCTAGAGCTGCGGGTGCTGTGATAAATTTTGCCAGAAAATTAGGTCATAGACCAGTGCCCAAATTGTTACTTATTTATAAATTAAAATGTCTCACGACAGCCTTGTATGGTGCAGGAATATGGGGCTTTATGGATGTGCAGCAATTGCAAATGACTAAAAATGCTTTCTTACGATATCTGTTAGCGGTTCCAGGTTCTACTGCTAATTACATTTGCCGCTCGGAGCTTGGCCTACCATTTGTAACAGATCTGGTTAAGGTTGAGCCTATCATGTTATGGCATAAGGTCTGGGTGGCAAATGAGACCAGTTTTAATAGTGACATTATCAAAGATTGTTTAAGACTGGACAAAGTTTCTTCTATCCCCTGGTTTAGGTATATTAAGCAAATAACAAGTGAAATGGGCCATTCTGAATATTTTGAGAGGCCTGACACTATGGGATCCATTTCTAGAAAGGTATTGAAAGCCGAATGTCTTGTTTTTTTTCCACTCAAAAAGAGGGTTTAGTGAGAGTGCGAAACACACTGTTATGGAAAATTAGTTGATGCTATCTTGTTTGGACATCCCACCATATTTGGTCCAAATGTTAGGAAGTTTTGATCGTATGTTATTGACACAGTTCCGCTTGGGTATTTTTCATAGGCTCGTTAGCCTTCCTACCATAAATAACTGGTCTAGAAATTTGGACACCTGCCCCTGCGACGATGTGTCAAGACAATCAACGCTTCATATTCTTTTATTCTGCAAGTTTTACTCCTTTTGTGGTAGGACCATGCAGAATTGATGTATTTTAGATCAGCAGTATATGTTAAAATTGCTTTTTAATGTAAAGTTGTATTTTTACTTCAGTGCTTTTATGATTTACTTTTAAATCGAATAAAGCTATTTCTGATCTGATCAACCAGGTATCTCGTTTTCAGAAATGTGTGGGTTTGGAGCCCGGGTCAAAAACGAAGGTCCCCCTTGCAAAATTAGACCATTTTATGATAGGTCATTTTGATGTCTCCACAATATATTTTGGGCCCTTCCCTGCCATATGTATATGGCCCACCCACACAAGTGATGTACCATTTTTATCGGGAGACCTATTGGAACACTGGGTGGAAGGAAATTTGTGTCAGCCCGGTGATCCCACAACTTTTCCACACAGAATTGTGAGAAAAATGTGATTGTTTTCAGCTAAATTTGAGGTTTGCAGGGGATTCTGGGTAGGAAAACTTTGGGGGCTCCACGCAAGTCACACCGCCCTGGACGCCTCCGGGTTTCTATTTTTCAGAAATGTGTGGGTGTGGTAGGTTTCCCTAGATGGCCACCGAGCTCGGGGCCAAAAACCCAGGTGCCCCCGCCCCCTGCAAAACCAGGTAGTTTTGTGATAGATAATTTTGATGACTCCACAATGCATTTTGAGCCCTTGCCTGACTCGGGTACTTGGCCCACCCACACAAGTGAGATACCATTTTTATTGGGAGACTGGGGGGAATGCAGGGTGGTGGGAAATTTCTGTCGGTCCGGTGATCCCACAATTTTCCCACATAGAAACGGGAGAACAATGTGATATTTTTAGCTAAATTTGAGGTTTGCAGGGGATTCTGGGTAGGAAAGTGTTGAGGGATCTACGCAAGCCATACCTCCCATGACTCAAACAGGTGTCTCGTTTTTAGAAATGTATGGGTTTGGTAGGTTTCCCTAGATGGCCGCTGACCCCGGGGCCAAAAACGCATGTCCCCCTTGCAAAACCAGGCCATTTTGTGATAGTTAACTTTGATGACTCCACAATATGTTTTGGGCCCTTCCCTGCCATGGGTACTTGGCCCACCCACACAAGTGAGGTACCATATTTATCGGGAGACCTATTGGAACACTGGGTGGAAGGAAATTTGTGTCAGCCCGGTGATCCCACAACTTTTCCACACAGAAATGTGAGAAAAGTTTGATTGTTTTCAGCTAAATTTGAGGTTTGCAGGGAATTCTGGGTAGTTAAACTTTGGGGGCTCCACGCAAGTCACACCGCCCTGGACGCCCCCGGGTGTCTATTTTTCAGAAATGTGCGGGTGTGGTAGGTTTCGCTAGATGGCCACCGAGCTCAGGGCCAAAATCCCAGGTGCCCCACCCTGCAAAACCAGGTCGTTTTGTGATAGATAATTTTGATGTCTCCACAATGCGTTTTGGGCCCTTGCCTGACGCGGGTACTTGGCCCACCCACACAAGTGAGATACCATTTTTATTGGGAGACTGGGAGGAACGCAGGGGGGTGGGAAATTTGTGTTGGTCCGGTGATCCCACAATTTTCCCACATAGAAACGGGAGAACAATGTGATATTTTTCAGCTAAATGTGAGGTTTGCAGGGGATTCTGGGTAGGAAAGCGTTGAGAGATTTACGCAAGCCATACCTCCCTTGACTCAAACAGGTGTCTCATTTTCAGAAATTTTGGGTTTGGTAGGTTTCCCTAGATGTCCGCTGACCCCGGGGCCAAAAACGCAGGTCCCCCTTGCAAAACCAGTTCCTTTTGTGATAGATAATTTTGATGTCTCCACAATGTGTTTTGGGCCCTTCCCTGCCACGGGTACTTGGCCCACCCACACAAGTGAGGTACCATTTTTATCAAAAGACCTATTGGAACACTGGGTGGAAGGAAACTTGTGTCAGCCCAGTGACCCGACCATTTTTCCAAACAAAATTGAGAAAAATTTGAATTTTTCAGATAAATTTGAGGTTTGCAGGGGATTCTGGCTAGGAAAACTTTGGGGGGTCCACGCAAGTCACACCTCTGTGGACGCCCCCGGGTGTCTAGGTTTCAGAAATGTGTGGGTTTGGTAGGTTTCCGGTAGGTTTCCCCAGATGCCTGCTGACCCAGGACCAAAAACACAGATGCATCCTATCTATCAGAAAACGACCTAGTTTTGCAATAGTGGCACCTGCGTTTTTGGTCCCCGGCTCGGCGGCCATCTGAGGAAACCTACCAAACCCACACATTTCTGCAAACTAGACACCCGGTGGAGTCCAGGGAGGTGTGGCTAGCGTTAATACGTAGGGGGATTCCTACCCAAAATCCCCTGCAAACCTCAAATTTAGCTGAAAAAAATCACATTTTTCTCACATTTCTGTGTGGGAAAGTTGTGGGATCACTGGGCTGACACAAATTTCCTACCACCCAGTGTCCTCCCAAGTCTCCTGATAAAAATGGTACCTTACTTCTGTGGGTGGGCCAAGTACCCGCGGCAGGGAAGTGCCCAAAATGTATTGTGGAGATATCAGAATTATCAATCACAAAATGACCTGGTTTTACAAGGGGGGAACCTGCGTTTTTGGGCCCGGGCTCGGCGTCCATCTAGGGAAACATACCAAACCCACGCTTTTCTGAAAACTAGACACCCGGGGGTGTTCAGGGAGGTTTGGCTTGTGTGGATCCCCCAATGTTTTCCTACCCAGAATCCCCTGCAAACCTCAAATTTAGCTAAAAAGAAAATCACATTTCCTACAAATTTCTGTCTGGAATCACCACGCCGGCACAAATTTCCTACCGCTCTGCGTTCCACTTAGTCTCCCGAGTAAATTGATACCTCACTTGTGTGGGTGGACCAAGGGCCTGCGACTTGGGAATCCACGCAAGTCACACCTCCCTGGACTCCCCTGGGGGTCTAGTTTTCAGAAATGTCTGGGATTGGTAGGTTTCCCTAGAGGGCTGTCGATTGAACCCAAGATCAAAAACACAGGTTACTCCCTCGCAAAATAAGGTCTTTTTGTAATCGATCATTTAGAAGTCTCCACAATAACTTTTGGGTTGTTTCATGTCACGGGCATTAGGCCTACCCTCACAAGTGAGGTACCATTTTTATCGGTAAACTTGGGGGAATGCTTAGTTGGTAGAAGTTTGTTGCTCCCTTTAGATTCCAGAACTTTCCATCACAGAAATGTGAGGAAAATTTGTTTCCCCCAAAGTTTGAGGTTTGTATTGGATTCTGGGTAACAGAACCTGGTGAGAGTCACACAAGTCCCACCATACTGGATTCCCCAGGGTGTCTAGTTTTCAAAAACATACCGGTTTGCCAGGTTTCCCTCAGTGCCGGCTGAGCTAGAGCCCAAAATCCACATCTCGGCACGCTGCAAAAAAAGGGTCTGTTTTTACTGGAAAAATTTGATGTGTCCACGTTGGGTTGTGGACCATTTCCTGTAGCGGGTAGTAGGTCTGGCTACACAAGTGAGGTACCATTTTTATTAGGAGACTTTGGGGGATGTGAGGTGGGTAGAAGTATGTGGATCTGTTCAGATTCCAGAACTTTCCATCACAGAAATATGAGGAAAATTTGTTTTTTTGACAATGGATGAGGGTTACAAGTTATTCTGGGTGATAGAACCTGGTGAGAGCCACACAAGTCACCACATTCAGGAATCCCCTGGGTGTCTGGTTTTCAAACATGTATAGGTTTGCTAGGTTTCTCTAGGTGTCGTCTGAGCTAGAGTGCATAATCCACAGCAAGGCACATTGCCAAAAAAGGATCAGTTTTCAATGGAAAGATGTGATGTGTCCACGTTGGGTTTTGGGCCGTTTCCTGATGCAGGCACTAGGCCTACTCACACAAGTGTTGTACCATTTTAATCAGGAGTCTTGGGGGAATGCTTGGTTGGTAGAAGTTTGTTGCTCCCCTTAGATTCCAGAACTTTCCATCACAGAAATATGAGGAAAATGTGTTTTTTAACTAAGTTTGAGATTTACAAGGGATTCTGGGTAACAGAACGTGATGAGAGGCACACAACTCACCCTATCCTGGATTCCCCTTGGTGTCTAGTTTTCAAATAATTACATGTTTGCTAGGTTTCCGTAGGTGCTGGCTGCGCTAGGACCCAAAATCCACAGGTAGGCACATTGCAGAAAAAAAGTCAGTGCCTATTGGCTTTCTGCTGCACTGAGGGGGAGGGAATCGGGGGCTATTGCCCCGATATGCCCCCAAGAGGGGCAGAAAGACCGTGGCTATTTTTTGGGGGGGTGGGGGGATTGGTATGCCCATTCTGGGCAGCCCCCACCCCTACGTATAAAATAGCCAGCGTATCACTGGCAGCTAGTGGGCTCTCTGCCCCTGGGGGGGGGGGGGCAGATCAGTGGCTACTCCCCCATGTGCCTCCCGGGGGCAGGGCAGAAAGACTGTAGTATTTTGGGGGGGGTTTGAGGGCATTGGCATGCCCATTCTGGGCAGCCCCCACCCCTGAACTTTGAAAGATAATATTCCCTAGTGCCTAGTGGGCTCTCTGCCCCCTCCGAGGGGGCAGATAGGGGGCTATTGCCCATCTGCCTTCTGGGGGGGCAGAGAGACTGTGGCAATTTTTTTGGGGTGGGGGCATTGGCATACCGATTCTGGGCAGCCCCCACCCGTACACATGAAAAAAAAAATCCCTGGTGCCTGGTGAGCTTTCTGCCCCCCCACCCCCGGGGGAAGATCAGGGGCTACTGCTCCCATCTGCCTCCTGGGGGGCAGAAAGACTGTGGCTTTGGTGGGGCATTGGCATGACCGTTCTGGACAGCCCCCATCCCCGAACTCTGAAAAACATATTCCTTGGTGCCGAGTGGGCTTACCCCCCCCCCCTGGGGCAGATAAGGGGCTATTGCCCCCATCTGCCTCCCGAGGGGCAGACAGACTGTAGCAAATTATTTGGGGGTGGGGACATTGGCATGCCTGTTCTGGACAGGCCCCACACCTATGTACAAGAAAAAAATTCCTGGTGCCTAGTGGGCTTTCTGCCTCCCTCCAGGGAGCAGATCAGGAGTTATTGCCCCCATCTGCCTCCTAGGGGGAGGCAGAAAGACTTTTGCCTTTTTGAGGGGGAAGGGGTGGGGGCATTGGCATGCCCATTGTGGGCAGCCCCCACCCTTGGCCTATAAAAAAATAATCCCTGGTGTCTAGGGTGCTTTTTGCCCTCCCAGGGGGGGCAGATCGGGAGCTAGTGCCCCCATCTGCCTGCCAGGAGGGGCAGAAAGACTGGTTGTGCCAGAATTTATTGGGGGCACCAAAGGCCCTTGCCCATGGGGCCGCTCCCCCCCTCCCTGGTGGCTAGTGGGTGGATCCACACTTGGGGATCGTCCTCTTGGGGCAATCCCAAGCAGTGATTCCCCCCTTTCTAACGATACCTCTCCCGTCTGCCTTGGTGCTCAGGGGGCTGAGATAGCCCCCTGAGCACCAAGGCAGTGAAACAGAAACTAAGTTTCAGTTTCAATGTAATGACGACAGCGCGCCATGCGCATGATCGTCATTATATTGAAAGAAAAAAAAAGCTTAGGAGGATGGGGAAGCTCTTCCCCAACTCCCGAGGTCCCCCCAAAAAAATAAATCCCTCTGCTGTTTGCAGCAGAGGGATTTAGTGCACCTGGGCACATGACGGAATGGTTCAGTCATGAGCACAGAAGCACTAGCGCTCATGACGGAACTATTCCGTCATGAGCATCGAAAGGGTTAATCTCCCCCGACGGCCCCCAGCACCTTGAAATCCTTAAGGGGGTGATATGTTTGCACTTTACAAATATGAGTTATTATTATTATTTTCACTCTTCTAGACCCTGGTATTCCCAAAATAGAATTCACAAGCCTTATGTTAAATCCCGCACTCAGGCACACACACATGTAACACACAGTCATTTGCTGTAAGGCGCTACATACATTGGGGGATTTGTTTTCGTTTCGTCTGTACAGGTTTTAGCACTTTTACGACCTTAGTTATTGTTAAATGGTCATGAAAGCCATATGAATTTTTATCTCTGCCAATTTGCACATATTTGCTATTTAGCTAGGTAAAAAACTATTTTATCATTCTTTTAATCGATGTTAAATGTATAAATGTAACTGCTTTATCTTCTATGTAAATGCTTTGATGGTATGTAAATGCCTTACCGAATAAAGCTTTTCATTCATTCATTCACCATGTGGGACAGAGCAAGTTAAATGCACAGCAGCAGAACTTTGCACAAGTGGGCCTGTAGGCACTGTTATGTTGGCGGCTCCAGGTGGTATGGGAGCGCCAACAAGCCATGATAACTAAGGGACAGAGGCCTTACAATAAACACACCAGAGTCAGGGATTTAGTGTACGTCGGCTGCGGGTCAGGTGTTCTTCCCTGACCCCGCCTCCCCGCTCCGACATTTATTAACTTTGCCCATCTGGTATGCGGGACCACAACACTGGACCCATGGAGTGGGTAACACATTTGGGACACCCCTCTATGTCATGGGTTTGTATTATCAACCTGTCCTACCTGTTACATCACTGGTGGGACATTGCAGGCACCACTCGTTGATACTGGGAAGAAACGCATTTTCACACTAGTGATTAATGTAAAACACAGAACATATGATGCCACCATCGCTCTCGTACCTTGTAAATATGGATAAGTGCAATAGCCCTTTATCACTATGAGGGTAGCACTTGGTGTGCCCATCCGGTCTAACCAATCCATGAGACAGGCCTCGGTCTTGGAAGACATGCATGATCCATGTTCGCCTATGACCAAAAATCAAGTGGCATTGGAGAGACTTTTACAAATGGTATTAGTTTGGTGCCAGAAGCACTGCAGCTCTGGTCGTTATGTATTACCCATGTAGAGTCATTACATACTGACAAAGACTTTATTACATTGCTGCTCGCAAGCATGCCTGGCTCACTGAGATGATCGGAAATAGTGATCTTGCATATGGTGGCCACTAATGTAGTATTCGTGGTCAGTATTACAAAACGAATAATATTAGTGGCTCTTGATGAGTTTCATTGAACGTAAGTAGCTCTTATTACAGAAAAGGTTGTAGACCCCTGCCTTAGATCAACAAGTAAACAGTGTCTGACTAGATAGAAGCAGTGACTGAAGCCCTGGTGCTGATTCACCTCTCAAATATCAGCTTTAAATACATTTTGGAAATTCAACCATTTTTTTCCATATATCAGCTTATGAGTTCTGAAAATAAACATACTTTCCATACGAATATGCATTCTCTATTTTGGTATACGTATATTAATTCAACCAAGCAAAAGTTGCTAATTTCGTGGAGTGGTCTCCACACAGTAGAGCTACTTACAGATAGCTGGAGAGCTAGCAGTAGCTCACGAGCTACCTGTTGGAGAAACCTGATCTGAGGAATACATCAGTACAATAGCTGCATTGTCCAATTTCACGTGCTCGCCTTTCCTTTGGTCTCATTTGTCACACCTCAATGCTTGTAGTTTTTTTTTCCTGTTCGAATTCTGTGTCCTCTGTGCATTTAATGGAGCCGCTTCATCGTTCCCGCAGACCTGCTAAGCTCACCAACCCCAAAGTAACAATAAAATCTACCGTGATGCTTATTTTGATATTGAATCGTTCTGGTAAGATGGCCACCTCGCACAAAAACAGCGCGCCCAGATAATGACCTCTTAAAAGAGCAGCTCGCGGGACCCCGGTGCACCTTCCTGAAAGGGGGCACGTCTTCCATCTTGGGTCCTGCAGGCACCATCAATGTGTCAGGTCGGATGGGAACTGAGTACTAACAGTCCCCGCTGACGCGAGCGTGATGGATGGCGCGCGTCAACGCGTCCAATGAGAGGGGGGCCATTAAAAATTTCAGAGGGCTCGCGCGTGATGTATGGGCCTCGTCAAAGTGTCCTGTGTGAGCTGGCAGCTTACTGACAACCTCCGAAGACTCGGACGTGATATATGGCGCTCTTTGGTGTGTCATATTAGGGGAGGCCCGCTCTGAACAGATTGAGGGGACCTGAACTTGTTATAGGATTTTCATTGATTGAACAGAAAAAAAAGACACAAGTTAACAAGGCGAGGGGGCACTGCGTTTATTCGGAGGGCCCCGGAGGTTCTCAGATGAGAACGGGCTCGTTGTCAAAAGAGCGCGCGACCTTGAGGTTGGACACATCGGCCATTTATATAAATACCTTCCCAGAAACGGCAACAGCGCAAACCCCGCCCCGTAAAAGATATCTATCCTTGTCAGAAAGCAGATCTCAGCGGTCCAGTCGGATAGAGCATCGGCCCCACTACTGAATATTGTGATAGAAGAATATCGAGAACAGTACTACGGGGCATATCTACAAGGTGGCGATAGAAAATTATCGCCGCTTTTGCGGCCGTTTTCGGACGAAAAGCGGCGATAATTTTATCGCCTAATCAGCAAGGTCACGCTATCGCGTAAAACCTTGCATTAGCGCACGAATTCTTAATGCCCAGCTTTGCATCTCTAATGAGATGCAAAGTGGGCGTTCCTGACGTGACATGACTAGAGAAATGTCGCTAAGCGACATTTCTCCTATCATCAAGCCCCACGCTATGAAGCATAGCGGCAAGAAAAGTAGCGATAACCCCTGTTATCGCTACTTTCCTTACGCCTGCTTCACGACTGACTTAGCCATGATATCCTATGGAAGGTGGATATCATGGCTAAGTATGTGAGGCCCTATCATCAAGCTAACGCCAAACTTCGTGAGATTATCGCTGGGTTTCCTGCGATAATCTCACGTTTTGGCAGTTAGCGCTAGGATTTTTATCGCTTTTGAGATAAGCGTTGCTAATAGCACGCTATCTCAGCGATAAAAATCCACGCTAGCCGGCGATAATTATCCTAGCGCTAAGTGCGCTTAGCGATAATTATCGCCGGTTGTTGCTGATATGCCCCTTAATTTGTAAAAAAAATAAGTACCTGGGCTGTCCCAGGAAGCCTACTGCAGCTTGCACCACACATCGCCCCTGCCATGCTGCCAATGATAGTAACAACACAACTACTAACCAGAGGCGCAACTAGAGACAAATTTCGGGGGGGCTAAGAAAAAATTTCGGGGGGGGGCTGAATCTTTAAGCAATAGGCAGAGAGGAGCTGATTTCGGGGGGGGGGCTGAATCTTTAAGCAATAGGCAGAGTGGAGCTGCAAGGGCTCTTAGAAGGGGTGAATCAACAGCAAGGCCTCATTAACATGCAAATGGTCTTTTGAAGACCTATGAAGTGCTCCGGTGCGGCTGTGTGTGTGCCCAGGAAGCTGTCTCATCCCGGGCTGCCACACATGACGGGGGGGGGGGCTGAAGCCCTTTGAGTCCAACAGGTGTTGCGCGCCTGCTACCAACCATCACACTCCTAAAAGTGTTACAATTCGGATTATTTCAGGCCCCCAAAAGCTATAAGAGTGGCTTGGGTGGCATGTAATAGTCATTTTTTATGTCTATTGAATTAATAATTAACTGTTGTTGTGGTAATCTCTAAAGTAAACAGACAGCGCCACCCTGTGGTAGACTGTCAAACTCTGGTATATACAATTAAGTGACAGTGCTGAATAGTGAATACCAGAACCCACCAGCTCAAATTAAGCACAGATCGAGGACAAAATATTGAGGGATAAAACATGGAAAGGTGAGAGCATATAGGGAAGCAAATATTCACAATGCCTAACTCCACATCTATGTACCTTGAAGATATATGTACCACTTAGGTATGTAGATTGGAATTAGGTATGAAAAATCTAAAATTACCTATTGATATTTTCTTTCACTATTTTGTCCTCGGTATAGTGCCCCATCAATATTCTGGGGTCGATATTCAAGGTGCGCACCTAGAGCATCTGGTTAAACTACCAATCACAAGATGGTGCTTCGCACCAGCACTTAATTGTCAACACCACACTTAGGACAGTCTGCCACATGGTGGTGCTGCTCATCTAATTTAGAGATGAACAGAACAGTTGTTTATGAATACAATATGCATTAAAAATTACTAACACCTGCCTCCCCAGCTATTCCTTTAGCTTTGGGGACCTGGAACAATCTGACCTGTGGCACTTGCTGACGAGAGAGATGGTTAGTAGTCGTTTTGGCAGCGATGACAGGGGCGATGGCTGGTGCAAGCTGCAATGGCGCCTGGTCAGGGCCCTGGCACTTATTATATTATAAATTAAGCATCGATTGTATGCAAATTATGAGAACAGTGCAAGTCACCAAGAAGTTCTGTGACCAAACAGAGAAATTAAGTCTAAAGGCATGTTCATTAATAAGTCTGAGGTGACTTGCAATATCCTTTTATGTACAATAGAAGGTACTTCATTACTTAGACTGCACGGTTGCAACTGTAATTACAGACAGATTTTCTAATTACTGATGACTAGTGATGCCAAAACTAATTTTCCAAAGGAAAATGAGGGAATTGTTGTTACGGAGCGAATGAAGGTTTCCATTTGTTAGAATTATATTTATTGTTTTTTTGTGGAGTGCTTAACTGCTTATCCAGGGAAAGAGGCTTGTGAAAAGAAAGAGGAGACATTTAAAAATACACATCTTACATTGCAGAAGGGAATTGGTGGAGAGAAAAGGATAATGCTTTGGAATTCCAGTTTGGACCTCAAACCCTGATTCTTCACTGCTATGCTCTGTGACCTTGGGCAAACTACTAGATTTATGGGTGCCACAGGTTTCCAGTTGTAAAGCAGGAGAACTGAAAAGACACGTTTCCAGCACCTTTATTGCAGTTATATGACACTCTGGTTAGGCACTCAGGCGGGACTGGGAGCCTGTGCATGTTCTCTACCTGGGCTGTGCATTATAGCCAGGTGGAGCACATGCTAAGTGCACATGACTGGCCGGCCCAAGACTGCCGGCCAAACCGTCATGCGCACTTAAGTGCACCAACCACTCCTAGCCCTGCTGGCTGTGACGACAGCACAGCCCGTCCCGTAAAACTGCCTCAGTTCGGAAAAATAAAATGATAATAACATTGTGCTATTATCCATTTATTTTTCCTTTTTGCACTGCTCAAAGAGCGGTGGGGTGGTGCTCCCCTGCCTTAGGATAGGAGACGCCGCTGTCTAATCTAATGTGAAGCATAAAAAATGCACTTATTATTTTAATGTATTTTGTTATTTTTTTGTCAGGGTGTTGCCAGCTAGTGGTGCTACAGCACTGTGCATCATGAAAGTGTACCACATATCAAATAGACTTTGCATCTAAGACAGTGCAAGTTCGAAGCAATGCCCCCATGAGGCTTGGTCGTTAATGCCCACAAAAAGTTTTGGATTGTGAGTGCCAATTGTTGATATTTGCTGAGGAGTCCAAACTACCTTCCACTGCCTTTCAATAAATCGTGTTTGATCACATGAGACCCCAGTGGCTGAATCAACACTGTCAGTCACATTGGGGACAGCATTCCACCCAGCCAACTCATCTAAACTGAGTCAAGAGCAGTGAAGGCCACCCACCCTCCAGCTTTAAGGGACAGCACTGCATGCCACCCACTCATCTAAACATAGGAAAGAGGAGAGAAAGACAACCTACTTTAAATATCGCTGGAGGTCGCATTGCAACCAGCCAACCTGTCTAGACGGAGTCAAGAGCAGTGGAAGCCACCCACCTTCCAGCTGCCAGGTAGAGTGCTGCACGCCACCCCTCAACTAAACCTAGGAGTGAAAGTAATCCCACATTAAATATCGCTGGAGATGCTTTTGCGCCCAGTCAACTGATCTAGACTGAGTCAAGAGCAGTGGAAGCCACTCTCTCGCCAGCTGCCAGGAAGAGCCCTGCATGCCACCTCACTCATCTAAACCTCAGAGAGAGGCGATGGAGTCACCATCATCTCACTTCTAGGAGAGAGTGCAGCAGACCACTCAAATCATCTACATAGAGGCGACCAGCGGGCAAAAAATTGCACACTCCATCTCCCACTAGATTGTTGCAAGCCACCCCACTTATCTTCACAAGAGCAATGGAAGCCACCCCTGTTTCCAGCTCCAGGTGAAAGCCCTACAACTGCCGAACCCAGATAAGCTTCGGAGAGACCATTTGAAGAGACCAACTCTCAGTCTCACTGGAGGGTGTATTGCACCCAGCCAACACTTCTACTTTGAGACAAGAGAAATGGAAGCCAACTACTCTCCAACTCATGGGGGGGGGGGTGCTGCAGCCACTCAGCTTATCTACATAGAGAAGATAGCAATGGAAGTAATAACATGCTGCACTTTCTACGAGAGAGAGCATTGTATACCACCCCAACCATCGAAATCTTTGAGAAAGCAGTGGAGGCCAACCCCCTCTCCAGCTCACCGGAGGGAGTGCAGCATTAAGGAGACAACTGTGAAAGTGATCACACACTACACCTCTCACGCAAGAGTGTTACAAACCACTCTACCCACCTACTCGAGAGCAGTGGAAGCCACCCCACTCTCAAGCTCTTAGGAGAGAGCTATTTTAATCACCCAAATATCTCACCCTGGAAGAGAGCAGTGGAAGCTATCCCTGCCTCCAGCTTCCAGGAGAGAGCAATGCAAACCACCTCACCCCATCACTCAAGAGCAGTGGAAGCTATCCCTGCCTCCAGCTCCCAGGAGAGAGCAATGCAAACCACCTCACTCCGTCTCTCAAGAGCTGTTCCCTGTCTCCAGCTCCCAAGAGGGAGCACTGCAAACCACCTCACTCCGTCTCTCAAGAGCCGTTCCCTGCCTCCAGCTCCCAGGAGGGAGCACTGCAAACCACCTCACTCCGTCTCTCAAGAGCTGTTCCCTGCCTCCAGCTCCCAGGAGGGAGCCCTGCAAACCACCTCACTCAGTCTCTCAAGAGCTGTTCCCTGTCTCCAGCTCCTAGGAGGGAGCACTGCAAACCACCTCACTCCGTCTCTCAAGAGCCGTTCCCTGCCTCCAGCTCCCAGGAGGGAGCACTGCAAACCACCTCACTCCGTCTCTCAAGAGCTGTTCCCTGCCTCCAGCTCCCAGGAGGGAGCACTGCAAACCACCTCACTCAGTCTCTCAAGAGCTGTTCCCTTCCTCCAGCTCCCAGGAGAGAGCACTGCAAACCACCTCACTCCGTCACTCAAGAGCCGTGGAAGCTATCCCTGCCTCCAGCTCCCAGGAGGGAGCACTGCAAACCACCTCACTCCGTCACTCAAGAGCAGTGGAAGCTATCCCTGCCTCCAGCTCTCAGGAGGGAGCAATGCAAACCACCTCACTCCGTCACTCAAGAGCCGTGGAAGCTATCCCTGCCTCCAGTTCCCAAGAGAGAGCAATGCAAACCACCTCACTCCGTCACTCAAGAGCCGTGGAAGCTATGCCTGCCTCCAGCTCCCAGGAAAGAGCAATGCAAACCACCTCACTCCGTCTCTCATGAGCCGTTCCCTGCCTCCAGCTCCCAGGAGGGAGCACTGCAAACCACCTCACCCCATCTCTCAAGAGCCGTTCCCTGCCTCCAGCTCCCAGGAGGGAGCACTGCAAACCACCTCACTCTGTCTCTCAAGAGCCGTTCCCTGCCTCCAGCTCTCAGGAGGGAGCACTGCAAACCACCTCACGCCGTCACTCAAGAGCTGTGGAAGCTATCTCTGCCTCCAGCTCCCAGGAGAGCGCACTGCAACCCATCTCACTCCGTCACTCAAGAACCTTGGAAGCTATCCATGCCTCCAGCTCCCAGGAGGGAGCTCTGCAAACCACCTCACTCCGTCACTCAAGAGCCATGGAAGCTATCCCTGCCTCCAGCTCTCAGGAGAGCGCACTTAGAACCACCTCCCTCCGTCGCGCAAGAGAAGTGGAAGCTATCCTTGCCTCCAGCTCTCAGGAGCGAGCACTGCAAACCTCCTCACTTCGTCACTCAAGAGCTGTGGAAGCTATCCCTGCCTCCAGATCCCAGGAGGGAGCACTGCAAACCACCTCACTCTGTCACTCAAGAGCCGTGGAAGCTATCCCTGCCTCCAGCTCCCAGGAGAGTGCACTGCAAACCATCTCACTCCGTCATGCAAGAGAAGTGGAAGCTATCCCTGCCTCCTGTTCCCAGGAGTGAGCCCTGCAAACCACCTCACTCCGTCACTCGAGAGCCGTGGAAGCTATCCCTTCCATCCATCTCTCAGGAGGGAGCCCTGCAAACCACTGCACTCCGTCACTCAAGAGCCGTGGAAGCTATCCCTGCTTCCAGCTCCCAGGAGGGAGCACTGTAAACAACCTCACTCCGTCACTCAAGAGCCGTGGAAGCTATCCCTGCCTCCAGCTCCCAGGAGAGTGCACTGCAAACCATCTCACTCCGTCATGCAAGAGAAGTGGAAGCTATCCCTGCCTCCTGTTCCCAGGAGTGAGCCCTGCAAACCACCTCACTCCGTCACTCGAGAGCCGTGGAAGCTATCCCTTCCATCCATCTCTCAGGAGGGAGCCCTGCAAACCACTTCACTCCGTCACTCAAGAGCCGTGGAAGCTATCCCTGCCTCCAGCTCCCAGGAGGGAGCATTGCAAACCACCTCACTCCGTCACTCAAGAGCCATGGAAGCTATCCCTGCCTCCAGCTCTCAGGAGAGCGCACTTAGAACCACCTCCCTCCGTCGCGCAAGAGAAGTGGAAGCTATCCTTGCCTCCAGCTCTCAGGAGCGAGCACTGCAAACCTCCTCACTTCGTCACTCAAGAGCCGTGGAAGCTATCCCTGCCTCCAGCTCCCAGGAGGGAGCACTGCAAACCACCTCACTCCGTCACTCAAGAGCTGTGGAAGCTATCCCTGCCTCCAGCTCCCAGGAGGGAGCACTGTAAACAACCTTACTCCGTCACTCAAGAGCCGTGGAAGCTATCCCTGCCTCCAGCTCCCAGGAGAGTGCACTGCAAACCATCTCACTCCGTCATGCAAGAGAAGTGGAAGCTATCCCTGCCTCCTGTTCCCAGGAGTGAGCCCTGCAAACCACCTCACTCCGTCACTCGAGAGCCGTGGAAGCTATCCCTTCCATCCATCTCTCAGGAGGGAGCCCTGCAAACCACTGCACTCCGTCACTCAAGAGCCGTGGAAGCTATCCCTGCCTCCAGCTCCCAGGAGGGAGCATTGTAAACAACCTCACTCCGTCACTCAAGAGCCGTGGAAGCTATCCCTGCCTCCAGCTCCCAGGAGAGTGCACTGCAAACCATCTCACTCCGTCATGCAAGAGAAGTGAAAGCTATCCCTGCCTCCTGTTCCCAGGAGTGAGCCCTGCAAACCACCTCACTCCGTCACTCGAGAGCCGTGGAAGCTATCCCTTCCATCCATCTCTCAGGAGGGAGCCCTGCAAACCACTTCACTCCGTCACTCAAGAGCCGTGGAAGCTATCCCTGCCTCCAGCTCCCAGGAGGGAGCATTGCAAACGACTTAACTCCGTCACTCAAGAGCCGTGGACACCATTCCTTGCTCTGTCTCTCTGAATAGAGCTCTAGAAGCCATTCTATGCAGTCCTAAAGTACACAAAGCCCCAGATGGAAATCTATGCCTTAGTTGCAGATTAGCACTGACTGAATTCTGCTTGTATTTTGAGTGTGTCACATTTACTCCAGCTGCATGAAAGCTATTGAGTCTTACTACAAACTACAAGGAAATATGCAACAACATACAGAGAACATGGGCCTCTTAGGTCAGTACCTTGTCCTTTGGGCATCATCTACAAAGACAAAATCCCTTCTGCTAGTGTGCCAACGTGCATCCTTTGCTAAAGTATGGCACAAGATGGCCAAGTGTGATAATGTGATTCATAAGTGTATTGTGAAGCTTAATGTCGTCACAGAGCAAAACCACACAATGAGGATGGATGTGCTGCTTGAAGGAGGATGCAAAGGAAGACTGAGGCACCCATTATCTCAATAAACTTCTTAAAGCCTGAAGGCTTGCAGATGGAGTCTAAACTGAATGGGGAGAATAATACATGTAGTGTTGCATACAGTAGTATAGAATCAGCAACATCTAAAACGCAGTGACACTCCCAGTACCCCAAGTATAGAGTCTTTTTATTGCATGCACATCTAAGTACTAAAGACCCAGAAAGACAAAGTTTAGAGGCAGGACATTGCCCGCATCAGGGACCAGCTGATGGAAAGAGATGAATCTAGCATCCGGGCTAAAGGAGAACCAGCAAAAAACTGGCAGACTGCTCATCTTTTTACTTAAATCATTTGGTTGTCTTATTAACACTATTTGGTAACATACCTCCAGATGTCTCAGAATGGGTCAATTTACTGAATACTTGACGGGCCAACATGCTGTGAGGCAGATCTTTAAAAGAACCTCCAACAAAAAACAAGGCGAAAAAATTATCAATATTCACCTCAGTCTTAAAATGGGCTCTGGGTTACTAAGGTGTAAAATCTCAAGGCCATATCCATTAAAAAAACGGAAATTAGGAGCAGAGCTTTGCACTGGAGCATACTTTTCTATTGTTTTCTTTTCACAAATATTCCCAGGAGTACTTCTGGAAAATTATGCCAAGCACTGGTTTCCAGGCATACATCTGAGAATATCACCTGCCTTTTCAAGAAAGCTCATACTCCACCCTTGCTAAGTTCTTTTTAGCAGATGATGCTGCAAAGAGGCAATGGAACTTCCTATGCTGTCTATAAGCACTTTTTTTTCTCTGTGGGGAAATCATTTTCATCTGTGGAAAACCCCTTCTCCTGCATCCACTAAATCTGTGATGATCCATTGACATTCCCATCCTGGCAGGGCAGTTACTCCAGCCCTTGGAAGGTGGAAATCTCTACCCATATCTAGGGTGTGAAGAGGTTGAAGACAAATTCAAAATACCAGAAATGTACAGACAACTTTTCCAAATTTTCAAACAAATCATGCATTGGAACCCTCACTTCTTACCTATAGAGCCGGATGTAATGTGTATTTCTCCAAAATCATGGAAAATGAATCCACACTAGCAAATGCAGTTTTACTTTCACCAGGAATCCCTCTGTGAATTCCTGGGGAGGCTTAAAAGAGGGGTACATTTGCTCTTAGAAATGTTTGTTTACCACCAAATTTATCTTTGTGAATAGTGCCTGGAGGAGAGTAGTTAGGGCCCGTTTAAATTTACACTAGGAGTGTGTTATAATCATGGTTAGTCTGCACTCACATATACTCTGTGTGACTAATAGATGAAAAGAAAAAAGAGGACTTCAAGATGATTACCTATCCTCATGATTAATCAGACCTTCGTTTGTACTTTAGAAATGTACTGACAAGGGGTGAATAAGTGTATTGTGAAGGGATAACACACTACATGTGTTTATTGATTATTGTAATAGGGGAGTGGAGGAGCCTTAGATCAAAATTGGCCATTGAAATTAGAGCAAACAATGTGGTTGAATTGAGGGAAGCTTACAAGGCAGCTCTGGGTAGAGCGAAAAAGCAATGGAGGTGAATCGATGTCTGTCGATCAGAGAGGCTTGTCATAGAAATGACTCACAGCAGTTCTGGCTTTTGGTTGTTTATAGAAAGTGTGCACATAATGTAACATGTGTGTTGTTAATTTAGCCAAACTGTGGGCCTGAAATGCATTTTTAATATAGTTTTCAGCTAAATTTGAATTCGTATTTTGTTTGTATTGTGGAATATTGCATGTATATTGTGTTCCCAGTACAGGTGGACACAGCTTCATTAGTTGAGAGAAAGAATTATTGTTCCTAATAGATAGAGATGCCTGAGAAGGAGAAAAGCCGGGGAACAACCTTTACAACGCAACTTTTACAACGCACTGCCATTACAACGAAACTGTTACAACGCAAATGCATTGACAGCGCATGCCATTACAACGCAAGTCTTTACATCGACTTGCACTAGATGGCGTGCTAACATTAAAAATAGTGTAGTTTACTATCCAAACACCTTCCCTACTGTTACGTGGACTGGAGTTAGAATAGTAAATTACACTTTTTTAATGTTAGCACGCCATCTAGTGCAAGTCGATGTAAAGACTTGCGTTGTAAAGACTTGCGTTGTCACTGCATTTGCGTTGTAAAAATGTCGTTGTAACAGCATGCGTTGTAAAAGCATGCGTTGTAACATCATACATCCAGAAAAGCCTTAACGGATGGATGACAAGTTCTCGTGAGAGAAGTAGACTGCACTAATGACGTACAAAACATCTCAATGTTTGAACATGGAGGCGGAGAATGGAAGCCAGAGAGAGCTGGAAATAGAAATTTACTAGTGATACGATGTGAGGTGCCTAAATTCAGTGATTCCTTATGTTGTGATGTAGCTTGGTACAGCTGACACTCTACTTTAGAGCTCCATGAGGTATAGACCTTTTCTTAAGCTTGATGGCTTCAGGCTACTTGACCCTGGTTGGAGTTACTTCTTAGGAAGGCTCTACCTGCTGACACCTTTTCTTCCCCACCTTTGCTAAAATTACTCTAGATTATGATCCCCCTTTCAAGGTAGAGTAGGGATAGTTCGAGAATTGTAAAACCTTTACTTCAAACTTGATGCAATCCAAAGTGTATTTTTGTCTTTTGATAACATATGTTGCAGTGATCGAGTTAGTTGTTTTCTTTTTGCTGTACCATCTTAATTGGTTTTGGCATGGTGCCGAAATATTACCAATATATAAAAATGGTACCCGATCCTACCCCAGCAACTATAGGCCAATCAGTCTAATCGATTCAGTCCAAAAGATTATGGCTAGGCTAGTGTTGAGCAGGATTCAGACCTGGATCACAGATAATGACATACTATCGCCACTTCAGGCTGGTTTCCGCACACACGTAAGCACCATAGACCAGGCCTTTAGGTTTATACTAATCTACTGGCGAGTGGTAATTATTGCCGGAGGAACCATCTATGCGGCATTTATCGACCTCAAATCCACTTTTTACATGGTTCCACGCAATAAGCTATGGGCTGTTGTAAAAGATCTAGGGATGCCTCTGGATTTACTAACACTGGTAGTGAAACTGTATGTGTCAAACTTTGCACAGGTACGATGGGGCTCCCAGGGTAATACACAAAAAGAAAGAAACAGAAATGGGCGCACTCCGTGTTTAAATAGTGTAGGTAAAACATTACCTACACTATTTAAACACGGAGTGCGCCCATTTCTGTTTCTTTCTTTTTGTGTATTACTCCCTTTCCTGAGTAACACAGAAAGCGCACCACTACCCCGATGGATGAACTAGAGAATATCTCCGACCGGAGAACAAATACCTTCATGTATACCAACGAAGAAACTCAACGCATTTACGCACTTTTCGAGGACACTACAGGACCCAGCACCAGTACCACATCCATCCAATCAAATATCAAACAACTACTATACACATCCAAACGAGCAATCAACCAAAAGCTACATGCAAGTACTCTCATACGATATCATAAAGTTCAACGAATTCCAAGAGGACTCAGAATCGCCTTAAAGTCCACCCTGTGTAAAAACAATCCACGTTTTTCCGCAAAATGGGAAGCGATCCTCAACAAATGCTCCTTGGATTTAATACTACTTATCGTGGAAGAATTATCTAAATTACTTGAAGACCTCAACCAAGAACTTGAAGAACTTCGGCAGGAAATCTCTAACAAAATGTCAGACACAGACTGGAATGCCACCTTAGCAGATCTGAATAAACAATTGGATGACTACACTAGAGAGATCAATGAAAGAAAATTAAGAAAATTTAAACGCGATAATTTGGATTACAAATTAGGAGAGGTATATACTTGGGCTGAGGCTTATGCCTATAAAAGGCAACAACGGAAACAAACTGGACAAAGATCTGAGACAGACGCAACATCTTCAGACGACTCTTCAACCAGGGATAGGACCCCCAGAACCTTCTCGACCTCACAGTCAAACCTAGGACCTGCTGAAACAGGTGATCTACAACCAGCAGCCAATGAGGAACCCACCACCAGCGAACCTAGACAACCGCATTTTTTAGGGGCAGGCACAAGGCCACTAGAAGATCCAGGAGGAAAAACACACACAAAATCTGTAGCGAAAAATACACGCAGTCAGAAAATCTTGTGATCAATATTTCCAGTCATGGTCTTACCAAACTTGAAATCTTGACTCTACAAAAAGGAACCTCTTTTGTTCCCACCTACCATTCAAACCCACTGGAGACTGAAATCAGCCTCTTCAAGTTCATGCGTGTACTCAGACTTAAACATTATTTTAGCAACATACTGAAATTGCCAGACATTCCAAGACAGAATACCTTATTAGGACTTCGAAATAAAAGTACCTACACTGCACCCACAAGCCACAAAGTACTTGATGCCTTCGAGACCATTGTTCAAAAGGAGCTTCAAAAAATTGGCTATCATAACAAAAACAAATTTAAGAACATCACAAAAAAAGAAGAACAAATCCTGAATACACTAGCAAACAGGTCTGAAATAACCATACGTCAAGCTGACAAAGGAGGGGCACTAGTAATCATGGATACAACCTTCTATGTAGAAAGTGTGAATGAACATGTTAAGGATGCACGAACATACATGCCCATACCCACCGATCCTACAAATAACTTTCTTGACATTCTTAAAACCATCGTCAACACCGCTCTCGAACAAGGAACCATTTGTGAAGAAGATAACAAATATCTCATCAAAACCAATCCATCCACTCCCTACATCTACATGCTGCCTAAAATCCATAAGCATGCCACAAAACCTCCATTCAGACCTATTGTTTCTACTGTCAATTCACTCCACGAACCAATTGGAAAATATTTGGACAAACATCTACAGGCTTCAGTACAATCAATGACCACCTACATAAAGGACACCACTGATTTCCTCAACATCCTGGAATCCATCCGTGGGTTGATAACAGCAGATACCATTTTATGTACAATCGACGTCAAATCACTTTACACCTCCATTCCACATGATAAAGGGATTGAAGCCATCGAATCTTTTTTGATCAACACAGACAAACCCAATGACCTTAAAGTGTTCCTCATGGAACTGATGCACTTTACCCTCTATCACAGCTACTTTGAATGGTCTGACACCTTTTACATCCAATGCTCAGGTACCTCCATGGGAAATTGCGCTGCCCCATCATACGCGAATCTCTACATGCACAGATTTGAATTGGATAACATTTTAACCAACAACGACTGGACCGAACATTTGATCCTTTATAAAAGGTACATAGACGACATCTTTCTTTTGTGGAATGGTCCAATTCAACAACTTGAATCTCTCATTACCATTCTCAACACCGTCGACCAACGCATTGAATTCACACATCTTACCAACACAGAATCCATAACTTTTCTGGACACTTGCATTACCATCCAACAAGGGAATCTTACTACACAAGTGTACACAAAACCAACAGATCGTAACAACCTTCTTCACTTTCACAGTTTTCATCAGCCATCGCTCAAAAATCACCTGCCATATTCACAACTTCTCCGACTAAAAAGGATTTCCAGCACCAATGAACTGTATGAGTCTAGTAAAAACATGTGTATTTCCAAATTTAAACAACGGAAATATCCAAGCGACATCCTTGATAAAGCAGTGTTGAAGACAGACAGATCTCCACGACAAATACTCCTCCAACCTAAACGACCCATATCTACATCACAGAGAATGACATTTGTGTCCAAATATTCCACCCAGAGTTTCACCATCAAGAAAACCATACTGAGATACTGGCCCATGTTAAGTACAGAGGCGGACTTCAACAACGTTTTTGAGATACCTCCCAGATTTGCATATCAAAGATCACGCAACCTCAAACAAATTCTTTCCAACACCAGAGATTCCACCACAAGCTCTTACAAAGGTACTCAGCCCTGTCTTAATTGTGGAAATTGCAATTGCATCATCAAGGGAACTACAATCCAACACCCACTACATGGTTACCCTATCAAGCTCAGAGTGACTGCAACCTGCAACAGCCAAAATGTCATTTACTTATTGAAATGCCCATGTGGCCTGGTATATGTGGGAAAAACTGAAAGAAAAATTTGTATTTGGATAAACGAATACAAAAGTAACATAAGAACTCAACAGGCCAAATCACCCATTGCCACTCATTTTCATGAACATCAACATAACATATGTCAACTCCGTTTCCTCATCCTTGAACAGATTCCTGTATTGAAAGGACGAGACAATAACAAATTCCTATTACAGAGAGAAATCTTTTGGATCCACAAACTGAATTCTACCCAGCCTAAGGGTCTCAATGAACGTTACGATTTAGGCTGCTATTTGTAACCCGATCTCCTATACTGTTGAGAAGATAACTGTATATAATCTGTACCTCTGGAATTCATTGTTCACCCATCTACAATCCTTGAAGCGACAACGATTTCCTTTGATGTGACTGACTTTGCTTTTTCCATGCATCATATCACTGTTCATCACGTTTCCCCTATGTGATATTTGTGATTACATTTTATTTCTACCTCATTTCATTTTTGGCTTTTGCTTAGGACACCTTTTATATACACAGGAGACATTCACTTTCTTTCCGCTCGTCCGAGCACACCCTTCAGACGAACTACTAATCTGTCTTCCATGTCTATCGTTGTAGTTCACGTATACGTACAATCACTCTCCTTTAAATGAATACGCCCCCCTAACGCACGATTACGATCCACGAATCTCACTATCGCCGCAGCACCCGTGAGTGTTTTCTCGCTAAGTGATGGGATCTTGATTCTACAATTCCACCGTAAGTTGATGCCCGACTAACCACCCGCGCTAAGACCGCTTGATAACAGTTTTCTACCCACCCACTCTTTACTCCGTGGTTCAACGGGTCTAAACCTCACGGATACCGGAATATTACTCTTGTAACTCACCACCCACCGGGCGCCACAAACTTTGGACAACAGCATGTTTGTTCGCTATTAGGAACCTCTGACTTCACTGACGCGCTTACCAGCCAGCAGCACCACCTTTACCCGCACATTGACGTTAGTATACTTGGTGGTTTGTAAGCAAACGACACACGTTGCACTTTGAATAATTTCGCTTGTACTCAGCCTGTTTTTTCACTCTCGTTTTAGAAAACTTTATTGTTCACCGCATTTTTTCACACAATCTACGCTTTACTCTTTCATGTTCGTTTAATTGTGTATGATTCGATAAATGAGTCCTGCTTCCTTGTTTCCTCCACAGTGCCGCCCCTGATGAAGGGCTTGAACGGCCCGAAATGCATTGGGCATTTGATTAATGGATATTTGATAAACGAGTCGAGTTTGACAGAATGATGATAATTCTACATCCTTGGATGAATGTTATGAATAAACTCAATTGACCCTGAATTACCGTTTCATTGCTTGGAACAAAACCCATGGACAAGGAGAACTTTGATTCTCTCTTTGAGTGCCACGAGTGACACCCTCCTCTCCCAGGAGTGTGCTTACTCAAGTTCCCAGGGTAATGTCACAACCAGGTTTCCAGTATCCAAAGGGGTCCATCAAGGGTGTGTTTTGGCCCCAACTTTATTTTCGTTATTTATAAATGGGGTCGTTAACTATTTTTCTTCATACCCCACTGATGCTCCCTCTCTTGCAGGTTCGAAGGTACCTATACTTATGTTCGCCGATGATACCCTTATTATTTCAAAAACACAAGCAGGGTTGCAGAGCGCACTGAAAAGATTTGAGGACTTCTGTGGTGACCATGAACTGGTGGTTAATGTGGAGAAAACTACGTTCATGGTTCTCCACAAACACAAAGTTATTAAAGGAAGGGTCTTTATAAACAAGATGCAGCTAGAACAAACAGATGTTTTTACGTACTTGGAGATTACACTGGGCAGGAAGCTAAACTGGAAACCCCAAATTGACCTAATGGCCCTTAAACACTGTCAATTGGCAGGAGCATTAATAAAAGGACAGAGGCTCTTTCAAACGAAGCCAGTAGTCCCTGTATTAAGGATCTATAACACCAAGGTTAGGGCCTCCATCTTATACGGAGCGGAGCTCTGGGGCTTCAATAATTTGTCACCTTTAGTCACAGCTCAGAATAAATTTGTGAGAGCCCTAACCGGTTTCCCGCAATCTACTTCACTTAAGACCCTTTATTCCGATTTGGGATGTTGTACCTGGGAGGAGGAAACCCGATACAGACCACTAGCATTCTGGAGAAGAATATGGTCTACCCCGGAGTTGTCACAGTATGCGCTAGCGTGAAAAGATGTTAGAGACGCTGATTCATCTTGTAAGATTTCTTGGTTACATAAGATTAAGTGTAACCTGGTGAACATGGGTTTGAGCCACTTGTGGAAGGACCCAGTTGGTAACCTATTTGCATTAAAAAAAGTTTTTAGGGAAGCGTACTGGTCTTTAGTCAAAGCACAAAGCTCACGACTAACTAAGAAAACCTCATTGACCGGTATTTTTTTGGAGCATAAGCCTGACTCCTTGTATGAAGATTATTGGACTTCATATCTAAACCCAGCGATAAGAAATTATTCCATCAATTTAGGGTAGGCACACTCCCCGTCAAATCCTTCATACAAAAGTGGCTCAATTCACTGGACAGCAAATGTGTATCCTGCCCTGAGCAGGATGAGAGTGTTACCCACATCCTATTTGTATGTCCCGCCTATAAGTCTCCTAGGGACAAGTGGCTCAAGCCAATATGCACTAATATGGGAACCAGGTCATGTGCTACCGCCCTTCGAATTTTAAAGACCAACACACATAAGCCCATAGTGACAACCATGGCCAAATATTTGGGCTGGATGTGGGGAATACAAGCAAATATTTTGAAGGTGCAAGAGTCATTGAATGGTAATAATGTTTGTGTAGAATTATGATTATGGCCTTTGCACTGTAACGCTCTTTGCTTAGAGGGATCTTGCCCTTCCAGTGATTAGGAGCGTGTTTTATTTTAAGAATGTTTTTAGCATTATGATGAAATGGTAGTAAATGCACTTAAAGGTAGCAAGGCACAGCAGTTTGACTGATGTGTAACAATTGTTTTTAATCCTTTTAATGTTTTATCATGACTATCCTTAAGTTTTAAGTTTTTTCTACAATTACGCACTGTAAATACCAAAAGTCATACTGTCCAGTGCCTAGCACAGTCGCTGTATCCTAGTGCTAGTATATAACTACTTATCTATTTATTAGATTTTATTATGACAACGTAAATATTATCTATGTCTTTTATGATCTGCACGATCGAAATAAAGACTGATCTGGTTTGATTTGAATTGGTTTTGGAGATTCAGCTTCATTCTGTTTACTTTGTATTTTTACACCATAATGCTTTGATTGGTGCAAATTAACCTGTTTCAAATTTTGAATTAAACCAACTAACTGGAATTTGGCTGCAGACCTGGATTTTATCTGGAAGCATGGGAATTTAAATTCTAGGTATTTTTTTAAAGGAGTTTTCTCTTTACCTCTCATGCTGCTTAGAAAGAACCATTGGGCTAGAGAATTTAGGAGTATGGGTTCCAGTCCCCCATGCCATAGTTGTTTAGAAATGCAAGAGAAATGTGTAAGGACTACAGAACTGTACTCAAAAAACCTACATGTTCTTTAATTTTATTGCATTGTGAGGACATGTGCTGCTGTGTTTTTCATGAGGATGATATTTATTTATTTTATTTTTATTTATTTTGAAAGTTTTATAGAGTGCGAACAAGATCCTTGCGGATATCAGAGCGCTTTACATAACCACCAGCTGTAAGTTGAACAAACAATAATGTGCAGGTAACAATCATATAAAACCACATTTCGTGCAAATATCGTAGGAGGATTAAACATGGTAATGTATATTATAACAGGATCTAAAGAACTCGGGGCCTGAGTAGATAATGCTCATGTAAATTTTGCCATGAGAAACGCTTTAACTTCTTTTTTTAACAATGCGGTAGAGGCATTCAGTCTGGTTTCAGGAGGAAGAGTGTTCCATATTTTGGGCGCCATCCCTGAGAAGGATCGTTTATAAGTTTTCTTCTTGTTGAACCTTTGTGGTTTCAGTAGAAGGTTTTCAGCATTCCTAGAGGATCTTAGACCACCAGAGATCGTCAGTTTCTGCGCGAGGTAGCTGGGAGTGCTATGATGTAAGGCTTTATGAGTCATGCACGCAACTTTTAGGTGGATTCTAGCTTCAAATGGTAGCCAGCTCAAGGTTTTTAAGTCAGGGGAAATGTGTGCACTTCTTTTCGAGCCAGTGATGAGTCTTGCTGCAGCGTTGATAGACGCTCTTAGTGGCGCTGTTGCAGCTTTTGGGAGGCCACATAAGGAGACACTTCCGTACCTCACACGAGGGATAACTAGAGCTTGTACTGCCAGCTTGAAGTCCTCGACTGGCAGGAAGGGTTTCAGCTTCCTCAATGTATTTATCTGGAAATTAGCTCCCTTTGTAGCGTTACTGATGTGTTTGTGCATCGTGAGGTTGCTGTCAAGAGTAATTCCCAAGGATTTTGCAGAGTCCACGATGGTTGGTTGAACGTTGAAGGCGGTAAGCTGTTTGATCAAGTCATGCATTAAGGGGACTTTGACCGGTGGTGCTATGAGGAGGAATTCTGTTTTTAGCACGTTCAGTTTGAGATGATTTTCTGATAGCCAAGACTGGGTGTTCCTGAGTGTGGAGTTAAGCATCTTAATGTCTTCTAGGGAGTTGATCTTGAGATATAGTTGTGTGTCGTCTGCGTACATATGAAATTGTACGTTAGATGCCTGTAGAATTTCAGTGAGAGGTTCCAGGAACAAATTAAATAAGGTCGGCGACAGTGAGGACCCTTGCGGAACCCCAAGTGCTACAGGTAAGGAATTGGAGAGCGTGTTGTTGACCTTGAATTTTTGTGTACGGTTAGGGAGGAAGGAGGTAAACCAGTTTAACAGTGTGCCTGACAGACCCATTCTATGCTCCATGATATGGTATGGGACTGCTGCTACATTAGCTATATGTAGTGGCATCATGAGCCCCCCACTTCAGCAGTTACTGCCCGGGTTGTATTGGGCTACCAAACATTGATTAGCTCTTTATGGGCCACTCTGCCTGCAGTGAGTGGCTTATAAATATCACTGTAACTGAGTTAGGGGTGTGGACAAAGGACTGTCAAATGAGTCAAGCACAGAGAAGGAGACATTGAAAGATAAATTATAACAATTGGGTGGAGAAAAAGATATGGTGGGAGAGGCAAATCGAAAGAGTGAGGAGGATACAGAAATGTAAGATAGATAACGGAGATGAGAATAAAAAAGCAAGATGGTTAGATAGAAGGATGGGAACAACGACGGGAGAAATCTAAGTAAGCAAGGTTAGAAGAAAGATTGAAAGGAATAACACAAATGGGAAAGAATGGAAGGAATTGGAAGTAAAACAAAGTAAAGAAGGATAAATGGAAGTCTGAAAGGAAGGAAGGGTGGATAGATGGAGGAGTGAAACAATGGAAGGATGTATGCATTGATGACTTCAGGGATGGGATGGATGGAGGGACGGACGGACTAAAGGTTGCCATTAGAGTTTCGAATCAGGTGGGTATATTTTAATTTTCTGGCTACACCCTTGCTTACAGGAAATTTTAAAGCAAAAAGGCCTTATGTTTTTAATAGCAGATAATCCTGCCATTTTGAAAGTTATAAGTGATGTACTTAACAGCTGTTACTATTACTGCTTAATGGCCAGTAGTGCAATGATGTCTGCAGCATGAAAGACTAAATTTGCACTGCTCAGATTTAAACTTATGACCTCCTTGTTATACATATTTGTAAGTAGGGCATGCATGTCACTGACCATGTTGCTGGCTACCTGATTCCATGTTGTCAGCTACCCGTATTGCTGCTGCCAGGAAATGGGAGATTCCTCAGTAAGATAATGGAAGTATTCAAATTAGATGACAAGTGCCTTAAGCCAAGAACGTGATGTATGGTACCATTTGAAACTTTCTCCAAGATAGCTAATTGCACACCGTATATATATGCACAGTGTACTAGGTATGGAAAAATAATATATTGGTAATAAGGCAAAAAGCTTGAAGCTCCAGCAATGTTATCTTAAGCCTCTCCCGTACCACACTCCAGGACTAGAATCCGATGTTTCTTTGTTCCATGTCTTTCCAAATGGTTTTGGGCCAAGTGTGAATCTTGTGTTTGTCATTTTGACAATTCCTTTTATATTTAAACACGGAAAT
This sequence comes from Triturus cristatus, assembly GCF_964204655.1. Classification (NCBI taxonomy): domain Eukaryota; kingdom Metazoa; phylum Chordata; class Amphibia; order Caudata; family Salamandridae; genus Triturus; species Triturus cristatus. The sequence continues at coordinate 1,063,740,020 of NC_140593.1, read as the reverse complement.
AAATCAGATCTTATGTGGCATCAGGCGGCCAATGTGACAGCATCCTATAGGATTTAAGGACTTGGACTAATTCAACAAGCTTACTTGTGCCTAATTTTCTGTTATCAGTAAAGTGATAATGGACATAACCTTTGACTACATGTTGGACACATAAGAGATCTGTCAAGTCACTCATAATTGGTGGATGTTACCCAATTTTAATTGATATTAACTCTTCTAATAAACAAAAAGTCTCCATAGACTATAAGGGGGTCACCCTCTTTTTAAACCTTGAACTCTCTTTCAAAAATAGTATGTGCTCAGGTCACCTTAAAGAGATCACCTACTTAATGACTTCACATGATCTGCAATTTTAAGTCAAGAGATTGAAAGGTTTGCATTTGGTAGTGATGAGACACTTTCTTGCAGGCCTTAGTTTGGTAAAATACGCTAAACAGTTTCCTGAGATAAGCACAATGGCATACAACCTTAGATCCATGCTTACAGCCCCAGCATCAGTCAAATCGCCTCCCAGATGGTCACCTTTACATTCTACATTATTCAGCAATCTGCCGTGCCTCAAAATCTTCAGCGACCATCTGGAAATAAACATCCACATCTTATAAACTTCCTTGTTATATGAATTATGACTATACCGTTGTATTATAACTATTTAACATTGGCATGTGTTCAGATTGCCACTTGGAACAATCTATTGCCAACAGAGTGTTGGCCTTTCTTACTGATTTTTACAACAGTCTTTGGCTTTTAGTCACAATCTACTTGAATATATACATCTGCAACTAAGATAAGGTACACACAGCACTTATCTTGTGTAAAATGCAGTACTACTTGTATCCCAAACTTCACTAGTTTGTAAACAGTGCACCATAAAACTTTCAACATGTACACCTACACATGCATCCAGTGCTAACCCTCTTTCCATTTAGTCACCCACATGTGTACATTCAGTAACCCTTGGCTGTAAATGACTATTGGCCCTTTACTAACAACTTTATTTTTTTAAATGATGTAAGGGTTTATGGAGTAATATTAATAGCAATATAATGGAGGATGTCATTTGAAATGTCATCAGTGATGCAATTTTAGATGTCCACAATGTTATTTTACATTTCATCAGTGATGCCATCAATAATGTCAATTATCATGTCATGAGTGATATTATATTTGAGGTCATAAGCGGTGATTGACGGGCCATGAGTTATAATTAGTTCACTGAAATATAACTGAAAATTTCAATGTGTTTTCGTTTTTTAAGCATTAGTTCTTATCTCATTTCAACACCTATCTATAACATCACTTTAAAGCTTGTCTTTTCAGTGACTTTCTGGGTAATTTTAATGTAAGCTAATATCATATTACATGCCTACCTATGATGTCACTTTAACCTTAGGTTTTTCAGTGAATTTCTGTGGTTTTTCTTAGCTTATTCAAAGTTGACCATTTGCACAACCTCCTCTGGCATACTGCGCCCAAAGCCTCAGCTGCACATGCCGGTTTGCCACAAAGTTTAGTTTGTGATCGCACATCTTGCAGATTTTTTAAATTGCTTTTCGGTAGAAACAGTAGAACCACCCTAGGGTCTTGCTGGACACTGCAGTCCCAGGTGCCAAAGTCGGCAACCAGCCATCCACAGGCACCCAACTCCACCTGAGCATGGCATTTGGAAGCGCACAGCAGAGAGTTGTGCTCAGGGTTTGGTCTGTGGCCAGTCTCTGTTCCAATCCTAACAGATGCCAGACCCCTGCTGTGAAAGCCTGTTACATGAACAGTGGGTGTTGGCTGTAGAGCTTGACTTCCAGCCAGGCTCTACACCAAACTTCCCAAAGGCATATAATTCCCAATGTTTGATCAAACCCCACTGTGCATGGCAAAAGTCATGCGCTGCTGGTGGGTTACATATACCCAACCTTGTTGTGGGTGCTCAAGAACCTAGCTGCACCTCGCAGAATGGGTGATTGGCCCCAGGGCCTAGTCTCTGGCCAGGCCTTGTACCCAACCCATGTGCCATCTATCACCCACTGCATTTGGACAGTGCCTACGTCCAATTCCCCTGTAGACAGCCAACCACCCACAGGCATCCAACCCCCCACTGCGCACGACCTTCAGCAGTGCATAGTGTTGGGTTGACCTTATGCCCAACCCAATGCAAGCAGCCAACCCCCACAGGAGCAGAGCCTATGACATGCAAAGTGGCTGTTGGCCACAGGATCTGGTGTATCACCAGACCCTTGTGCTTTGTTTATATTTTTTGGGCACTGCGGAAGTTGTAACGTGGTACTGTGTGCAGATGTAGTGCTCTGTACGACTGTACTGGGAGCTGGGACTATGGTATCTGCACCTCAAATTTAACTTTTTTTACTTTTAACTTGAGGTAGCCCCTGTGGTATTTCCTTTGGGGTCAGGGTGTGCCCACTTTGCCCCTTATGGGATTTTTCGAAAACGTTTTCAGGACCTGATGCCTGAGTCCCTGAGTCCTGTTATAGCACCACAAGTTTCCAGCTGCAACCACCCAATCAGATTATTGGGTAGCACAATACCTGTATTGAAACCGCAGTACCGAAAAGGCCCAAGGGAGAAAAAAAACTACCTCGACCAATCTATTGGTCCCATTTATAACAATTTCAATACAGTAGGATTCCCACAGAACCAACCATTCAGATATACCTAACTTTTTAACCCCTTTCAAGCCCAACCTAAATGTCTCTTTAAACTCATATTTCTAGAATACAGCTGAACTGATTTACACCAAATTACAACAAGCATTAAAAATGCAATAGGTCTCACCTTTTATTAAGTTAAAGCCATTTGCTTTGCTCTACAATACCATTAGCAAAGCAAATGTTTTTAACTTAATCAAAGGCGAGACCTATTGCATTTTCACTCCTATATA